>NC_141620.1:8866604-9506604 GCF_047967505.1 Dipteris shenzhenensis | reverse complement strand
CACACACACACCGTCTCGCTCTCTCTCTCTTTTGTTTTCGACACATGCAATGAAATAGTCATTCATTTTTGTTATGTGCTAGAGGAGCATGGGATGAGGCAAGGAAGGGAAGGCAATAGATAGAAGATAGATGCTCAAGGGCACTCTATAACTGTACATCTCTCTCTCTCTCTCTCTCTCTCTCTCTCTGTCTCATAGAAATACGTAATGACATACACCCCCACGTATAAATTAAGCTAATGCCTTACACCTTTATCCCCCCTTCCCATTTCTTTTATATTTGATTTAATCCATATTCTTTTATTTTCGACGCATGCAATGAAATAGTCGTTGAACTGAATCACACTCCCTCACCTGTATGTCTACACTTTGCATGCCTTTGCCCCCTCGAGATTTGCACTTGATTTGTGTTGTGGTTAGAGAGAGAGTTTCAATCGAAGGATCCACGGAATTCATCTATCTTCTATCTTCCATTTCTATCTTCTATCTTCCATTTCTATCTTCTCTATCTTCTATCTTCCATTTCTATCTTCTCCTCCTTAATAGAATAGATAGATAAGGAGGGAGGATGGAGATCTCTGACCTTGCTGGGCTCCCTTTGCTGCAGACCGTAGTAGCAAGCTGCAAAGGCAAGGAGTAGGTAGAGGGTAGGGCACTGAGAGAAGGAGGGTGGTGGAGCTGAAGGAGCTGAAGGAGACGAAGCGTGGTGGAGGGTGGTGGAGCTGAAGGAGCTGAAGGAGACGAAGCGTGGTGGAGGGTGGTGGAGGTGCAGGAGATGGAGCTCGAGCACGTGTCTCCTCCCTCCTCCGTAGACGATGGCGATGGAGCTGCAGCTTGGCGATGGAGCTGCACGTGTCTCCTCCCTCCTCCGTAGACGACGACGACGATAGAGGGAGCTGCAGCTTCTATCTATTCTGCAGCTTCTATCTATTCTGCAGCGTAGACGACGATAGAGGGAGCTGCAGCTTGGCGATGGCGCAGCGTAGGAGACGATGGCGATGGAGCGATGGAGCGAGCTGCAGGTGAGACGACGACGACGCGACAGAGGGAGCTGCAGGTTGGCGATGGCGATGGAGCGAGCTGCAGGTGAGACGACGACGACGACAGAGCGAGCTGGAGAGAAGCAAAGGAAGTTCAAAACGTGGCGGGCGATCATCAATGTGAGGCGGGCGATCATCAAAACGTTACGACGGGCGACGGCGTGAGAGAATAGAACGTAGATAGATGAAGGTGCGTCTCCCTCCTCTCGCCACGTGCGTCTCCCTCCTCCCGCCACGTGCCTCTCCCTCCTCCCTCCTCCCTCCTTAATAGAATAGATAGATGCTTCACAAACTCTTTTTCCCACAACACCATTGAGCTCAAGTGCTCCCTGGTTTTCTGGGAAAAATTGGGAAGAAAAGGTAGGGGACCACTTGCCACCTTGGCCTATATAGAATTTCCCATTTCACAAAAGTACCACAATGTCATAAGGCCTTAATTGAGTGGGATAGCTACCAAATGCCACACTGCCATGCTAAGTCCCAACATCATTGGCATTCAATGCTAGCTTGCAAAAAGACAAAGATAGGGGACGTCATAATTAGCATTTTGAGCCTACTAGTTGGAGCTTTTCAAGCTTGGACACGAGAAAACATCTCTATGATCGACGTAAGCAAATGCTCAATCATTGTGTTTGGCATTGGAGCAAGAACGTATCTACGATCAATGTAAGCAAATGCTCAATCATTGGGTTTGGCATTAGAGCGGCGGAAAGGGGCTCTTACACCCCTTCTGCCCACACCTTGGGCAACTAGTTGCATGTGTATCACACTGAATATGTTTCCAGTGAAGACTAGCAAAGGGAACAATGGGCAATCCAAACCCTTTCCAAGACTTGAAAGTCGCTAGGTCATAGGCATTTAACCCACAAGCCAGATTGGCAACTTGGAGAAATTCAAATCGTCTCCTCTATTGCAATCTAGTCTACTCTGATCTAGATCTATGCCAACCGTCGATTGAAGAAAGAATAGCAAATAATTTCTTTTTCTTTTATTCTTTTTATGTGCTAGGTCAGATGCGTTGATGTAGAGGCTGATGTGCATGTATAAAGTGGATTTGTCGGCAAGGCTCAAAAGTGAGTGATACTTGCACCAAAATATGCACATGATGTGATGAGCATGTAGAGCACAAAAAATCGAGTGATTTTCTTTTTTGGAGCGCCCTCAAATTCTTCCTGGATCAAGAGATACAGCTTGATCTAGGTGGAGGGGCAAAAAGGGTGCAAAGTGCTCAATGATGATGTGGTAGTCAGAGGTCACATGTAGAAACAGTGCCTGTGAAGGGACTGTGCTTGTGGATTAGTGTGTTGAGGTGGTAGTGAGTCACATGCCAAATGAAAACTATGCTTGTGGACAGAGACAAGGGTGCCCAGCTGATGAGGTGTCACTACCACTTGACATGCTGACATGGTTGTTGACTGGGCAGGTTAATGCTAACTAGGTAGGCTTATGATGTGGCACTAGGGTCACCTTAATGATGTGGTAATCGAGGCCTGCAAGCTAATGTGGCAGATAATGCTGATGTGGCATGGTGTGAGGTGGTTGATGAGATGACATGGCTAGAGGTTGCTGATTTGGCACATTTGGGTAAGGTTGCCACATGGCACAACCCTGGTTAGAATATATATGCCACGTGTCATATTTCTGAGACCTTGGAGAAGGGTTTTGCAGATCAAGGAAACGAGGCAATGTCGATGATGGAGGGAGACAGTCCGAGCGTTTGTCGATGAAGCTGAGATATATATTTTTATTGTTTATTATTAGTTTTTGACTAAATTTACTCTAAGCTTATTGCTAACTCTTAATCCCCTTCCCTTTCCCTCCCTCTTCTCTAATTTTATCCCGCCCCCCCCCCAACACACACACTTTTATTGTCTCTCTTTAATTGTCATATTTATTTTTTCTTTTTTGGCTTACCTTGATTTACATTCTCTGTTTTCAATCACTTATATTCTCCTCTTCAAACCCCCTCCCTTTGTTTAAATTCCTTTCTTCTTATCGTACCTGTACAATGACACTTCCATCTTCATTAGTTCAATTTTTACTCCATATCTTTTTACATTAATTCTCCCCTCCCCCCTCCCCCCATTATTTTACATTAATTCCCCCCTTTTTACCCTTTTCTTTCTATTAATTTGTATTAAATTTCCCACTATTTTAAACTCAATTTGGCTTGGTTGTTCAATAACTATACCTTCTAGCATCACTATACCTCCTCCACACTTCTTCCATAAACCCCTCCCCCTCCACACTCTTCCCTAAACCCCCTTCTCCAAAGGTTCAATGTTTCTCTCTCTAATCTCTAAACTCATTCTTCTACCCAAACAATCTTGTATTTACATTAAGCATGGCCAAGTGTTAATTTTTCTTGTGACTTCGATAAAAAGGGAGGGGTGTGTATGACACCTGTCTTCCCAACTAAAGTTAAAACTAAAGTTAAAACTGGTTCTTACTGTTTTGCTTATTGGATGGTGGCAGGTATGCAAACTCCCCTCTTTAATAAAAGCGATGCTTGCTAGGACTTATCCAAGCTAAACTTCGATGCATTTTATGCAACTGCTGGTTATCTTTTTCACCGACTTGTACAAACTTTTCCTTTAAAGCAATAAGTTTCTCTTTCTGTTTCATTGTCTAGCTTCGCTCCTTTGTCTTTTCACTATTCAAAGGGGTGTTGTTAAGTCTTCCGTGTGCGCATCGCACACACATACACATACACACACACACACACTTAGTGAAGGTACACATGGTGGGAGGTAAGCCCACCATGTGGAACTTACCTCCCCCCCACCTAAGAGTTCAATAAGAAGATTAATTTTAATGCATAAACTAGGGAATGTGTTATTTTTAAGAAGCCAAAGGATATTTTTAGTAATCATATTACCATTAAATTCGTTCTTTTAAAAAAGATAGATTATTCTAAGTAAATCAAGATAGTAGGCCCAAGATACCTATGAAGCATAACATATAAGTGGTAGTACCTATGCACACATATCCTGCTATAAGCACAAATTTTTGGTCTATTTCTATCAACATGAATAAAAGATACATTCAAACATGGTAATTTATTCTTCTTCCAACAAGTGTGTGTTTCAAAATCTCCAAAATAAGGTCTGATAAGTGTGATGAAAGTACTGAGATAGGTGAAAGAATAAATGTCATAATTGGATTTAATGTTGAACCATTCTATAAGAGTGATTTTTTAATTTTGCTCCCTATCAGTGCTACATTCTATAAATCATCATCATCTTGAAATATTACATTATTCAGCATAGGAAGATGAACTTGCAACCTTTGGAAATCAGCATTTTCATCATGCAAGTCATACTCATAAATCTGCCAACATGATTCTGATGCTGATGCATAGCATGCATCCAAGTACTTGTTGATCTCATCGAGGACTCCATAGTTTGAGTTATGTAATGCTCCTTGCCCTTCTATAGGGTTTGTCATGTACATCCCAATTGTTGCTCTATCATGACCCCTATATACATATTTATACAAATACTTAACTACTATGATTGTAGAGAATATTCACCATTGATGTGTGCCCTATACTTCATGGAAAGGAAAGGGTTGAAATGCACAATCCAACAATCATCTACCACACCCTCTTTCACATGTATCGATCTACCACCATCTTGATGTATGTAAATAGGATAACCATCATTACACACAATAGTACATTGAGAAAAGGAACATGGATAATGATGGCTGCATTTACCATCAATCATGCAAGCAACAGAGGCATTTAATGCATCACACAGGCCACAAACATTACATTGTGTAATAGTTGCATACAACTCAATAAATAAAGCCACATCACGAAGCTCTGCACATACCAAGCCACACACAAACATACCTAGCTACTTTTCCAAACAAATTATCCTTCAAATTTGATTGCATTATACCGTTGGATATTTCAGGCCATTTTGTATTGTAAGTGAATGTAATAAATAGATTTGGTTTTTCTCTTTTTCTTACAATTTCCATTGCATCTTGATATAACTAATCCATATATTGTGGTTCTCTTATAAAAGAAGAGGGCAACGCAACTCTACACCCTACAGCATTCTCAAGGAGTTCAGCTCATAATATTTTAGTGTACCACATGCATTCCAAAGGATGGGTATTTTAATTTAGCTTTTGGAGTAAATTTAACAAGATTACAATGACAAGAGGTATTTGCTATGGCCTTCTTTCTTAGTGGAAGGTTGCATAATTCCCAAGTATTATTCTTATACAAAGTATCCACTTCTTCATTCATAGCAGTTTCCCATTCTGGCTTGTCTAGTGCATCTTCAAAGTGCACTGGCTCTATTGTATTTTGATAAAACACATGGGTTGTCAGATCTAGCCGTGGTCTTATGCAATTTGGCCTGGGATGGTAGTCATAAGAGCATAGTTGGTGGTTTTAGCATGAATTGCTTTGCCTTTCAGAGCATATGTCAATTTGGCCGGTGGTCTGCTTTCCCTAGTAGACCATCTGATCTGCTATGGCTTTGCTTGTGGTGTTGCTGGCAATTCTTGCTCTTCTTCATCAACCATTTCTATAGATGACTATGAAATCGGTGCGTCTATCTCTTGTGTATTTGAGGTTTTCCATTCTGATTCCTCGTCAAAGATTAGACCAGGCCTCCCTACCCCTCGTTTGGGAGTACAGTGAAGAAAGCAAAGCATACAAGTTGTATGATCCAGCCAACCATGATGCATTTACATGACTTTGCATCTCTTATTCCCCTATGAGATTTCACCCAAAATGGTGAAATCAAATACCTCGATCATGTTCTCATCATGTTCTTGCCACTCATCTACAGGATATTCTTTAGTGTATACATGACTATTCCCTCCTTGTTAAGTGTTGCGTTGGACATGCTTAAACCTTCATGCTCGTTCACGAAACATAACTGCAGCAATGAATGTGAGGATGAGGTCTTGAAACAAATTTCTTTTTTGGATCAAATAAACAAAGATGATTTACACACTACTACTACCATGTCTTCATTCCTTGGTCCATCAGCAACAATTATAATTTGCTCTCCTCCACTGCCATTGATATCCACATTGATCATGACAAAGGCAATGGCAAATTCATCACAGTAGAGATAGTGCCCCGATTAGACTTCACGAGTGATGAATCCATGCCATATAAGCTATTATCGAGGTCTCATGAAGGAAGCTGAGGTTCTCATCAAAGGGCTCACCCTTTACTATGAGTATCATTGCATCCACATGTAATGAGTAAGGTGAACTTGCTCCCTCACCAATGGCTCTCTTTAATACCATAGCTTTCTCAATCCTATAAATTGACTCTACCAACAAAACAAATCCCTGAACTCACTACAAGGCATAGGTCATTTTTTGACGAAAATACCGACCTTTTTTACACTAAAAAGTTTTTTCTTAACGGGCACAAAGGTCCTTATTTACATTGCTTATATTAACATTAAAAAACATGCATCACTATATAAGCATCCCTATATAGCGACACTGATAAGGCATCGGTATATATTGACCCTTAATAGAACTTTAAAAAAATATTAGTAGGGCAAAACAAGGCCACAACAAGCCCTATTTTGCCCCACTAATGTTGTTTTTTTTTTCATTACAAAAGAATGTTTACAAGCACACAGGCGAGATAAAACTCTCAAACCTTGTTTGTTACAAAGTTTCCCTTGTGGAAGGGGTGATACAAAATTGCTCAAATGAGCCAAGAGACAAAAGCATATACATGCCGAAGTATATACAACCTTGTTTGTTATAAAATTTAAGTACAGTGCATTATGGTCATATGAAGGATGACATTTTCGCATGGAACACATCAATTCAAAGAGAGTCACATATGATTGTGGATTCATGGCTAACTTTACACAAGATAGCCGAGCAAGTGCTTCGGATACCAATCTTCTCTCCTCGCATTGCCCATGACGAGTGGTGAAAAACATGGTATAATGCATCCCCAGCCATGCAAACCATATCCAATGGGTGATATACTTTGCATGCACCTTAAAGTAGATGTGACTGTGTCATTGCAAAGTATCATGCCCATGAAAGACTTGCACACTCAAACAATGCACCCTAAAGAGTGTTTTATTACCCTTGTGCATGACAGGGTGGTAAAAAGCATGGTATAATGCATTCTCGACCATGCAAACTATATACAATGGGCATGATACATTTTAAAGGTCTTAATGTGGGTGTGATTGAGGCACATGTAAAGTATCATGCCCATTGAAGACTCACACATTCTAATAAGACAGCCCAATGCATGTTTTTTTACCATTGTGCATGATGGGTGGTGAAAAATATAGTATAATGCATCCTGGACCATGAAAACTATAGCTGATTGGGGCACGATACTTTTCATGTGACTTAGGGTAGGTAACATGGAGGTGTGCACAAAGTCTCATGCCCATCGAAGCCTCGCACATTCGAATAAGCCACCCCAAAGCATGATTTTTGAACCTTGTGCATAATACTTGGTGTGAAAAACATGGTATAATGCATCCTCGACCATACAAAGAGTATCAAATGGGCATTAGACTTTGAAAACACCTTAAGATAGATGATGTAGAAATGTGCAATGCATATTTCCCATCGGAGACTTGCACCCGAAGCATCTTTTTTAGTCCTTGTGCATGATACTTGGTGAAAAACATGGTATAATGAGTCCCCAACCATGCAAACCATATTTGATGGGCACAATAATTTGCACATGCATTAAGGTAGGTGACATAGGGCACGTGCAAATTATCATGCCCATCGGAGACTTGCACATTAGAATAAGCCACTCCAAAGTGTGTTTTTGACCCATCTGCATGATACTTGGTGTGAAAAACATGGTATAATGCATTCCTGACGATGCAAATCATATTTGATGGTAATGATACTTTGCACATGACTTATAGTGAATGAAATTGAGGTGCACATAAATTATTTTGCCCATCAAAGACTTGCACATTCTAATGAGGCCCCCAAAGCATATTTTTTGAGCCTTGTGCATGATGGGTGGTTAAAAGCATGGTATAATGATCCTCAACCATGCCATATACGATGTTCATGTTACTATAAAACCACCTTAAAATATGTGACATTGATGTATGTACAAAGTATCATTCCCATTTAAGACTCACACGTTCAAATAAGACACCCCGAAGCATGTTTTTTGACCCTTACTCATGATGGGTGTTGAAAATCATGGTATAATGTGTCCCCGACCATGCAAATCATATCCAATGGGAACGATACTTTTTGCACACCTTAGGATGGGTGCTATTGAGGTGTGTGAAATGTATATTATTGTTATGCATGAAGGTTGGTGAAAAACATAGTATAATGCATCTCGCGCCATGCAAATTTGAAACCATATATGATGGGCATGCTCCTTTGCACATTACTTAAATTAGAAGACATGAAAGTGTGTTCAAAGTATTTTACCCATCGAAGACTCACGTGTTTGAATAAGCCACCCAAAAGTGTGTTTTTTGATCCTTGTGCATGATACTTGGTGAAAAGCATGGTATAATGTCTCCTCGACATGGATTCTTTTTTTCTTTTAGTTTTTTTAAGAAGAAAAACTTTTATATTGGAGTCGTGGGCAGGGAAAGGAGACAAACCCAATGAAGACATGTTTAGAAGTCTTAGGAAAAAACAGGCTCAAGAATCGATAGAAACTCTATTGCATGAGGGCTGCCTAATCCACAAGGCAAAAGAGATTGGCCAGATTGTTGTGGAGCACTTCCAAAGAATTCTTGGGGAACCTAAAATCCTAACCACAAATAAACTTGGAGAAAAGGAAAAATGTCGACTAGTCAGGAGGAGTACAATCCAACGGTTTGACTCCATTTTTTAAGACAAGGAACTCTCTCCTGAAGAGTTAAAAGGTGCAGTCATAGCCATGGCAAAAGGAAAAACTCCTAGTGAAGATGGACTACCAATCGAATTCTACCAAGTTTTTTGGACACAATGGGCCCACACCTTCTCCTCCTCTGGTAGGAGTCCAAAGCAAAGGGGTTCCTTGTATCACGGATAAACACAGGCATGATTAAACTAATCCCCAAAGGTGGTCCCAAGGAGGCTTTAAATAATTGGAGACATCTTACCATGCTTAATACTAGCTATAAAATCTTTGCTAAAGCCCTTTCTAGTAGGCTAAAATTCAAAATGAAAGACTGGATAAGGGAAGAGAAAAAAGGTTTCATTCAAGGCAAGCATATCCTAGAGCCATCCAAACCCTCTAGGAAGGTCTCAAGCATGCAGAAGAGACAAACCAAGACATTTGCTTTCTAAAAATAGATTTTGACAAAGCCTACGACATAGTGGAATGGGGATTTGTGTTGACCACTCTTCAAGACATGGGAGTAGGTCCTGGTTCTATCTCCTCCGTAGATACTCTCTTGAACCAGGCCAGATCCAAGATGGAAGTGAATGGAGCAATCTCCAATTTGTTTTCTCTTAAAAGGTCTATTAGATAGGGCTACTCTTTAGCTCCACTCCTCTTTGCCATTGTGGCAGATGCCCTTGGTTGGCTCATCAAGGAGGAAGACATTTGGAATATCAGAAATGACCCAGGGTGTGAGTGAGAGTGGGGGAGTGTGCAAGTTAGTTAATGCACCCACAATTGAGAAAGGGGGAGAAGGGGTTCGGTTAATTCCTATTCAATTCAGATAATGTGATTACAAAAAAGGCTCTTGGGACTTTTACAAGAATAGGGGATTTTATTAAAAGAAAGCAAACTAATAAATTATTCTATGTATATTAATTCTCTCCAGGAGATTTCAGTGATAAAGAGGGCAAGTAAAAGGTGTGCTAATAATAAAGAAACAAGTAATTAATTAATCTAGGCAATGTAGAAATTAGGTTAAAATAAGGGGTTTTGGTCTCGGGTTTTTAAAGAAAGGTAGAGGACTAAAATTAACTAGGTATGATGTGTTGCAAATAGATAAGTCTGGGCAGTTTGGTTAGCTAGGTGGTTTGGTTAGGATTAGCCAAACTGTGGAAGAATTAGTTGGAATTGCTTAGGGGTTGGGCAAAAGAGGGGAAGAGCATGTAGGAGGGAGATAACCGTTAAAAAATGCACACAAAAAATCCAATCCATGTGGGAAGTCCCAAATATGGGGAGTTAAATGCAGGGATTATGTGGATGCAAAGGGGAAGAGAAGGGGAGGAGGGGGGGGAAATAACACATTATTTTCTAACAAAAGTTCCAATTGGGTTCGTTTGTGTGTGTTTTACCTCTTGGGCATATATAATTATAAAGAGAAAGGGGATGAGCGTGCTTGTGTAACAAATTGAATCATAAAAAGGGGGTTGGTTAATATGTTCCTATGTAAGTGTGTGGGGTAGGTTTGGAATGAATAGGTAGGTGTGTGTATGTGTGTGTGTGTGAGAGAGAGTCTAAAATTGAAAGTGTCAGAGAAATGTGTGTGGGTGGAGGGTGGGGGTGGTGGGGGCGGTGGTGGAGAGGAGGAGCTCCCTCGACAAGCTATGGTTTTTTGAAGGTTCCCATGCCCTCCCATCCAAGTTTCGATTGCCCACAATAATCCCGTGAATAAGCTCATCAATTGCCATCTCCTCACTGCTCTGATTATTCTGATCCAGCTCAGTCGCTCCAGCACCACCCCACCATTTTGTTTCTGCCCCATCTGCCTCCTACTGGTTCCTTTAGTTTGGTTCAAGTCTTGCCTCTACCCCGACTATGAATATACTGCCCCGACTGTATAATCCATCTCAGCTCACTATCTCCCTTGATTTTTTCCTTCTGATACAACTTTACTTTTTCAGCGTAGACTTTTTCTCTGTACCGACTACCTTCATTTCTACTTCAACATGGTAGAACCAACTAAGCAATTTGCAAAGAGGGCTTTCTCTCTAGAACTCAAAAGACAGTTAAGGGAGACTGTGCCCCCCCTTGCCCCTTCATCTAAAGATGCTTCCTATGTGTTCGACATGCTGAATGAGAAATTTCTGCAAAGTAAAAGAGAATGGATGCTGCCTGCTCCAGAACTCGATTACAAAATGAAGTTGCCTTCTCTTGTGTTGCATCCTTTGAAGAAGCTCTCCCAGACTGCGACCATCATCTTTTTCCCTGGAAAACTCCCTTCAGCAAATGATGTGGGACAGTGGGTTAATTCCCTATTAGGTGGCTACTATGTGGAAGGAGTTTATTTTGCCTCTCAAGGATGCTACGAAGTTCATCTCTTGGATGCCTTGACAAAACAAAAGATGCTTGAAATGTCCCCCTTATTTTTTGGCCATCAAATGGTGGCATGTCATGCCTTGGTCTCCTAATAAGGACTATCAGAATCTCATCAAGCACCATTGCCCTATATGGGTTGAAGTGGTTGATTTCCTAGATTACATGAGGACAGAGCTTCTTGGCTTAGCTATGACATTGGGACAAGTGATCTGTCCCCGTCATCCCACAGGTAATAGAAATCGATTTTGCATCTTGTGGGATACTAATAGAACAACCCCTCCTTCTATTGCTACGGAGATTGAGGGTGTTAATCTGGGAAAGAAATATTTCACTTTGAAATGGAGGATTTTTGCTGGAGCTTGTTTTTCTTGTCACAAGTTTGGTCACTTAGCTTCTGCATGCCCCTCTATCCTTCATCCTCCTCCTCAGCTACCATTCCCCAATCATCTAATAAAGGAGGTCAAAAGACATATGTGGAAAAGACAGAAGCCAAAGGGGCAAAGCCTCCAATTCATACAAGGAGTCAAGCCATTTTAGCTCAAAGTAAGGATAAAGGAAAGGGCAAGCAAGTGGAAAATAATTCATCTTCTCATGAGGGATGGCAGCCTGCCAAGAAGACAGTGACTCTCAAACAAAGACCTCTGCAATCCCATAGTTGGGATGCTTCTGCTCCTTCTCTTGGTCAACCATCTACCTCTTTTGATAGCCTAACCTCAAAGGGATGGGTCAATGCAGTCAAGAAGGGTATTTTGCCTTGTGAAGAAGATGATTTTGTCATGGAATTGGATTCTGAGGGTCAACAAAACCCTGAGGCTATGGCAAAGGCTTGATGCCTCCTTTTCTTTCTGAGGTTTATTTTTTCCTTGTATATATTTTCATGTGTGCTTCTCTTTTTTGTTTTTCTTACAATACACAAGGCCTCTATAACCCGAGTAAATGGAGGCCCCTTTGGCACTATGTAAATACAACTCATCCAGATGTTGTGTGTTTGCAAGAGCATAATCAGCATTCTTTTGCTAGCCAGCATGGGTTTTTTTCAGGATATGATATATTATATGCAGGCTCTGAGCAATTCTCTGGGGTGTGCATTTTAGCCAGACATGATTTGCAGCCCTGTGTAGCATATAATGATCTTTGTGGTAGATGGATGATTATCCAATGCATGATCAATGGAGAAATTTTTGAAATTGGTTCCTTGTATGCCTCTCAAACTTCAGCTTGTAGAGCTCGAATGTGGGATTCCATAAAGCAATATCCTTGGTCTACTAATGCTATACTTTGTGGTGATTTCAATAATTCTCCTCATTGGAAGGACAATACTACTCATAAATCTCATATGCTATCCTTTGAAATTCAGCAATGGGAAGATTTGATTTCATCACTTCATGCTCCAGATTTATGAACATCAACTCACCCTTTAGTTTTGGTCTTTACATATCATCATAATGCTTTTATAAAGTATTGGGCTAGGCTTGATAGATTGTATCTTATTCATGCTCAGCAATATGATGATTATACATATCAAATGTGGACTGACTATTCTCAACAATTGTCTGATCACACTCCTCTTTGGCTGAACTTTTCATTTGGTATGCCTCTAGATGAAATGCATCTCTCTCCAGTCAGACATTTGCATGTCAATCAATTATATCTTTCTCATGAAAAATTTCAGCAAATGATTCAAATGGCTTGTAGGCCTTTTTTATCACATGCTTGGGAGGACATTGACTTTGCTTGGAAGGAACTCTTTTGTGCATCGCATTCAAAATGTCATTAAGGATTATGGAAGGCAGTACATGGCAAAAACTAGGCATCAAATCTAGTGGGCAAAATCCCAAAATCAGTCCTTGGTATAGATTAGCCATCAAAGGTCTCTTTCCTCTTCTGAACAGGGTTCATTGTCTTGTGCTTCTTCCATCATTGATGCCAATGATAAATGCAAGATTTCCAAATGGCAGACAAGGGCTAGAGTTAAGCCTTTGCTAGATAAGGGCTATTCATCAAAATCTTTTTTTTGAAATTTGCATGCACATAGACAAATTCAATCTATCATGAGAGTCAGGAAATCAGATGGTACTTGGACCTAGACTAGGCAAATTTATTGATCTTGTCTCTCCTATTCTTTCTTTACAAAAAGCTTCATTGCTAGAAATGTATTTTTCAGATATTGAATTGGATGATGCTCTCAAGCAATTGGGTAAACATAAATCTCTAGCTGGGATGGTTTGACAGTTGAGTCTTTTGTTGCCTTCTGGGCTAAATTGAAGGGTCCAATCTTGTAGCTCATTAATGTAGCCTGGCAGTATTAACATCTTCCTTTTGCTTTTGGAAGCATGGTCTGGTCAAGCTTGTGCCCAAAAAACTCCTCTGTGAGACTATGGTTGACTAGAGGCCATCACTTTGATGCCTGTTATATATAAACTTATTGCCAAAATGTTGGTTCATCAGATAAAGGATATTCTTCATGATGGTCTCCCAGGCAATATGGTTTTGTTCCAAGAAGGCATATACATGATAATATCTCCAATACTCTTACTGTAATGGAATATGCTAAATATTTAGATCAAGATGCTTTGGTCATGCAGGTGGATGTGGCAAAGGCATCTTGATCTAAATATTTAGCATGCATTTGATACCGTATAGTGGGATTATGTCTCTCAAACCATGTCTAGACTTGGTTTTGGGCCAAAGCTAGTTAATGTCATTTATTGGCTTTACTCTGATTCCACTGCTCAATGCTTTATAAGGAATCATTTGTCTGAGTCTTGGACTCTGGGATGGTCAATCTGATAGGGATCTTGAGATCATTTGGTTGATACTGGACAACTTGTGGGGCTACAGATTCTTGGCTCACGGCCTTTTATTGCACTAGCTTATGTAGATGATTCTTCCTTCATGCCAAAGAATTGTCCTCAAGAGCTTCACTTATTGATGGATACCTTTTCTAATTTTGGTTTGGCAGCTAGTCTAAATATTAATTTTTAGAAATCAAAACTCTTGCCTCTCAAGCTTTGTTATTGGCATGCTCTTCTTTGGCCAAGTCAAATTGTTCCTCCTGAACACATAGTAAGGCATTTGGGTTATGCAATTCGCTGGAAAATTAGCAATAAGTAGCAAATGTCTTGGGTATTCAACAAAATTCAGGACAAATTAGAATATTGGAAGATCTTCATTTGGCCTTTGCATGTTTGGCTTCAAATTGTCTAGTCTATTGTTTTGGCTTATGTCTAATTTTACTTGCCTTTACTACATTGGTTGTCTCGAGATCTCTCTTCTTTTATGTCTCAAGCCATGGAGATTTTTTGGAAAACTAAGCTCCATAAAAAAGCTTTGAGGTTGCTCAAAATGGACCTGCTTTTCTCTCCAAAGATGCATGGAGGTTTGAATATTCTAAACATCAAATTTCATGTGTTGGCAAGAAAGGTCACTATGCTCATGACTTTTTTCTAGCAAGAGTAGCCATTCTCTATTATGTTGGCAGTTATGTGTGGCCAGATGCGCACAAATGCTTATGGGCATTGGCTCACTGATCCATGGGAAGCAGTACTTGGCAAGTTTCAAGGCAAAATACTTGGTTGTCCATTTTCTACTGCCTTGATTTAGGATTGGAAGCAGGTGCTCTCTTACATCAAATGGTCTCCCCATCCTTCTTCTATAGCTTCATCTCTTTGACTGGAAAGCCTTCATTCAAGTGCCTTTTTTTACTCTCCTCTTGCTATACAACAACCAATCAGGGATTACAATATCATGAAGTTGGGCATTCGGTTCATTGATGATGTGGTGGATATTCATGGGCATATTCTCTCTTTTTCGGTAGCTTGTCAAAATACAATCTTGGGATGCATCATAGACCCATATGGAAAGTTATTGTAGACCTTCTTATTCTCTTTTGTTCCAATTTCACCATTGTAGTAAGAGACAGTCTTTAAGATTGGCATCTTCAGTCTTCAAGTCCAGGCTTCAAGTCCAGGCTTATCCTCTCAGCCTTTGCATTTCCTGACTTCCGTATAGGCTTATATATTGATTTTACCTCCTCCATGGATTGCTCATCATGCCAATTCTCTTTGGCATCTGAATAAGTCTTTATCTTGGTGGAAAGCAAACTTGAAATTAATATGGAAGTTGAAAATGCTATTAAAGTAGAGACTCTTTTTTTGGAGATGCATTGTTGGTATTTTTCTAGTGGGAGTGAAATTGGCTCAAAGAAGGATTGCCTATCCTTTTTTTCCAAGATGTAATCATGCTCCTGGGAGTATTCATCACTTACTGTGGTTTTTTTCATATTCCAAGGATCTTTTGGACAGGATCACCTATTTTTTATCTCTTAGATTTCTAGCACACAAGTTCTCAAGGTTTTTCTAAATGTTTGGCAGATTACCAACTCCTTTGTCCCAATACTCTCTTTTCTTTCATTGGATCAGATACTGGGCATTGTGGACCCTCTGGCTTCAGCGAAATCATCATTTTTGAATTCATCTCTTCACTTTGAGTACATTTCTTGCACCATGTCTACGACTAGCAACCTCAATCTGAAGGCATCTGCTAAGCTAGACAACTCAAATTATGGCACATGGAAATATCGACTGTAGACCATTCTTGTCCTTCAGGACAAATGGGAGTATGTTGATGGATTTCCACCTAGACCATTAGACGATCCATCCACTAGTAGCTCTACTCCACTTGTTGTCATAGCACCAGCAACGGGATCTACAGTGGGACCTACAACTACAAAAACAATTTTTGCACCTATAGCAAATCTTGGCATTGCCTAAGCATAGGAAGAATGGGATAAGAAAGATAAGTATGTGTATCATTTGATCAAGCAGAATGTGCAAGATATCATGCTAGGACAGCTCAACACCATCAAGACATCGAAAGAAGCATGGGATATGTTTGCAGCTCTCTATGAGTCCAAGAACACTTCCACGATTCTCACACCGAGAAACCAAATCAACCAGAGTTTCCACAACAGTAGTGAAACTAGTCATGCTTATGTACTGCGGATCAAAAAATACAACAATCAACTCACAGCAACATGAGAGACTATGAACCCAGTAGAAATGGTTCAAGTCACCCTAAATGGACTAGGAGAGGCATACGAGAATATGGTCCAGAGTATTGCCATCCAACAACAAATTCCAACACTGGAAGAACTTCAATCAGTCCTACTTGGTGAAGAACTCAGGACATAGGCCATTCAAGCATGCAAAGGTCATTCTAATGATGAGGCATTCATGAAGCAGAGGCAGAGGCAGAGGTAGATCATTCTAGAAAAGTGGTCATCATCAGCAAAGTCAGAATCAACATCAGCATCATCCTCAGTAACATCAGAATCAGCAAAGAAAAAATCATTCCAACCGAGGAAGATTCCAAGGATGAGGGAATGCATCCACCATGTCAAACATCCAGTGCAACTATTGTCATAAGTTTGGACACTATGAGAGAGATTGCCACAAGAAGTAGTACGACCAAGGCAGTCAATCTAGTAGCAATCGAGGGAATTTCTATGGTAGAGGAAATCATCGTGGTGGACATTCTAGTCACAGTCATTTTGCAAATGGACATGGGAATATGTTTCTTACAAACGAGGAAATAAAGCAAACTGATACAACATACCTAGACTCTGATTTCAATCCAAAAGAGGATTTCAGCAATCAAGTCGACCAAGCAGAACAGGATCCTTGGTATATCAATAGCGGTGCATCATCTCACATGACAAATCATCAAAGGAATGGTTCACAGAGATGAAACCATTAGAAGGTCAAAAAAATGTCATCTACACTACAGATAATACAACGAATCCAATTCAAAGGACAGGTGTTATCCCTATGAATAATTTCATGGTACAAAAGTTTTGGTGAAAGATGTACTCTACGTTCCGAAGTAGGTCAAATGATGGAACATAATTATTGAGTCATCTTCGACGAAGATGAATGCACTATCAGAGATAAATCCAAAAGATGTCAGCTAGTAGCAAAAGGTGTCAAAGAAGGACGCTTGTACATAATGCTAGCTATAGTACCAGATAAGCATGCCATGTCATCTCAACCACAATAGATGCCACTATCTGCAAAATGGCACAAGAGATATGGTCATGTCAACTTCAAGTACTTGTTAGATCTCAGGAATCAAAATATGGCAATCGAGATTCCTAAGCTATAGTTTCTTCGAAAAGTTTGTGAAGCATGGTGCTTTGACAAACAAAAGTGAACCAATTTTGGCAAAAGTACCTCTCGTGCATGAGGTATTCTTGATTTGATACATACATATGTATGGGGTTATGCCCGTAGCATCAATGGTTCACTTTACTACTTGGCTTTCATCAATGACCAACAGATATTGTTGGGTCTACTTTCTAAAAGATAAATCTGAAGTGTTTTCTAGATTTCAAGAATTCAAAGCCATGGTAGAAAACTAGACAAGCCGAAAGATCAAAGTCATGAGATCAGATAGAGGAGGTGAATACATGTCTTTAGCATTCATGAACTTTTGCAGAAGCCATGGCATTTGAAGACAATTCACTTGTGCAGATACTCCTCAGCAGAATGCAAGAGTTGAAAGGAAGAATAGCACTTTAGTAGATAGTGCTAGAGCAATGCTTAGTGAGAAGCATCTTTTGAATCAGTATTGGGCAGAAGCAATAGCCACTATAAACTATTTGCTTAATCAGCTTCCTACCGAATCGATACAAGGTATGACACCTTATGAAGCAGTCACATGCAATAGTGGGCAAGTGACTACCCAGATCCCATTCTAAAAGGGAAAATTATTCACCACGAGGGTCTTGAAGTCTATGTGCAAACCTGTGGAACACATGTGGACAATCTTCTTCATCTAGATACTCCATTTCTCAATATTCATAGCACGAGAGTGTTCTCAAGGCATGATCCATTTTACTTAACACCAAGCCCACGAGAGTGTTCTCAAGGCACGATCCATGTTACTTAACACCAAGCCCATATGATACTTCACCATAAATAGCTCTAGATTTGTTATAGATTATGATGCAGCTGCTTGAGACAACACTTACACCTTGCTTATAATAAACATTGCTACTGTAATGCTTTGTTAGTCGGTCCTACACAACATTGCTTGGGTTTGATTA
Source organism: Dipteris shenzhenensis (assembly GCF_047967505.1). Lineage (NCBI taxonomy): Eukaryota > Viridiplantae > Streptophyta > Polypodiopsida > Gleicheniales > Dipteridaceae > Dipteris > Dipteris shenzhenensis. The sequence continues at coordinate 9,488,267 of NC_141620.1, read as the reverse complement.
TAATAACCTTTGGCCTTACATATGAAATCGAGATATTTCTATTTTCAAAGGTTGTGCATGTTCTTAAAATGAATGTGTTGTGAATGCTAAAAGACTTATGCATTATAGCATTACGGTAGAGGACTTGTAATATACTTGGCTCGTATTCTATAACATCACATTCTTCACATTTGCTTGTCCATTTGCTTAATAGGATTGCATCGCTTACTAAAAAGCTATCATTAAATTGTTTCATAACAGAAGAAGTAGACTCATTTGAATTGAATGACTATGACATGGAAAGAACTACAATGTTCAAACAATAATATTCACAACATGAATGTAGTGTATGCTTGACTTCTTCCCTTTGCAGAGCTATGGAATGCTCTTGCAAATGCTTTGCAGATCCATTTTGATCTACTTTGTCACTAAGCATTAGGAAAAAAGGGAGATCGTTTTAGAGCCTTTTAGGGTTTAGAAAAATAGGTTCTCAACCAATTTGTAGAGGGCTGGTGTAACGTTGGAAAAATACCCAAAATCACGTAAAAAGATAAAAGAAGTCATATTCAGAATCTATCTTTTATTAGGTTTGACATATGTGATCTTAAAGGTCTTTTTTTGTGAAGAATTTGATGATTCTGACATTGTCGACATGTTCGGAGTGGGCCAAAACCCCCAAATCGACCCTAGAGACATAGAAAACTGATGCTTAGAGGCCTGAAAAAGGGCAAAAATGATTGAAACAGAAAATTTGCTATTAGCGATCATTTTTACCCTTTTTGGGGCCTTCAGGCATTGGTTTTTGGTGTCTCCATAGGGTCGATTTGGGGGGCGAATTGGCCAAATCACATTCTATAGAAAATCATCCATTCTGATCATTTTTGCCCTTTTTCGAGCCTCCAGGCGTAGGTTTTTGGTATCTCCAGGGTCGATTTGGGGGCTTTTGGCCCCCGCTTTGGATGTGTCGATGATGCCAAAATCATCAAATTCTGCACAAGAAATAGAGGATCTTGTATACTCATTCAATGTGAAGCCTAGGTACTAGACTGGCTTTTTGGTAGTAAGTATTTGTATTTTATGCCATTTTTCATATTTTGGGTGTAGCAAAAATAGGTAAATAGCAAATTCCTTAGAGGGCCCCAAAATGAGTTCCCTTCTTTCCTAATGTCCGATCCAACAAGTATGACAACTCTACATCCAATTTAGATTAGCGAATTCATTCACAACTCTTCAAAGTTTAGATCACTACTCCATGATTGCTTGGGACATTTTACAAGGTCCTTCAAATGCCATTTTCAATCATGGTCTCACAGTGGTGGGAAATGTTCAAAATTATTTGATGTTCGTGAAGCATTTAACCAACAATCACACAATATTAATGGCGCTAATCAGCTAAGAAGATAGCCATTCAAAGGACAAATGCACGAAGTATGTTCCAATTTATATTGGTTCTGTGCCCATTCATAATAATTTTGTATCCATAAGGAAGACTCTCAGAATAAGGAAGAGTCTCAGAAATGCACGACTCTGGGTGCACGAGTGCCCCACTAGAGTTGTCAATGGCATTCCTAAATGGGAAGCCAAAATTGGCCACTACTTGGCCAAGGGGTTGCCTCTAGACAACAAAGCCCTCAAGAAGGATAGAGCCTGCAAACTCATCAAGGAAGCAGTGCCATATCAGCTAATTGCAAGCCAACTATACCGCATGGGCAAGGATGGCATCATGCATAGATGCATGTGCGAGAATGAATACATCGACGTGATTGAAGAAGCCCACTTTGGAATAGCAGGCGATCACTTCACCACACTGATGTTATGGCATGTAAAGTGCTGTAGGCTAGCCTTTGGTGGTTGACTCTCTTTGGAGATGCAGTTGAATTTATCAAGCGATCTGACCCCTACCACCAACGCATGCAAATCCCACATAAAGTGGACATGATGCCCTTAATGGGAACATTGAACGATCAACCCTTTGAGAAATGGGGCATAGATTTTATTAGAGCGATAAGCAGAGTAGTTAAAGGAACCGAGGCCAGATACATTATCTTGGCCACATATTATTTCACCAAATGGGTGGAAGGGAGAGCCACAAGAAAATTCACTGCTAAGTTCTTATCTGATCAAGTCATCGCATGGTTTGGATGTCCCTTAGAATTGGTCATTGATCAAGGAACTCATTTCCTTAATGAAACTATAGCTATCCTAACTAGTGAATTCCCGATTATACATGGAAGTCTCTGCCATAATATCTAAGGGCAAATAGAAATGATTTGGTTACTTGTGTTATTACATTTTGCTCATAATGAAAAGTTAAGCATCGACTACAAGTGCAAACATACCTTGGGGGTATTCTATACTCCTTGCATAAACATCATGTGGTTATAGTGTAGTCCTTTTACCCTTTTTACAATGAGGATGTCTGCTGCTTTTAACCTCAAATTGCAACATTCTAGAGTTTTGTTGCTCATGGATTTTTTGCAGAGAGTGTGTTAGTGTTCACAATTGTTTCCTTCTTCCTTGTTAACTATCCTCAGTCTATATATTTTTTTAATATGATTAATTGAAGAGGGTATGTTGCTTGTGGATGCCTTGTTCTATATGACACCCATATGAAGTTGCTGCTTGCCTTGCAATCTGGCCTGGGGTTATTTCTAGTAAGGCTATTAGTTCATTTTAATAATCTTTGTGATGGCAATTGTATCTTTGTTTAGGTGGTTTTTGAAACAAAGGACTTATAGTGGGAGGGTAAGTTTCCTGTACAAAAATGCAAAACATTGCTCCAAGATAGAAATACTTGCTCAAATTTTTGGAACAAGCTATGAAAAAACACACTCCCAATATTTTGCTCAAAGAACATGCCACTTTCATTGAAAACAAAATACACATTGATGCTAAGCACAAGCATGCCTCATCTCAAATAGAATACCCTTTGCCCAGATTCACGGGTTGACCTCCGAAGGCCAATATGGTTTGTGTGGGAGTGTGGTGAATGTGTTTGTGAATGTGAACATGGCTTAGTGCACTCTACCATGTTTCCTAACATATGGATCCACAATCATGGTTGCATTGAAAAGAAATGTGGAATACAATCATAATTTCATGTGAGCAACCTTGTGTGGCCCAATTTGAAAATGCGAGCCTTTCATGATCTCCTTCAAATGCTATTATTCAAAGACAACAAAGTAGAGCTCGATTCTATGTGGATGGAACACATCACCAACTTGGAACCACCCCCATATGCAAATGATAGTGACTCAAGAGTTGACCCCTCAAACATGCAAGAAGAAGATGAGATAGACACACTTGTTCATGGCATCTGCACCATCAAACAAGTCATAGACAATGAGAATAGGGAAACATCTATCATACCCTCTGACTCATTCAAGCCTTTTAGAATTTTCAAGGACAAACATTGCTAGGAGCTAGCTTTCCTAAAACTCCTTTATGGCCACCCTCGCATGTACAACATTCTTGAGTGCACACCTTACCAAGATCTATTCCAATTCAAGCTCACCAAGTCTAGTAGAGGAATGCAACATCAATAGAAATCATATTCTTCAAAACCATGAAGATCTTGGTCAAGCAAGCATTGTCATTCTTATGGGTGTGAATGTGAAAGGGTCAGCTAAGGCCCATATTGCAAATGAAAGATGCATTAGAGGTCACAAACATGGAGAGACTACTATAATGATAAAATGGATATCGTGACTTTGCTTACCTATGAACATCTAGTGATTACAAGCACAAGATCCAAAAGAACCTCTTTGCAATGGTACAACAAAGAGGACCACCATCACTATTTATAACATCCTCTATGGTAGAGAAATTATGGCTAACATTAGTTGGATGCCTTAGGGACTTGCAAGAATGCTAGAATGGTAGAAGAGAAGCTCCTCTAAGCTAGAGGCATACAACCTCATATGCAAGGATCCAATAACAATCATACAATACTATGTGCATAGATTCTAGGCCATGAAATACTTATTGAGACACGATGCAACCATACTTGCAAACTACAAGACTTCTTCTTTGTGATGGAGTTCTAAAACATAGATAGGCAACATGATCATGGCCTATCATGGATAAAGAATGCACCAACATACAGTACATCATCAAACAAGGAGATAGTAGCATATGTAGAGCAATACATTCTTGCAAGGACCTTTCGACCAACAAGCATAAAAAGACATGCAAGAAGAAGAAGACATCTTGTCGCTTTGATTCCCATGCCCTCCTATGTGCAAAATATAGCTACCGCTTCTTTGAAGAAAGGATCAAGCACCACAAAGCTAAAACAAAGTTCAATTAATATCTCAACATTGCTATTATCGAGTTCAACAATATTGCATGATTATGAAACTTTCTTGGAAATACTTAGCCTAACTGAAGAAGACTACATCAACATTTTGCATGCAAGCACTAACACTACAAGGTACAAGCCATTTTTTGACACAAATACTGACCTTTTTTACACTAAAAAGTTTGTTTTTAAAACGTGCAAAAAGGTCGGTATTTATGTCGCCATTAGCGTCGAAAAACATGCATCGCTATATAAGCGTCAGTATATACCAATGATGGTAAAGGTATATACTGACACTGGTAAAGCATCGGTATGTACTGACCTTTAATAGAACTAAAAAAAACTTTTAGTGGGGCAAAACAGGGCTTGCTGTGGCCCTGTTTTGCCCCAATAATGTTTGTTTTTTTGCATTACAAAAGAATGTTTACAAGCAAGTAGGCGAGATAAAACCCTCAAACCTTGTTTGTTTGTTTCAAAATTTCCCTTGTGAAAAGGGTGATACAAGATTGCTCAAACGAGTTGATAGACAAAAGCATATACATGCTGAAGTATATACAACCTTGTTTGTTACAAAATTTCTCTTTTAAAAAGGGTGATACAAAATCGCTCAAACTAGCCGCCGACAGACAAAAGCATATACATGGTGAAGTGTACATAAACTACTACTAATACTACTGCTCATCCAACTCATCGGAGTCATCGTCTCATTACCCTAGCCCTCGTGACCTCCGCCCGATCCCTGACCCTTGACCTCTGCCTGATCCCTGGCCCTCGTTGTCAACATCATCTAAGCCAAATCCCCTGAGAACTACCTCCTTGTCATTGCTCACCTCTGTTGATGAGATGTTCGAGCTTGCACCCTAAGAGTCAAACCATTTTAATTTGAAATTAGATTGGAATTTAAGGAATAAAATAAATTAAAAAGTGAGATTACAAGTTGGACTAGACTTATACCGAGCGAGCAACCACCACAGTCCAATCGACTGCCATCCCTGCACCTCCATCTCAATAAACCACGGCCTCACTCCTATGCAAAATGAGTATCTCATATCTTCATTTATGGGAAGGCGACTAGTCACAGATTGATGTGGACCCAAATTATGAAAGATAAAATATGTATAAAACAAATAGAACAATAAATTAAATGAGAAGAAGTAGACTTATAACCCATGCCTCAAACGCGCTTGTTTCGCCACTACCGAGGTGGGAAGCACCTACGATGTCCAACCATCTCCTCGCGGCCCTCCTCTGATTGTCGAACTTTTGGGGATTGTCCCTTAGATCCTTCTTCAAAAACTTCCAGTCAGCTTTATCCACCCAATTGGGTTTAGGCTTCTTTGCCGTGATGGCATCTCGCAACATTGACCTGCGATGCTTCAAGATAACACACATGCACTCTCGCATGTAATTGTCATCAAACTCCCAATTTGAGGGGTTAGGATATTGTCTTTTCAATTTCTTTCTCAATGACTGCCTCCTTCTTTTTGTTCTCTTGGTGCCGCCAGTCAATTGTTATGCTGCTCTGGAAATGGTGGCTTATCAATCACCTCATGGCGGCTCATCAACTGCCTCATGGTGGCCATCATTTCTTTGTCCTTTTTATTTTCTATATCTCTTTACCCCTAGTGAGGTCATAGTATAGGTCCTTAGGCAGGGGCGGGTCAATGCGAGTGGCAGTAGCAGAGCTAGAGCAAGGGGTGGTAGTGCGAGCGCTTATGGAGCGAGGAGTAGCAGAGGGAGTGGGATCTAGGGTGCCTCTGCCTGTGACTGGAGAGGGCAGGAGGAGAAGAGAGGGAAAGAGAAGGAAAAGAGAGAAGGAAAGAGAGGAAATGAGAGAATGAAAGAGAGGAAGAGAGAGAAGAGAAAAGAGGGAAAAAGAGAGGAAGAGAGAGGAAAAGAGAGAAGAGAAGAGAGGATCAAAGTTTCTATGCCCATCACTACAAAAACTAGCACTTAAGGCACTAGCTGCAAGCTAATGCAATCATGAAAAGAAACATAGGAAAAGAGAGGAAGCACTTTCTTATCTAGAAATGATGTGTCCTAGCACTAGATAATCCCACTTCGAAGAGGAGGTGTTTCGTGTACTAGCCCTATAAAAGAGAGGAAACATATCATTTTTAAGAAAACTAATTAGTGAAAGGAGGAGTTTGGAGAACTAACATTCCAAAGGGATTAGATTGAGGAGACAAACAGAAGCCTACAAATAAGGAAAGCACGAAAACAATAGGTATAGCTTTCATACTCTTCTCTTTCATGATTGTTTTTTGTGTATTGTTTCTTCCTTTAAAGAAAGAAAGGGAAAGGAAAGGAGAAAAACTTTAGAAAAATGAAGGAAAAGTGAAAGTAGAGAAATACAAAAAATAGAAGAGGTGAGCCTTCTTTCTTTCACCAAATCTCGTTTTTGTCCTTCAACTCTAAAAATCAAGCATGAAAATGAGCACATGGCTGAGCAATGCAAGGAGAAACATGCTTCAACACTCACAAAGCAAAATGGGGGAAGGAAAAAAGCTACATTGTTTAAATAGACACACCTTCTTGAAAAACGTCCTTTCACATGAGTAAAGAGTGAGAAGGGTGGAGAGGGAGCACAAGTGTCGGGAGAGGGGCTAGGTAGGGGTGAGGAGTGTGGGTAAGAGGTTGGGGGAAGGAGGAGAGGTTTTTTATTTTCCCTCAATAGAATTGTGAGGGGCAGTGGCGATGCATGGATTTTGAGTTTTAGCTCCCATAGTCAGTATATACTGATGCTACTCCATTGGTATATATTGACCCTATATATTCCTTAAACGTTGGTATATACCAATGGAACAGGGTATAAAGTTGGTATATACCGAAGGTACAGGGCATAAAAGCTACTAATAGGCATTGAAGCTAACAATAGGCTATTTTTTGGATCTTGAGTGGATTTCCTTGCATTTTGTGTTCTGATTTTGGAGGTGTGCAGATGGAAGGGGTGAGTGGAAGCTCGTCAGATGGAAGGGATGAGTGGAAGCTCATTAGATGATGCGCCAATGCTTGAGAGCATGGAGTGGGTTGTGTGAAGAGGTTGTATTGTCATTGGACTCATTGCAAGCGAGAAGTACGACATCAATGCCGTATTGTCATGCACCACTTGCGGATGTATGGGGAGGAGCCTGCACTAGTACTGACCATTGGTGGTGCATGCGGTGATGGATCATCAGTAAGTCAATGCTATTTGAGTTCATGATTAATATTGCATGCGTACTTTACATGAAACCTTGAGACAAGATCTTATATTTACACAAAACCTTGAGATAAGATGAGGAGGGTGGCGAGGGGACACGTATACCTTCACACTTTGAGGAAAAAAATAGTCTCCTAGATGTGCCAGATGATGACGAGGGTATGGTGGACATGATGGATTCTATTTTTAGGGGCACTACATCACATGTACACGTGATGTTCGAGTTTGAAGCCGTGGTGCGAGAGTTAAAATCAACACAATTGTATGAGGGTGCGGGGATGTTAAAACTACAAGCTTGTCTCTCAATCTTGAATCTGTAAGCAAAGTATGGGTGGTCCGATACAAGTGTCTCTATCTTAATGTGGTTAGCGCCTGCATTAATTTATCTCACAATTTGGATCTTGATTGTTTTGAGAATCATCATAGTTTCTCATTACAATCAAGTGACATGCGAGTGAGGAGAAGGGTGAGATCCCGTGGATATGGTTGCGCTCGCCTGTGCATGACTCTGAATCTCATCCTTACATTTATTCTTTCTACTTTGGCCGCTTCATATCTTTCAATCCACTTCTACATCTCCTTGCTATTAAGGATAAAAAACTTATTGAATTTCTCCATTTTCTCTTTGCTCATCTTTCTTTCAATACCTTTTCCTTGGGGAACCTTGCCAATGATGCGATCATCATCCTTGTTATGCCAAGCCTATAGCATATCATAATCCATGGATGTAAGAAACTCCATGATATATACTAATGACTCTTGCACAAGCCATCCCTCTGCCATGCTTGCTTCTATTCTTGCTCTCTATCTTACAAATCCCTTCAAAGTTTTCATAAACCGCTCAAGAAAAAACATCCACTGACTATGAACGGTGCCCGCAATGGCCACCTCATCAACTATGTGCACAAGCAAGTGCACTTGAGTTGTCATAATGCTTGAGGAAAGTGCTTCTCAACCAAGCATATGACTTATATGATGGAATCCACCCTAGCCTTCTCAATGCTCGATATGGATATCTCTTTCTGAGATATCCACCTATTCACGTGCCCATGTAAGATTCATAATCTTTCTATAGATTATTCAACTTAAATTGAAGAAAATGTAAGCAATGTGAGTTGATATGATAGTAAGCATACCTCACAATGCCATTGATCTTGAATATAGCATTTCTAACATCTTCTTGTAAGCACCCTTTCACTGTAATTGGGAGGATGAACTATCCAAGCAACAATGAATTCATGTCAATAATATAACATAATCATAATTACACTAACGGATCATGATTATCGGTATACTAATCCTATAGCTTAGAATACCTATAAGACCTTGTGCCAATCATGTGACTTGAGCCCACTAAGCTTATTTTCCTTTGAAAATGCTCCTTTCAAGCAATGCATTACACATGTACCCTATCGGTGTTCGAAAAGAGGCAATGCCCACCTTGACTGTTGCCTCCTCTCTCAAAGAGGATCCATGTTGCTTTTGGGAGGACAAATTTACGACCATGCACTATGGCCAAATGAGGCATCCTATCCATAGCACACAAGTCTTATTGCACTCCACTCAAGTCTTTGTTACCAACCACGTGTGCCCAAATAGTACCCCCCACATTCTTGAAGATATGCATGGGATCCAAGAGATGATTGATTTGTAAGTGACCCCAATAAGGAAGCTCATGAAACATGGATAGCCTCTTCATACTAGGAGGAGGCTCCTCTCCATTTTCCCTCCAAAGCCTAAATCCAGTCACTTGCCTTTAAATATGGTGGTGGTGGATCAAGCTGGCCTTCACATGCGAGATGGTCCAATGGAAGGTATCAATCATGACCTTCATAAACCATTTTCCTCATATCTTTGAAGTGTCATGCAAGCACACTCAAACCCTTCCCACAAACAAGACAAGCATGGTACCCACTTATTGCAAGTCCTTCATGTGTGCATGAATGTGTTAGTATAAGACATGCACTATAAAGAGAGTCATAAAAGTATCATTATACATGTGAAGACACAACCACGTACCTATGCACTCTCCATATCCAGGGTAGTCATGCATGGTCCACATAAAGATTCCCTGACCAAAATGTCATTGGTATGTCTAGGAGATCTAGAAATATCAAAGACCCGTATGCCTCTCCATAAGATTTGTAACTCCTCTATCAAAGGTGCCATGTACACATCCATATTTTTGGCCTTGTACTTCCCTAGCACAAGTAATGCAAGCATGAGGTGTCCCTTCTTTATTGTTTATTAGCCATGGTGGGATATTGTAATTCACCAAGACTATAGGGCATGTCGACCAAGATGTCGAGCGTAACCCAAAAGGGTTCACGCCGTCCATGGTGAGCTCAAGATGTAAGTTGTGTGGTTCCCTCGCAAAGTCCGGCCCCGTTGATTATTTTTGTGCTTCCAAAATTAGCACAATCTACAGGAATCCTCAATGTGTTATCAGTGGACCGATGTGTAGCATGCCAAGTCATCAAATCCACTATGGATTTGCATCGAAACATGTGATGTATTCTAGAAATGATGGGAAAGTGTCTCGAGAACTTTACTGGGATTTGCTCACCCTACAAGTCATCTCTATATCATTGTTCCCCACACTCCAGACAACTAGCCAAATCTCCATGCTCTCCAAGAAAGAGAATACAATCATTACAACAAGCATGGATGGTATCATAATCCATACCCACTGTTGTTAGCATCATCTTTGCTTTATCTCTTGATGCCGACATGGTATTTGGTGCAGGCAACGTCTCCTAGAGCAACCTATTGCATTCAAACATGCTATAACTGGCTCTACGTAATGCTGAACATGATGGAGATACAATAAACGAGCACGAGTGAGAGTTATCATCTGGATGTATGATACATGTAGGTTTCTTACCTCTTGATGTAATTAAGTTATTTGTGGCAATATACACTATAAAATAGATGCATCCTCATTGTTTTAATGATGCTCTTTTGTAGTACAAAAAGTAATATGGTCATATTGTTGACATTTTTGCATGGAACACATCAATTCAAAGAGAGTCACATATGATTATGGATTGTTATGGGACCATACACAAAATCTATGAAATTGATTCAGAAAATTAAGTATTTTCATTCTTAATGTAAAATGGTTTAGAACTATTTACAACGGTCCCCATGCTATAGTGAGGAAAGACAGTAGTGATTTCTTTGCTATAGACTCCATCAAACTCTAGACCGATGAAAGTGATACTTTTGTTCTTCCCGAGCATTGTGAGCAGGTGCATACTAATGATTTAATTAATGGAATGCTTTCATTTTTTAAGATCAGTTGGTACATTTACTTAAGCATAAATTCATATAATTGATAGCATTTGATATCCATCTTCAATATAGGTGGTTTTTCGTCCGGATCATTCTGATCTAAGATGGTGACCAGTACGCGATCCAAGTTGCACCACTAAGCAAATAGATTTTTGAAGATAGAGATGTGGATATTGAGATGCCACTACTAATGCCGGATCTAATTAATCTAGATGGATCTAGCGAAGAAGATGAAGATCACAATATGAGCCAAGAGGAAGATGCACATAATGACATCGTACAAGAGGAAGATGGAGATCATGATATTGAGGAAGAAGATGATGATCAAGAATCACCCAACTTTATCAAACAAGGGGAATTACAAGATCAAGTCTTAGGTGAACGTACGATGCCATAGTACGATGATGATATAGGAGATCAACTTGGTATAGAGTTGGAGATAGACTTGTTTGCTACGCAGGACTTAGCTCAAAATGAATCCGTTGATGTAAATGCTCTTGATTGATTTTTTTCATCTCAAACTTGGACATGAATATATGAGCTTCAAACTTGATGTACATGCTCTTGTATTTTTATTCTTTCAAAGGATCACATATGTATGAAAAGAAAGTTTTTTGTCATTGGGAAAACACTCTCTTTTAAGGTCGGTATGGGGAAAAACACTCTCTATAAAATGTCAGTATAGGAAAGCATCTCAGAGTCAGTATATACTAACATTTTACACTTCTGTCAAAGGTCGGTATATATTGACCTTATGAGTCGATATATATCGACCATTAACAAGTCTGGTAAAGGTTGGTATAGACTGACCTTTTTAATCCTACCATACATACTGACGATTAGCGCATCGGGCACACTAAATATTGGTGCTTGATCATGGCCATGTGTAGTAGTGTAAGCAACCAATATTATTTCAAAAAAGACACCCAAAGGATATATACATAAAGAATTTCAACCCAAAATTTTCCAAGCCATGGGGAGCAAACATTGATGTCCAATGCATGTTAAGCCCACATGGAGCTACATCATATTGCACTTCATACATGACCAAGGTTGGCAAATGAACTACTAAGGCTATTAAACATGTGTAGACACAATGCTTGAAAACAAATGCTCTTGCGAATGAGCGTGTTCAAAAATATGGAATGCAATCTTGAATAATAGCATATAATTTCATAGCAAGCAGTGTATTTATCATTGTCTTTGCCATTGACAAGTAGCACAAGAGACTTTTGCTACATGAACACAAGCCTGTTTGATGAAAGAACATTGCTACTCAAGAGAAGATGCCAACTAGAGAAGATGGACTCACAAAAAGTGAGGACATTTTCTTTATCAACATCATCACAAAGTATACTAGCCTTTGAAGAGTAGAATAAAAAATATGCTTAGCAACATTTACTAGTACCTACAACTCATCAAACAGATAAGCCAAGAAAAGAAAACACCTAAGAATAATTTGTTTCAATAAATATGGTAGACAAAGGAGCCTGAAAATCATTACAAAGAGCTATGCTTGCTACACTTGTCATTCATTGTGAAAGAACATGATAAGAAGACAATTTCACTACATGGCATGACATGTACATGCACAATAAAGAAAAAGTTAAAACAAATAGACAAGAGTTTAATAAAATAATATTCTTCAACCCACTGCCTATATGCATCACCAAATCCATAGAATCCTCAACCCAAAAGTTCAAACCAATTTCAAAGCATTCTAATTCACTACTACAAAACTAGGTAGAAATGGCAACCCAAAAGTTATATTTCTACATTATTAAATGGCACTTTCTTGCCGCCATTTCCACATGTGCCATTTTTTGGAAATGGCAACCAAAAGTGCCATATATTTTTGCCATTTCTATGTCCATAATGGCAACCAAAATTGCCATATATTTTGCCATTTTTACGTATGAAATGGCAACTAAAAGTGCCATATAGTTTTGCCAATTCCACATAAAAAATGGCAACCAAGAGTGCCATGTATTTCTGCCATTTTTGTGTCTAAAATGGCAACCAAAAGTGCCATATATTTTGCCCTTTTTATGTATTAAATGGCAACCTAAAAGTGCCATATAGTTTTGCCATTTCCACATGCAAAATGGCAACCAAAAGTGCCATATATTTTTGCCATTTTATGTCTTAAATGGCAACCAAAAGTGCCATATATTTTGCCATTTTTATGTATGAAATGGCAACTAAAAGTGCCATATAGTATTGCCATTTCCACATGAGAAAAGAAAACCAAAAGTGCCATATATTTTTGCCATTTTGATGTTTGAAATGGCAACCAAAAGTGCCGTATATTCTACCATTTTTACATATGAAATGGCAACTAAAAGTGCCACATAGTTTTGCCATTTCCACAATCGAAATGGCAAGCAAAAGTACCATACATTTTTGCCATTTTTAATGCATGAAATGACACTACAATAAGACCAACTATGAAAGAAATGGCAAAAGTTGACATAAAAATTCACTTATTATATTAGAAATGGCAAAAGATGACTTAAAATTTGCAAGATTTCATGTTGAAAATGGAAATAAAGTGACACACAAAATGCCGGTTATTATGTTACAAATGGAAAGAAATGGAATCATAATTGCCATTTCTTCTTTTATAAACAATAGCATTCAAAATGGGCAAAAACATTTATGGGCCCAAAAAGTTACATGGCATTGGAATCTTAAATGACTAAAATTTTACATTTGATATTTGGTATCCATGAATGAAATTTATTGTCCAAGTGTGAAAGATTAATCAAAAGTCTTAAGTGCATCAGTACTCATATTACACAGTGTGAAGAAATCATCTAAAATTCTAAGGATAACTTTTACCTTTTATAACACACACATTTTACTTGATAACAAATATTATTTGATAGTTGATTGAGAAATAAATAATTTAATTTTTACATAACAAAATAAAATATAAAATTATAAAGACATTACATGAAGAGTTTTCCAAGCAACATTCAAGCCTACGGCTTAACCCAATGTCTGAATCTCATCATCTGCTTTGAATATACAAGCATCCTTAATGATTGCATCATCAACTCATACTACTACATAACCAACTCCTATTGGTATAGTATGAACTCTAAATGAAGTATCCAAACTAATTATTGTCCCTATTCCAACTATGTCTTTTGAGTCCTTATGTAAGATCTTTACTCATTGTCCCCTTTGAAAAGCATCAACCTACAAAGATACATTTCAGAGATCATTAGTAGAATATTTGTTTAAAATATCTTTATGAAAAATATCCAAAAATATTATGGTCATTGCCATACTAATTAAGAAAAATAAATAAATTTAACTTACTTGGAAAACACGTATGTCATTTGTTTATGCTGCTATCTTTTCTACTCCAATTGTTGATTGATGAACCTTGTTAAAATAAATTAAATATGATACTTAATAATGATTCATGTGAATGCTTTCTACTTTACTCAAAGATCCCTAAACCTTTTCAAAACAATATCTACAATACACGCACGAATGCCTGCATGTGTGTGTGTGTGTCTGTGTGAGCAAGAATCATCTTTTTTGTGAAAATTATCATGAAGTAGGCATGAAATTTACCAAAGGTAGAGCAGAAATCCTTTTCCTCAAATCATTAAGTTGTTCTTGCAAGGCATCCATAGCCTTATCCTTGTCATGAAGCTTTCTTTGCAACTCAGTAGTCTTCTCATGTATCACTTGGCCTAAATCATCGATTGCAAATTTTTTTTTGCCACAAGTAGTCTTTTTAGTAGATACAACCAATCTTGGACCAGAAATGTTATTATCCCCATTGTCATTTGGATTAGGATCCTACACAATAAAAAACATGAAATATATCAAATTAATTAATGAAATATTTCATTAATTAATAATTTCTATTCATAAAACAAAGAGAACATGAAGTACCTCTAATGAAACAACACCATTGGTCTCTTTAGACAATGCATAGTTAGATAGTATTCCTCTTCCTTTCATCCCATATCCTTTGGAGGTATGAGCTTCAAAAAACACCCCTCGATATGAAAGAGACCTTTGAAGTTTAGAGATCTACATGTTTAAAATATTTGTCATACATGTGGATTTATCAAAGAGTACTACTATAAAAGCATGAATTATAAAAAGAAACAAAACTTTTAAACTTACAAGTTCTTGTTTCGTTCCAACATAACCCTTTCGACCTAAATTTGTGATGTTTTCTTGGGCCTTTCTATTTCTCTTATTTCTTTCACTAGATCTCTGAAAAACAATGTCAAAATGTAGTTAAGTTAAATAGAATAAAGAAAGAACATATGATACTTGCAATAATGAGAGATTGTGTGTGTGTGTACCTTTAATTCCTCTCAATTTACCAGTGTCTTTATTCTTTCCCACACATCATCTCGTAGCCATGTTGGTTTTTGTGCATCATCTCCATCCCGTAAGTAAACACTATAAGCCTGGCATCAACTCATAACAAACAACACATTAATAAAAACTCAACAAAATCAATGTTAAAGTAAACAAGTTTTTAATAGAATACTTAAAAAATTCACATACATCCTATTTGTTCACTCTGAATGCTTTTGAGACTTTAGTTTTCTAGCATTTGTCACTGATATTACATTCATATCGAGCCTGCAAATACAATAAAATATACACAAAAGTATTCATTAATATAAAATATATTTTAAATACTAAACATTTAAAAGTAAGACCATCGAAAGATATCAAGAAAAAGTCAAGCCTTAGATCAACATATCTTCTCAGTGCCTTCTTTTGAATGATCGGTACAACTTTAATCGATTGCAATGAGAGATCCATATGCCTACGGATGGCTCGAGTTATTATTTGAGCATATGAATCTTTGTGTATTCCACAAGGAACTTGTTCCTCATTTACATCCACCTTAGTACGATATCCCATCTCAATAAATTTTGCTTTCTTGGCCTCTTTAGATGCCCTTCTAAGATATCTTTCTCTTTCTATCATTGCATCACCCTTTAATATTCTTCCTTTTTTGGTTACCGGTGATGTAACTTCTTCATCGTGAACATTATTTGGAAACTTTTCTAGAAAAAAGTAATGGCAAAAATAAGAAAAATAAGTTACACAAAGATAATGTCAAGATATTGAAATCAATTAAAATCAATCCAAACAATAATACAAATAAAGAAAGTGTGGAATCTTAAATACCTGATATTAAGTTGATGTTGACAATGATAGCCTTCCATGATATGTCGTTGGTCATTTTCATTTCCTGATGATGATGATGAGTGGGCTATCAAAGAAGAAAGTGTCTCTTCATCTTGATTAAATCTGGATCCTCTTCTAGTTCTCTTACAATATTTTCCTCAAAATTTTTGGTATCCTTTTAGCCTAAACATTTGCCAAATGGTGAGCAACCTTATCCATGACTGTAGTATCTATTCATTTAAAAGTTATTTATTAAGCATACATCTATGTGTGTGTGTGTGTGTGTGTGTGTGTGTGTATGTGTGTGCATATGCACACACATATAGATGAATTCCATATGATGCAACTTTGAAAAGTTTCAGAACAGTCTCAACTGACATAATTGCTTGATCTTAATCAATTATGTTATCATCAATATTCAACAAGTCTATACAAAATTCTCCTAGAACAAAACCTTCCTCTCTCTCTCTCTCTCTCTCTCTCTCTCTCTCTTTCTAATTGTAACAAGATTTAAAGAAATCACTTAAGTGACATGATTGCTTAATCCTCATTGATTACATCATCATCATCACCATCATCTCCAATATTCACCAAGTCAGCTAAAATTGGTTCCTCTCCCTTGCTAGGTCCATCATAAGTATCTAATATATCATGTGGAAATGATGATGGGCATGAGAAATCTATAGACATAGAGAAATCAACAATGGAATCTCTATCTGCCCCTACTCTTGGCATGTGATCAAGCACAACACTCCAATTTTGCTCCTTTGGGATAGGTACATAAAAAACTTGTTGTACATGTGCAACCATGACAAAGGGTTGGTCACCAAGATTTGAAGAGCCCATTTTCCTTATTGTGTTGACTAGTTGGAATCCATACTTATCTATTTTCTTTGTAGCATTCTTTCCTTTGGTATCGAATTTGAACCAATCACAAGATAATAAGATGGTAGTGAAAGAAAATCCAATTGAAGTATCTTCTCAATCTTTCCAAAAAAATGAATAAAGCTTCGTGTTGGATTTTGATCTTTGATACTACTTTGGCTTAGCATATTGAAATATGTTGCAACTCCACAATTTTGTGTTTTTTCCCAATATCTCCATCTTTTGTCCATAGATGGTATCCATTGATACACATTTGTTGATGAGAAACTGCCTTATGACTAGGCCCTTCTGCCAAATCAAGAAGTGTAAAATAGTCATCACCTTCAAAGCTTCCACTTTGAACTAAGTCGGTGACCTACAGGAAGAACATAAATAAAGTTAGAACTATCTTTAGTCCAGCAAATCTACATGTGAATGAAAATCAAGGGTATTATTACTTACCTTTTGTTTCAACCACATTGGAAAAGTTCTCAAGTATTTCGTTCTTTGATTATGAGAGACCTTCTTTCTTGAATGTTGAAACATCACTTCAGCCTCCTCTTCTAATATCCTATTAGAAGATCATAATAAAAAGAATGTAATTGCATTATATTTTAAAGAACGTGATTGGATGTTCAAGTTGGTTAATGCAATTAACTTTTCCATTTCATGATGATTTCACTATTTTCCAAGACACAAAGATGGGCTTGATGTCTTGTCAAGTCATCAAGTACGATCTCCACTCCATTCCCTTTCAACTCCTTATTGTAAAAAGTTTCCTGCTCCCATACTCTTCTGCATGATCCATCAAACTCGTTGATATACTTTGAGAAGAATCCCATACTCTTTTGCATCCCATACTCTACTGCATGGTCCATCAAACTCATTGATATGCTCTGAGAAGAATCCCATAGCTTTCGTGATTGCATATCCCTCAGCCATACTTCCTTTTGGCCTTGCCTTATTTTTCACATACTATTTCAAAGTCCTCATATTTCTCTCAAAAGGATACATCCATCTGATACTAATAGGTCCACAAACTCTCAATTCCTCAACTACATGAATAAGTAAGTGTGTCATAATGTCAAAGAAGGAAGGAGGAAATACTTTTTCCATTAAGCATAAAACATATATGGCTTCTTCATACAATGCATCCCATTGTGTCATGTCCAAAGCTCTTGCATATATTTTGCAAAACACAAGACTTAGTCTCATAATAGTGGAGCGAACAGAATCAGTCAAAGAATGTCTTATTGCTATTGGTAGTATCTGCTAAAGGAAAATATGATAATCATGCATTTTCAGTTGTAGCTTTTTGCTAAGAACATGCTTTTCAAAGATGCTGAGTACCCTATTGGAACTTTGATATTCTTTACAAATGCAAAAAAATCATCCTCTTCCTTCTTTGTAAATCTATATGACATATCTGGCATTTTCAACTTGTCATTTCTTCCATGGACTACTTGAGGCCATAACTCTAGTTGTATTTTCACATCCTTCATGCCTAGATGAACTCTTAATGAATCTTAATTTGATTCTTGTAAGAGTGTCTTTAAAACATTTTCAGCAATATTTTTATCCATATACATCACATCAAGAGTGTTACGAACAAGAAGGTGCTACACGAAAAAGAATACAATATTTAAATTTTCATGGAAGATAAAACAAGTTATTTTAAGTTTTTTTATCATGTAAAAGGATGAGTGCTTACCTCCCAATATGGCAATGTATAAAATATTGACCATCTTTTCCACCCAGTCAATAACCCTGGATGTTCTTTAGGCCACCTATTACTTTCGAGTAGCCACTTCTCCCTTTCTATGCAAAATTCCTTTATTTCTTTGACACTAGGATATATAAGATGCTCTCTATATTCAGTGGAGCCATTGAATGCAATTCTTAAACTC
Organism: Dipteris shenzhenensis; assembly: GCF_047967505.1. Taxonomy (NCBI): domain Eukaryota; kingdom Viridiplantae; phylum Streptophyta; class Polypodiopsida; order Gleicheniales; family Dipteridaceae; genus Dipteris; species Dipteris shenzhenensis. The sequence goes on along the minus strand of NC_141620.1, from coordinate 9,469,540 downwards.
TTGAATCTATGGTGCATTGGAAGAAAGCGCCTATGGCCTATATATTCCATCTTCTTAAGACATGATGAGTATCTTCCTTGAAATGTAGGACCACATATAGGACAAGCATTGTATCCCTTTGTGTAGCAACCTAAAGTGAGCCCATAAGCTAGAAAGTCATGGATGGTCCATAGCAAGATTCCCCTCAAAGTGAATATTGTTCTTCTTATATCAGATTCACGTGCATCATATGCATTTACTCCAGTCCATAAGACTTGAAGCTCATCGATGAGAACCTAGAACATAAAACCTGAAATAATATTTTTCATGGAATTTCACAACTAAAGCAAAATACTACATACATCTATACCACTTGTGAAATTTTTTGATGCTGACATGCATAAAGATTGCATTACTTGCAAGTACACATCAATTTTTTTTGAAGGAACTTGTTTTGGACCTGGTATAAAAAGTGAGAGCTTCCAAAAGAACTTCTTGGTTGCCAACCATGGTGGTAGATTGTAGTTCACAATCAACAGAGGCCATGTGCTCCACACACTATGTAGATCTAAAAATGGATTCACACCAATTGCAAGAGCTAATTGTACATTTCTTATCTCTCTTGCAAATTTTGGCAATGTAATGCTTCCATGCTAATGAATCCACTGGATGCCTACATAAAATGCCCCCAATTTTCCCCCTTTAACCCTTTAAAGCACTACTATATTTGTATTTATTGTTGGTAAACCCACCTTTATCATGGTAGTGGTAAAATATTATTGGGTTATCATAGCCTATAGATGGGCATTCTCCAAGCTTACCATGTCAGGTGTTGAATGCCGAGAGAGCCCATGTGGATTAGCAACTAAGTTTGAATTTAGAATCTAGCCTAATGTGCTTTCTTAACTTCTCCAAAGCTTTTTTGACTCTAGACCTTGATAATGATAGAATAGGCCTAGCCAAGTTATGTGCATTCCTTTCATGACTTTTGAAATGGAATGGAATTCCACTTTCTACCTCTTGAGCTTAGAGCTATAATGGTAGCCTTGAGCTAGAAGAATGTGCTGAATTGTTTGATACCACTCGAAAAGTTGGGCATATTGGTGTCGGTGACCATTACACATTTATCCTTTACATGTATGCAGGATGCACATGCAAACATCATATTTTTGATGCACATCGAACTTTGCAAGGACATGAAAATCACTCAATTGTATACCATTGCAAATTTGGGTACCAATCTGATGGTTGTACATATCCATATTGGTGAACATTCCATATACATGAATGTAGGATGCACATGCAAATTTGAGACATTCCATCTTCATGGCCACACATCATGTGTCCTTCATATAGGCACTTATGTTTTTTGAAATGAGAGGTATGAAGTGGCATTTGCCCCTTTAGAGGCATTTATATCCTTCGAAATGAGAGGTATGAAATGGTTTTCAAAGACTATCAATACTTTGCCATGCATCATCATCCACAAAACTACCCTTATGATTACTAAAACAATGAGGTGGCTAACCAAGAACCACTTTTGGTTCATATGAAACATAAAGATGCAAAAAACTATAATTTAAGCTCTATAGATGAGAGATGCAAAAGATATACATCCTTTGGTGTGCTCTGAAAAAGCATTTACATAAAGCATAAATCATAAAGCATAGATAGGCATACATAGATAAAAAAGAGCAGATGGAGTGGGTTGTTGGTTGTGTGCATAAGCTAGCTTTAGAGTTACAATGAAGAGCAAATGTAGAATCATATATAGAAACAACCATATATGTATATATGAGATACAAAAAGGATATATATGATACATATATAGAATCATATAGTGTCTCTTGAACCAATTAAATAATTTGAGTCTCTTTATTAATTATTCATCATTAAGTCATGACATGGTTCATGATAGTGGTTTGTGTGCAAACCAAAGAGTTGGATCATTTGATGGATTCATGTTAGTGGTTTTTGTGCAATGCAAAGGGGGGATTATCTGAATTGATAAGTTCATGTTAGTGGCTTGTGTGCAAACCCACCAAAATGTGGGATCATTTGATAAGTTCATGTATGGGTTCATTTGATAAATCCCTTTCATACACCCAACAAAATATGTGTGTGATGGTATGCCTTCCACACACTAAAATAGACCCTTGCCATAGTCCCTTGGATCATGTAAGTGTGATGGTATGCCTTTGTGGGATCATTTACTAAGTTTATATATCCCAGCTTCCTTGCATGCATCCACCATAGTGAGATCATTTGATAAATTCATGTAGAACTTACCTTTAGCTCTATAATATTATCAATTAGCCAATGCTCATCTTAGCTCACATCTCATCCCATGCTCTTGACCATAGCTTGTCTAAAAAAGATCATCAAGGAGCTTCAAATGGCAATGCCAAGTATCAAGATGGCCTTTAAGAAAAACCCTCTACCCATGGCCCTAGAGCATACTTGCTTTGATCCTAGCCAAGCTATTCAATGATGCATTTTACAAATGATTTCCAATCTCCTGCACCACAAACATATATATACACATTCAAAAGGAAAGGGATCCCATGGATATCAGATGATGATGATTGGTCACTCAATGGCCACGGCTTATGGGTCACTTAATGGCCATGGCTTATGGGTCAGCTCTTGAGAAACACATTAGTGACCATGCTGAGAGGCCGAGCACATGACGGGGCTCTATTGGCCATCTCGTGCAAACTAAAAGGTTCATCATCTCATAAGGCCACGCTCCACCAGATTGATTCCAAGAGGCTAGCATCACCTGTGAGACCATTACACCCTTTTCAATTAAGCACTTTCACCCCATATCTTCTACTGAGAAGGTGACCATATCATCAGCAAAGAGCAGGGTGACTAGTTGCTGACCATGTCCCTCATATCATCACCATGGGAACGAAGAACTTAGAGGGTTAGTCCTCGACTGCCAACCATGTCTATTTGCTTGTAACACTAGCCCTTTTGGCTTCTTCCTGCTCTTTGAATTGTATAGCTGACTCCATCTTGACCATTAAAGTTGAAACTTGAGAGGCATGTATCCATAGGATTTAAGGCTAGAGCTACCCCAATGGCTAGGATATGGCAATCCCCCTTAGTCTTCCTACACTTCCACAGCCTACAATACACCTCCCTAGCTCTAACAATTACTTTGCAGATGGCGGGGTCCCATTTCATACACGGTTTAGAAAAGGTAGCTACATGCTCAACCCATAACTCCCTAATCTCTTTGCATAATTTTTTGGATTCTAAAAGATGCTTCTTAAAGGTGCAAGGGATATCCAAGGATCTCTCTACTGTTAGCGAGGTACCAAATTTCCAGACCACTAGCACATGATCAGATAGACCTACATCAAGAATAGTTTCACTGTGCATGGGTCCTCTTAGCCACCACCCCTCTTCCAAAGCATAGAATTAAACTAGTCTAGTAGCCCTGTATACACTCTTCACCCTTTCTGTGATCGACCATGAGAAGTTCTTCAGATTCATAGGAGCTAGCTCTGCACAATCCACTAAGCCTTTACTCATCATCACCAACTGCTACCATGCATCCTTTTCTGGACTTGAGATTGATGGATCTGGGTGAGACCAATCTAGCTCATTAGTTGTCAAGTTCCAATCCTGCCCCACTATCCGATGATCATACACCATGCATTTCTCCAAGATTCCCAACAATTGATCCTATCTTGTAGAGAATGGGGTCCATATATTGACAACCCTAAACACAAAGCCATTCTTACATGTAGTAACTATAACAATTGGAGAACAATTGGGCATTTGTCATCTCTGTAGATTCCTTGGGGCTAAGGCTACTCTATAACAAGCCTGTTGTGCCACTCTTACCATGATGTGGACAATTAGCAAAGACTTCAAAACCAAGCCTATGAAAATCAAACCACCAATTCTCATCCGAGCCGTACTTTAATTCTTGAAGTAGGAGAACTTGAGCTCTCCACTTCTTCACCATAGTGAGACAACCTTTTTGTTTTCCTTTATCACACCATCCTCTCATATTCCAAGACATTACAATAATACCCGAACCCTTGCTCCTCTCGACACCTAGATTATTGAGCAAAGACTTTGTAGGCATCTCTAAAGAAATTAAATCTTTTCTCTTTCCCTGACCTAGCAGACCTGGCAGCTTCTTTTATTCTCTTCGTGAAGTTTTTAGCTAATGGGCTAGCAAGGAGGGCCCTGCCTTCTATACTACTTATTACTTCATGATGATCTCCCTATGGGCCCAGTTGAGATTTTTCTTTTGAGAGGCACTTTTTATGATTGGCATTGGGAATATCTTGACCACCATGTAGGAAGATCTGTGGAGTTTCTGGAAGTTGAGAGACCACAACTATTGAATCCAACACCAATAGCTCCTTATTATGAACTATGAGGTCTTCATGTAATGGGTCAACACTATGCATGGGCTTCTCACTAGAGTTGACCACCATGGACTTACCTTTATTACCCACCACCCTCCATTGTTCACCTGAATGTGTATTGGCCCCCATTGATCCATGATCGCATTTACTCGTGGTTGGATACGATGACAGGATCACTTGATTGGAAGCAAACTAGATTGGTGCCCTCTCTTGCATGCTCAAATCTGACGGTGAAGAAGGTCACACTCCAAGGGATAACAAGCGCTGAAGCATTGGGAAACATGAAGGACCTACTCAAATCATTGTAGCAAAGAACTTTCGAAATAAAGCGCACCAAAAAAAATCTTTTACCAATGAATTTTTCCATATAGGCCAAGGATGGAATATCGCATTCAAAAACTAGCTAGGACCTGTTGGAGCTCCTCCAAAGTTGGTACCTTGCCTATAAAGAAGAAGTAGGCAATTCCTCTTGCCAATCACTTGAGCTCGGTTTGATGTCTTCAACCTGGAGCTCAAAGTTTGCAACATGCTTCTAACCCACTTCGTACCACCCTTTGGTGGCAACTTCCCTTGTGCATCGAGAAACCACAAGTTCTCTTTTGGCTTCTTCCAACTCTAGTGGAGTGAAGCCCGGTTGGAGATTTTTTGCCAGTGCTTCCATATAAGACATCGATTCTCCATCCTCTTCAAGTTCCTCATCTGAAGCCTCACTTATAGTGACCACCTCTTTTGAGGCACTACTCTCATCACTTCTCTCCACCTCTTTTGAGGTACTTCCATCCTCACCATGCACCACACTCATTGTTTTCACACACTTGACGGCTGCTAAGTCGCTTCTCCATCTTTTTAGCTCCCTAGCATCACATAGGAATGGGTGGTGGGCATGCCCTACTCAGGCCAATTTCATCATCATGCTCGCATGGACCTAAGAAAATTATGTTATTGCTAGATGGCTTCCTTTTGGATTGACAATATTGCAAGCAACATAGAGTTTTATTTTGGATTTATTTTCAAATGTACATGGATGAAGGGTATCAAAAAGTTCATGGAGTGACTATACATTAACACCACAACATAATACTAACTTAATGTATAATGTATACTATGAACAAAATACAAAAATTTTAGGGAAAACAATGGGAGATTAGCAAACTTTCTTTCAATTAGATGAATGCCTCTTGGATGGACAATATAGCAAGCAACCTAGAGGTCTATTTTGTCATATTTATTTACAAATGTACATGGAATTTTAGGGTATCAAAAAATGAATGGAGTGAAGATGCATTGACACCTCGTTGACATGACAACATAAAAGTTTGCATACCTAATTGAAATTTTGTGCACTAGAGGATATCAACATCTCATTTAAAATTAATTTGATCATTTGGATGAGAACTAATTTTTACACCAAAACATTTCATTTTACATCACACATTGTTCATTTCATGCCTCAAGGAATTATTTTCCCTTTATTGGCAAAACTTTCCTTTGACAATCTTAGACAATTGAGACTTTCATCTGAATATCAGCTGCACATTGTGCATTTACGATAGAACAATGTGCATTGACATTCGTATAACTCCCCGTCGGATTTCAGCACAAAACTTTGCAAGGGAATTAAAACAATTTGTTTTAATGTCCTTGCAAAGTGTAAGGTGCATTGGATGCTAGATGTGATACCAGGGAACAAGAATGCCCATATTTTCATGTGGGTGCTATACATGTGAAGGAAAAATGCACAATGGACATCCGCATCTGTATTAGCACGTGGATGCTACATGATATGAAGGAAAAATGTGCAACAGACCCCGACATTCATATATCTCACCGTTGGATCAGCACCAAACTTTGCAAGATTATTAAAACAAGTTTTTGTAATGTTGTTGCAAAGTGTAAGGTGCATCGGATGCCGTATGTACCATTGGGGAACAAGAATGCTCATATTTGCATGTGGATGCTATGTATATGAAGGAAACAAGCACAACGGACACCAAGATCCGTATACCACACCGTTGGATGAGCACCAAATTTTGCAAGGGTATTAAAACAAGTTTTTTAAATGTCCTTGCAAAGTGTAAGGTGCATCGGATGCTGGATGTGATACCGGGGAACAAGAATGCCCATATTTGCATGTGGATGCTATGTATGTGAAGGAAAAATGCACAATGGACATCCGCATCCGTATATCTCACCGTCAGATCAGCACTAAACTTCGCAAGGGTCTTGAAAAAATTGGTTTTAATGTCTTCCAAAGTATCAGGTGGATTAAATGCCATATGTGACACCGTGGAACAAGAATGCACATATTCCCATGTGGATGCTACGCGATATGAAGGAAAAATGTGCAATGCACACCAACATCCATATATTCCACCATTGGATCAGCACCAAACTTTGTAAGGGTCTTAAAACAAGTTGTTTTAATGTCCTTGCAAAGTGTAATGTGCATTGGATGCCGGATGTGCCACTGGGGAACAAGAATGCTCATATTCACATGTGGATACTATGTATATGAAGGAAACAAGTGCAACGGACACCAACATCTATATACCACACCATTAGATCAGCACCAAACTTTGCAAGGGTCTTAAAACAAGTTGTTTTAATGTCCCTGCAAAGTGTAAGGTGCATTGGATGTCGGATGTGACACCGGGGAATTAGAATGCCCATATTTGCATGTGGATGCTATGTATATGAAGGAAAAATGCACAATGGAGATCCGCATCCATATACCCCACAGTCGGATCAGATCCAAACTTTGCAAGGGTCTTTTTAAAAAAAATTTCATGGCTAGAAGCACACCGATGCATGTATTTCAATGCTCATGCATGATGCATGGTGAACAACAAGGAAATATCCATTCCAAGCCATGAAATTGACATTAGATGGGCATGATACTTTGCATAGGCATTGAAATTGCCTTGTTTAAGGCTTGTGAAAAGTATCACTCCTTGAAAATACCATTGGAAGCATACCAATGCATGTTTTTCAATCCTCATGCATGATGCATGGTGAAAAACTAGGAAATATCCATTCCAAGCCATGAAAATGACATGAGATGGTCATGATACTTTGCACACGCCATGAAATCACCTATTTTAAGGCTTTTGCAAAGTTTCATGTCCATAAAATACCATTTTCATGGCTGCTAGAAGCACGTCAATGCATGTTTTTCAACATCATGCATGATACATGGTGAAAAACTAGGAAATATCCATTCCAAGCGATGCGAATGAGATGGCTGTGATACTTTGCACAAACATTAAAATTACCCAGTTTAAGGCTTGATCAAAGTATTTTGTCCATCAAATACCATTTTCAGGGCTACAAGCACACTGATGCATGTTTTTGAATACTGATGCATGATGCATGGTGAAAAACTAGGAAATATCCATTCCATGCCATGAAAATGACACCAAATGGCCATGATACTTTGCACAAGCCTTGAACTCACCCATTTTACTGCTTGCACAAAATATGATGCTTATCAAATGTCATTTGCCTGGCTAGAAGTTGACAGATGCATGTTTTTTAATGACCATGCATGATGCATGATGCGAAACTAGGAAATATCCAATGAAAATGACATTAAATGGCCATGATTCTTTGCATAGGATGCTATATCACCTAGTTTGAGGATTTTGAAAAATATCATGCACATCTAATACCATATGCATGGCTAGAAGTACAGCGATGTATGTTCTAAAGGGTGTAAGGTGTGGTAAAAAAGGAGATATGATAAAAAGAAGTCAACACACACCATAAAATAGGGCCTCCCAGGCTACAAGATTTTGCAATCCAATACAAGTCATCATTTATTAAACCTAGTAAGAAACTAGAAGTGAGAGAAGTACTATAAGTTTTAGGAAATGCAAAAACAAAGGAAAACTTTGTTTTTGTCGGTATAGGTGCTGGTATATACCGATGCCTATACTGCCTCAGATAAACTTTCAAAAAGCAAACCCAAATGCCTCTTTTTTTGCCACACCTCTCTTGTTTGAGATCTTGCCAACTTTTTGTCTCTTCTTCATAACCTTTCCACCATCTCCCTACCCTCCCCTGCTATCCCTACACCACCCACACCACTGTTGGCCCACTCCCCTCCACTCCAAGCTTGAAGAAGAAGATTTCTATTTTGGGAATCAAAGAAGTGGATGATATTTTGAGTGGTTTGTCTTCAAATTTCTTCTTCTAGGTAAGCTTCCCAACTCTTTCATCTGCATTAAAATAATCTTTGGAATCTGCATTATGTCTTTACATGTTTCTTATGTCTTTGTGGTTGCACAAAAGGCAAATATGAGATTTTTCTGTGGCCCAGGGGAGATGCTGCCAAAATTTTCCAATTACTTGCTTGCTTGATATCTTGCCAGAATTCGTTACTTTCTTGGTATCTTGATGCCTTATTTGTGTTCTTTTATTTCTCTTGTTTGTTTTGATTACTTTGTTGCTTGATATTGTTGCTTTTTACTCATTGCTTGATTTGTAGCATAATTTTTAGCACTCATGCACAATGCATGGTAAGAAATTTGAAAATACACATGCCCAACGATGAAATTGATGCGTGATTCCAATCAATCTTTGAAAGCACAAGGGTTTTTATCTTGTTGAAGCTATGTAAAGTATCATGCCTATCAGACACACATAGATATGCTAGAAGCACTCATGCATGACGCATATTTAAGAATTGTGAAAATACACCTGCCCAACCATGCAAATGATATCCTATCAACTCAAAAATTTGCAAGGATAAGGGTATTATTGGTATTAAGACTTGTATAAAGTATCATATCTCATCAAACCCACACACATATGCTAGAAGCACACCGATGCATATTTTTAACACTCATCCACATTGCATGGTAAGAATTGTGGAAATACACATTCCCAGCCATGCAAAAGATACCTGATCCACATAAAACTTTTGCAAGAACAATTCTATTACTTTTATTAAGGCCTATACAAAGTATCATACCCATTGGGAGTGTTGATGATGCAATCATTAAGGATACTTGTATATTTAAAGAAAATTATGAGATTCAGACATTGGGTCAAACCATATGCTTGAATGTTTCTTGGAAAACTCTTCATGTAATGTCTTTATAATTTTATATTTTATTTTGCTATGTAAAATTTGTATTATTTATTTCTCAATCAACTATTGAATAATATTTGTTATCAAGTAAAATGCGTGTGTTATAAAAGGTAAAAGTTATTCCTTAGAATTTTAGATGACTTCTTCACACTGTATATTATGAGTACTGATGCACTTAAGACTTTTGAGTAATCTTTCACACTTAGACAATACAGAAATAGTGACAGTAATATCAATGTTGTGAATGGTAGTACTGAATCTTTGGCAACAATAAGATACTTTACAGCAACTGAATGGTCAACCATTGTGTAATTTTACTCCACATATGCATTTTGTGCTGCCATTTCTTGGTAATAATGGCAGTTAAAAAATGGTTGCCATTTCTTCATAAGAAATGGCAGTCAAGAGATAGTTGCCATTTTGTGCTGCCATTTCTTCTTAGAAAATGGCAGTCAAGAAGTGCTTGCCATTTCTTTGAATGAAGTGGCAGTCAAGAAATGGCAATCAAGAATTTGCTACCATTTCTTATGAAGAAATGGCAGCCAAGAATTTGTTGCCATTTCCTCATAAGAAATGGCAATCAAGAATTTGCTGTGCCATTTCTTCATAAGAAAGGGTAGTCAAGAATTGGTTGCCACTTGGTGCTGCCAATTATTGCTAAGAAATGGTAGACAATAAAAGGTTGACATTTTTTGTTTCCAAAGAAATGGTAGTTCAAGAACTAGTTACCATTTCTAATTGCCATTTTTTGCAAAAAATATGGCAATTTGAGAAGCTATTGCCATTTCATACATAAGAAATGGCAAAATTGGAAATTGTGTGCCATTTGCTATTGCCATTTCTACCTAGTTTTGTAGTAGTAACTACGAGTTTGACCTAATAATAGAACTGTAAACAAGAAATATAGAGAACCACTTAACTCTCCATAACAACTTTACATACAACATCCAATCCAACTTGGGGTACTATTCTTCAAGAAGAAAATTAAACCCAGAGCAATGTGGACTTCTGCAAGATGTGCTACTAAAGAAATGCATACACCTTGGAAAAGATTACACATTTTCCTCACAGGCAATGCCAACATTGGAAAAACATTCACACTCATGGTCTTAGTGCAAGAAATTATTCATCATTATCCGCACCAAGGAAGCACAAATATCACTTTACCCAATGTACTGCTGAGGGTGTACACCGAGAAAGCAGTTTACAACATAAGAGGAATGACCCTACATTCTGCGCTATGGTTCCCTCTGGTGGTTGCATGTCAAACTATGACTAAAACTCGGAATGCTTTGTTTAGAGAACCTTATAGATATCCCTAACAACATCGTAAATAGAGTAGACGATGTATTTAAAGACTCAAACATGCAAAAGAAACCCACAATTGTGTTGGCAAAAATTCATAATTCACAAACAAGAACAAAAATAAGGCTAAAGAACTCCAACCTATACTCTGAGGGGATACCACACACATGGACTCAAATTGCACATGATTTTAGGTAGGGAGGAACAACCTCAAGACCATATGTAGATACCAATTCCCCATGAGTTCCCCATACAACCAGCAAGCTGCAAGAACAATTCATTGATCACAACGATTATTCATGGATTGCTTAGCATTTGACCCATCAAATATAAAGTCGCATGGTATGGTTTACACAACACCATCACTGATATGTGACCCTAAGAACTTATACATTCTAAACAAGCTAGAGCATTAAAAAATCAAAGCCAATATGCTTACGCATAAGGAGATCGAGCGCTTAAAGAATACATGGTCTTGGAAATTGGAACAAGTAGACTTTGAACGAGAACAACCAAAACAATCCAACATATAATTAGTAAACACAAGAGGATATTGCACATAAACAAGATATTAATTTAAGCAAAAGCAATACTTTGTCTACAAGAGACAAAAATAAAATCTTCGAAGCCAATAACAATCAAAGGATTCAAAACTATACAACATCACTAAGGAGGCATTACGACATATTACTACAAAAACGACCTTAAATTTTAACAAAGGATGTACTCCTAACACGAAAGTGTCAAAAACCTTGGTAACAATTCTACAACATCTGAGTATCGATGAGATCACAGTCTTTAATTAATGTATACAAGTCTCCAAAAGTAAATCTAAATGCCCTTCTCTACTTAATTGAACAACAACTCTCACATGTGAAATAACCAATACAAACTTATATCTTGGGAGACTTTAACATTGGCTATAACAAACAAACATGGGCGATATCAGAACTAAAGAATTTTATGGCAGCTCAAAACATGAAACAAATCATAAATATACCTATGACCATTCATGGCTCCAGTCTCGACCACATATGGACAAACACGCAAATCCAATTACATTTACCGGTCCCACCACTCATTTATGTACATTACAATTTGACAAGAAAACATAATTTCACAACTTCAAGATTTCAATGGGCAGGCCCACTAAATGATATTCATATTGTTTAGTTGGCACGCCTATCATTTACATCGATAAATATAATAACCATATTTGTGCAAATGATTTTTGTTACTATGCTCATATTGTGTAAAGATTCCTATTGTCCTTTGACTTAAATGCTCCTCCTTTTTAGAAGCACAAACTATTATGCCAGGATTAATGTTCTAAGCTTTGTACGTTTCTATATCATCCAAACGTTGGTTAAGATTTTCAGTACAACAATCGGAGTTCTCAGTTAATAGCACGACAATTCGTACGGATCTCCCCATTGGTACCTGTGAGAGGATTCAAGTTTCCCATGGCTATCATTGATTTAGTAAAATTACTGAGGAAAGATCTTGGGTTCTGACTGTAGCTCTGAACAATTGAAATAGTGGAGCTTCCTGATGTTGAGTACAGCTCCTGATCAGAAGTGAGAAGACCTTTATTGTTCACTAGATTGGTATAGTAGCAGTTGTCGAAACGAGTTGGAGTCTGGAGGTCTAAAGCAGAAAGATTGTCATCGCTTCCGTTGGAGGGACAGACGGCTTGAAGTTGCGAAAGATACGTGGTATCTAAGGTGGAATCAGGCTGACCATCTCCGCTCTCATTGTACAACCGTTGTCTGAAGTTGACACAACGTGCCTGACCGATGGTGTGCGCACCTGCATTGATCGACGGAGAGCTATCAGGTGCATGTGTGTTTGTATCTTCTTCGTACAGGATTGCTCCTGAAATCACGAGTGGCGTGCTTTCTTTCTAGCTTCTTAATTAGAGGGACCTAGAAGAGAATCCATATGTTATAATATGAGATGAGATGGTTTCAGATTTAAGCATCCTCACCTGATAGTGTTACCAAATCCTGGACAGACAGACCCTGGGCTTGAAATTTTAAAATTAGTGAGTTGACATCTTCTGTCGGACCTGGAATGTTGGAATTCGCTTCAGAGTAGCTTGCTGTCATAGAATCTGCTCTTCCTAGTAGCACAGTCCAGGTTTGCCCTCCACTCTAGTTCCACATAGAGTCAATGCTCCCTTAGATAATTGATGTGCTGATGATTTTAGTACGCAAAGCAAATTTAGTAGAATGCATGGTTCAACTTAATGGGCCGTACCAGTACAACTCCGTCACGGGCTGCCAGTGCTAGAATATCCGCGCACGAAACGATTCCTGGGCATGTAGCCTCCACGTTAGATTTGATTGTGTCGATAACGTCAAAGCCTCTTAGCGAATTCACATTCGGAAACGCCGTCTTTTCTCCTTGAAACGTGGATGTGTCGTCCAATAGGATAGAAGCGTCACAACCCTGGAGGAGGAAAAGAAGTGGATTTAGCGCACTAAGATGTAGTAGTCTGACGTTCAAACCGTGACGAAGTTAGCGGGAAATGCAAACCGGGTGAGAATGAATGAAGCATGACCTGCACAAAGCAGTCATGGAAAAATAGCCGCAGGATCGAAGCCGCCATACGAGCTTCCTGTTGGACTGCAGCACTCATGGTGCTGCGAACGATGGATTGAACGCTAGGGCAGGAGCTATTGTAATAATTGGACGTGAGCTGCGCATGAGTACAAGGCACATTTAACCACAGCATTGTGAGGAGTAGTGCGTAAGCTAAGAGCGGAACGCTGGAGCAAGACATAACTGCAGAATGCGAAACGAGATAAGCACGAATAGGCAGTTGATGATGAGACGATAGAATTGGAGCTGATGGAGTTGATTTATAAGGTGAATTGGTGGCCGTCGAAGAGGTGGGTGAATCTGGGTCGAGTCAACCACACGATGATTTGCAGGCAGGGATGACTCATGCGTGAGTGAGTGGCGCCAGCTGCTGACTTTTACCACAGAGTGGAATCCAGGACCCACTCTTTTGGTCGGCTGCAACACCTCTTCTATTGCGCTCTGACGGGGACCAAGGTTTCACTCCTAGTCGACGTTTCACAAGGGAGAGAGAGAGAGAGAGAGAGAGAAGGTGGGGCAACTCTTAATTTGCATGCATGCATGCATGCATGAGTGAGTGAGTGAGTGTGTGTGTGAGAGAGAGATTTTTTAATTATTAAAAAAGTGTGTGTATATGAGAGTATGAGTGAGAGAGAGAAAGAGAGAGAGCAGGAGAGAGAGAGAGAGAGAGAGCATGTGCACATGTATATACAACAAATACATGACATTGTGAGAGAGAGAGAGAGAGAGAGAGAGGAGCTCCATGTGCATGCCCAAATGATACTAAAATGGAAAAAACCAAACATTACCCATTTTTGCCATCATATATCCCTAAGAGATTGGGAGCATGTTCCACATGAACACACAATCTCGAGGATGATTAGTTCTTGACAACTTCTATCAAATACGCTAGTGGAGCGAGTGGACAAAAGGAACTTTGTCTCAATAAAAAATGAATAAATGCCCAAATGTCTCTATGTGTGTGGGTATGTATTCATGTTTGTCTGAGTGCACAAGCAAGTCACCCACCCACCCACCCCCCCCCCCCACACACACACATACACACACACACACACACACACGCACGCACGCATGCACACACGCATGAACGCAGGCATGCACACACGTGCACACATACACATGTACTCATAGAGGAGACGTTCTCAAAAGATATTTGGTTCACCTAATGCTCACCAATAGGAGCATGCAACCTTATGTTACAACGGGAAAAATCAAACATTACCCATTGGAGAATGCCCAATGTGCTCTCACCATCATATGTCCCAAGAGATAGGAAACATGTTGCACGCAAACGCACGATGTCAAGGATGATTAATGCTTGACAACTTTTGTAAAACTCTCTAGTGGAAGTGGGTGGAAAGAAACTTCGTTTCATTAAAAGATGAATCATTGGACAATACTTTTGACTTGAATTGACAAGTTAATAAGGATGTACTTTTACTCTCATTTGGAAAAGATAAGTTGGCATTTCAACTTCTTCTAATTAATAACAATCAAGGAGGAAGCTTTGCATTTATTTGGAAAAGATGACTAAGACATTTGGTGGAGCTCTTCATGTTGACAAACTAATGCCACCTTGAGACTCATCCCTTCATTCAAAAGGGATATTTAAGTTGAAATTAACGATTGTGTAATTTACATATTGCCTAAAACATCTTAACCTTTGGTTTAGTAAAGTTTCTTCTAAAGGTAATGTTCTTAAAGTCTATCATGTTCTAGCACCATTGCAAGACCATGTGAGGGACTTATGAAAACAAACTATAAGCCTGCAGCTAAGATGATGTGTTTACGTCTTGGAGCCCTTACTTTTAAAAGACACATATGAGCATAAAAGGGAATTTTTTAGTTGCCAAACTTACATGATGTAGGTGCTTAAAGAATTTTGTATCTCATTTACATAAATTATACAAATGTATAGAGACTCATTGGCACTTTAAATTCAAATGATCAATGATCAAAATATAAATGCTTGTACTAGGGCCAGTAAAGAATTATGTACATTATATGCAAACTATTACAATAACAAGTCCATTAAATACATCCTTATTGAGGTGTCAAAGCTACTAAAGTGTTATTATAGATAGATCACTCAAATCTCTCTCTCTCTCTCTCTCTCTCTCTCTCTCTCTCACACACACACACACACACACACACACATGTGCGTGCACACGCATGCGCATGCGCACACACACACAGAGTATGTATCACATACTCCATGAGAAGAAGCTAGCACAATCTCATGTCTTTGATATATTTCCTTTACTCGATGGGATTAAGAACATATTCCCTATTTTACTTGGGGAGGTCACTCATCACATGTAAATATAGCTCATGGGTTCAATAGAAGGGGATTTTAAATAGCAAAAATTCATTTTTAAATACAAATTCTAAAATATAATCACAAAAGGAAGTCATTTTAAGGGGTTTTAATAATATCCCTTAAATCCACGACACC
This sequence comes from Dipteris shenzhenensis, assembly GCF_047967505.1. NCBI lineage: Eukaryota > Viridiplantae > Streptophyta > Polypodiopsida > Gleicheniales > Dipteridaceae > Dipteris > Dipteris shenzhenensis. The sequence continues at coordinate 9,453,711 of NC_141620.1, read as the reverse complement.
CGGTTTGAAAAACTATATGTAAACCCCCCAAGCTACTTATAAGAATGTCAACTAGTCAACCTTCACAGAAGCTAAAACAATAAGACATTCAAGAGGAGTGGTTCACTTCACAATATCAAATGATTGGTCAACAAAGAAGAGGTGTTCAAGTGGATTTGCATGTCTACAACACTCATGTCATCAATTTATTACACATTTGACGTTGAAGAATATCATTGCCAAAACTATGTCATTTGAATTTTTGGGCTTTAAAAGGCTAAAAACATTGGTTGACCACACCCTATCACTATTCGGTCTTAAAAGTTCATTTTCACAATGCCTCAATAAGCTTTATTTCCATCCCATTCACACCTTTAGCTACATGTTAAAAGTGTAATTATGTTTGCCTTGGCACTTGGGGTCGGGAAAAAGATGCCAAGGGAAAGATAATGTAAGCAAAATTCTTGGCAATAGAGACTCTAAAATAAAGTTTAATAGGGCAATGATCTTTATAAAAACCTATTTTATTAATTTTTTATCATTTCACTTCCAAAATAATTTTTTAAATTACTTTTGAATACAAATTTTTGAAAAAAGAATAGGCTCTAAATTAAAAAAGATTCTCTTATAAATAAAGTAAGTTTTGAAATGTTTTAGGCAAATACAAGTAAAAGTATAACGCAAACACTCTCTTAAAAGTTCATCAAATTTTGTAAGATTTTAAAAGAAAATATAAGTACAATTTTAAAAGGAGTTGAATATTTACCTGAGATTAATTTACCATGAGAGTCTTGTAAAATATCTAAGACTTAATAATGATGTCAATAAAAACCTTACAGGGTTTCAAATAGCAAAACAGTAGTAAAATCTTAAAGGACTTTATAATGGTATCAACAAACACCTTGCAAGAGTTACAAGAAGGATCTCTATCGTCTTAAGAGTTTCTAAATAATTAAGAGTAACAAGAAGTATTTCTATCCTCTTAAGAAGGATTTCTACCCTTTTAATACAATTATATTCCCAAGAATCGTCATCATGGTGCATTTACTAATTATATTTTTAAAAGAACCATATAACTATGAGTGACAATGCACCCATCTATATGTAAAGAATAAGGGAGAGAGATAGGAGACTCAAGTTCAGCTTTCTTCACAACACACAAAAGAGAGAGGACACAAGGTTGGAGGGTGAAGCCTTTCTTCACTTTTGCACACAACAACCATACAATAGAAGAGGGAAATACCCTATATGTCAAACCCTAGAATACGTGGTTCATATGTGAACCCAAACCAAAAACATACGTGGTAGTCTAACTACACCACGAGTACAACTAACATAGGCGGTGACATAAATGATAGTCATCCAGGAGATATATCGGTGGTAGAGCTTGATATCTCAACACTCCCCCTCAAGCTCAAATCCATCTCACGTACACCAAGCAAGCTTCTAAATCTGTGAATCTTCTCGGTACCCAATGCCTTCGTAAAAATATCAGCCACCTGCTCCTCAGTGCTGACATAAACAAGATCAATCTCACCAGCTAGAACCTTCTCTCTCACAAAGTGATAATGCACCTCAATGTGCTTCGTTCTAGCATGATAAACTGGGTTATTAGCAAGCATGATGCTGCTAATGTTGTCACAATGAATGACAACTGTTGCATGAATTGACTGTCCCATATCTGCAAGTAGCTTCCGTAACCAAGCTACCTCACATGCAGCCATTGCTGCACCCCTGTACTCAGCCTCTGTGCTCGACAAGGCAACTGTTGGCTGCTTCTTGCTGCTCCAACTGATGGCACCACTCCCAAGGGAAAACATAAAACCACTAGTAGATCTCCTGTCTGAGACACTACCAGCCCAGTCAGCATCTGTGTATCCATGTACCTGTAATGCACACCCAGCTTCATAAAATAGTCCATAATGCAATGTGGACTTCACATACCGCAGTATGCGCCTAGCCGCATCCAAATGTGGCTTCCTCGGTGCCTGCATAAACTGACTCACCAGCCCCACAGCATAGCTCAAATCTGGTCTGGTTATAGTCATGTAAATCAAGCTACCTACTATGCGCCTGTACATAGTAATATCTTCAAGAAGCTCACCTGTCTCTGCATTGAGCTTCACATTCTGCTCCAATGGAACAGAGATAGGCTTACAGCCTGTCATCCCATATTTGGACAGCATGTCCAAACCGTATTGCCTTTGCAACAGCCATATCCCACTCGGGGATCTAATAACCTCAATGCCCAAGAAGTAACGCAGCTCTCCCAAATCCTTCATCTCAAATTTCTGCTTCAACAGCAGCTTCACTTCATTAATGTCTGCATCACTATCACCTGTAAGAATCAAGTCATCAACATAGATGACTATAAGCACAATCCCTCTGTTTGTCCTTTTCACATAAAGTGAAAAATCTGAATTGGAAATCTGAAATCCAATAGTGACAAGATATTGCCCTATCTTGTCTGACCATGCCCTCGGCGCCTGTTTTAAGCCATACAAGGCTTTGCGCAACCTGCATACAAAATCGGGGTGTGAATTATCCTCATAACCTTCTGGCTGCATCATATAAACCTCTTCCTGCAAATCACCATGCAAGAAGGCATTTTTCACATCCATCTGATGCAAAGACCATCCCTTTGCAGCAGCCATAGCAATTACTGCTCTCACGGTTGCCATCCTTGCAACTGGGCTGAAAGTTTCCTCATAGTCAATTCCATATGTCTACGCAAAACCTTTGGCAACCAATCTTGCCTTCTTGTACCTGCTAACAGACCCATCAGCATTGTGCTTTACTTTGTAAACCCACTTGCAGCCAATAGCCTTCTTATCATGAGGCAAAGGCATCAAATGCCAAGTGTGGTTTGCATCCAAGGCAGCCATCTCTTCATCCATAGCTGCTTCCCAATTTTTATGCCCTGCTGCATCCTCAAAACATGTGGGCTCTGGCTCCTCTAGAACCTTGACCATATAAGCATAGTGATGTGCTGTATACCCATCATATCTCAACCTGTCAACTGGATACTTAATACGAGTGGACCTCCGTACAACTGGATCAGTTGCAGGAGTCTTTAAATCATGCCTGCTTTTCCTTGCACCAGGTGTAACAACAGAAGGAATCCCAAGTTCCTCATCAAGGCTCATTTTAGAGCCGCTTGACTCTCCATCAACATGAGAGCTACCAGCAGACACATCAAACACTGGAGCATGGTCTACTTTTTCTTTTCCCTTATGTGATACCTGCACAACACTATCAGGACTGCCATGTGACGATTCACTAGATCTCAATCTCCCTGTCCATGCATTAGATCCACTAGTAGAGGACTCTCTGGGTCCACTCAAGGCTTGAGATTGCTGCTCTACATTTATTGCAACATTCCCATTTCCTGCATCTGCATCTCCTACCATAACAGTTGGTGCATACCAGCTGCTCATTTCATCAAAAACAACATCTCTGCTCACTTGCATTTTGCGGGTGGAAGGGTTATAACAGCGATACCCTTTCTGGTGCAGAGCATATCCAATAAAGATGCATTTTTCTGCCTTTGGATCCAGCTTTGTTCTCTTCTCATCAGGAACATGAACATAAGCTATGCAACCAAATACCTTCAAGTAAGAAATATCTGGTTTTTGGCGTGTATACATTTCTTCAGGTGTCATGCCATGGACAGCTGCAGTGGGGGTTCTGTTCATAATATAAACAGCAGTTGCTACTGCTTCAGCCCAAAAATAATCAGGCATGTTTTTCTCATTTAGGATCGCCCGTCCTACTTCTGCAATATGCCTGTTCTTCCTTTCTGCAACCCCATTCTGCTGAGGGGTAGACCTGCATGAGTACTTCCTTTGAATTCCCTGTTCTTTCAGATATTCACAAAATTCTTCTGAAAAGTACTCTCCCCCTCCATCAGATCTTAGCACTTTAATATGCACACCTTTCTCTTTTTCAACCATGGCCTTAAAAGCCTTGAAATGGCTGAACACTTCACTTTTGTGCTTCATAAAATAAATCCACACCTTCCTAGTGTAGTCATCAATAAACGTCACATAATAATGGCATCCACCAATAGAAGCAGCTTTGGTTGTCCAAACATCTGAATGGATCACTTCCAAAGGTCTTCTGCTCACCTTAGCATTTTTGGGAAATGCATGTCTGGCCTGCTTACCCATTTGGCATGCTTCACATACCTTTTGCATTCCCTCAACTCTGAATTTAGGCAAACCTGCAACAATGTTTTTCGTTTGCATAGATTTCAGCCTTTGTATATTCACGTGCCCAATGCGCTTGTGCCATATCTCAATATCTGCAATGACACCTCTCCCATGCGCAAACATAGCAGCTTTCACCTCAAGCATATCAACATCCAAGGTGAACATTCTGCCATTTTTGTTGCCTTTCGCAACCAAGCGGCACTTATTTTTCAAGTCCTCAACAAACCATCCATCAGGATTAAATCTAACCTGCAAACCTTGCTCAACCATCTGGCCAACTGAAACCAGGTTCTTAGTGATTTTTGGAACATGAAGTACATCTGCCAAGTACTTCTTTTTGCCATCCTGCATAGCCAATGGCACTTTACCAACCTGCGTAATTGGGTGCGCAGTATCATCACCTGTTTCAACATAACCTGGCTTATCCAAATTTCTAACATCATGAAACCACTCACCATGACTGGTCATGTGGTTAGAGGCACCTGAATCAACATACCAAACATCATTGCAAGCTGCAGCATCTCTTGACATGGAGTTAACCATATGCTGCATCACAAAAAGGTGCTCATTTCTGTCGTCACCATGCCCACTTGATGATGCATAGTTGCTTTGCTGCAACTTCCCACTTTTGATGTCATTCTGCTTTTTATAGCATGTATTCTCCTTGTGTCCAGGCTTTCCACAATAATAGCATTCTGTGCTGCTATTTACTTGCTGGTTCCTTTGCCATGAACCATGGCCTCTTTGGCTTCCCCTGCCTCTAGAACTACCACGTCCTCCTCCATAGGACTGGTTTTCCTGTTGTTGCTGTTGGTTCTGATTTCCTGCACGGCCACCAAAACGGCCTCTTCCTCTACCCCTGCCTCTACCTGTATTCGAGTAGAAAGCAGTCTCTTGAGAACTTGAGGTGGCTGAACCACCATTCCTTTGCTCTTCACTCAGCAAGAGAGCAATAAGTTCTTGAAAATCAGGAAATGTTTCACGGACTCCAATGGATGTCCGAAACTGTGCATAATCTTTCCCAAGACCATTCAAGGTCGCGGACACTAAGTCCTCATCATCAACAGGTGCTCCAATGGAGGCAAGAGAATCTGCAAGGCCTTTCACCTTCAAGGAATACTCATTTATATTCAGATTTTTCCTTTGCACATTGTGTAAATCCTGCTTTAGCTGCATCTTTCGTGCTTTGGTATTTGTGCTATACAGCTTCACCAATGTATCCCATGCCTCCTTAGGCGTCTCTACATCCTGTATATGCACAATCATAGAATCTGAAATGCTAACAGACAGCCAATACAAGCATTTTCTGGCTTTTCTCATTCTTTAAAGGCCTTCAATTCAGTAGGAGTGGGAGCAGCACCCAAAACTGAATCTGCAGTTTCACCACTGATGTACTCCCAAACTCCCTTTCCCATAAGGAAGTTTGTCATCCTGAACTTCTATGCTTGGAAGTTGTTCTTGTCAAGCTTCTCACTGACAATGGTAGACAGATTCTCAGACATTTTACAAATCACGAATTGCAACAGCAACCTGTAAACACAGCAAATGCCTCACAAGGGCAAATAGCAAAACTTCTGCAAAAAGCCTCACAGGGGCAGATCTGCAACACTGACGAAAGTGGTATTTCACCACACAGTCACTTCCTAGTGACGATTTTGCATCAACAGGCAACAGGCATGAATCTGCAACTCCCAATATCTTTGCACACAGGCATACGATGCAATTTCTGTGGCACCTTTCCACCGACTAGCCGCGCAGTGGTCGCACAGCGAAAAACAGGGCCTGCGAAGAACTTCCGCCTTCAGAACGGGCCCTGAAACGGCCTCAAATTAGAAAAATAAAGTCACTGAGGGCTTTGCCCTCACCCGCAGCATATACTGCGCTCTCGCCACACCGCGAAGGGCCTCTCAATCTGAAACAGTGCACTCCTGCACTTCTGGCTGTGCTACCTGCAGAGATTTGCTCCCAAACTCGAAATAGGAAAGCAACACTGGTCCTCTTACCAAGACACCACAAACTTGGCTTGCTTTCTTGAGCTCCTTACCATGAACAAGGCTCTGATACCATGTAAAGAATAAGGGAGAGAGATAGGAGACTCAAGTTCAGCTTTCTTCACAACACAAAAAAGAGAGAGGACACAAGGTTGGAGGGTGAAGCCTTTCTTCACTTTTGCACACAACAACCATACAATAGAAGAGGGAAATACCCTATATGTCAAACCCTAGAATACGTGGTTCATATGTGAACCCAAACCAAAAACATACGTGGTAGTCTAACTACACCACGAGTACAACTAACATAGGCGGTGACATAAATGATAGTCATCCAGGAGATATATCGGCGGTAGAGCTTGATATCTCAACACTATATACTATGTATTAATGGGAGGTTTCTCAAGACAATTAGAGCAATCGTGTTTGTTGAATCAAAACAAATTGGGAGATTTAATATTGTTCATACAATTAGATATAGGTAGTTGCAAAAAGGTAATTGAGATTGGTCATGTTTCTCTTATTCTTTGATTCAAGAGACACTACAAGGAGCTAGCCGCTTTTGGACATACATATTGCTATTTAGAAAAAAATCCTAACATTTAAAAGTTCGTACCTCAGTCAAAGTTTCAATCACAATGAGCACATCGGTATGTCCATCAGTACATTCATCGATGTACTCATCATTCTATAAGTCAATATACTTATCGGTGTCCTACAACCGCTGATCATTAGCATTATTGTTAGTATGTTTGCCGATAAATACCAATACTAGATTTTTTTAAAGAAAAACTTTGTGGAGCAAAATAGGGATTCTTTCAGCCCCATTTTGTTCCACTATAGCTGAACACTATCTGGCCAACATAGCTCCCTTCTAAAGAGGGTAATAATGAAATGAATCCATACATGCCAAAAAAGGGATACAATGCTTTAAGGTGTACGTTTGATTATTATATAATATATTAATAATGAGATAAAATATAAAAAATAATATAAATTTTGTCCAACTACCATACTAAAGGCAACCATGATAAACACACACAAAAAGAAAATTTTAAGAAAGTAATGAAAAGAGGGTAATACTAAAATGAATCCATACATGCCAAAAAAGGGATACACAATGGCAAAAATACTACATAAATTTCTCATCATGTAGTACAAAAAGAATATAAGATGGCTATGTACAAGATGGAAAACTAGCCAAAAGATGGCTATGTATACGATCATAGATATACCAAGTAAAAAATCTACTAATCATCCTCCTTGTCTTGAGTCACCCTCATCCTCATCCTCTGAATCTCTGGCATCCATTGAAACCCTCCCCTGCAACTCTAGATCTCAAGCCCTCGCCTATGTGATTGCTCACTCCACTCGTGTCCTAAGAATGGTGCATGTAAAAATTTAGAAATGTGACTAAAGATTTATTTTTAAAATGGAAAGGAAGTTGATTGAGAAGAAGTAGTGTGCTTTTGCCATCTAATCAACTACGGTTCAGTCCCCCTCCATCTTTTAAAAAAGAGAATACATGTCATGGCTCCATGCATAGTCCATTTCAGCCTCTGTCGGAGCCCACCACCTAGTCCTTGATTCCTTATGAACCCCAAAAAAAAAAAAAAGATGAATTAATATGAGAAAAAAATGCATTCAAATGAAAATAAAAACTAAAAAAGAATTATGTAGCACAAGTGCTTACAATCCATTGCTTGGTTTTGTATGTCGCACCCTTCCCAAGGTGCGAAGCAGCTCTCTTTTATAGGCGGGTTCATGTTGCTTTTTCCTTCTTTTTTCACTTTAATGGCTCTTCTTCCATCTCTTGAATGGCCCACTCCCAATCATCTGTGTTGGGCTTTGTCTTTCCTTTACTCAATGCATGGAATGCATCCAATTGATCATGTTTTAAAATTTTATCCATTAATGTTTCATACTACATAACTCGTGACCCAGAGGTATAGGCTAATCCTTTTGAAGCGTTTCTATGATCTAATCTTTCTTCTGGGTTGGCTTCTTTGGCTAGGGATCCATGGTATCTTGATCAAAGACTCCACTCATTATTTGCCTCATGTTAGACATCACCTCGTAAACTTGCTTATCCATGACAAGCTCGTGACCCAGAGGATGATCTAATCTTTCTTGTGGGTTGGCTTCTTTGGCTAGGGATCCATGGTATCTTGATCAAAGACTCCACTCATTATTTGCCACATGTTAGACATCACCTCGTAAACTTAAGCTCTCACAAGTCATCCACATCATATATTAATACTTTATCTGACAGATGGAAGAACGGTGTGGGTGGGGCTGGTGGTGTCTAAGTGTCTCCTATATCCAATGGTGTGGCTCGTGTGGTGGTAGGGGTACTCGATCGCATGGAGGCATGCCATTGAGAGGAGGTTGTATGTGCAGACTCTACTACATCATTAGCACCACTTTTGCAACATGATCATGATCTATGAAAATGATGATGTCATCGATCCCTATGATCTGCTAGCAATGCCTAACTCTCAGCCTAACTCTCAGCTACTGACTCTTGGCCACCACGAGGTGGCTTGCTATAGGGACTTATTGCCTAACTCATCGGAGAGGTTTGAATAAATTCTCTTGATGAGAGTAGAGCTAGAGAAAGTCTACCTAATCCGAGCTTATGCTAGCTACAATCTCATTCAGTTGTGCTGGACTCATCAGTGAGAGCCGTGAATACACAAATCTCTAGCTATTCTCTGATCCTGATGACCTATGACTAGACATCGCTATTACATTTATGAGACAAATAAACCCCCAAAAATACTTGAATCAATATGTGTTAAATTAACAAAACTAATTACATGAAGACCTTTGAAATTAATTTTAAAATGAAAGGTGCAATGTGGAAAAAGTGAGAATGCATAAAAGTGAGGGAATGCAAAACGCAAAAAAGGCAGGGAATGCTTAACTTACAATGCAAAAAAGCGATGGAATGAATAATGTGGAATGCAAAAAAAGGGATGGAATGTGAAATGCAAAAAAGAGATGGAATGCAAAAAAGAGAGGGAATGTGAAATGATGAATGCCAAAAATAGAGGGAATGCAGAATGGGAAAAAGAGATGGAATGTAGAACATGGAATGGGAAAAGAGAGGGAATGAAAAATGTGGAGTGTGGAATGAAGAATGTGGTGTGTGGAATGCAGAAAAGAGAGGGAATACAAAATGTAGAGTGCAAAAAAGAGAGGGAGTGTGGAATGTGGAGTGGGGAATGCAAAAAACTTATGGAATGTGTAATGTAAAAAAGAGATGAAATGTAGAATACAAAATGCAAAATGCAAAAAAGAGAGGAAAAGTCGAGTGTGGAGTTTTGAATGCAAAAAAGAGATGGAATGCAAAATAGGCTCACTTCCACGTGCTCTTAAAACATCCCTGGTCTTCCTTACTCCAGGTGTAACAATAGAAGGAATACCCAACTCATCATCAATGCTTTGTTCTAAGCCACTGGATTCACCATCCACATAAGAGTGACCTGCATTCACATCAAACATGGGCTGATCTACCTTCTCTTTTCCTTTTCATGATACCTGTATACGAGTATCTGCATTGCTTTGAGGAGATTCTCCTGATCTCAATCTGCCTGTCCATGGTGAAGTATGTGAACCACTGCTAGAGGATGCTGCAGGTCCACTAATATTTTGTGATTGCTACTGTGAATTCTATGCAGCATTACCATTTTGTGCATCTACATCATCAATCACATTTATAGTTTATACTAGCTGCTCATCTCATAAAAAACAACATCTCTGCTCACTGTAAACTTACGAGTAGAAGGGTTATAGCATCTATACCCTTTCTGCTGCAGAGAATAACCAATAAAGATGCACTTCTCAGCTCTGGGTTCCAACTTGGACCTCAACTCATCTGGCACATGAACATAGGCAATGCAACCAAAAATTTTCAAATGAGAAATGTCTGGTTTCCTACCAGTATACATCTCCTCTGGTGTCATGCCATGTATTGCTGCAGTGGGAGTCCTATTCATTATGTAAACTGTTGTAGCAACTGCTTCAGCCCAATAATAATCTGGAAGGTCTTTTTCATTTAGCATGGCCCGGGATGCCTCTCCAATATGCCTGTTTTTCCTTTTTGCAAGTCCATTTTGATGTAGGGTATTACTGCATGAATATTGTTGCTTTATGCCATGATCCTGCAAGAACCTTGCAAACTCATTTGAGAGGTACTCTCCCCCTCCATCTAACCTTAGGCATTTTATTTGTAGGCCTGTTTCTTTTTCAATCATAGCTTTAAAAGCTTTGAAGTGCCCAAACACTTCACTTTTCTTTTTCATAAAATACACCCAAACTTTTCTGCTATAGTCATCAATAAAAGTGACAAAATAATGATAGCCTCCAATAGATGTAGCTTTAGTAGTCCACACATCAGAGTGGATTAATTCCAATGGCTTCTTACTCTCTTGAACATGCCTAGGAAATGGTTTCCTTGCCTGTTTTCCAAATTGACAGGCTTCACGTACCTTATGCATTTCTGTAACCTTGAATTTAGGCAATCCTGCAACAATATTTTGGGCCTGCATTGATTTAAGTTGTTGTACATTAACATGACCATTGCGTTTATGCTAGATATCAATATCTGCAACTACACCGGTCCTATGTGCAAACATTGCTGCACTCAATTTAGGCATGTCTGCATCCAATGTAAACATCCTGCCCTTCTTCTTTCCTTTTGCTATCAAGCGACCGTTATTTTTCATATCCTCAACAAAGCATCCATGAGGATTAAATCTGACCTGCAAGCCCTGCTCAACCATTTGACCAAAAGAAACCAGGTTCTTGGTGATGTTCAGGACATGAAATACATCAGATAGGTATTTCTCTTTCCCATCCTGCATAAACAAAGGAATTTTACCAATCTGCACAATAGGATGTGCAGTATCATCACCAGTCTCCACAAATCTTGGTTTTTCCATTTTCCTTGCATCCTGCATCCATTCTGCATGACCTGTCATGTGGTTTGATGCATCTGAGTCAACATACCACACATCATTGCATTCTTCTGCACTTGTCATAGAATTGGTCATGTGCTACACCATAAACAAATGCTCATTTTTGTCATCACCCTGTCTACTAGAGGATGCATAATTGCCTTGCTGCAATTTTCCATTCATAATGTCATTCTGCTTTTTGTAGCAATCTTTAGCCATATGACCCATTTTACCACAATAGTAGCATTCAACATTGCTATTTGCATTTTGACCTCTCTGCCATCCACCACGGCCTCTTTGGCTCCCCCTGCCTCTAGAGTTACCACGTCCTCCTCCAAAGGATTGGTTTTCTTGAGTTTGCTATATATTTTGATTTCTTCCATGGCCTCCAGATCGGCCTCCTCTACCTCTACCTCTACCTCTTCTAGCATTTGAGTAGAAGACAATTTCTTTTAAAGTTCCTCTTGAAGAAGATGCACCCCCATTTCTCTGCTCTTTAGAAATTAGAAGAGCAAACAACTCCTCAAAATTAGGAAATTTTTCACGGACAGCAATGGATGTCTAAAATTGCACATAATCCTTTCCTAGACCATTCAAGTTAGGAAAATTTTCACGGACAGCAATGGATGTCTAAAACTTTTCTAGCACTCTCATGCCATCCTTTAAATGCCTACATTTCCTATTGATTGGGAACATTAGGAAGAACTGGTTCTTCTTCATTTCCTGTAATGAACTCCCAATAGCCTTTTCCCATAAGGAAATGCGTCATTCTAAACTTCCATGCCTGGAAGTTGTTCTTGTCAAGCTTTTCAGTGACAATCTATGAAAGAGAATCAGACGCCATTATAGAACACTGCAAAATATTTTGTTAGTGCAAAAAACACTGCTTTTGCCTCACACGGGCATATCTACAAAACTGACGAAAGTGGTATTTGACCACACAGTCACTTCCTAGTGGTGATTTTGCATCAACAGGCAACAAGGATGATTCCGCAACTCCCAATATCTCTATGCATAGGCATACGATGCAATTTCTACGACAACTTTTCACCAACCTGCAGAACAGTGGTCGGATAGCAAAAATAGGGCCTTTTTCTGAGTGCCTACGAAGAATTTTCGCCTTTAAAATGGGCCCCGAAATGGCCTCGAATCTAAAAAATAAAGTCACAAGAGGCTTTGCCCTTTCCCGCAGCATATACTGCCCTCTCGCCACACTATGAAGGGCGTCTCAATCCGAGACAGTGCACTCTTGCACTTTCGGCTGTGCTACCTGCAGAGATTTTCTCCCAAACTTGAAAAAGGAAAGCAACAATGGTCCTCTTACTAGGACACCGCGAACTTGGTTTGCTTTCTTGAGCTCCTTACCACAAACTAGGCTCTGATACCATGTGAAGATAGTGGGAGAAAGAGAAGGAGTCTCACTTGTGGTTTTCTCACATACACAATGGGGGAATATACACAAAGGTGGAGGCTGAAAACAATTTTCCTCTTCTTAGTTGTGTAAGCCAAAAGAACTCTAGTACAAAGAGATAGAAGAATCCTATATGTGTGTCTCAAACCAAATTCAGCTAACTAAGGTGGCATACTAACTGAGCCACGAACTAGAGTAGATAAGGATAGCTATCATCCAGCTATTATTCATGGGCGGTGTACCAACCGCATCTGCAGCTAACAAGTCGGTGACATAAATGCACAACGGTCACCCTGGCATATCACGAGAGGAGCTCGATATCTCAACAAAGAAAAGAGGAAAAGAGAAGGGAGGGAGAAGAAAAGAGAGGAAAAGAGAAGGGAGGGAGAAGAAAAGAGAGGAAACGGAGAAGAAAAAAGGGAAGGAGAAAAGAGACAAAAAGAGACAAAAAGAAAAGGAGAAAAGAGGGAAGGAGAAGAAAAGCGACAAAAGGAGAAGAAAAGAGACAAAAAGGAGAAGACAGAGGAGGGAAGGAGAAAAAAAGAGTGAAGGAGAAGAAAAGAGACAAAAAGGAGAAGAAAGAAGAGGGAAGGAGATGAAAAGATGGGTAAGGAGAAAAGAAGGAGAAGAAAACAGAAAGGAAGGGAAGAAAAGAGGAAAAGAGAATGGAGGGAGAGGAAAAGAGAAGGGAAGGAGAAGAAAAGAGAGGGAAAGAGAAGGGAAGGAGATGAAAAGAGAGGGCAAGAGAAGGTGTTGGGACAAATTGACGTAATGGGTCAATTCCAAGGATTACAAGGTCTATAGTTATGAGTGTGATCACATGAGTGAGTGTGTGAACACGTGTGTGTGTAGGTGTGCCTGAGTTAGGTGTGACTAATGATGTGTCAGCTAGTATGTGTGATTGAATGAATGTAGGAGTGTGGGGATTCATGGAGAGATTTGTGGATCTAGATGTTGAGCTCACAGGTACATTGTATCTCTTGCCTATATATTGTCCATCTCTCTCATGAATGGGTAGGCTTCTTCCATCTTCTCGTTCCATTGCTGCTTCAACATATGGTACTAGAGCTTCTTCACTCTCCTTGAGCCAAAATGCCACCTCATCACCTTCTTCTCCACCCTCGACCTTCTTCCTCATTTTGCCCTCTTGCTTTCCAAATCTTGCAAATCTTGGAAGATTAAGTATCGACAACTTGCCCCTGCCCTGCAACCCACACGCACCTCGACGTGACCTTGCATAGACTTTGGTTTGGCATTGTCTTCTTTTGGGTAAGTTGTCCTCTATTCTTTGCTTGACTCACCAGGTAGCTTCTCTGGGTCTATTCTGGATAGATCATGGCCATGGTATCAATGGCAACATGTACCTCGCCATGGATTGCAAGAGAAGTAGACATAGGCTACGAGACAGGAAAGCTGAAAATCCTAGTCAAGGCACAAGGAACAAATTGCAGGTTAAAGAAACCAATGACACAGTAATGAAATGGCAAACGGAAGAGACTTTTGCAACATCTGTAAAGGGAGATACAATGGGAAGAAAGAACACTCCTTGTAGAGCAACAACAACAGAAAGGGGTGTAGATGCACACATTTGATCATTGCCATCGGAGCATTCAAGGCAATAACATGAGGCCATTCAAGTGAATACTAGTCTTGAGTCTTTGCAAGCTTTAGCTTACACCCTAAAGTTCATAGACTAACAACCCTACCAACACCTCGGGAGATGCATGCCCAAGAGGCGATGCTCTCTTACTTGAGAAATGGCCTACAGAAAGTGAAAGGGGTGCATAGCTTAGATCAACTAGGTGCAAAGAGGGCGACATTAGCTATGTTGGTGTCCCTTGAAACAAAGGAGAAATGGCTTGGACACACATTGTCAAAGATGTCAATTAGAAGGACCAACATGGCTCCAACAGTTGAACATAGAGCAAAAGTAATGCACGATCATCCTGATTCGAGAAGTTTGTGGGCTTCAACAGAATGTAAGAAAAGGAGAGAGAGCCTAAGTGCGAAAGTCATTGCTACAGTGAGGAAGTTTGGCATGAAAATACAAGAGTTTCTCACAATAGAAAGGAAAAGCACATCGTACACATGCTTGATACAATGTAGGTTAGTGGTGCCTAAACCATCCCGGTGGTTTTTTTTGGGTTGTTTGTGATTGAGCTTTGGGATAGTTTATTGGTTTTATTTCTTAAACCAGGCTTGGATTAAATGTGATTTTCCTAACCGATGGTTGGAACATCATGCAACCATAGGTTGGTTTAATTCAATCGCTAGTTATGTGATTGTTTTGAACCAGCATGGTTGAACAGACCTTAGTTGTTGAACAGCCTGGTGGCATGGTTGAGTAGAACTTAATAACAATGTATTCCACATCAAAAAAGAAATATATGGTTATTTTTCTAAACCAGCCCAATGGTTGGAACATACATTAGTTGTTGTCCCACTCATTGGCGTGGTTGAGAAAAAATTAACAGCAATATATTTCATAATAGAATAGAAATATATTGTTATTTTACTAAACCATCCTGGTGGTTGGAACATCATGCAACCATTGGCTATTTCAGCTCAATCACCAGTTATGTGATGGTCTTGAACCAACGTGGTGGAATAGACATTAGTTGTTGATCATCTCGGTGGTGTGGTTTAGCAAAACTTAACATCAATATATTATGCATCAGAAAAGCAATATATGGTTATTTTTCTAAACCAGCCCAGTGGTTGGAACATTATGCAACTGTGGCTGCTTCAGCCCAATCACTAGTTATGCGATTGTAATGAACCAGCATGGTTGAACATACATTTCTTGTAGACCAGCCCGGTAGTTGAAATTATTATGTTTCTTAGTACTTAAATTTGTTGAGTTTAATTTCCTACTATTTAGGTGATATACCACTATTTCTAGACCAAGATGGCATGGACTTAGTGTGATTGTCCTAAAACTAGCCCACCAGTGCTGGTTCAAGACAAACAACAGTTATTGACTGAAATTGTGATTGAAATTGTGAAATTCAAAAATGAAAAGCACTATATTGTTATTTTTGAATTGTGAAATGTTATTTTCTAATTTTGAAATTTAAAAATGAAAAGCAATATACTTGTTATTATCTAATATGTGAAGTTGAGACCGTCAAGCTAAACCATCCTGGTGGTTAAAATTGCGATAGTGTCCTAAATTATCCCGGTGGCTAAAATTGTGACTGTCCTAAATGTGCCCTAAACCAGCCTTGTGATTGAAAATCCTAAAAGTGTCCTAAACTAGCCCGATGATTGAAATTGTGACTGTCCTAAACCAAACTGGTAGTTGAAATTGTGATTGTCCTAAACTAGCACGATGGTTGAAAATTATTTTGCTTCATTATATATTTTAATTAGATGGCATTTTTGTGCATACTGTGTTTGGTCTTGTTTTAGTAGTCGAAAAAGGGGGCTCATTGTTTAAGTAGTCTGAAACATATTTGAAGCTCCTTTAGTGTAGAACACAACCATGCTAATTTGACTAATTTCTACTCATGGCATATTGTTGAATTCATCTCATACTCAAGATTTTGATAGATATTCTTACTAAAGGGAGTTGGTGCCCTAGGGATACCACCCTATGCACATTTTTTGCTTTGGGGTGTTTGTGCATGCAAGATTGCTATGTAGAGAATGCCATTTGCCATTGCCCAGGTTAGATCAAATGTGCATGCTTGCTACAAATATCTATGATGAGAAAGTAGAACCTATAGCTCAATTTGCCATTTGGGCAAAAAATGAAAAAGACAAGGAGACAAAATTAAAGAAGGCCAAGACCGAGCCTCCTGACTGCAAGGAAAAGGAGCTTGAAGGGAGGAACCAACCCCCTTCAAGAAAGCAGCCAAGAAGCTCAAATCAAGGAAAGAGGAAGTGACATGAAGGGAGGGGTTGGGCCCTGAAGGAAGGAACCAGCCCCCTTCAGGAAAGGAACAAAGAAAGGAGCAAGGAGGGCTGAGCCTACAATCAGGGAGCTCAAAAAGGCAACCTACTCAAAGCAATGTGGAACCATCCCCTTGAAGGAAAGGAGTCCTTGAGATGTAATTTGAAGGAAAGGAGTCTTCGAGATGTAATCTATGTAATATGTGTGTAAATCTATTGAAATATTAATCTTCTCCAACGGTTTACTTGGGCAATGTATTCTCAGCTATGTAACTAGATAGTGTCCTTTGACATGCGAAGGACCATAATGTGAGACGAAAGATTTCAATTAGACAACTAATGTGAGACAAAAGATTTTGATTAGACAATTAATGTGAGATTGAAAGATTTCGATTAGACAACTAATGTGAGACAAAAGATTTTGATTAGACAACTAGTGTGAGACTAGAAGATTTTGATTAGTCAGTTGTATGAAAGAAGAATGAGAAGGTTGGGCTCAATGAACTCTCTCCCTATTTAAGTGCAGTGCATACACAACTAAGAGCCCATTACGAAATCTAGCCCCAAAACTCTATACACTGATCCACCTACTACAAATCTATGGCATACCCAAAAGACTTTGGAATGCTTTTGTTCTATTTGAGAACGATGTTGGTGGATGAGCTCCTCGCAAAAACAGACCCGAAGAAGAGGGAGAAAAACAACTACATGGAGGACATGCTTCAGTGGTTGGTGTATGACTTGGAGTCGGCAAAGACGGTGAATATTAATTTCCTTGGTTATTTTTTTTCCTGCTCCTTTAAGAAACTTGTCAAGCTCATGATGTAGGTTTCTTTTGGTAGGAAATGGTGGAGGCACGAAGTTGTATAGAGCGCAAATACTAGGATGAAGAGGACCTCGAGCAAAAGGAGGAGTTACTATGGACATACAAGTTGGTAGAGGCAAGCATGTAGTTGCTGGTCTGAGTGTGTAATGAGGTCTACGATAGTTCATCAGACTGGACTATAGAGCCGGGAGATGTTGCTATATAGAGGTTGATAAGATAGTTGGGAGTTTGGAATTTCCTTAAGCCACAAAATGTCATTGTATTTTTGAAAAAGTAAAAATCTTGCAGGCATTTCTTGGACTTGTGGACTTTCTCGAACTGCCATCATCCATGATCTATGGTGCTCATAATACCTAATTTGTGTCAACCTACTTTCATGTTAGTACTTAAATGTTTCAAGTAGCCCAATGGTTGAAATATGACAATTAAAGATAACTAGTCTAAAGGGGACTATTTTACTATAGCATTATGCAACAGATTTAGGATAGCATGGCAATAGTGTAGGATAAGTGGTTGCCAACATGATGGTTGGTTGCATTAGGATATTACCAGCCACCAACATGGTGGTTTGCTTCTATTATTACAAGATTAATGGATTTGTGGATGTGTGGATTTGTTATGGGATTTAATAAAACCAACGTGGTGGTTGTTTGGGATATACTAAAAACAAGCATGGGATTTACAAAAACAATTCAAGAAAACCAGCACAGTGATTGTTTGGGATATACCAAAAACACGTAATATGGGATTTAATAAAACCAGCGCGGTGGTTGTTTGGGATATACTAAAAACTAGTAATTATGGGATTTAATTAAACTAGTGTGGTGGTTGTTTGGGATACGCTAAAAACAAGCATGGGATTTATAAAAACAATTTAATATAACTAGCACAGTGGTTGTTTGGGATATACTAAAAACAAGCATCGGATTTATCATTTGGGATTTACAAAAACAAGTGCAGTGGTTAGTTTGGGATTTACTAAAAAAAGCATAGTCTCAAACACATTTTCCATTTTCTAGGATAAGTGGAATATTGTTTCCCAACGAGACTACATTTTCTTAGTACTATCGCAGTCGTCCTCGTCCACTGTGTTAAGACACCCCAAGATGTGCTCATGCATGTCTAAATCCAATTTGAAGACACTCTTGCCCTTCTTTGGTTATGACATAGGTTGCATCTGGAACTTAATAGCTCTTATTAGATGAAAGTACACAAATGTTTGTGGACTCTTATGTAGTAGTTCATAATTGCAGCCTCTCTTGAATGTTTTTTGGTACCAAAAAGCTCTGACTACCATATCCCACTTCTCATAGGTTGTTCCCCAATTATCCTTAAATTCTTCCTCAACCTTGTGCTTAGGTTTTGTGCACTACAATAGAAAGTATGGGTCATCTTCCTCGTTCTCCCTAGAGGCAGCGACAACTACAAAGTTATCCCCCTCTTCCAGACAGTCACTGAGGTCATCAAAACTCTCCCCAAACTGTGGTGAGTCATTGTTTGTCTCTCCATTGTTTGCCACTCCATCTGAATGTAGAGGGAAAACATGAACTCGCTCCCATGTCTTCACAATTGCAATGTTCTCACAATCATCATGATCCCCTATGATGCATGCACTGTAGAAACAAGAAAATTTTCTTGTTTTAATAAATTGGTTGTTTGAAAAGCCCCATATGCTGTGCAGACCATGAAATCCTTTAATTTTCTCACAATCATGCCGGCTTCTCCTTTGCACAATCGTCATGATCCCCTATGATGCACACACTGCAGAAACAAGAAAATTTTCTTGTTTTTATAAATTGGTTCTTTGAAAATCCTCATATGCTGTGCAAGCCATGAAATCCTTTAATTTTCTCACAATCATGCCAGCTTCTCCTTTGCACTTCATCCACTTTCACTTCATGGAACATTATGCATACTACACTATTCTTAAGGCTCTGTTTACTATATGTTGAATGCACACCTGTGGAGAGGTTGGCTGTAAGCCATGTTACAGCATCATGGGCATCATTGAGTTTTTCTTGAGGGCATGGTAATTGGTGATTAAACAGAGCTTGCTTAATTATTACACCACATCCATCCTGTTCACCCTTGCCACGGCTAGACCCAAAGAAATTCCACATCATGTCTAGACCGGTCGAGGATTTGAACCTTGAGACAAAGTAGAATCCACAGGCTGATTTAAATTGAGAGGCAACCCCATCTTACCACACCCAATGTTTTTTTATATTTTATGCATGGGGATTTTTCTTTTTCAGCCATTCCCAATGTAGTAGAAAAGCATGATGGACAAATAAGGTGTCATGTTCCGTATCATTTGAAATGAAGAAATGGTATGTGTGTTGCATTGACCTAGACTCCTATGAGTCAGCAAGAATATTGGGATCAAGCGTAGAAGAATCAAGAAAATGACTATATGTGATATGCACAAGAATTTTTATCTACTTTTTGTACTGGTGAAGCACTTTGTATCTCATCTTGTTCTTGAAATGAATAATTTTCAGCAAAATCTATGATAGAGACAATAGTGTCATGGGGAAAATTGGTGTTGAGGATGACCTCTCCACCCACATGGACCTCAACCAAGGAGGGTTAGTAGACCTCTAGTAAAGGGGGGTTACAATAGTAAGTAGTGGATAATTTTGTAACTGTGGGGACATTTATAACTATCCCTGAGAGCAAGTAGTAGTGGCCTTATCCACCATATCATTTTTGGAACTATGTGTGTTTTTGACAATTATCCGACGGAACACCATCGAATGTTGTTATAAGCTGATCATCATCTTATTTCTGCTCTACAAATAGTTGTCTTGGTTGTTGTTGTTGTTACTATCTACTAAAGTACAAACTATTTGCAATATTTCTACTCTACAAATAGTTGTCTCAGCTCTTTGTATGTTTTGTACTATCTTTTCCTTTTTCGACATTAGTCAGATTTAAGTCTGACCCTGGCATTCCCATTGCTACTAGGAGTGGATATGTGTAGGTGTTTTTTAGTATTTTGGAGACACCACTAACAATTGGCAAGACACGTCCTGAATCGCTTATCTTGCTAGTTGGCCGTGAAATTGTGAAGCACATATTTTGGGATGGATTGAACCATGTGACCTATAAGCTCCCTTGGCTGAGTTCTCTTATATGATAGTAGCCATCTCTTTTTATCAAATTCTTCAACACTGACATTTTTTAATCTCCTCCATTTTAGAGCAACATGGTTGTCTTCCCTCATTTCATTTGGACAGGCATGAAATGTCTTCTTCTTTAGCTTCAGACTGCAATGCTTGCATGTGCCATGAATGCATTCAATGCGGTGCCACTCACGGTCTCCCTTTAGATAAACCACTGGCTCCCACAGAGACCTTAGGCTACAAAATCTGCTCTCTCTTGCAACACATGATGAGGATCCAGGTGGCCCGTAGACTAGGCCTGTAGACTGCACATTCATCGGGGAGGCATGAGCATCGATCCCCATGGAGCAATGCTCCAAGATGAGCAGATCTCAAGTCATTCATAGTGTGCTGCGCCATGTCAAAGTTTATGTGTGTTTTGCAACAACAAACATTCTTGTCTTTGAGTTTCCTGACATACCAAGGCTTACAATGCTCAAAGCTCCTTTGCCCAATTGAAATGTCTAGATTCTAATCCATAGACTTGAGATAAAACTTTGTCTATTGACCAAAATGATTAGGATAGTATGTATTAACTGATTTCAAATTTTGCAGGTATTTCATTGGAAGGAAAAATCTCTGCATGACTTTCACATATAGAAGGTTTAGATGGAAGAACCTGCAATGGGAAGCAATGGATGATGATCTGCGTGATGGGACTCATAGTCCTATTGTTGAGGTGTTAATTTACACAGCAAGGACACCTTGATCTAATGTTGGAATTGGAAGAGGAGTGGACCATGCGATTTATCAGGGAAGAATTGCAGTTGGAGTAGCAAGCCCTCCCGAAGACTATTATTTTAGACTTGATAATCACAAAGTTAGATATAGGGATGAGACAAGTATCCTTTGTAAGAATTGTTGCCCCCCCCATACTCCAGAAATAATAGAGACATGATGGCAGGTATTAGTTGCTTGGATTCTTAGTGCTTTAACAATGCACTTGGCAATGAGGCATTGTTACATGCATGCACAAAAATCATAAATAATACAAAGTGTTGTTCATTTATTGTTAAGATTTTATTTTATTAAGTTTGCACCTCTAGATTGATGGCTCTCTATGGTCTATGAATGATAAAGCGATAGATATTTGTAATTTTATTTTTTTTTTCGCAAAAATTAGTGCTAGTTATATTACTTGAGAAACGAGAGTACAAGAAGGCCTAAAGGCGAGCGGGCTATAATCACAAAATGGATACAGCCCGGGGTAAACAAAAATAGTTACAAGCCTCTCAAGGCATAATCATTTGAGTTGGACAAATAGCCACAGTGGGGGTGAGTAATGCCACTAAAGACTCTGAGCAGAGTGCTGGAAGAAAAGTTCCTAATGGTCCCAGTCATGAAGGAAGTGCCATCTCTTCTCTTTCCCTACCCGAGAGTCCCCCTGACTCTAATCCCACTGACCATTGAGCGTGTGAGTGATCATGCTCCAGATGTCTGCTAGGGTCTGGGTAGCAGAAGATGCTTGATCTCCTAGGGTTTGCATGCATTTGGATGTCCAGATATGCTCTTGAATGACTTCTAGATTTGTTTGGGGGAGGTGCATATGGGAGAAGGGTCAAGCATGGGTTGGGGGGGGGATGGTTTGAGTGGTCCCTGGTGTAAGAGGAGTAGCCAATGGGGGCTGTTTGCAGGCCTACCCACCCTTCACCTCAACATGGCATTGCCCCACAAAAAGGAGCAGTCCCATTGGTACACCTCAAATACCTCACTAACCCCTTGAAATTAGGAAACACTAATTGGGGGCCCTTTGGAGACCCGGATACCAATCCAACAATTCCAATGTAATGTGACAACGATTTGAAGCATGGAAATTTTGAATCAAATGTTGGTTGTCTGAAGCAAAATGTTGGTTTTCAATCTTTCATTTGCAATGTTTACTTGACGTTAATGCGATTTAATATGAAAAGCTAACTAGAAGACAAAATAATATCACTTTCAATATGATTTTTAAAAAGTTTTCAATTGAACATATAAATTTATCAAATCTGCTAAGTCTAGTCTTTTGTACATATTAAAAAATAATTATAACCCAAGTCTTCTATACATATCCAAAAAATAAGCATTGCCAGGTTCTTTGCAACCTTGGGCATGAAAAGTATGTTGCGCCTATGCCAAGCGTGTCATACATCTCACGTGCCACCGATGCATTACACACTAAACATGCACTTCCCGCATGGTATATTGATAAGACCATGTGATGTATGTATTTTATCATGTGGTAATTATTAGGTATTGTGCGGTACTTAACTTGCCAAAAGTTTTGGCTACCCTATTGCAAAAGGCACGGTTTTAAATTGTTTGAATGTTTTTTATGCTTAAAATTTTTTTAAATGTTTTCTTAAACAATTTAAAAAAAAAAAACCTTACATGAATAGTTAAATTTCTCTTGTTTCCTTAGGTTGAAAATTTTTAAAGGTCATTCTTAACAATTTACCTTTAATTAATTTTTAGGTTGTAGACATGCTTTTGTTTGTCATAAATTTAAATGAATCATGCCAATCATGGATGATTTTTTCATGTTAATTTCGCTAAGAAGTGAAAGTTTTATATAAGCATGGAAAGTTTATCTGCCCTAATAAAAATAAAAATTTAAAAATTTGCTAGGATTTGAAACTTTATGAAAAATTTGTAAAAGTTTCTTCATATTTTACTTAGAACTTCAAAAGAAAAATATAGAATCATACTATATTTTGTCAATATCATGAAACTAAAAAAATTAGCTCGATAAACTTCCATGATGCCAATTTGTGAAAAAGCCATAAGTGAGAGAGGGTGAGGATTATATTTATGAACAAAGCCATAGAGCCCGCATAGAGCATAATGTGAAGAATGTGCAATGTCAAGAATATTTGAGTGTGCAATTAGAGAAACACATTTGGTGGCTTGTTGCATTTGAAATCCCTAGAGGGAAACTTGTGTCCACTTCAAAAATGCACTTCAATGTTTTAAAATCCCTGTCCTATACAAAGCAGTGTTACAAGATCCAAAGAATCACACAAAAGAGATTTGCTTCATGTGGAAGGCTTTAGATATTTTAACATTGAGTGGCATATGTGAGGAGACATAAAAACATTAAAGTGAATGTTTGGAGTGGATACAAGTGCAAATGCAATATGCCCATGCATTTTTTGCATACACTCACAACAAGTACAAGTGAAAAAGGGAAATATATGAAAACATATAGGGAAAGTAGAAGGAAAGGGCATAGGGTGACTAGTACAACTATGCAGCATACATGGACTCATCAATACATTGTGGAACTAGTACAATAAATGTTTTGAGTAAGTGATAGTATAATGTTACTATACAAAGGGCAACAAAATATTTGTAGTATGTAATCAATCAAAATGATCTCACAACCTTTTGTAAGAAAAAATGATTTGCAAAATATAGCGAAATAAGTTCATTGTGATGCCTTTTAATCCTCGAGCATATACAGAATTATTGTAGTAATTTCTATATTACTTCTTGAATCCTAATAAAAAATCTTTCCAAAATCATCAATGTTTGTTCTATGCTACTTTGAAAGGGCCCTTAAGAACAAAAAAATGAATTTTTATTTTCTTATTCAAAGGGTAAATTTAAAGGCCTATTCTCATTCCCAATTCTAGGATAGTAGGACTTATTAAGGCTATTAAAATAAAGACTATTAAGCACTTAGAATTAAAATATGTTTGATACAAAAAATTATCCTTAGCACCACACAAATAGGTTGCATTTATGAAATTTCTTAGTTATAAATTTTGATGTTCAAGATTAGTACTCAAAGGTTAGTATTGATACTCATTTAAAAGCCCTTGAAGATAATTAAACATTCATACTTTAAGATAAATGAATTAACTTTATATCATAGATATTGTCATGATCTCATTGGAAATAGTCCTTTTTAACATTATTTGATGTATAAGTTATGGGGTGTTGTGGTGGAATTTTGAACTTGCTTATTAATTTGAAGATGGGTTACCTAGTTATGTAGCATTCAATATTATAGTAGTTGTAGTTGGGAATGACAATCTTTTCTTAAAATAATCATGTTTATTTACTATAGTTCCTCCTAAACATGAAATTATTTCAAAAGAAATGATGAGGATGATCTTTGGTATGATTAAAATATTGTGACTCTTCCCAACCCTCCTCCCAAGGTAAAATTTTCTTTCTTTTTAAATATAATAGCAGATGGGTACATGGAATAGTGTGAACTTTATAGTGGCAATGGATGTTGAGATGTCCCTAGTAGGCTAGGGTTAGGTCAACCATCATCTTTAGTTTGAACTTCTTCTAAAGTAATAATGTATGTTACGTCACATTTTCCACGGACATCAAAAGACCTCCAAACTACTTCAGAAATAGAAAGAGACTAATAATAGATATATTCCTAAATGCCAACTTTTGTAAGATATTGATGTAGACATAGGCATTTCAAATACAGGCACATGGTTCATGTTTTCCTTGTCATGTAAATCTAGTGAATACATTTTTTATGGTTGACTAGGTGCTTGCCTATGTCAAGTGAAATAGTTGTTGAGAAACTTCTATTGCTTGAGGTCGCATCAGGGCAGGTACCATTTCTAAGAAAAGAGAAACAATATATATTTTCCAACTCACACTTTATAAAAAAGAAGAAAGAGATCAAAGGCAAAAGCTATTTTTTCCAAATTCATAAAAAGTATGTTTTGTTTACAAATACAAAAGGAAAATGAGTGTGTGTGTGTGTGTGTGTGTTGTACCTTAATGTTTGAATTTTCCATGTGAGTGAAGATCTTGTTCTATGTTAAAACTCATCATTTTATGTTTCCAAGAGATTGCACTACAATAATTTATAGAAATGTGAAACATTGTTCATGGAAGGCTCCCTTGGTGCATAGATTGTAAAGTGGGCATGTACAGGATTAAGATTTTATGCTCCTATTTACATAGGTACTCTCTTTCTCTCTTTTTTTGTCGTGTGCGCGTGGGAACGATACTGCCTAGTAAAACACTTCTCTCTCTCTCTCTCTCTTCTGTCTGCATCGTTCATATGATGATGGAAGCTTTGTCCTAGGAAGTCATAAAGCAGTAAAACAGAGTATAATAAGAAGGCGATGGAGAATTGGGTTGGATGGTGCAGCGGAGCCGACCACCCATTGGCAAAGTGGAAAGTGCACCCCCACTAACGACAACGCCCAATCACACCGTGTTGTGTTGTTGACCACCGCCACCACCTTTCGTCACCTTCTTATAAATCAAATCCTCTTCGCACAGGGATTTATCGCATCCTTCAGCTATGGCTTACCTTTGCTTTTGCACCTTTCCTTTCTTCGCTTCCACTCTCCTTCTCACCGCTTTGTCCTTCAGTTTCATTCTTACTTCCGGCCAGCTCACTTCCAACTATTACAATGCCTCCTGCCCTAGCGTTCAGTCCGTCGTTCGTAGCACCATGACCTCTGCTGTCCGGCAGGAAGCTCGAATGGCGGCATCCATTTTGCGGCTGTTTTTCCATGATTGCTTTGTCCAGGTGCTTCTTATTGGGTTGGAATTTTCACTCGCTTAAGTCGGAGAAGAATGTATCGCTAGCTAATTCGAATGATCCTTCGGAACTGATCCCCCCTAATGCTCTAGTGCTAAATTCGCTTCTTCTATATTTCCCCTCATCCAGGGTTGTGACGCCTCTGTTCTATTGGACGATACATCCACATTTCAAGGAGAGAAAAATGCATTTCCGAATGTGAATTCGTTGAGAGGCTTCGACGTCATAGACAACATCAAATCGAACGTGGAGTCTGCATGCCCAGGAGTCGTTTCTTGCGCGGATATTCTAGCATTGGCAGCCCGTGACGGAGTTGTACTGGTAACTCTTCAAACCATTCAATTTATGCTACAGTGCTATCCCTTCTCGGATCTATCATTCAAGTCCCTTCCTATCCGCCATTACTGTATTACTTCAGGTCGATCACTTTAATTTTTGTGAAATAACAGAGTGGCGGGCAAAGCTGGACCGTACTACTAGGAAGAAGAGATTCTACGACAGCAAGCTACTCTGGAGCGAATTCCAACCTTCCGGCTCCGACAGACGACGTGAACACGTTAATTTCAAAATTTAAAAACCAGGGGCTGTCTGTCCAGGATTTGGTAACTCTATCAGGTACCCCTAAAGCTCGAGAGCATTACTGTTCACAGAAAAAAAATATGGATCCATCACGTCTTAGCTGCCGTCGATGAGAAGATACGCCACACACTTACCACCTCATATCTCTTTCTCGGGTCGTTGCAGGTGCGCATACCATTGGCCAGGCACGCTGTGTCACCTTCAGGCAACGTCTGTATAATGAGACCGGTGCTGGCCAGCCTGACTCGACCTTACAGACTACGTATCTTTCGCAGCTTCAAGCCGCATGTCCCTCCAACGGAAGCGACAACAGTCTTTCTGCGTTAGATTACCAGAGTCCAACACGTTTCGACAACTGCTACTATACCAATCTTGTGAACAACAAAGGGCTCCTTACGTCGGATCAGGAGCTCTACTCAACTGCAGGAAGCTCCACCATCTCGATTGTTCAAAGCTACCGTCAGAGTCCAAAGTCCTTCTTGAGTAATTTTGGAACGTCAATGATAGCCATGGGAAACCTGAATCCCCTCACAGAGACCAGTGGGCAGATCCGCAAGAATTGCCGTGTCGCTAACTGAGAAGGGCACTACAGCTAATTTTCATGTGGTGTTGTCATGCGGGTTTCGCCATTAAAAAAGCATCAATACAACCTACCGAACAACAAAACATATATTGCTCATGGCATGCTTCAAGGAGAACATAGTTAAGGATAATATTGCATTAAACCTTATGCCAATTTCCCTCGACTACTTTAACCAAATCAATTTTCATCTCATCATTTAGCTTCTTTTGGGACGGCAAGCTTCTTATATAAGACGGGGTAAATTTAGTGCATCAACCAACCGCTTGTCGCTCACCTAATTCAAGTGATCCCTAGCTAGCTTGCTTACCATCCTTAAGTTATGAGTACTACTGTACTTAGTAAAAGAAATATGCCCATCACTTCCAAGTAAATAACCCATGGTTATGAACCTCTTGCATCGTGGCCATGGGAAAACGACTTACATTAGAGTTGAGACTCTATGCTAAACACCTCCTTGGCTCCTATTACTCATCTTTGTTCTACACAATCAACATAATTATGTGAAAAGAGCAATGTATTTCAATTTCTGCTAACTTCCAAGTAGCTCTCTTAGCTAACTTCCAAGTAGCTCATAAGAGATTAAAAAAATATATAAGACAGTATCATAGAGTGCAACTTAGCTAAATTCAAGATGTAGGCAATGCAACAAAATTGAAGCACAAAAAGGAGAGGCACTAACAATGATGAAAACAAGTACTAGCACTACTAAACTGTGAGAATGACTTCCATTAATAACCAAAGAAGGAACCTTCACGTCAATTAAACTCACACTTTATCTTTACTACTGTTGGCTCTTTCCCACGGCTTTCACAGGAAAAGAGCAGGGTATTCTCAGTATGTAGGGTTCCAAGGCTTTTTGTCACCTACAAATATATCGGTGTTGTCGTTTGTAGTATAAGTGTAGCTTAGGACCTCGGGTCGTATTCTGGTCAGAGATGTAGGCTTAAGTGTGGTAAGCAAACACATGCAGTCGTATTTTGGTCAGAGATGTAGGCTTAAGTGTGGTAAGCAAACATAGTACATGCATGTGTAAAAGGAACATGCATCATTATAGTTGCGTTAATAAAGGCTTTCGCCTTCATTGGGGGTTGAAGGGTTTAGGAAGAGTTTAAGGGCTAGAGGGAGGTTCAAGGTTTAGAAGGAGGTTCCAAGGTTCAGGGAGAGGTTACAGAGTTTAGAAGAGGTTTAAGGGTTAGAAGGAGGATCCAAGATTCAGGGTAGAATACATGGTGGAGAACTCGTCTCCCTCATAGATCATGGAGATTAAGGGTTGAGGAACTAAGGGTTTAGGGGGAACGTAGGAGTGGGAGAGGAAGAAGATGTAAGAGCATGGGGGGAAAGGAGAGAGAGGAGAAGGGAGGAGGAGGAAGAGGAGCAAGAAGGAGGAGGGAGGAGGAGGAGGAGGAGGAGGGAGGAGGAGGAGGAGGAGGAGAAGGGAGGAGGAGGAGGGAGGAGGAGAAGGAGGAGAAGGGAGGAGGAGGAGGGAGAGGATGGGTTGCAAGGTTAGGACATGCTTTTGGACATGGAGTGCAAGGAAGCATGGACAGTTGAGACAATTGCTTGGAATACCAAAGTAGAACTCAACACAATACCCTAAAGAGTGTGGGCTTCATTCCATTATGGGGTACTTATATAAGTTGGAGAGCTTCTCTCTCTTCATCTAGGAATTCTAAGACATTATCTCTCTACATGTAGAACTTACATATAGAAGTTGCATGTAGGAGTTGCATGTAGAACTCGCATGTAGGAATCGCATGTAGGACTTGCGCATGTAGAACATGCATGTAGGAGTTGCAAGTAGAACTTGCATGTTGCATGTTTCATGTAGGAGTTGCATGTTGAACTCGCATGTTGCATGTTGCATGTAGGAGTTGCATGTTGAACTTGCATGTAGGACTTGCATGTTAAACTCGCGTGTAGAACTTGCATGTAGAACATCCATGTAGGAGTTGCAAGTAGAACTTGCATGTTGAGGATTCCTAAGAGAGATTATTCCTAGCCTTATGCAAGTACAAGCGGAGTTTTCCCATAGTCTACACACACATTTTGTACTACCTAAGTCCATGTTGGCATAGAGATAACATTTTTTCAGATCCATTTTATTACCCGTCCTCGAGTTATGGCTTATTGTGATCACAGAGTTGGGATGCCATGTGTGTAATCTAGTGTCGTGCCAGTTAATCCTGCTGTAAAGCCTTGGCACCATACAATTTTTGCTCACTTTCCACGTAGCCTGTATCCACCATTTGTTCGAATAGAGATATGTGGCGTGCTTCTAGAAAGATGACTCTTTGATAGAGTTGGCTTGCAATCTGAGCATTGATCCGTTCATTGGGATTGAAACTGAGTGGAGGCAAATGGTGGTCGATGTGGCTGGGGACCTCCAGAATATATTCCAATGTTTTGCATAACATAGCACTTTGGCGAAGGAAGCAATCAATGTTGCCACGCATTATTTGCTCATGCTTTTGAAGTGCTCGGATCAGTGTGCCTTGAATATTCCATTCTACAGCAGAGTATGGTTCAATCATTGGCCAATTAATAGTGCGATCTTCACCCAGAGTGTGTATGTTGACTTCCCATCTGTGACATCATGGAACTGCATAGAACTTGGGATGGGTTCTGAGACATGGAGGTGCATGCAGGTACTCTTTCAAGAAGATTACATCAAAGAGCTTGGGATGGCGCCAATCAGGTTGGGGATCCAACTTACTTACCCAATCTTCACTAATTTGATGCTGATGAAGGTTGGTAGGGAAGTTGGGTCCATCCACCTCAAGTTTTCATATCAGGATATTTGCTCCAAAATTCCTTGATGGGGTTACTCAGAAGTGGTATCAATCAAAATCATACCCATCATTGGAATTTGGCATGGGAGTGTGAATTGGATTATTCGAATCCTGACATTCAAAATCAAATACTGGGTTATTTTTTGCTGATGGCAGCACAAGTAGTGTCGGAGGTGATGATGGGGCAGGGAGAGAATCTTGGGACATGGGGGAGAAATATGGAAGAGTGTTAGTTGTGGAAGGGGGAGCAAAGGGGAGGGGGGGAAGAACTAGGCAAATGGTTTGAGCAGCTTGGTAATCCTCAAGGGTAGGATTAGCAAGGGAAGGGAAGAAGTTAGGTGTAAGGGGCTCGTAAGTTTGTGAGTGTTGGGTTAGTTGAAAGTGGTGAGAGGCATGAGCAAAGAGACGATGAAGGGAGTAGACGTTAGGCTGGACCTCAGGGAAGGTTAAGAGGGTGGTAGTAGCAAGGGTAACTGAGGTTATGAGGTTGGCATAGAGAGTGGTTAGATATGGGAAGTTGGATGTGAGATAGGCCTTGTCATCTTTCAACACTTCTTTTTGTTGGTGCAATGGGATCATTAGTTGTTGCAAGGGTGGCATGTTGGTTATGTCATGCCTTGCAAATAATAGTGATGGACTTTGTAGCAATGGCAACAAACCAGCAATAACCTTGAGGGGAGGACTACCCATGAGGCATACATATGCTATAAAAGCATTCGTCAGAATATATTTTTCTCATCTTCAGACAAGTCTTGGCAAATTATGCGCAGAGTTTTGGTCCATATAGTACGTTCCCATTTGATTGTTGGATGAGCGGATATGATCCTGATTTGGAGTTGCTTCGTGCGTTAGGTGATCTTCTGCTTGTAGAGCGGCCACAAGCTCTTGGTATACCACCGTTGTGCTTGTAGTGGAACTTCATTGGTGTTGTCTTCCATTGCCTCATTGTTGTGCACTAGCAATTGGAGTTCAAGCTTGGAGATGATTATCTTTTAGGACTGCATCTCATCCATTTTTTCTTTATATTTATGGTAGATAGATGTATATGCCTCCTTAAGCTTTCTCATTTGCAAGGTGACCTGTGCTTGTTGAGGAATGACTTCAGTGGTATTGGACCATTGGTCCAAGACTTGTGCTTATGAAGTGCTGGCCTCTTTATCAGTAGCAAGTTGGTCCTTTAAGATTCAGCAGTCCCTTGTAAGCTCTTCAATGCTGAACGTGCATATTGCCAAAGACTATTGCATGTCTTCAAGCTTGTCTTGTCAATCCTGGAGCTCTTCTTCCTTGTGGATTAGAGTGAGTCGAGCTTGTGCCAGTGCCTCCATCTGCTGAGCATGTGCGGAGGTCAAGTAGTCATAGGAGGTCTATAGGATTGCCGCAGTTTGTACTACTATTGTCAGCTGTATTTGGCTTTGGTGTAGGTTGGAGGTCACAACCCTCACTGCCTTCTCTTGAACTTGGAAAGCTTGGTTCATGCGCACCTCTTCAACCTGGTGCCCATGATTCTGTAGTACTTGTTGGGGGTTGTTCTAATGGTATTTCAGTCACTTGGGTATAGTAGTCATACTGTTGATCTGGCACTAGCTCCCCTTATGGCTCATGGACTAGCATGGCATTGATAGGCGGTGTTGGTGCCAATGTAGCCTCAGGCTCTAGTGCCGATATAGCCTCAGGCTTCTACTACTACTGTTGTTGGAGATATATTGGTTGCAGTTGTGCACCGAGTTGTAGCATCTCGTCAGCAAATTCCTCAATTTTTAGAATAGGCAGTTCTTCTTAGGTATCCACATTTGCCAATGTGATAGTAGGAGAAGTTGGTGATGGCTCCCATGTTGGTGAGAAAGGAATGTCCAACTCCTCAATAGGTTTTGGTGACTGGGGCAGAGTCATTTCTCATTCCTGTAGCTCTTTATTGATGATTACAACCAACAAGTGTGGAATTTTACATTTTTGGCCTAATGAATTATCTAGTTTTTTTGTGAAGAAGATGAATAAGTGCTAGATCCAATCTTGCTTTAGCTTCCTACTCATCAAAACAAATGTGCGGAGTGGAAGTGATCGATTCTTTTCGCACTTAACCCCCAGGATTGCAGAGAGAATTGTGCTGCTTCCTTGAGGCAAGGGTTAATTCTCAAAAACTCATAATGACCAAATCTTCTTCGAAAAGCAATTTTATGCACATCTTGTGCTTGAATTCCGATCTGATGGTAGTTGCATAGTGCAAAGTAATATCCCGTCCCTATGGAACTTTGTGCCCTTGGCAAGGAGAGGCTGTACTTCAAGAAATTTAGCATCGGCAGGCCGTGTAGGGTATTTAGCACCTTGTGTTGGGAGTGAGAAGGCCCTTTGAATGACTGTACTACCAAGGATAATGTTGAGTGGGCTTTGATGTATAGTGATGGTGCCGCACTTGCCAACCTGTGCATCGCTAGAGTGGTAAGAATGGAGAAAGTCCCTTATGTATGTGGTCATTGTAGGACTGTCCCTCCAAGTATTTTAGTTTCTCATACAAACTGCTCAGACCCCTTTGCTCTAAGAAAGATGTTGCAACATTGGAAATAGCATAAGTCGATGTAGGTGGTCACACAAGTTCCAATGACTGTGTCCCGTCAATGGTTTTTACGCTAGTGGTGACTGGGGTGGCATTTGTTCTTCTTGGATTTCCATGTCATGCACAATATCCTCCTCACGGCTATCGCTTTGAACCACAAACGCATGTGGTCGCCATGGTTGAGAGGAGGTAGATGGCTACAAACTCTGGAGGGGATCTCGTGGCTGAGGGGATGGGCTCTTTCTTTGCATCCTTTTAAGTGGCGGCATTGTTTCTGAACCTGCATCCATGTGCATATGATGTACCATTGATCATTAAATTAGTTGGCATGTGGGTATGACATTTGTGTGTGTTTGTGAGAGAGATTATTTTTACACATGCTTTGAGAGTGTAGAATAAAAGTGTGTGGCACAATTATTCATGCAATTGACTATGTGTCTAAGTGAAAGCGTGTGAGTGCACATGACCTAGTAACTAGGTAGGGACTAACTATATGCTTTTTTGTTGTTGCTGGGATTGCATAGTGTAGCTAGGACTCAGGCATCACTTTTGAGCCCTAGGTTGAAATCGGTTGATGCTATCTATATGTGCAAAGACGTACATATGCAAGTGAGTGCTCGTGATACAATCTAATCCTAACTAAGGAAGACTTGGGTTTCCCAAATCTTCATTTTTGTTGGGGATGGCTTGTGTGTTGAAGTACTAGTGCTTCAGTCGGCTCCTGTTTATGGTTGTGTTGAATTGGACTCCATCTTATGTTTCTAGCAGCACAGCTCCAATGGGATTTATTTTTCTTACTCGGTAGGGTCCTTGACCTAGATACTTGAGTTTTCCCTTGTGTACTTTGGCATTGTATAACAAGACCAAGTCACCTTCCTTGATGTCTTTGGCTTTAAGATTCTTGTCAAACCATGCCTTTCTTCTACGTTTTTCTATTGTCATGGCATGGTAGGCGACGACTAATCTTGTTTCTATATGCTTCTCCAATTGATAGAGTCTTTCTTTCAAGGATACATGATTTCCCATGCGTTCCTGTATTGCTATGTGTAGGCTTGGTATTACAAATTCTAGTGGGACCACAACTTCAAGGCCATACACCAATTGAAAAGGTGTATTCCCTGTACCGACCTTGAGTGTGGTTCAGTATGCCCATAAGGCTGCATTTAGTTTCTCTCCCCAATCAGAACATAGTCGTTCTACTACCTTGGTGAGGATAATGCATAATATTTTATTGGTGGATTCAGCTTGTCCATTCCCTTGGGGATAGTAGGGTGTGCTTTTTCTATGGATTACCATAAAGCTAGACAAGAGTTCTTGGATTACCTCATTTACAAAATGCACGTCTCTATCCAACACAATTTCAATGGGGCATCCGAAACGGGTGATCACATTCTCATATAAGAATCTTGTTGTGCTTCTTGCATTTGCCTTTCTGACTCCTTTAGCTTCAGCCCATTTGGTAAAGTAATCAGTGACCACAATGATGTAGCATGCCTGTGTCCCCTTTGCTACTAGATGAATGGACCCCACATAGTCAATCCCCCATTTTTCAAATGGTTTTTGTGCAACAACTATTGTTAGGGGATTGAAGTCCTTGTGTTGTGGTTTAGTAGTCCGTTGGCATACATCACAACCTTTGACATATTCATAGGCATCTGCCCAAAGTGTTGTCCACCAGTAGCCTGCGAAGAGGACTTTTCCTACTGTGGCCTCCCTTTAGAAGTGTCCTCCTACAATGCCTTCATGGACTTCACTTAGGATTGGCATGATCTCATGAGGCATTAAATATCTTCTTAAAACCTGGTCCTTGCCCATCTTGTACAGTTGTCCTGCAATGAGTTGATAGGGTGCATCTTTTAAAATTAGTTTTCTGGCATCCACTGCTTTCATTTCAGGGTGTGGTCTTCCTGCCATTAAGTACCCAATGATATCTGCACACCAATCTAGAATAGCATGTATCTGAAATAGTGTGGCATCTAGCAAGTCATCTTCTACTCAAGTAGCTTCTTCTCTCGACTTGACACGAGACATGTGATTGGCAATGTAGTATTGGACACTTTTGCGGACCACTATTTTGAAGCAAGAGGAGCCATTTGGTTATTCTTCCTGCTGTACATGCACGGTTCATAAGATAAAGCAATGCTTGAAGGTCGGTGTAGAAGACAAAATCATTTACCAATAGATACTGTCGAAATTTCTTAACACTATACACCATTGCTAGGGCTTCTCTTTCTATGGTGGTATAGTTGATCTCCACATCATTGAGTTGTCAACTGGCAATCTTTCTTATGTTCACCAGGTTGACAAAGCACACTCCCAATTGCATACTTGTATCCATCAGTATGAACATCAAAATCAATATCCCAATTGGGAGATATAAGGATGGGTGTTGTGATTAGGCACCACTTTAAAAGCTCAAAGGCTTGGTCACACTATCCTGTCCATAATAATTCCACTAATAATTTGTAAAGTGCTCTGGCGATCATGGCATACCGCAAGATAAATCTTTGATAATAGCCGGCATGTCCCATCAAGACCTATACGCCTTTGGGATTTGTAGGAGGAGGCAATTCCATGATGATTTTGATTTTGTCCATGTCAGTTGCAATCCCATGATGAGAAACGATGTCCCCCAAAACAACTCCATGGGTGACCATGAACTAGTATCCAAGAACACCTATAAAAGTTATTCAAAAATGACTTGAAGGCTATGAACATGACTCGCTGGAATGTGGCCGGGGCATTAGAAAGGCCGAATGGCATGACTCTATAGGCAAAAATACCCCATTCTATAGCAAAAGCTATTTTTGATTGGTCTACAAGAGCAATTTGCAGTTGGTTATAGCCACTGAAGCCATCCAAGAAGCTATATATATATATCAGAACCTGCCACCTTTTCCAACACTGTGTTTATTGAGGGTAGGGGATAGTGATCCCTAATTGTGGCGGCATTCACATTCTTTAAGTTTATGCATATTTTGAGCTTCTTATTGCATTTACGCATGATGAAGATGGGTGCAACCCAATCAATGTGCTCTATCTCATAGATGAATCTAGCATATAAGAGTTTTTCCAGTTTGTCATAAACCATGGTGCCATACTTTGGATTTGTTAGATCAGATCCACATACCTTAGGGAGGGCACCTTCCCTTATAGGTATCATGTATACTACCACGTCTGGTGAAATTCCTTTCATCTCTTTGTATGACCATGCTGGACAATCTCGGTATTCCATTAGGAGTGCTCTGAGCTTGGTTTCATCTTCTTGTCAAAGCTGTTTCTCAATGAAGACCAATTTTTCTTCCTCCCCTTCAAGGGAGAGGTTTATTGTTCGAGTTTTTTCTAGTCCCTCATAGATTGGAGTTTCTCTAATGCTATCGGTTTCTTGAACTTTAGATTCTCTTAGTGGTATTGGCATTACTATGGGGACACTACCACGTGTAATTCTTGAAGTACTCCAGATCTTCTCGAAGATCAGCCTTTGATGGTGTTGAACTAGCCTGACATGTGGGTGGCATAGTATCATTAACTAATTTGTTAAGCTCTTGGACACTTTCTTTTTCTAAAGTCTCTTGATCAATCTTCATCCGCACATATGGCTTATACTTCCGAAACTTCTTATGTTGGGAACTGTGGGGTAACTTTTCCATTGGTAAGGTGTTCCCAAGTAAGGGTTCATTTGCTATGCATACTCCTTTAAGTCCATCAGGGGACCATTCAAGAGGAGGTGGCTTAAATTTGAGGGAGCTGGCTTGGAAAGATACAATTCTACGATCCTTGTTTGGACTCATTCGAATTCATTGAAGTGTTCAGACTTGGCTTTTCAGTGATTTCCTCCTCCATCTTTCTTGCGGGATCTTCTGTTGTTATTCAACTTTGGAGGTTCAACATTGGGAAGCTCAACCACCATTAGGGCATGCAGAATGGCTAAGTCATTGTCAAAGACTTGATCTTCAATTTGAGCATTCTCAGCCTCAGTTTCAAGGTCCCAAGGAAAATTTGAGTCATTATTGGTATGGTTACCTTCTTCAGGGTCATTATTCCACTCGAGGTCAGCCATAAAGAATGGCATCTCTAGATCGATTGGTTCTTCATGTGTGAGTTGATGATCTACCAGGATGGCCTTAGCATCTATCTGCAAGAAGATGGCATCTAATGAATGGCAGTTGTCAATGGTTGCCAATGTTTATATCCAATTATTGACATTGCTTTGTGTATCCGCTATGGCATGCTGTTGCAAGGGAGATGATTTGCTTGAGATCGTCGTTCAAGAGGTTTCATCCAACGCTCTAGGCATAATTGGTTTTATTACTCCTGCTCCCACATTCACTCTGACTGGGTGTCACGATTTTGGATTGTTAGTCTATCAGTTCCCCAATCATGGAGGACTGATAATTCACGCAACCAAGGACCTCCCAGCAAGATTTGATAGGATTTCTTGGGGAGATCCAAGATTGTGACTTGAAGGGAAAACTCAGGGAAAAGTGGACTCCTACAACTTTTGTTGATACGCCATTCACTATTCCCAAGGGTTTTTGCCCGTGAATCATTGACAATGCATATGTTGAAATCAGCCTTTTGCATGGGTGGGAGACCCCATTCATCATAGAGCTCCTTGGATAGGACATTTACACCTGCTCCACCATCCACTATGGCTTGGACTTCATCATATGCCTTGTGGATCAAAGGCACAATGATGTTGTGTATGTCATCAGCAGCAAGGGTAAGTGAGGTTATGAGGTCGGCAGAAAGAGTGGCTAGATATGGGAAGTTGGATGTGAGATAGGCCCTATCATCTTCTGACACTTCTTTTTGTTGGTGCGATGGGATCATCAGCTGCATGGGTGGGATGTCAGCTATGTCGTGCCTTGCAAATAATAGTGATGGCCTTTGTAGCAATGGCAACAAACCTACAATAACCCTGAGGGGAGGACTACCCATGAGGCATAGATATGCAATGAAAGCATTTGTCCTGAGTGCTATAAACCCGGCATGTGTAGATAGGCAGAAGATATTTTTCTCATCTTCGGACAAGTCTTGGCAAATTATGCACAGGTTTTGGTCCCTATGGAATGTTCCCATTTGATTGTTGGATGAGCAGATATTTTCCTGATTTGGAGTTGCTTCCATTGGATAAGCATGCATGCATTGAGGTGATCTTCCACTTGTAGAGCAGCCACAAGCTCTTAGTACACCACCGTTGTGCATTATAGTGGGGCTTCATTGGTGTTGTCTTCCAATGCCTCATTGTTGTGCATTAGCAATTGGAGTTCAAGCTTGGATATGATTATCTTTTGGGAGTGCATCTCATTCATTTTTTCTTTATATTGCTGGTAGATGGTTGTATATGCCTCCTTAAGCTTTCTCATTTGCAAGGTGACCTTTGCCTATTAAGGAATGTCTTCAATGGTATTGGACCATTGGTCCAAGATTTGTGCTTGTGAAGTGTTGGCCTCTTGAGCGGTAGCAAGTTGGTCCTTTAAGATTTTGCATTCCCTTGTAAGCTTGTCAATGCTAAAGGCACATACTACCAAAGATTGTTTCATTCCTTCAAGCTTGTCTTTGCAATCTTGGAGTTCTTCTTCTTTGTGAATTAAAGTGAGTCAAGCTCATGCCACTATCTCCATCTGCTGAGCATGTGCGGATGTCAAGGAGTTATAGTAGGTCTGTAGGATTGTCGTCGCTTGTACTACTGCTGTCAGTAGTGTTTGACTTTGGTGGAGGTTGGAGGTCACATCCCTCACTGCCTTCTCTTGAGCTTGGAGAGCATGGTTCATGCATGCTTCTTCCACCTCCTTCTCATCTGCGCTCGAAGTGCCTTGACCTCTATGGCAATTGCCTCGAATTGGTCTTCAATTTCTGTTGCAGTTTGTCTATCCAATTCTCTTGCATATTCTTCCTTGGCCAAGCTAGTGAATAGTTCTGACATTTGGATCATTTGGCTAGCTTGATGTTGGAGAATGACAAATGGTGATGAGGTCTGGCGATACTGCTGATACACGTGGTGCCCATGTAGCCATCCGTATGATTCTATAGTACTTGGGGGAGGTTGTTCCAATGGTATTTCAGTCCCTTATGTACAATAGTCATATTGTTGATCTGGCACTAGCTCCCCTTGTGGCTCATCGACTGGCATGGTGTCGATGGGCGGTTCTAGTGATGATGTAGCCTCAGGCTCTGGTACCAATCTTTCCTCAGGTTCTAGTGCCGATCCTTCCTTAGGCTTTGGTTGCTGCTCTTGTTGGAGATATGTTGGTTGCAGTTGTGCACCGAGCTGTAGCATCTCATTGGGCAATTCCTCAATCTCGATCTCCAGAATAGGTATTTCTTCTAAGGCATCTACACTTATCAATGTGATAGTAGGAGAAGTTGGTGACGGCTCCCATACTGGTGAAAAGGGTATGTCCCCAACTCCTCAATTGGTTTTAGTGACTGGGGCAGAGTCATTTCTCTTTGTTGTGGTTCTTTTTTTATGATTATAGCCAATAAGGGAGGAGTGACTGGTGAGGGGGGTGTAGAGAAGAGAGAGAGAGAGAGAGAGAGAGAGAGAGAGAGAGAGAGAGAGAGAGAGAGAGAGAGAGAGAGAGAGAGAAAGAGGGGGGGTGGAACTGGGGCATGTGGGGGTGGAGATGGGAGGGGGAGAGGGAAGGGGGTGGGGGAAGAATGGAGGGAGGGGGGGGGGAAGGGGTGGTGGAGATGGAAGGGGGTAGGGGAGTGGTGGAGGGGGTGGTGGAGAGGGAGGGGGGGGAAAGGGTGGGGGTGGAGATGGAGATGGGAGGGGGGGTGGTGGAAATGGAGGGGGGGGAAAAGGGTAGTGGTGGAGGGGGGGAGGTGGAGAGGGAGGGGGGGAAAGGGTGGGGGTGGAGATGGTAGGGGGGGCAGTGGAAATGGAGGAGGGGGGGGAATGGGGGTGGTGGTGGAGGGGGAGATGGAAGGAGGGGAGGTGGAGATGGAGGAGGGGGGTTGGGGGGGGAAAGAAAGGGTGGTGGTGGAGGGAGAGGGGGGGGGGATGAAAGGGTGGTGGTGGAGATGGAGGGGTGGTAGGGGGGGGGAATGGAGGGAGGGAGGGGGGGAAAGGGGTGGTGGAGATGGAGGGGGGGTGGGGGGGGGAATGGAGGGAGGGAGGGGGGAAAAGGGGTGGTGGAGATGGAGGGGAGGGTGGAGGGGGAGATGGAGGAGGGGGAGGGGGAGGGGGAAAAAAGAAAAAAGAAAAAACTTGACAATCGGAAAACTTTGACAGAAAATGAAAAACTTTGATGGAAATCTAAAGGGAGGAACAGATGGTCACCTGAATGCTCTCCAAGTCTTTCTCGATGTAATGGGATTGTTGAGGACCAATGGACGGTGGGTGGATGGCTAGGTTATCGCTGCGAGATGGGCTCAAAATAACTTAACATAAAGATGGGAGTAGGGTGGTGGTCAATGGAGAGGAAGGAGTGTCTTGCGTAGGGCTCGGAATGGGGAAGAGGATGGAGGCAAGATGTGAAAGAAAAAGTATGAGAGGGATGGGTGTTCTTTTATAAGGAAGGAGGGGGAGTTGTGGATTTAGTCAAACACATGTGCACCCTTGAATTTGTCCAAGTTTGACTAGGGAGGTGGTTTTAATTTTTCTTTTGGGTTATGGCATTTAGAACCTTAAATCATCGATTGCCCATAACTTTTGGTGGTTGTGTCGGAATGTGCTTCCGTAAAAAGGACAAATGTTCAAATTTTTAAGCTCTACACTCTCACAACCATCACATGGTCTGATTTATTCCTTAAGGTGCTGTTTTTCCAGAAAACATGCATTTTCCTAAACCGATAATGAAGAGTTTCAGCTAGCAAATTTTTTTTTTTTTTTACTTGAGTTGGAAAAATTTTAGCTCTCCTAGCTCTAATGATGCTTAGTGTGGTGCGAGAAATGGCAATTTCTTATACCACACAGAAAGGAGCTCTTGACCAGAGTAATCTCTCTCTCTCTCTCTCTCTCTCTCTCTCTCTCTCTCTGTGTGACATGCTAATTGGGAGCCAAAAGTACAAGATTGGTTTGAAAGTCGATCTTTGTCTCTCGTGCCTGATGGAGGATGAAAGTTCAAGATCGGTTTTAAAACCAATCTAAACTGTCATGCATGGTGGATGATAAAAGTTCAAGATCGGTTTAAAAACCGATCTTAATCTCTCATGCCTCATGAAGGATGGAAGTTTAATGGTGGTTTCAAAATTGATCTTTGTCTCCCATTCCCGATTTAGGATGAGAGTTTAAGATCGGTTTTAAATCAATCTTGATCTCTTATGCACAATGGATGACAAGAGTTCAAGATCGGTTTTATAACCAATCTTCATCTCGATCTTCATCCCTCATGCCTGACCGAGGATCTGACCGAGGATGAAAGTTTAAGATAATTTCCAAGACCAATCTTGGTCTCTCTTGTCCTATGGATGATGAGCTGTCAAGAACGGTTTTGAAACTGATCTGGTACAGAATGCCTGTTAAGGATTAAAGTAGAAGATCACATTTAAAATAGAACGTGGTCCCTCACACACAATGGAGGTTGAATTTTTAAAACCAATCTGGATCTTGATCTCTCATGTCCGGATCGATTTTAAAACCGATCTCAAACTCCACCATGTCATATGAAGGATGAGGCCAAGATTGGTTTTAAAAGGATCGTGGTCTCTGTTCATGGAAAAGATTAAAATTTTGTTGAAACCGATCTTGGACTCTTAGGTGAGTTGGAGGATCATTGATCAAGATTGATTTTGAAACCGATCTTCATGTTGGAAGCCGAATGGAGGAAGAGAATTTCAGTTTGTTTTTAAAACCGATCATGGTCTCCATCATATCATGTGAAGGCTCAAGCCAAGATTAGTTTTAAAACCGATCTTTGTCTCTCAACCATGGTAAAGTTTAACATCAATCATAGAGTCTTATGCATGGTGGAGGATAAAAGTTCAAGGTCGCATGAAGGATGAAAGTTTGAGATCGGTTTTAAAACTG
Source organism: Dipteris shenzhenensis (assembly GCF_047967505.1). Taxonomy (NCBI): domain Eukaryota; kingdom Viridiplantae; phylum Streptophyta; class Polypodiopsida; order Gleicheniales; family Dipteridaceae; genus Dipteris; species Dipteris shenzhenensis. Next base: position 9,412,286 of record NC_141620.1, on the reverse strand, counting down.
ATCTTAATCTCGCATGCCAAATGAAGGATGAAAGTTTGAGATCGGTTTTAAAAGTGATCATGGCCTCTAACATGTCATGTGGAGGATGAAACAAGCATCAATTTTAAGGATGATCTTTGTTTCCATCATGGAAAACTTCAAGATTGGTTTTAAAACCGATCTTGGACTCTCATGCATGTCATGGACAATGAAAGTTTGAGATCGATTTTAAAACTGATTATGGTTTCCATCATGTCCTATGGAGAATGAAACTTAAAACCAATCTACATCTCTCATCATGGGATAGTTTAAGATCGGTTTTGAAACCGGTCTTGGACTCTCATGTGTGGTGTGGACTAAAATATATTTAAATGTTTTATTATGGTGTTCTAAAAATATTTTAATTAAAGTGTACTAAAATACATAGTACAAACGTAATAAAATTACTTATATTAATACTTTAAACCTTAAAATTTATCCAGAACCTAAACTAAAAATGATTAATTTTAACTAACTCCCTAAATAACATTTTGTTTAAATTCCCTATCTACCGTTTTATTTTAATTCCCTAGCTAACGTTTTATTTATCCTAACAAACGTTTAATTTAAATTCCATAATAAACATTTTATTTATCCCTAACTAAAATATAATTACATGCTTTATTATGGGTTTTTAAATATATCTGACATATTTCTCCTTATCCAAAAATATATTTTTGATTAAAGTGTACTAAGATACATAGTCCAAACAATTCTAAATCCCTTCCAAATATACTTTTATCTATTTCAAATATGTTTTACTAAAAATAAAATATTAATAGAATACGAAAACATATTTTAAATCTCTTCCATATTATATCCATTATTAATTAAATTATTTTATATTCATATGTTTTATTAAAATATTTTTAAATATATATATATTACTTAAGTTTTAATAAATAAGCCCTACACAATATAAAATATGTATATGGAATAAACAAAATATATTAAATAGTAGGTGACTCTTTCACTAAATCCCTAATTAACGTTTTAACGAACTCCCTAACTAACGTTTGATTTAAATTAACTAATATTACTAATTAGGCTAAAGTTTAAACCTCAAAATTTATCCTAATCCTAGGCTAAAAATGATTAATTTTAACTAACTCCCTAACTAACCTTTTATTTAAATTTCCTAACTAACTTTCTAACTAATGTTTAAACGTTAATATGACTAATTAATGTTTAAACCTAAACTAACATTTAATCCTAAACCTAAACTAATGTTTAATCCTAAACTTGAACTAACGTTTAACCTTAATATGACTAACTAACATTTAACCGTAAACTAACATAAACCTTAACTAACTTTTAAACCTAAACTAATGTTTAACCTTCACTAACATTTAAACCTAAGCTAATTTGTCTAATTAGCCTACTATCTATCCTAAACCTAAATTAAACCTAAACTAACTAACCTTAACGAATTAGCCTAGACTAAGTCACTAACATTAAATTAGCCTAAACTAATTAGTTTAGGTTTAAACCTAAATTAATTTAACTAATTAGCCTAGACTAAGTCACTAACGTTTAACCTTAACCAATTAGCCTAAACTAATTTAACTAATTGGCCTAGATTAAGTCACTAGCGTAAACCTAATCCTAAAGGCCTAAGTTATTGGACTAGGCTTACCGTGAGCTGCAGCACCGCCATCGCCATCGCCATCGCCCTCACACGCAGTCCGAGTCTACCATCACCATTGCCCTCACGATCAGAGTCTGCACATAGACCGAGTCCTCCATCACCATCACCCTCATGCTCTCTCTCGGAGTCTGCATCAAGTACTATCTCGAAGTCTGCCTCGCCCTCACGCTCTCTCTCAAAGTCCTACCCACACTTCTCAATGCCATCTCCCTTGGTGTCTGCATGAACGTCTTCATCACTCGCAGGGATGAGTCAGACGACGTCTTCATCTACTGCTTGTTCTTGGACTTCGTTGGAGTTGTGTATTGTTATGCAAGACTTTATTGATACTATGCATTTGTCTTTTGGAAACAGTTTCAACCAAAAAGATGTTCATATGATTATAGGTTCAGATGATCTCTTCCAAGGATGGATGGATATCATGCATAGATATGTTAAGGGAAATTTGCCAAATCAAAAGGGTCAAGTATTGGTCCAAGAGATGAGCACAACACAAATTCCTACTTTTGGTAAAGTGGGAGAAATCAATCAAACAAAGGGCACTAAAAGACTAGGACCGACAATGTTCTGCTGTTTGTTGGGCATGGAGGACTCTATGATATCCACTTTGCAGCATGAAATCTTAAAGAAAAATGTGATTTTATCTGGTTCCAAGGCATCAAGCATCAAAACCATGGATGAAAGCTGTTGGGAAATGAAAAGTGACAAAGTCCTTCAGCCAGAGATTGCTACTTTCCTCAAGGCAAAGTCACAAGACAATGTAGGTAAGAGTTGGGAGGAGATGAAACTATTTTATGACATCACCGATGATAGGTATCAAACTACATTTGGATATTGCAATGAGTGGCTGCTTAAATCCCAACAAGATGACAAATGCAATGCTACCTCAGACTACTTTGACATTCCTTACTTGGATTCATAACTCTAAATATGGTACCTCTAGTCAAAGTGAAAGAATGCCATGGAAGACCATAAATGTGGTAGGCAAGTTAGAGGGACTAGAGAGTGTAAACAGATACACAAAAGAACGATGAATTGGAGTAGTTGTTCTTGATACACAAGCACCGCTGGAGCAAGAGTGGAACACGTCTTTCTTTGAAAGATTCTTTGTAATGCTAAATGAAATAACACACGAAGCACCTGAATATGGACTACTTGCCTTTGTTTCAGTAAAAAATGTATCATATTTGTTGGAAGCAATCAAAGGCTTACAATTGCAATTCAAGTGTCAAGTGGGTGCGTATGACACAGAGTCTTCCCAAGATTCTTTGTTTAAAGATGCTCTTGGAGATTTGCTTGTTTTGGGTGTGGTTACAAAGAATCTTGTGATGCAATGATAAATCAATTAAAGAAGAATTCGACCAAGCCATCTGTATGTTTTGGATTATATGACCAGGATTCTGAGAATGGTGAAGATATTGATGAGGAGGAATCCCCCAAGCATTTGTGGAATGCAAACTTTATCTCTTCTTTCATTGAGTACTTCTGTCGGCCAAATCAATGTGTTGTTGATGCCTTCATAGAGGGAATTGCCGCCATAGAGTCATTGAAGATAAAGAGAAAGACACTTGCATTTGTAGCCAAGAATCAAGATGAGATTGAAGTGAATGGCAGGTGCTCAGATCTAATCTCCGCATGTAAAGAGTTGAGAGTATGGGCAAACCTAGACTCTGAGGATGAAACTACAGAAAACCAAGAGGAATCGCACGGTGCAGACATGCAGACTTCAACTCAGCAACTATTGGTAGGACCGGTGGGTGTACAAGACCAACAAACCCTTGAGGATATTGAAAAAATGGCCCAGCAGATATTCACATCCAAAAAAGCAGGTCAAAAGTCATAAATCTTCAGTGATTTCAGAGACATTTATGTAAATATATCTTTTGGATTGTAGTGCATTTGAAACTGATTAATGCTTCCAAAATTGAATTGTTCATGTAGATTTTGTAATTGCTATATTATTAGGTAAATAAGAACGATTATTGAACTTAGTCTATCATCCTTTACCAACGATGAGAGGATATGATCGGTTTTGAATCCGATCTTGGCTTTCAGCATGAGAGGCTAAGAACGGTCTTAAAACCGATCTTATGGACTCCCACACAAAGAGCATGAGAGTAAGATGAAAGACTAATATCGATTTTATAATCGATCTTAACATCTCCCACTTGGTGGACTATGAGATGTTGAGATCGGTTGTAAAGCCGCCGATCTGTTGTTTGGAAATATAACATACAATTCACTTTTGATTTGTATATGGAAATGTAATGTCGGATTTGCATTTGGATTATGATCAATGCTTTTTTAACTTAGTAAATACAAATTGTATCCTTTGATCATGAGACCCTTGTGAGAATTGGAGATATAATCTAATACACCAAAATACTTAGGTTACCATTGTCAATGTAAATGAGAGAATATAATGTGGATTTAAGCTCACATTTTTAAATGTAAGCATGGACAAAATTCATTGAATCCTCACTTCACACCTTGATACTTTTGCATGCCATGATACAGATGGAAATCCCTTGCATATAGAAATACCACACAGGGAAAAATCAAATGAGTCAATGGAACATATTCAATGTTCTCCATCTATGACAACAAAGAAATTACTTGTCCTTGACCTAAATGGAATTTTGCTCATCAAGTCTAATAAACCTTCCGATAAACACGAAAGCATACAAATTTATAAGAGAACATGGATTGTGCTTTGAAATGGATGTGTTCAATTCTTGGATAGATTGTTTTAGCACTTTCATGTGTGCCTATGGTCAACTGCAATAATCAAGGATGTGAATTACATGGTTCATTTGATGGAGAAGCTTGCAGCGAAACAATTTCCGTTCTATAAAATTATGTAGCAAGATCAATGCTACAAATTAGTTACAGAGATATTAAATAGATCAGACAAGCCATGCATTCAATGCATGTTTAAGCCCTTGCTTGCCATTTGGGCAAATGATAAAGAGTTTAATCCTAGTAACACCTTGCTTATTGATGATTGTTCATTTAAGGGCTATGTAAACCCGGAAGAAAATGGTATATATCCAGATACTTTTGACATAGGTGAGACTGATGACATATTGAATGTTGAACTTCTCCCTTATCTCCTTCGATTGAGAGATGTGTCAGATATAAGAAATATTATCAATCTTGACCGTTATGGAAATGACCCAATACATACAAATCATCATCAATATATGTATTTCAAAGAAGTGATTTTGGAGTGGGAGGAGTTCACTACGAAGTACATAAAAGACTTCTTGGAGGAATTTGCTCCAAGCCAAAAGATTAGTTCGACCAGCTCAAGTCATTTTGAGATCGTTCAACATAGTAATTGAAGGGGAGATGCTTGTGAGCCAGATAAGGAACGATCATCAAAAGCCCAAGAACAAGAGCTTAAAACATGCCCAGCTACCTTGGATTCTTCTAAACTGGATCTCTTGAAGAGGATAAAGCAGCTAAATTCTTTGAATGAGATGCAAGCTTGTTTGTATGCCTTAAAATTGGGTTACGATCAACCGTATATCATTGGAACTTCTGCCAAAGGATACATAACAAGACTACAAGCTTTACTTGCATTAAACATGCAATAAATCTTTTAGAATGGTTATTACTCATATTATTTACTTATTTGTAATGCATCATTTTTGTAATTTCCTTTACTTCTCATTATTTATGTGTAACTATTCAATAACTCATCATTCTTTTTCTTTTACGCACAGGATTCAAAGACATGCCGGAAGAATTGAAGAATAAAGTAATTCTTCACTTTGATTCTAAGTTGAATGGCTTGTGGGATCAAGATCTTATGATACCAATTCCTTCTATATTCAAGCTCAATGGTGTTGAATTTGAAGTGAAGACATCATCGATTGCAGGAGCAAGTTATGGCTTGTTTGTACATATGGATGTAAAAGCAAAGAAAGACCTTTTGATATTCAATGGCCCAAAGTATGATTACTATAGTTGGATTACTCTTTGCTCTTACCTTCCAAGGTTTGGGACCTATGGCCTCCTCAAAGATCCAAATGTTACACCAAAGGAGGATACACAATACATCATAGTAGATGTGTTGTATGGTAATGTAGCTGGATACATCAATAGCTTTATTCATTGTAAGGATAGAACAAATGTTATGTATGTATATGACCCTAGAGTACCCACCTTGGATCAAAGACAAATGGGATGTTTTACGTACTGATATGTTAGGGTTTATTGTTGTCTACTCTCTTAGAGATATCCATGCAGGAGAGGAGTTGTTTTGTGAGTATGATTTTTAAGATGTAGAACCATTGTCATGATGTTGGTGTACTCCCATTTTAATTTAATATGTTGGTGCTTAATACCATCTTTTTCTTGAGAAAATTCACATTGTTTGGATTCACAATGATGGCAATTATATGAGCATGTTTGGAATATTTCAATGGAATGATATAATATTTAGCCATATAAAAACTCAAAATCATATTTGAATACATGATTTTTCATATGAATTTCCTCTAGATCAAACGAAACACCTTTTATATTTGAATATAATGATATAGTGTTGTCAATATTTCAATGGAATGATATAATATTTAGCCAAATTAAAACTCAAATACATCTTCGAGTATATGATTTTTTCTATTAATTTCCTTCCAAAACAACCAAAACGCCTTTGATTTTTGGGGTTTTTAAAAAAATGGGAATTGGGATTTTCCCAAAATTACTAATATAGTGTTTATTCAAAAACAATGTTGGATGGCATCCTCGCAGAAACAGACCCAGAGAAGGAGGAAAATAGCTGCAAGGAGGACATGCTTCGGTGGTGGGTGTATTACTTGGAGTCGGCACAGGCAGTGATTATTAATTTCCCTGGCTATTGTTTTTTCTGCTCCTTTAAGATACTTGTCAAGCGAGGATTACCAAAAAGCGAGCAACAAAAAGCGAGCAAGCCAAAAAAAGTGAGCGATAAAAAACAATAAAAGATTTATAAATCCCCCATTTTAGTAGCAAAAAATAATAACTTATTCAAAAGTGCATATGTTCCCTCAATGCCAGAAGGTTAAACATGCATATAACTTTAAAGCCATTAACACTAATTTCACATCATCCACGAGACAGTTTGTATGTTTAACTTCCAAGTCATTGTTTGTATCAAAGACAAACCCTACTGCAATCAAGTTCTCTCTTTCCACTAGAGTAATTGAGATCATCTTTCCAAGGACTCCTTGCATGGATTAGTCTAGATTCCATGCATATGTATAGGTTTTTTTAACTCTATTCACTCTTGGAACAAAACCCATGTTTCTTTATTACTGCAAAAATATCCTTCCCTAATGATTTATTCTTACCTCCTTACCAATGCGGCAAATCGGTCACAAATTCATTTTTTGGTGCATTAAATTTTACTAGATGGTGCGCCAAGACATGATAATCGTCTAAAGTACGCCTTGCCATTTGATTTGATATGTAACATGACCCCGTTTGGACTTGTAAATCAAAAGATACAGGGATCTAAAAATGTCCTCTTTTGGGCCAAAATAGGGAGCACGTTAACGCGCTCCCTGTTTTGGCCCAAAAGAGGACATTTTCACATCCCTATATTTTGACAAGATGTCAACATTTGATTGTTTTGTCCCAAAAGATGAGTTTTTAACATCCATGCATCTTTTGATTATCAAATATAAATGGCATAATGTTACATATCAAATCAAATGACAAGGCATGATTTACATGAATATCATGCCTTTTTGTACCATCTAAAAAACTTGTGTGCATCAGAATATAAATTCTGTGGCACATAACCACCTTTTTGAATACTTTGTACTTCAAGCAATTATTTTATAAAAAACTTAGATTCTTTCTTTGCTTGCTTGATTTTCCAACCACTTCAATTAATTATCGCTCGCTTTTTTGGGCTCGTTCGCTTTTTCTTGCTCGCTCTATTGACTGCCTCTTGTCAAGCTCATGATGTAGGTTTCTTTTGGCCGGACATGAAAGAGGCTAGAAGGTGTATAGAGCGCAAAGAGCAGGAGAAGAGGACTCCCGGCGAAAGGAGGAGTTACTATGGGCATATAAGTCAGCAGAGTCAAGCAAGTAGTGTGTGATTCGAGTGTGTGAAGAGGTCTGCCATAGTGCAGCAGACTAGCCTCCAGAGCTGGGAGATGCTTGCTATAGGGAGGTTGATAAGATAGTTGGGAGTCAAGAATTTCCTTGAAATAATAAAAATATTGTAGACGTTTCTTGAACTTGTGGATATTCTCATGGTGCTCGTAATACTTGATTTTGTATCGACCTACTTCAATGTTAGTACTTAAATGTTTTAAGTAGCCTGGTGGTTGAAATCTGACGGTTAACGATAACCAGTCTAAATGGCACTAGCACTGTGCAATAAATTTTAGGATAGCACGGTAGTAGTGTAGGGATAGCACAGTAGTAGTGCAAAATCTAGTGCATGATAAGTTATCGCTAGTGCAGTGGTTGGCTGTACTAGAATATGAACACCCACCAGTGCGGTGGTTTGCTTCTATTATTACAAGATGAATGGATTCATTATGGGAAACCAACGTGGTGGTGGTTGGGATATACTAAAAGCAAGCATGGGATGAAATCTGACAGTTAACGAAACGATAAAAAGTATAAAGGGCACTGTTTTAGTATAGCACTATGCAATAAATTTTAGGATAGCATAGTAGTAGAATAAGGATAGCATGGTAGTAGTGCAGGATAAGTTATCGCCAGCACGGTGGTTGGTTTGCACTAGGATATAAACAGCCACCACCGTGATGGTTTGCTTCTATTATTACAAGATGAATGGATTTGTAGGATGTGTGGATTTGTTATGGGAAACTAGCACCGTGGTGGTTGGGATATACTAAAAATAAGCATGGGTTTTACCGTTTGGGTTTTACTTAAACTAGCACAGTGGTTGTTTGGGATATAAGAAGGAGTCTCAATACAAATTCCAGTTTGTAGGGCAAGTGGACATATTGTTTCCCTGCAATGAGACTACATACATTTTCTTAGTACTATCTCAGTCATCCTCATCCACTGCTCCAAGACACCCCAAGATGTGCTTATGCGTGTCTAAATCCAATTTGAAGACACTCTTGCCCTTCTTTTGTTGTGGCACAGGTTGCATCTGGAACTTAATAGCTCTTACTAGATGAGAGTACACACATGTTTGTGGACTTTTATGTAGCAGTTCGTAATTGCGGCCTCTCTTGGATGTTTTTTTGTACCGAAAAGCTCCGACTACTACATCCCACTTCTCCATAGGTTGTTCTTCAATTATCCTTAAATGTTTCCTCAACCTTGTACTTAGGTTTTGTGCACTGCAAACAAAAAGTATGGGTCATCTTCCTACTTCTCCCCCGAATCTGCGACAACTGCAAAGTTATCCCCCTCTTGCAGACAGTCAGTGAGGTCATCGAAACTCTCCCGAAACTGTGGCGAGTCGTTTGTCTCTCCATTGCTTGTGACTCCATCTGAACGTAGAGAAAAAACTTGAACTCGATCCCATGTCTTTGTAGTTGCAATGTTCTCACAATCGTCATGATCCCCTATGATGCATTGTAGAAACAAGAAAGTTTTCTTGTTTTAATCAGTTGGTTGTTTGAAAAGCCCCATATGTTGTGCATACCACAAACTCCTTTAATTTTCTTGCAATCGTGCCGGCTTCTCCTTTGCACTTCATTTACTTTCACTTCATGGAACACTCTGCATACTATAGTATTCTTAAGGCTTTGTTTATTGTATGTTGAATGCGCTCCTTTGGAGAGGTTGGATGTAAGCCATGTTACATCACCATGGGCATCATTAATTTTTTCTTGAGGGCATGCTAATTGGTGTTTAAACAAAGCTTGCTTAATAACAGCATTGCATCCATCATGTTCACCCTTGCCATGGCTAGACCCAAAGAAATTCCACATCATGTCTAGACTAGTCAAGGATTTGAACCTTGAGGCGAAGTAGAATCCACGTGTTGATTTTAAATTGAGAGGTAGCACCATCTGACCACACCCAATGTTGTTTTATATTTTCTGCATGGAGGTTTTCATTTTTCAGCCATTCCCAATGCAGTAGAAAAGCATGCTGCACAAATAGGGTGTCATGTTCCCTATCATCTAAAATGTAGAAATGGTAAGTGTGTTGCACTGACCTGGACTCTTGTGAGTCATCAAGCAGATTGGAATCAAGCGTGGAAGAATCAAGCAAATGACTATACGTGATATGCACAAGAATTGTTATCTACTTATTGTACCAATGAGCACTTTGTATCTCATCTTGTTCTTAAAAAGAATAATTTTTTGCAAAATCTATGATAGATACAATAGTGTCATGAGGAAATTGGCAAGGCACATCCTGAACTGCTTATCCTACCACGTGGTCGTAAAATTGTGAAGCACATATTTTGGGATGGATTGAACCACATGACCTACAAGCTCCCTTGGCTGGGTGCTCTTATATGACAGTAGCCATCTCTTTTTATCGGATCCTTCAACATTGACATTTTCAAATCTCCTCCATTTTAGAGCAACGTGGTTGTCTTCCCTCATTTCATTTGGACAGACATTGAATGTCTTCTTCTTTAGCTTCAAACTGTAATGCTTGCATGTGCTGCAAATGCATTCAATCCTGTGCCACTCATGATCTCCCTTTGGATAAACCACTGGCTCTCACAGAGACCTCAGGCTATAGAACCTACCCTCCCTTGCAACACATGATGAGGATCCAAGTGGCCTACTAACCGCACATACATTGGGGAGGCATGGGCATCGATCCCCATAGAGCAATGCTCCAACACGGCCAGATCTCAAGAAGTCATTCATAGCTTGCTGGGCCAGGTCAAAGTCTATGTGTGCTTTGCAATAACAAACATTCTTGTCTTTGAGTTTCCTGATGTACCAGGGCTTACAATGCTCAAAGATCCTCTGCCCAATTGAAATGTCCATATTTTGATCCACAAACTTGAGATACAACTCCATCTGCTGACAACATGCGGGAACAACATAACAATGAGCCCCCTTTTTGCTACAACTAAAAGGATACAAAACATTGTCTAATTAAAGTATATAATGAAGTAAAATAATTTTCAACCACCACGCTGGTTTAGGATAGTCACAATTTCAATCATCGGGCTGGTTTAGGACACGTTTAGGATAGTCACAATTTCAACCACCAGGATGGTTTAGGTCACTGTCACAATTTCAACCACCGGGATAATTTAGCCTGATGGTCTCAACTTCACATATTAGACAATAGCAAGTATATTTCTTTTCATTTATGAATTTCACCATTAGAAAACAACAATATATTGCTTTTCATTTCTGAATTCCGCAATTTAACAGTGGTATATGACCCAAATAGCAGGAAATTAAATTTAACGAATTTAAGTACTAAGAAACACAATAATTTCAACCACCGGGCTGGTCAACAACTAATGTCTATTCAACCACGCTGGTTCAGGATAATCACATAACTGGTGATTGAGTTGAAGCAGCCATGGTTACATGATGTTCCAACCACCGGGCTGGTTTAGTAAAATAACAATATATTGCTATTAATTTTTGCTCAACCATGCCACCGGGCTAGACAACAACTAATGTCTATTCAACCACACTAGTTTAGGACAATCATATATTAGACAATAACAATTATATCTCAACTTCACATATTAGACAATAACAAGTTTTTTTTTTTTTTTGAATTTCTCCATTAGAAAATAATAATGTATTGCTTTTCATTTTTGAATTTCACAATTTAACAATGGTATATGACCCAAATAGCAGGAAATTAAATTTAACGAATTTAAGTACTAAGAAACAAAAAAATTTCAACCACCTGGCTGACCAATAACTAATGACTGTTCAACTACGCTAGTTTAGGACAATCACATAACTGGTGATTGAGCTGAAGCAGCCACAGTTGCATGATGTTCCAACCACCGGGCTGGTTTAGTAAAATAACAATATATTGCGAAAGATATTGTTGTTGATTTCTGCTCAACCATGCCACAAGGCTAGACAAAAACTAATGTTTGCTCAACCACGCTGGTTCAGGACAATCACATCACTAGCGATTGAGTTGAACCAGCCTATGGTTGCATGATGTTCCAACCACCGGGCTGGTCTAGGACAATCACATTTAGTCCAAGCCTAGTTTAAGAAAAGAAACAAGTAAACTATCCCAAAGCTCAATCACAAACAACCACTTGGCTGGTTTAGGCACCACTGACCTACGTTGTATCTAGCATGTGTATGATGTGCTCCTCAAACACCTTTTGTCCCGTCTGCTTCTTACAGGTGTCCTTTCTATTTGGAGAAACTCTCGTATTTTCGTGCCAAAACATCGTCACTGTAGCAATGACTTCTGCACTTAGGCTATCTCTCCTTTTCTTGCATTTTGTTGAAGCCCACAGACTTCTCGGATCGAGATGATCGTGCATTGCTTTTGCTCTACGTTCAACCGCTGAAGCCACGTTGGTCCTTTTGATTGACAACATCTTTGACATTGTGCGCCCAAGCCATTTCTCCTTTGTTTCAAGGGACACCAACATAGCTAATGTCCCCCTCTTTGTAGCTACTTGATCTAAGTTGTGCACCCCTTTCACTTTCTGTAGGCCATTTCTCAAGTTAGAGAGCATCGCCTCTTGGATATGCATCTCCCAAGGTGTTGGTAGGGTTGTTACTCTACGAACTTTAGGATGCAGGCTAAAGCTTGTGAAGACTCAGGACTGGTAATCACCTGAATGGCCTGATGTTGCTGCCTTGAATGCTCCCACCAATCGTGACACCATAGCTCGTGTTCTTCGCTCCGATGGCAATGATCAAATGCGTTCATCCTACAACTACTTCTTGTTGCTGCTCTACAAGGAGTCTTCTTTGTTCTCGTTGTTTCTCCCTTCGCAGATGTTGTAAAAGTGTCTTCCGTTGCCGATTCGATACCGTGCTAGTGCTTTCCTCGACCCGCACTCTGTTCCTTGCACCTTGACCTGGCTTTTCGACTTTCCAATCTCACAGCATCTGTCTGCTTCTCTTACAAGCCATGGCGAGCTGCATGTTACCATTGATGCCATGGCCACGATCAATCCAGAATACACCCAGAGAAGCTAACTGGTGAGGCAAGCAAAGAATAGAAGACAACTTACCCAAAAGAAGACAATGGCAAACCAAAGTCTGTGCTGTTGAGATATCGAGCTCCACTCGTGATATGCCAAGGTGACCATTGTGCATTTATGTCACCGACTTGTTAGCTGTAGATGCGGTTGGTACACCGCCCACGAATAATAGCTGGATGACAGCTATCTTTAGGTACTCTAGTTAGTGGCTCAATTAGTATGCCACCTTAGTTAGCTGAGTTTGGTTTGAGACCCACATATAGGGTTCACCTATTCTTTTGTACTCAGAGTTCTTTTGGCTTTCACAACTAAGAAGAGGAAAACTGTTTTCAACCTCCACCTTTGTGTATATTCCCCCATTGTGTATGTGAGAAAGCTACAAGTGAGACTCCTTCCTTCTCTCCCACTCCCTTCACATGGTATCAGAGCTCGGTTGTGGTAAGGAGCTCAAGAAAGCAAACCAAGTTCGCAGTGTCCTAGTAAGAGGATCAGTGTTGCTTTCCTTTTTTTTCGAGTTTGGGAGCAAATCTCTGCAGGTAGCACAGCCGAAAAGTGCAAGAGTGCACTGTCTCATATAGGGACACCCTTTGCGGTGTGGCGAGAGGGTAGTATATGCTACGGGCATGGGCAAAGCCCTCGGTGAAATTATTTTTTTGATTCGAGGCCATTTTGGGGCCTGTTTTGGTGGTGGAAATTTTCCACAGGCACTTAGGAAAGTGCCTTGTTTTTGCTGTGCAACCACTATTCTGCAGGTCGGTGAAAAGTTATCGCAGAAATTACATCGTATGCCTGTGCACAGAGATATTGGGAGCACGGATGTTTTTATCGAAGCTATGCTTATATATTAATATAAAACCTTGGCGAAAGTTTTCAAGCTCATTTTTTAAGTTTCATAATCTTGGTAGAATGTAATACTCTTTTATATATTTTCTTTTGAATTTTGAAGAAAAAATTGTAAATCTTGGCGAAACTTTAATTTTTTTTGCCGTGGTAGAAATCAGAATATGGAGCAAATTCAAGAAAACCGGTCCTATGGAGGAGGACGTGGTAACTTTAGAGACAGGGGGAGCCAAAGAGGTCGTGGTGGATGGCAGAGAGGCCAAAATGCAAACAGCAATGTTGAATGTTACTACTGTGGTAAAATGGGTCATATGGTTAAAGACTTCTATAAAAAGCAAAATGACATCATGACTGGAAAATTGCAGCAAGGCAATTATGCATCCTCTAGTAGACAAGGTGATGATAGAAATGAGCATCTGTGTATGGTGCAGCACATGACCAATTCTGTGCCAAGTGCAGAAGAAAGCAATGATGTGTGGTATGTTGACTCAAGTGCATCAAACCACATGACAGGTCATGCATAATGGATGCAGGATGCAAGGAAAATGGATAGACCAGGATTTGTGGAGACTGGTGATGATACTACACATCCTATTGTGCAGATTGGTAAAATTCCTTTGTCTATGCAGGATGGAAAAAAGAAATACCCATCTAATGTATTTCATGTCCCGAATATCACTAAGAACCTGGTTTCTATTGGTCAAATGGTTGAGCAAGGCTTGCAAGTCAGATTTAATCCTCATGGATGCTTTGTTGAGGATATGAAAAATAAAGGTCGCTTCATAGCAAAAGGGAAGAAGAAGGGCAAGATGTTTACGTTGGATGCGGACATGCCTGAATTGAGTGTAGCAATGTTTGCCCATGGGACTGGTGTAGTTGCAGATATTGATATCTGGCATAAACGCATTGGTCATGTTAATGTACAGTGACTTAAATCAATGCAGGCCCAAAATATTGTTGCAAGATTGCCTAAGTTCAAGGTTGCAGAAATGCATAAGGTATGTGAAGCCTGTCAATTTGGAAAACAGGCAAGGAAACCATTTCCTAGACATGTTCAAGAGAGTAAGAGGCCATTGGAATTAATCCACTTTGATGTCTTAGGGGGGTCACTCATCATATGTAACCCTATCACATGAGTTCAACAAAAGGATATTTTTTATTTCTAAAATTTATAGAAATAAATATACATAAGGGACTATTTAAAATAGTTTTGGAAAAAATTTACAAATTTGTATAGAAAAGGGGTACATTTTATTAATGAAAAATTTACACAGATAAGGGATTTTAGAAATATGGCTTGAATGCACGTGGTATAGAGGGTTTATACATAGTGACCCCCCCGAGTTTGATGTGTGGACTACTAAAGCTGCATCTATTGGAGGCTGTCATTATTTTGTCACTTTTATTGATGACTATAGCAGAAAAGTTTGGGTGTATTTTATGAAAAAGAAAAGTGAAGTGTTTGGGCATTTCAAAGCTTTTAAAGCTATGGTTGAAAAAGAAACAGGCCTACAAATAAAATGCCTAAGGTCAGATGGAGGGGGAGAGTACCTCTCAAATGAGTTTGCAAGTTTCCTGCAAGAGCATGGCAGAAAGCAGCAATATTCATGCAGTCATACCCCACAGCAAAATGGACTTGCAGAAAGGAAAAACATGCATATTGGAGAGGTATCTCGTGCCATGCTCAACGAAAAAGACCTGCCAGATTATTATTGGGCTGAAGCAGTTGCTACAGCAGTCTACATAATGAACAGGACTCCCACTGCAGCAATACATGGCATGACACCAAAGGAGAGGTATACTGGTAGGAAACCAGATATTTCTCATTTGAAAGTTTTTGGTTGCATTGCCTATGTTCATGTGCCAGATGATTTGAGATCCAAGTTGGATCCAAAAGCTGAGAAGTGCATCCTTATTGGTTATTCTCTGTAGCAGAAAGGGTATAGATGCTATAACCCTTCTACTCTTAAGTTTACAATGAGCAAAGATGTTGTTTTTTATGAGATGAGCAGCTAGTATAAACCAGTAAATGTGATTGATGATGTAGATGCACAAAATGGTAATGTTGCATGGAATTCACAGCAGCAATCACAAAATATTAGTGGACGTGTAGTGTCCTCTAGTAGTGGTTCACATACTTCGCCATGGACAGGCACATTGAGATCAAGAGGATCTCCTCAAAGCAATGCAGATAGTGGTATGCAAGTATCACGAAAAGGAAAAGAGAAAGTAGATCAGCCCATGGTTGATGTGAATGCAGGTCACTCTTATGTGGATGGTGAATCCAGTGGCTCAGAACATAGCCTTGATGATGAGTTGGGTATTCCTTCTGTTGTTACACTTGGAGTAAGGAAGACAAGGGATGTTTTGAGAGCACCTGGTAGTGAGCCTATTTTGCGCAGGTCTACCAGCTAGGTATCCTGTGGATAGGCTAAAATATGATGGATTTACAGCCATTCACTATGCCTATATGGTCAAAGTGATACATGAACCAAAACCCACTTTTCTTGAGCAAGCCATGGGAAAAGAAAAATGGGAGAAAGCCATGGATGCCTTGGAAGCAAATGCTACATGGGAATTGGTGCCTTTGCCTAAAGACAAGAATGCAATTGGCTGCAAGTGGGTTTATAAGCTGAAGCACAATGCAGATGGTTCTGTGAATAGATACAAGGCAAGATTAGTTGTCAAGAGGTATGCACAAACATATGGCATTGATTATGAAGAAACATTCAGTCCGGTTGCAAGGATGGAAACCGTAAGAGCAGTCATTGCTATGGCTGCATCAAAGGGATGGTCTTTACATCAGATGGATGTAAAGAATGCTTTCTTGCATGGTGATTTGCAAGAAGAGGTCTATATGGAGCAGCCACCAGGTTATGTTCATGCTGTTTCATCCTGAGTTTGTTTGCAGGTTGAAGAAAGCCTTGTATGGCTGAAGCAAGCACCCAGAGCATGGTCTGACAAGATAGGACAATATCTTGTCACTATTGGCTTTCAGATTTCCAAGGCAAATTTCTTACTTTATGTGAGAAAAACAGAGACAGGCATTATGCTGCTTGTCATTTATGTTGATGATTTGATCATCACAGGTGATAGTGATGAAGATATCCTTCATGTGAAAATGCTATTGAAGCAAAAGTTTGAGATGAAGGATTTGGGAGAGCTGCATTACTTCTTGGGCATTGAGGTGATTAGATCCACAAGTGGGATATGGCTTTTGCAGAGGCAGTATGGATTAGACATGCTGCCCAAATATGGGATGACAGGCTGTAAGCCTATTTCAGTTGCTTTGGAGCAAAATGTGAAGTTGAGCGCAGATGCAGGTGAGCTTCTGGAAGACTACTATGTACAGACGCATAGTAGGAAGTTTGATTTATATGACTATTACCAGGCCATATTTGATCTATGCTGTTGGGTTGGTAAGTTAGTTTATGCAGGCTCCAAGGAAATCGCATTTGGATGCGGCTAGACGCATACTGAGGTATGTGAAGTCCACATTGCAATATGGACTATTTTATGAGACTGGGGTTTAGATACAATTGCATGGATACACTGATGCTGATTGGGCTGGTAGTATTTCTGATAGATGATCTACAAGTGGATGTGTTCTCTTTTGGGAGTGCTACAGTCACTTGGAGCAGTAAGAAATAGCCTACAGTTGCCTTGTCGAGCATAGAGGTTGAGTATAGGGGTGCAGCAATGGCTGCATGTAAGGTAGCTTGGTTGCATAAGCTACTTTATGATATGCATTAGTTTACACATGGGCCAGTTGTCATTTATTGTGACAACATGAGCAGTATATACTTGGCAAATAACCCAGTCTATCATGCTAGAACAAAGCACATTGAGGTGCATTATCACTATGTGCGAGAGAAGGTTCTAATAGGTTTTATTGATCTAGTTTATGTCAGCACAAAGGATCAGGTAGCTGACATATTCACGAAGGCATTGGGTGCAGAGAAGCTGCGCAAGTTTAGAGACCTGCTTAGTGTGCAGGAATTGGGATTGAGCTCGAGGGGGAGTGTTGAGATATCGAGCTTCACTTGTGATATGCCAGGGTGACCGTTGTGCATTTATGTCACCGACTTGTTAGCTACAGATGCGGTTGGTACACCGCCCACGAATAATAGCTGGATGACAGCTATCTTTATGTACTCTAGTTAGTGGCTCAGTTAGTATGCTACCTTAGTTAGCTGAGTTTGGTTTGAGACCCACATATAGGGTTCACCTATTCTTTTATACTCAGAGTTCTTTTGGCTTTCACAACTAAGAAGAGGAAAACTGTTTTCAGCCTCCACCTTTGTGTATATTCCCCCATTGTGTATGTGAGAAAGCTGCAAGTGAGACTCCTTCCTTCTCTCCCACTCTCTTCACATGCGCAAGGTCACGTTGAGGTGTGTGCGGGTTGCAAGGCATTTGCAGGGCGGGGGTAGGTTGCAAGTACTTAAATCTTCCAAGATTTGATGGGTGGGAGGTGTGAAAATTTAAAATTTACGAGAATAGCGAAATTTCAGCCGCCGGTTTTTCCCTCTCCGATGATACACGTAAGTAGAATTGGATATCCCAAACAAGTGCAATGTGGCCTAAAATGCTTCAAAACACAAATAGGCCAAAGGGCACGCTATCAGGTTTGATGCTGTGTATTATTAAATTCAATGACCTTTGGCATGCTTATGAGCCATATAGCAAGCAAGTGCATGGAAAAAGAAACAATTCAAAATTGTAAATAGTGTTGGATTTATTAAAATATCTTCACATATGCACAAATTGCACTTTTCCAACTTCTTCCATTTTAGGATGAATCTAGATACCAATACCAACAACTATCAATGTTTTAAGACCACCATGCACTAGGTCCAATAGTTTGGATTCCAAATTTTCAATCCGTTTTGGTTTTCAACAAATCAAAAGAAAGTTATGGAGTGTGCCCTCAAATGGGTATGCATCACTTTAGCACAACATTGAAGGCCCATTAACCCATGCATAATGATCTCATTTAGGTGTGTCCTTGGGTTGACGAGAAGCTCACATAGTGTACTTTAGAATGATTACTTGATTGCATGTATGTATAGAACAAAATTTTAATGTTTTTGAATAAATTGCTATATCCTATAGTCTTCAGGATGCATGCTTCACATGCAACATAGCATTTATAATACTTTAACGGTCTCGTTCCAAATCCTTATTCCATAATTTTTTGCTCTCATGTTCAAGTTTAAAATATGCACTACAACTTGAAGACAAATTTTGCTGAATTCCGTTGAGCAATGCATAAGTTATGGGTCATGCAAGATACCCATATACAGAAAAGTCCCTGAACCTCACCAAAAATGGCTACACCCAAGCAAAAAATGACCCGAGTGTTTTGAATTACTTGCAGAGGTATCTATGAAGGAGGTGCAATGTTTTCTTGAAACCTACCCATCTGACCTAATTAGCTCCTTCAAACTCCTCCATATATATTAGTTCATGTCATATTGAGATGCAAGTTCTTCTTTCAATAATGCATCACTCTTCTCTTTGGTGCAGACCGATTTGGCCTCTGTTGATCCTTTCTTTCTCCCTATGCTCGAGTACAACATCACTTGGGATGTTACAATCTTCATTCTCATCTATAGGAGAAAAATGTGGTGTCTTGGCATGAAAGCTTCTATTTGATTTCTTTTTGCCAGTGATAAAGATGTATGTCACTAAGTTTGAAAGCAATTGGAAGTTGAGAGGAGCGTGAAATTTTATTACCCCTAACTTCATGTCACAAGAGTAAGCTGAAACATAATGTTGAAACTTGAATATAAAGCCTTGTGATACATGCTTTGCAGAGTCTCCAATGATGGGTTAGAATTATGGGTTAGAATTATATATCTTGGCAATAGCCTCTTATCATCATCTTTGAATTCTCTATAGGCTTCTAGATCCTATCATGGTGGAAGATTACCCACCAATCATCTGTAAGTTGGTGGGAGATCCCTTGGTTTAATATTCAATAAATTTCATGCGTTGTAGACTATGACGAAGATCCCATGGCACATTTGTCCATGCAAACAAAAGATCACCATGTAGCTCAATCTTTTTGAAAGCTCCAATGCATCAAAATGAGAACATGAGTGTAAGGAAGCTTCATGAAAGCTCAGATAACTCTTATTAGGTTTCCTTCCCCTGGCTTTGCCACAGGCTACCACACTACATATACATAGACAAATATAGATAAAATAGACACACATGCATATAGCATAATGGGTTGAAGGGATGGTTCCTCAATGTGGACATCAACATACATGTTGAATACAAAAAAGCACCACAGGTGTACACATATGTACATGTGTTACGGTATATTGATTCTCTATACATGTGTGAGTGTATGAATGTAGTTTTTAATGTGTGAGTGAACACACAAAGATACACATGCATGTATAAATATAAGCATACACACATAAATAAAACTACATGTGCATTTCAAGGATGACTCTAATGGTTGCGTGGGCTAATGGGAGAGAGAAAGAGAGAGAGAGAGAAGGGGGGGGGGGAGGGGGGAGAGGAGGAGGGGGGGGTTTACTGCATGTGTGTATGTGTGCATGAGGGAGATGGTCAAAGGTAGAGAGAGAGAGAGAGAGAGAGAGAGAGAGAGAGACGGTAGGGGGGGTTACTGCATGTGTATGTGTGCATGAGGGAGGTGGTCAAAAGTAGAGAGAGAGAGAGAGAGAGAGAGAGAGAGAGGAGGGGGGGGCAGATTTTTTGTGCAACCCTCGATCCACATCACATGGCTACGCATCTAGCTGAATCATTGAGTAGACTGAGCATAGACCCAGGCCAAGCAGTGCCCAGAGTGGGGAGGGTCTTGAAACTTGAATTTGAAACTACAGACATCTTAAGATCCCACCTTGAGACCCAGCGGAGTGGGTCTTCAACCCGTCATCATAGACTGGCAAAAGACTCTGAGTCCTCCTGATCACTGCGTGTGTTCACCATTATGACTGAGCTTAGTGGCTATAATAAAACTACGGCAAAGGTTTCCTTTTCCCAGCACTACCAAGGCTCACCTCTATGAGAAGATGGTGACCATCCTAACAATAGAACCACTTAAACCTATCTCCAACAAGCTAAAGGACAGCAAACCGTAACTAACTAAACTTCCACACTATTCACAGCCACAATGCATCATTTCCAACCACTTCCATTAGTTAAATATCACTGAGAAACCAACTTTAAACACACTAAAAGAGAGGCTAGAGTGCCTCTACTCAGAAACCAAACATAAAAAACGCAGATTGGCCCCAACTACTTTGGCACCCCTTTCGGTATTTATTTAATTCTTCTGGCAATGGAAAAATGCTTTTATAACAAGGGCTCAACCCCTTGCACTCTGCTTGCAGTTCCAATGTCCAAGCCAATTCATGGCTTCAAAAGGCATCCAATCCCCAACTCACTAGAACCCAACTGCCAAGGCAAGGCTAAGGCAATTCCACTATCTGTGTCCAACTAAAAGCTGTCAATGCATTCCACCAAGCATCTAGCTTGCTCAGGGTGACAATGCAATAAAACAAATCTCAAAGACTGAACACATGACCTCAAGGCAGGAAAAATCCATAACATTGTCTCTTTGGCACCAATCTAGGCACACCCTCTGTATCTAGGTGATGATTATACACAACCTGAATGGCCAAAAGAGAACTTTGAACAACAATAGAGCAACAACAAGCTCCAAAAATGACAAATCAAAACCAAATGAAGGTCAGAACGACCATGCCCGTTGTCCTTGGAAGAGGGACCTCAATCACGAACAAATGAAGGAATAGCAGAAAATGACATCAAATTAGCTTCAAATGGCATCAATCCAACTGCCAGGTCCTAGAATACCTCTAGGAGGCAACAGATCCACCAAGAAAGACCTAGCAAGAGAATTTTTGCAACTTGGAGAGACAGAGAGAGAGATCTAGAATCAGAGGGATCAAGAGAACCACAGGCTAAAGATAGAGAGTGGCAAATGATCATGGGCAGTGTGATCGTGCAGCCAACAAAGGCATCGATGTGCATGCAAGTAGCGTAGGAATATCATGAACGAACAAGAATGGACCATACAGAGCTTGTACAACAACAGAAACACCTCGAATGGCATGCCAACGTAATCCGAACAAAAGGTGGATCAACCTTAAGATGCATGGCACATGCTAGTAGGTCATATAACAATAAATGTGCATTGGGTTTTGTGTGCCAACCGATTGAACAACCTCAAAATGCGCGACAATAGCCTAGAAAAATGTGAAGATACAGACAAGGGAGATATATGTCTAGTTATATGGCAAGATTGATAGAAAGATGTGACAAAAGAACAAGATGCGCAATCTACTAAGGATGTCTAGTTATGTGGAAAAATAGAGTCCTAATGAGAGTTCAACATGAGAAAGTGTAATCAATCTCCAAAGACGTTTCTCAAATTTTTTTCTAAGGACGTACATACTCCTTAAGGAAAGGGAATGTTATGTCAACTATAATACCAAGACTGCTTCAGTGTGGGGGAAAACAATAAGGGTTTGAAGTGTATACAAGAGATGGATGCAAAGTTGATGAGGTCAATTGAAAAATGACTAACTACTAGTAATTAAAAGGGTTAGTGCCTACAGATAACTAGTCCTAACATTAAAGAGGATGCCTAGAGGGGTTATAACTAAGGTGCTTTGGGTGGACACTTCACATCCTAGAGGTCCACATGGCATACACTAGGTATAGGGGAGGATTCCACAAGCTTCTAGGGGATATATACTAAAAGGAGAATTCCACAAGGCTCTATGAGGAGAAATACTAAAAGGACAGAGCCCAGATGGTGAAAAGAGGAGGCTAGCACTCCTCAGTGGAGATCCGTGATTTCGAGGAAAATTTTGCGAGAGCCCTTTATGTTTTGGATAGTCTAGAGCAAGTGTGCATAGAATCTCAACTTCTACTTGGGCTTGACCTTAGATAAAACATATAATTGTTAAGTCTATGTACTTCAAACCAATGATCGCCTTTGATTTCTTTTAGATACTTAGCCAACCATGTCTCTCTTCATAATATGCAAAGAAATCATTCCATCGTAATAACCTTCAAAACAATAAAATATTATTCCTCTAACTTCTCAAAGCACTCACTTCCTTTGTTTCATATAAGAATTGTCTTCTTCTCTCTTAGACCTTACACAATGAATATCAACCTCTCTACTTCTATTTTCTTTGTATTTCTCTCTCACATGCTTTGACACAAAAATGCTCTCTCTCTCTCTCTCATAACTACCACTCCTTTCAATCAACAAGGGCTTTACACAATTGTAAACCATAAGGCTTATAATGAGCATTACTTGAGCTCCAAGAGTCCTTTAGAACTAAAATCTTCGTCACTTAAGATCTACAAGAACGAACAAAAGTATATAGTATATTTAAGAGGAAACAAGTATGGAACACCGCCACCTTGAGATCTATAAGAGGAATTTCACAAATATACTTTACAATACTATGATGAAAGGATGAGAGGAGGGGAATGCACATAAGAGTAGCTAACTATATACACATTGCTTTCTTGTGGATGTTTGGTTTCTTTCTTTGAAACCAAAATGTTTGTCTTTGTGAAGTTGGAACCCTTCAAAAAACGTGAGGCCACAAAAATGTGACTAGGTCAAGGTTTTAGAAAAGGACCGAAATGAAAGTTTGAGCAAAACATGAGAATTATCAAGACTTTCATGCACTTAATACTACTATGGAAAATGTGTTTAAGGGCCTTATCCCACTAGCAATTAGGTTATGTTAGTGGCACTTAATACTACTATGGAAAATGTGTTTAAGGGCCTTATCCCACTAGCAATTAGGTTATGTTAGTGAGCTTAACATAGCTAGTTCTGTTAAGTTAAAGTTAACCTTAAAATGCAAATTGCATTCCCATTGGTAACCCATTATGTTATGCACTAAGTGGTCTTAAATAAAACTTTCGAGGTATTTTTTATACAAAATGGTTTATCTCATCGATCCAAAGTCAGTTCGTTAAGGTTAAGGTCACAATGGATTCTTCTTTTCAAGACCTTTAAAATGAGTACCCATGTTTTATAGTTCTGAGTTGATCTTAACCATGAAAGAATCTTGCTTTAAGTATCATTCCCACTGCTCTTCTTCTCTTCTTAAAAGTCCTTAAAGTACCTATTTTGAAGGGGTTAAATTTACAACCATTTTTAATGGGCAATTAGGAGATTTAACTTAACTACATTGTAAAAATGCTAATGGGAATGCACACTAATGTGGACACTCCGTTAAGGCTCTTAACTAGTGCTCCCTAACTGGTAATGGGAATAGGCCCTAAAGTAACTTTGGGGGACTGCAAATTGCCAAAATCATAGGGCTATTTTCTTCCATACGTCTAAACACTATCCTGCTTTTGCTTAGGAGAGGTTGGCCCTGGTACACAGCAGTGTCTTTCCGGAATCTGGAAAAGAAATAGAGAAGTTGCAATCTGCGATTAAAATTGCTTCCATACCACAAACTTTGCCATTGGGTGAGCTTCAAATATTGATCTGTTACAAACTTTGCCAATTGGTGTGAGTTTCAAATATTGACCTGATTCAAGAGCTTCCCAGTTGAATCCAGCTGCTTCCTTAGAGAGTCTCGAAGATCCTGAAATTCCTGTGCTCACGTTGCTAACAGTTGTAAGCAATCGTCTCATTCCAGACTAGCTTTAGGTTTCTTTCACTTTCAAGGCAGCAATGACAGAGCGACAAATGCTATGGCAGCAAGAGACGCTCTAACTTAAAGACGTGTACGAGGCCCTCTAAATTTGACTTTGGCCAGTAGCACTTACATTTCTTAATTGGTCCACCTCCGTGTTTAAATTGTTTTTCAAATCACCCAGTTCCTGTTCAGAAAGTTTGGAGTTTTTTTAACCAAGATTTATCATGGCAACTAAATGTCTGCCGTCAAGGAGCTCACGATTGTCATACCTGCCTGTAATTCTTAACTTGTGAATCGAGCTTTCCACTCCATTCTTGCAGATCCTAAATGAGCGTACACACCTGATTACATTTTAGTTCCAAGCATGAAGAAGCGGGGCGTGTCCTTTCTTAGTTCTGCTTAAGGTTCGACTTATTCTTTTGGTTGTGAAAATAAAGGAGTGGAAGGATTAGACCTTCTTCAAGCTTTGAACTCGTGCAAGTAGTTCTGCCCTGGACTCTTTCAGATCCTGATAAAAGGGAAACAGAAGAATCATTTTCTGAAATCTTCCTGAAGTGTAACCCCGCGACACAACAATAAGTCCAGCTATGCTAGATAAAGAGAAGCACACTACAACTTTCTCTATAGAATTTCCCAGAGCTAGTTCAGTTAGATCGCATCGGACATAGCTCTCTACCATTTAAACGTTCAAGAGGATATTACCGCGAGCTTGGAAGACTCGCTGTTGAGGATGGATGAGACGCCATGGACAGCGTTTTCGTCAGCCTGGAAACGAGGAATGAAGAGGGAGGGGTGAGAATTGAAAGAAAGGAAGGTAAGGAGGAAGGGGAGAGACGTCAGGAACGTACCTCGGGGCCAGTAAAGGGGGGGGAGGAGGAGTTGGGTGTCATGGCAGAGCTCGCGATGCCTTGGAGAAGGAGAAATGAGAGGAGGATCGAATGTGAAGAAAATGAAAAAGAAAATATATGATGGATGAAGTTGAATTGAAGCAGCAGCAAGGAGGGTGATTAATCGATTGATGGCCACGTTTCATAACGGCCTCCTCGGACGACCCCTCAACCTAATAGCACTTTGATTGCTGCACCCGAGGGAGCCTCCATACTAGGGCCCACTCTTTATCTTCATGGATGTCTTGCAAGGCTGCTCTTGTAGCCCTCACTCAAAGTCTTCCAGGTTTTAGAGGAGGAGAAACTTGACAACCCACTCCTTAACAATGCTAATGAGTTAGGATGAGGTAGTGAGGTGAACACAATGGTGAACACACTAGGCTCAGCCACATTTCTCAGAATGAGGTAGTGAGGCCAAAGAATTAGGTGCATGAGCTCTTTTTTTAAACTGTAATTGGCAAATGTAATGGACACTCTCACACAATTAACTCAAAACTTGGCTCAGATTTTGAATGCTCCTCCCAAAAGGAAAAAGGCAGCCAAAAGGAAGTAGAAAAACAAGGTGTACTCCTCGTCATACACCCTTTGGTGGAAAGCCACTTGTGATGGGAAATCCCCAAGAGGCTAACAATTTTTAGTTTGTTAATCAAGGACATCAAACTTTTCTCCCCTCAGTGATGCATCCAAGGTACTTTGGAGGAGGCTTTGTCTTCTAGGCAATGGTTGGACAACCCACGGAAGGAGTGGCAATGCTTGGCACTTACTTGGCAAGTATGCAACCAGAAATGCAAAGTTTTCAGTAACATATGGTGAAAACTATGCAAGCTGGAAATGCCAACATGATGTATGCCAATATAGAAATGCATTGCAGAATGCAGATGGGAATGCTTGGGATGATGAGTGGTTCAATGAATGCCTCAGATGTACAGAATGGGACCTGGAATGGTCAACCCAGCCATGGGAAGTCGTAGTAATGCATAGAGCATGGGATGGATGATGGCATCGCCATTTTGGTAGCCACCTCTATATGACAATGTTGCACCCAAGGGCAATTTGAAGGGCTTCAAAGAAGGTAGGGCTGTAGTAAAGTTTGAAACTTTCAATGGAATGTAGGATAGGCTCAAGGCCTTGACCTTTGTGTAGCAGTTTGATGTAGCATATGCTAGTAGGAACTTTATAGAGTCATCAAAAATCAGAAAGGCAACCACCTTTCTCAAGGCAATGCACTTCAGTGGTGGGCCAAGTTGCTTTTGCGGGGCAGAGCCCTATGGCTTTTATTGTGGGATTCGCCCCCAATGGCCATAAATGGAGCTTGATCAACCAATTGTATGGGGTAAAACAAAACGACAAAGAATCCCTGAGGGATTAGATTGCGAGGATTAAGCACCTCAATGCCTGCCTTGAACCCTATGAGCGGATGAGCAACGAATGACTGTTGCCTTGCTTCCTTATTGGGTTAGCAGGTGGGGAAACCATGATACCTCCCAATGTCGATTCCCAAGGTCCCTTCCCCAACCCATGTATCAAATGCAACCCCCATTGGCCCTCACTGCCCCACCCAACCCCCAGATCTCACAAGGTGGCCCTGTGGCTAGCTCTAGCCAGTACCGGGCTCAGCTAGCTCCGCTGCCACCACCCATACTAGGTCCACAACCCCTGCTACCTCGCATCGCCCCAGTCAATCAAGTGTTGGTTGAAGAGTTGCCCAATGACTGGGAGGAAACAGCGGATCCTAATCATGGACCTCATGAATATTACCCTTACGAGCAAGGGAGTGGAGCCCTGGACTCACTCCCTCTCGCTAGAGGATTAACAAGTCCCCGTCTTCCAAATTGCCCTCTTAAACACAAGAGCGAGAGAGCTAAACTCAATTGCTCGGAGACCCCCACTCCAATGTTATACCTGCCAAGGTCCCCATAGAGTAAGTGAATGCCCCTACCGAGGCACTTCAAACCCACCGGTGTATGTTTCAAATGCCAAGGCCCACACTTCTTGAAGGATTGTCCATACAGTGATCGTATGCCCAACCACAACCAACCCCACCCCTTTGTGTGTAGGATGTGGAACAGAGCATCTATTCCACTGTCCCATGAGAAGACCAACCACTCCACTCACCTCGCCAAAGACCACCAGTCTCAATCTGCTTAGCATCGAACAAGGCCATGTGGCCACAGTGCCACTACAAGGATGCAGGCCAAGGCACTAGGCAAGGCCATGAGGAAGCTCACAAGGAAGGGTAAGGTATCTCGGTCACCCGCGGTCCCGAGATTCCTCTACAGCCTCTAACTCGTTCTAAGAAGGCCATTTGAGTAGGTGACGATTTTGACTGGGTGCTTATCCAGGATGGGTCCGCCGATGAGGAGACAGCTACCCTTGCCACCTCCTCTACTTCCAAACAGTCTTCCACCCAAGGTAACCCTGATGTACCCCTGATTCTAGAAGTGAACAAACCAATGCAGGCTTAGGGCCTGGGCACCGGTACCCACTTATAAAGAGACCTACCCGGACCCGGCCTTAGAAAAGCAATACATAAAGGATGCTCAAAACTTGGTGCGTGATTGCCAAGATAAGTTTGAGCATCGACTAAAGGCCAGTAGGGGGTCAGATACTATCCATCCAGCCCACCTGATGGGACACCGAGGAGCGAAATCGCTCAAGGTCCCAGAAAGAGTGGAGGAAGAGGAACATCTCAGCTTGGAGCAGTCAGAAGCTCCGGATCTGATGCAAAAGATGTTCCAAGAAGACCTACTGCTGCATAACCTCCGAGACGGAAGGAGACCTATACGGCTTCGATGACATGTTGTCCATGGAGGAAGAAGCTTCACCAGAACCCTGTGACACTACCGAGCTGGCTACCTTCCTATCTACAAAGGTGAAAATGTCGATCGCATCTCTGCTAAGAGGAAATCCCATCCTATGGTGTCATCTATCCCATTGGATGAACAGGATGTTCCTACCCCCAACCCCTGCCAGCCCTAAGCCCAACCAATCAACGCTAGAAAAGGCATAAAACCTACCCAAGATTTCCATCAACAAGCTAGGCCAGTAGTTTGAGGGTGATGACACGAATGCCTCTATCCCCATAGTCTACCAAAACCAGAAGGTGGAAGCCATCCTGGATGGGGGAGCTGGAGAGTGTTTGCACCAAGGAATGCTGGGAGAAATGGGGAAAACCTGCACTCGAGCAGACCCATCTGGTAGTAAAGCTAGCCGATGGAGGAACTGTTGAACCTCTGGGAGTGTTGACTGGCATTAACATTAAGGTGTTTGGATTCATGTACCCTGTTAGTTTCATGGTCATGGACTTCACTCGACCAGCCAAGATATGAAGCTATCCTAGGGAGGCCCTTCTTGCGAATGTCCGGGCTCATGCATGACTGGCGCATGATAATATCTACTTGTGGCACGAGGAGAAAACCATGAGAGTGGACTTGCATACCTACAAGGCCCACCCATTGTCAAGACACTTCTTTGCCATAGAGTCCAAGACCATCGCCTGAACAACCTCCGTAAAGCTATTCCAACCCTGTGGCAAGGAAGAGGATGAGAAGGAATCTGACAACTTCTGGTATGCACCTCTCCCCGAGCCACAATTCTCGTAGAACTGGGTGCACATCTTAGCCAACATAGATGTCCCATAAAGAGTAGGGTTTCCGATCACCACCCCAGAGCTCGAAGGTCTGACCCCAGTGGTTCCCCTAAGGATGTTCAACATGCTCAAACCCCGAGACGTAAGTAAAGGAATAGTAAGGGTAAAATCAGATCTTCACTGGTTGACCTACGTAGGCGCCACGACTGTCCACCACAAGTTCTCCTCTAATTGGGGAAGCAGGGTAAGTACGGTAACCACCCCTGTCGGCTCTATAAGTACAAAGGAAGTGCCCCCTTGAGGTCCCAAATCCCCTGTATCCAAAGGCAAGGCTAAGGCCAAAAAGTCCATTGCTTTGGCAGAAAAAGAGAGGGAGATTGAGGATAAAGAAGACCTATGGTAGGTACCAGCCCACTACAAGGCCTATACTATCCAAGATCATAAGATCCTATACCAACAGGCCAAAAGATCTTGAGAGGACAGTTATTCTCAAGGATATGATGGACCAGCCCCGGTTAAGGAAGTAAACCTAGTCTCGGAAGGGCAAGACCCACAACCCGTAATTGTTGCCGATGACCTCACTCCTAGTGAGGAGAATGCCTTAATAGCTCTCCTATGAGAATATAAGGACTGCATGGGCTAGAAATACATGGACATGAAAGGAGTACCTGCCGCAGTAGTGTAGCATACAATCTCAAAAATGGATGATGTTAGGTTAGTACGGCAACACCCCCACCCTATGAATCCTAAATATGCACTCATAGTGAGGGAAGAGATCTAGAAACTCATAGATGCAGGATTCATCTATGAGATTGAGCATACAGACTGAGTATCACCCATTGTGATAGTCCTAAAGAAAAATGGAAAAATCAGAGTATGCATGGATTTTAAGAAGGTTAATGTGGCCATGAGACGTGACCACTACCCCTTGCCATTCACGAAACATGTTCTAGAAAGGGTAGCTGGAAAGGAAGCATATAGCTTCCTAGATGGATTTTCAGGTTACAACTAAGTCTCAATTGCCCCCCAAGACCAACACAAGACCGCCTTCACAACCGAATGGGGTGTATATGTAGCCACGGTTATGATATTCAAATTAACCAATTCCCCGTCTACCTTCCAACGTATGATGATCATGGTATTCAAGGAATACCTGGGGGACTTTGTGGAAGTCTTCTTGGACGATATCTGTGTGAACTCAAAATGGGATGACCACCTAAAGTATCTCAGGCTCGTCCTTGAGAAGTGCCGCTTATATTGCATATCCCTCAACCCCCTTAAGTGCCAGTTTTGGGTCAAACATGGTGTGATCCTGGGTCACATAGTGTCCCAAAATGGAATCTCTATGGAACACAACAAAATCAAACTCATCTTGGAGTTACCGCCCCCCACCAATGCTAAGGGAGTCCAATGATTTACTGGCCATATGGGCTATTACCGGAGATTTATCTTGTTCTATATCAACATAGCCTGCCCGTTATACAAGCTGCTAGTATCCTTTGAGTGGACCAAAGAATGCCAAACACCCTTTGAAACCCTCAAGCTAGCTCTAGTCACCGCACCAGTATTGAGGTCTCCCGACTGGAATTTAATATTCCACATCCACATTGATGCCTCTAACTTTGCCATTGGATGTGTGTTAGCCTAGCTCGGGAGCATAATTTGGATTACCCAGTATACTTTGTGAGCCGTTAACTAAATGAGGCCGAAGTTTACTACACCCCCATCGAGAGAGAGGGTCTCGCCATGGTCTATGCAATCAAGAAGTTCAGGCACTACTTGTTAGTGGGCCATCAAGCATTGCTATACTTGGTCAACAAACCCTGCATGACTGGACGCATCACTAGGTGGGTGTTGATCCTGCTAGAATTCGACTTCACAGTCGCCGTGCATAAGGGCAAAACCCACGTTTTAACCGACCACCTATCAAGGATCCCAAACTACAAAGCTCTAATGGGAGTAGAAGATGATCTCCCCGATGCTTCCCTCTTCTTCCTCGACATCATTTCAGAATGGGCCATCGAAATCAGCCACTACTTGGCCAATGAACTACCCCTAGGCTATGCGACCTCAAGAAGGATAGAGCCCGTAAACTCATTAAGGATGCAGTGCCATATCAGCTGATAGCAGGCCAACTCTACCGCATGGGTAAGGATGGCATACTGAGAAGATGCATGTGCGAACACGAATACATCGAGGTGCTTGAAGAAGCCCACTCAGGAATCGTAGAAGGCCATTTTGCCGATAGCACGTAAAGTGCTGCAAGCTGGTCTCTAGTGGCCAACACTCTTCAGAGACGTGGTCGAATTTTTCAAACAATGTGACCCCTGCCAATGCATCCAAATCCCACACAAGGCAGACATGATGCCCTTGACCGAAATCCTAGCCAACCAACCCTTTGAGAAATGGGGCATCGATTTCATATATCCCATAAGCCCATCCGCTAAGGGGACCGAGGCACGATAAATCATCCTCACCACCACCAACTACTTCACTAAGTGGGTAGAAGGAAGAGCCACGGTAAAGGCTGATGCAAGATCCTTATATGAACAACTCATCACGTGGTTTGGATGCCCGTTGGAGTTAATCAGCGATCGAGGAAGTCACTTCCTCAACGAAACCATAGCAATCCTGACAAGCGAATTCATGATCATTCATAGGAAGTCAACGGCACACTACCCTAGAGCAAATCGCTTGACCGAAAGCTCCAACAAGACTTGCTATAAGATTATTACATGTACGGTAGAAGCTAGTCGTACCGACTGGGCACATAAGCTCATAGCAGCGTTATGGGCCTACAAGACCTCCTATAAAGTGGCAACACATTGTACCCCCTTCAAGTTAGCCTTTGGGATAGAGGCAGTAATGCCAATGGAGTATGTAGTGCCTAGCCTCCGTCTTGCTATCAAAGA
This sequence comes from Dipteris shenzhenensis, assembly GCF_047967505.1. NCBI lineage: Eukaryota > Viridiplantae > Streptophyta > Polypodiopsida > Gleicheniales > Dipteridaceae > Dipteris > Dipteris shenzhenensis. Next base: position 9,380,603 of record NC_141620.1, on the reverse strand, counting down.
AAGACTCACGGAAAACGTGCTAGCCGAAAGGCTAGTCGACCTCAAAAAGCTAGAAGAGACAAGGTTGTGAGCAACCTACTCCCTCCAAGTAGAAAAGGTCCGACATAAAAAGTGGTTCAACCGCAACCTCAAGAACAAGGACCTAGCAGAAGGTGACTTGGCACTCATGTACAGTGTTTGCAACACCAAACATAAGCTTAAGTACTGAGGTATGGGTCCTTACCGCGTAGTTGAGATCACTCCTCAAGGGTCATGCCGAATAGCTGCCCTTGATGGAACATAAATGGATGGCTACCTAAACAGAAGCAAATTGAAAAGATACTACCGATCACTCACTATCTCTACCCTTCAAGCCGTGCATAGCAAAAAGGAACTCAAGGCAGAGGTGGCCAGGATGAAGCGCCAGGCCATCGATGCAGCCAGAATCTGTAATGCTAAGATCCAACAGCATAGACAAATGACCCTTCTTAAGGCATCAAAGCACTCGTGGACCCAGGAGTGAGCCACAACTTCATCTCCCGAGAGGATGGGAAAAGCTACAGGTACCCCTAATCCTCACTATTGCCTCAATAAGAGCTTACCAAGGTCTCCCCCTGAAGATGTTCATTGGCATCCGGACTTGCAGTCCTTCCAAGAGCGGATAGTGCGCTAATGCACCATTGGAAGGGCCAGCTTGAGGGCTCCAACCTCCACCTCTGCAAAATTCTTGAAGTGCGCCCTTTCACACACTTCATAGCACAGTCATTTGACAACTAGCACCACGTGCATTCCAAGCACACAAGAGTAGGATATAGCTACCGCAGTGTGCCCATTGACCGTCGAGTCCACCCACTCTACATGCCCATGGAATGACATTGGACTTGGGCCACCTTTTGAGCTCTACAGCAACAAGACCCCAATGTGTTGTGCAATTTTCCTAAGTACAACTTTCCCAAAGAAATGATACAAGAGGGTTTTTGCTTCTACCTACAATCATTCAATGACACCTACGACTCAATGCCAGATCCAGCCGTCGTTGCCGCCGTCCACTTCAACTGCCTTATCCTCTTACTCCTCTATGACCTTCCTGCCCCATCAACGACCGCATTCACAATCTGACCAACATTGTCTTCAACCTCGATGTTGGTCCAACTCAGTTACAGGACCTCTGCCTCTACCTCTGCGTCTGCAACCTCCACGGGCATCACCTCTGCACTTACGAGGATATGCATGCACCCATTTTTGGAAGTACCGCTCGTACCTCGCTCGCCTCATGTCAAGGCAACTGGACCACCACACCATCTCCTCACCACCAGCCTCCTCCAGTGTGGCGATCCGAGGACGAATCAGCAACAGGAAAGGGGGCATGTTACACAGAGTACAACCACCAAATGGAAGGTAATCAATGAGTAAAGATGACCAAGCCGAATGATCTACGTCAATAAGACAAGCTCAAGGGAGTTTGATACCCAAATACACCAAGGTCAATCATTACAAGCAATGTGCATACGGAAGGAGTACAGCTCAAACTCAGGGAGTTTGATCCCCAAATAACCAAAGGCCTACTCCAAAGTCCAAGGATTCAAGGATCCTAGGCACACGCTGTATGTTCCAGCTGCCCTCACCCAAAACAAGGAGGTGCATACCATGAACAAGGAGATAGATGCACACTTCTGGGCCAAGAAGAGTGCATGCACCTCGCACTTTTCAACTCCACATCCACAAGAAATATCGATGCCTACAAAAATAGCCACGAAAGGAATACAACTCAAACTCAGGGAGTTTTTCCCCCAAATATTCTGAAGAAAAGGCTTCTCGACAACATTTAGGATTGCTGTGGGGTGTCTTGCAGAAGCCGAGCCTCATCACTCCAAGTTTTGAGCCTAGTCTACGAGGTTCGAACCCCAAATACGTGAAGGTGTGAGGGTGCTCAAGGAGTTTGAGCCCCATATCACCCGAGCCTAGGAGTGGCGAGGCTAACACAAGTGCTATTTGGGAACCGGTTAGGGCCACCTCCTAATTCCAGGTTTGTCCCAAGCGCTTTAATATGGTTAACACAAGCGCTATTTCTGCTAGAGGGAGAGTCGATAAGAATAGCAATATGCCTTGGCGCCCTACGAGCCCAAGAGCCCATGGTTGTAAAGTGAGGGAGTTTGATCCCCAAATACCCAAAGACCTGCTCCAAAGTCCAAGGATTCAAGGATCCTAGGCACAGGCTGTATGTTCCAGCTTCCCTCTCCTGGAACAAGGAGGTGCATACTAGGAACAAGGAGATAGATGCACACTTCTAGGCCACAAAGAGTGCATGTGCCTTGCACTTTTCAGCTCCACATCCACAGGAAATATTGATGCCAATGAAAATAGCCACGGAAGGAATACAACTCAAACTTAGGGAGTTTGTCCTCCAAATATTCTAACTTTCTAGGTTTATGCTCGTACTATAGGTGGTTCATCCGCTATTGCAGAGATAGCATCAGCCTTCATGCCCTACAAAAGAAAGGAGCACCTTTCAGGTGGGTAACCTACAAAATTGCATCCTTTTAAGAGCTTAAGAAAAAGCTACGCTCGGATCCTTTCATTATCTTGCTAGATCTATGCAAGCCCTTTGTTGTCCAATGTGATGCTTGTGGGAATGACATAGGAGAAGTGCTTATGCAGGATGGAAGAGTGGTTGCATACCAGAGTAGGGTGCTTCGTGATTCTGAAATGTATTTGTATATTTATGAGAAAGAGATGTTGGCTGGCATCTTGCTATCATACATGCTCTTTCTACATGGAAACACAACCTTTTAGGACCCAATGCACATTTATTGTTGTACGACCTACTAGCACACATCTCAAGGTTGATCTGCCTACTATACGAATTGTATGACTCATTTGGCACACAAATCAAGGCATTTGCTGGTTGTACGGATGTATAGATTACTTGGAATTCAATTTGAGGTGTTTTTGCTACAGCTATATAGACTTTGGCATGTTGTGTATGGCGAGTGTATGGCCCCCTCATTTTTGTTGGCATGTGATCTTCCTACGCTACTTGCATGCACATTGATGCCTTTGCTGGTTGTACGGTCACACTCTCCTACCCGTGTTAATTTGCCACTCTCTCTCCTCAGCCCGTGGTTCTCTTGCTCCCTCGAATTCTAGAACATTCTAGCCTAGAACAAGAGCTGGGAGTAGATTGATGCTATCTTAAGCTGATTTGATCTCATTTGCTGCTATTCCTTCATTTGTTTATGACTGAGGGTCAACTATGGATAGAGGATAGTTGCGAGGGCACTCTTCCAAGGACAGCGGGTACCATCGTTTTGACCTTCATTTGGTTTTTCATTTTTTAAGCTTGTTGTTGCTCTCTTGTTGCTCAAAGTTCTCTTTTGGCCATTCAGGCTATGGACAGTCACCAAGATACATAGGGTGTGCCTAGATTGGTGCTAGAGAGACATTGTTATGGATTTCTTCTTGCCTAGAGGTCACGTGTTCAGTTTGAGATCTACATTATTGCATTGTCACCCTAAAAGGCTAGTTGCTAGGTTGTGGGATGGCCAAACCCTCTAGAGCAAGCTAGATGCCTTGTGGAATGCATTGACAGCTTTTAGTTGTTGTAAAATAATTTTTCCATTGCTAGAAGAATTACATAAATACCGAAAGGGGCACCAAGCAATTGAGGCCAATCTGTGTTTCTTGTGTTTGGTTTTTAAGTAGGGGCACTCTGGCCTCCCTTTTAGTGTGTTTACAGTTGGCTTCTCAATCATATTTAACTAATGGAAGTGGCTAGAAATGATGCAATAGTGTGGAAGTCTAGTTAGTCATGGTTTACTACCCTTGAGCTTGCTAGAGGCTGGTTTCAGATAGAATTTCTCTTTTTTGTCAAACTTTCAACTTTCTACAATGTGGATTTGCATAAATTCTTGCTCTTTCTAATTCTACCTATTGGTTAGCTTGCTAGAGGCCAGTTTTTTGTCAAACTTTCAACTTTCTACAATGTGGATTTGTATAAATTCTTGCTCTTTCTAATGCTACCTATTGGTTAGCTTAAGCATTTTGATTTGCATCTATAAGAAAGTCTTTAAGTGCTTGAGCCTTCTCTTTTTTGACTCCCACTGCAATTGGAGCTCTAGGTTGAAATCCATACATCATCATGAATGGACTATGCGACTACTTAGCAAGGACACTATAAAAGACATAATCATAGTTTGTGTAGACATCTTCTTGGATTGCGAGCACATAGTCCAAGAAGAGCATAATTGTATATTAGAAGAAGTGGAAGATGAGGTCCCGAGTGACCTATCTAGTGGTGAGGAGCAGGAAAGTACCTCGGATAGTAATACAGAGTAGTAGACCTCCTCCTCTCTTTTGAAATTTTTGGAGAATGTCTCTTTTGGAGACAAATTTTGTTTAAGAATACTATTTTTGCAATAATTTTTGTATATGAACACTCTTTTAGAGATAAACTTTGTACCTGAACACTCTTTTGGACCCAAATTTGGTATATGAATACTCATTTCGATACATATTATAATGTAACTTATGGAGATATATGAAAATATACAATGAAGTCTTAAGTAAATTGTCTTCTTTTGATAGTTGAACTTGAGTTTTAAGTAGTAAATTGTCTTTTAAGTAAATTGTAAGTATTTATTGCTTTTTTCGCTTCTTACCCACTCTTGTGTTTGTGTTTGTGTTTGTCCAATCCCCCAAATTAAGCATGCCAACATGTTGCATGTCTGAAGAGCACGGACCCCATGATCATGGGGGCCCTCGTAGGAGGAGACATCATGGGATGTACTATCCAAAAGACTTCGCTTCCACTCAGCTGACTCTTGAGGGGCCTACCCCTATGACTACCCCTGGGTGGACTCCTCACAGGCCAACTCCTCAGGGGCCTACCCATGAAATTACCCCTCGGGGAACTCCTTTGCTAGCAGCCCATGGCTTCATCGGGAGTCCCGATGAGTTTGTCGCATCCATAAGTGACACGGAGGCAACGAGATTCTTCTCTCTCCTATCTTAGAGGACATCAGCTATTCTCTCTCCTACACCCCTCAGAGGTAGATCAGGGATATCAATGGCTTTACCTACTTGACAGCCATCCCCTATAGCCCCTTTTGAGGGGTCATCACTTGGGAGTACCCATCGTAGGTCCAAAAAGAATAGTAAGGGTCAAGGCTGTTGTGGTAGCACAAGGGATGTAGATGAGTCTGCACACTCACATCCCTACATGTCTCCTCTGCCTCATAAGATGCAGTACCAATCAGGCCCCTTGCCCTCTCCACTCACAGGCCACATCACCCCAAAGACCACTCACTCCCTTACTCCTCACTCCTCACTCCTTAAGCACTTGCTCCACCCCTCGCTCTAGCTATGCTACTCCATCCACTTCAAATCCTTTGGACTTTATTTTGCACGAGGACCTATCCTACAAAGTAAACAACATTGGGGAGGTTATACAGGACGAGGTTGGGAGGGCGGTCATAAGATACATGAGGGAGTTGGTGAGCACCCACTTCCCCAATGATATATTTAAACCTTGGAACCAACAGGACAATAAAGCCAAGGATTCTTGCATAGATGCCCTCAAGAGACAATTTCCAAATCCTAAAGGATATGAGTTTGATCAAAATGCTATGCTTACATGGGGGAGCTCCTTAGGTCTCGTAGATACGAATTAAGGGAGGCTATTAAGGAGGGTAAGCACAAGCCAGCATGGGCATAACTGAAGGATTGGAAGAGAGTGAATAAGGATTACAAGGATAATCTAGATGCATTTGAGCCTCAGCGGAGGGCAACAAGGATACACCAGGTTCTCTACACCTCAAGAGCGGTGCCAAACTTGGCAACGAGGAATGGGTGGTAAGTATAAATTTATCTTCTTATGAATTTTAAATATCTGCAATCATCCAAATGTCTTGTCATTCATATCTAACTAATTGAATTTGGATCCAGAGGAATTTGTGATTGGAAGGCCTCCAGACAATGAGGAGTACAGAAAGGCATTCAGGATTGGAGCCAAGGCATGGTTTAAGGAGAAGGAGAGAGGAGTCCACATCGATTGGGAAAGGGTGGTGGCACGTCATGTGAGTATACCCTATTCCTCTTCATTATTTTTTGACTATCACCATTGTCTTACAATGCTCGTAGATTTTCTAACTTGTTTCATTCTTAGGGAGGCACGTTCAACCCATTCGGAGATCTGAACGGAGAGATGGGATCTAAAGAAGAAGCAGTTAGGCTAGCAAAAAAGGAGGGCGAGGGACTGGGTGCATGTAGAGAGACCGAGGGCAAGGAGTGCTCATGCATAGAGACCGAGGGAGAGGTGGGAAAGGAAGATGAGGAGGGCGAGGAGAAGCAATAGTAGGATAGGACATTTAGTTGTTCAGTATTTCAGCACTTTTGCCCTTTTGTAGTAGATTGCCTCGGTGGATTCGCCATTTTGGAGTTCGATAGTTTTGCCAGTTTGTAGCACATTAGTGCATTACTTCAATGGATTTTCCATTTTGTAGCACATTGCTTCGGCACATTTGCCATTTCTTTGTAGACTTTCTTTGCAAAATTGTAATGTACACCTCCACATTTGTAACATTTAATCGTGATTTTAATGAAAAAAAATTATGTGGGGCAGGATGGGACTAAAATAATCAACATCTTGCCCCACAAATTTTTTTTTAAGCTTCTATAAAAATGTTGATATATACTGATGCCTATACACCAACACTATAGTGTCGATATATACCAACGCTTGGACCAACATCCATACCAACATTGTTGGGCATATTTTATTGATAGTGACACCGACTCTCGCACCGATGAATTCTTTGCGACATTCACACCGACAGACTTTTCGACACTTTCCACTTTTTTTTTTTAGAATCTTTGTATTTAGCATTGGTATTGGTGTCGAAAATCACCCCTTTTATTGCACGTGCTATATGGAATTTTTATATAGTGGCCCTTGATTGCACGTGCTATATGGGATTTTGGCATAGTGGCCTTTGATTGCACGTGCTATATGGTGTTTTTACATAGTGCCCCTTGATTGCACATGCTATATGGGGTTTTTATATGGAGTTCTTATGTTTAACATGACCTAGAATTTCTTTAGGTCTAGCCATGGCAAGGGTGAACATGATGGATGAGGTCATGTTATTAAGTGAGCTCTATTCAAACACTAATTCACATGCCCTCAAGAAAATCTCAATGATGCCCATGATGTTGTAACCATGTGCCTTAGGAATAGTGTCATGCGTAGATGTTCCATGAAGTGAAAGTGAATGAAGTGCAAAGAAGAAATAAACACGATTATGTAGCCATTAAAGGAACTAGTAGTTTGCACAACATATGGGGCTTCTCAAACAACCACCTGCTCAAAACAAGAAAACTTTGACAATTGTGAGAACATAGAAATTGTGAAGAGATGGGAAGTAGTTCAAGTTTTCCCTCTATATGAAAGCATTACTTTGTGGAGCCATCCTCATTGTGTGGAGCCATTAGCTTAGTAGTAGCTATGGTTTTGAATACATTTTGTCTTGCAAGAGTACTTTGTCTTTCTGAGTACTATGTGTGCTTTACTGAAGGCATCCATCTTGCCAAACCTTTGTCTTGCCAATCATCATCTATTTTCTTCTTGCTAGCTCTATGTGTCACAGTGCATGTTTGTAGCCTACGAGTTATTCACTTTGGAGTCATTAAAGTAGTCTATTTTCTTACCATAGCTCTATAATTGATGTCGCTTGTATGTGACCAAAGAGAGTGAATTGTTTGTCAATCTATTGGACTTTTCTCAACCATTTCTACTTAATGGTGTAGCTAGCTACCTAGATTGTAAGCTTTCAAGTCCTTTTCTACTCTTAGTCATTTACTATGCTACAGCCGATATGTTGCTGACCATCAAAGTTTCCTAGAGCAATTGGTGAATAGGTAACTAGGACAATGGTGCCACATAGTAGGTCATAAGGAGATGCAATGCTACTCACAAAGGAAAAATGTGACCACAAAAACCTATAATGTGACTAACAAAGGTTAATAATAAGGAGATGTAATGCTCTAGAGAAATGTGACTAAGAGGAGGGATAGCTCATAGCAAATGGAGAGACTCAATAAGTTGAATTTAGTGATATTTTTCAAATGGTAGGAATAACAAGGTTCTAGCAAGGTAGAGTGTACTACACTAGGAAAACAAACAATAGAGTAACATTTCTCCTTAGTGCAGGTCACCTATGTCGATGGACATATCTCTACAAATAAGTTCATCAATGAAGGTGGGCAAGAAGGAAAGGTGCTATTGTTTGCTGACACCACAGCTTTAGATTCTATTGACAAAGGTATGGAAAATCCTAGGCAAGCCATGGACCTAGACTTTCTTAAAGCATTGGATATATTGACCAATGGGATTTAGTTTGAGAGTATTGCTCTTCAAAATCATGCAAGATAAGGACACATAGATACATCTATCATGATGATGTCATCTTTTAGCTCCTGGAAAATAAGACTATATGGGCTTGGGAAGCATTGAGGAAGAGGGAATAGAGAAGAATAATGAAATGCAAGTTTGAAGAAGAAGATGAGTAATGAAATAGTAAGAGTGCAATCATAGAAAATATTTAATGTTTAAGAGAAAATTAGCATCCTCTTCAAAGAATCCAAGGTAATGCAACAAGTGCTTTATGACCTACACATCACAAAATATATGAGGGTATGAAATGCAAGCACAGCACTACTTTCAACTCTAAAAGAATCATTGCAAATCCTAAATAATTCAAAATCTAGCAACAATGAATTGTTCATCTAAAGAAGTATACTCAACTTTCTTGTTGACTTCATTACTAAGAGAATGAAATATCCATTGGCCAAGTCTAGACTTTTAGCTATACATCCAAGAAATTTTCATCATGCCCAAGATATCCCATTTTGCAATGAATTTGGAGAGATATCTTGACTTTTAGATATACATCCAAGAAATTTTCATGATGCCCAAGATATCTTATCTTGCAATGAATTTGGAGAGAATCTTTCACTAGATTTATGCAAATGTTAGGCTCACAAGAGAATTTTTATAGGGAAGTCAAGGAGCTTATTGTCAAATTCTAGATGAGAACACACTCACATGTCTCCATAAAAAAAGGGTATATGTCAGCAACTCATTAGTAGAAAGAAATTATACATTGATCATTGAACTCCTTTTCTTAAGGATTCACTGGCAAGTAATCCATCTTTGTGTGCATGGTGTCCAGGACCCAAGGCATGGGCTTGAGACATGGTGCTAAGTTGAGGCAAAATGTTTAGAGTGGAGGCACATGGTGGTAGGTGTGCCGCGGGGCTAGCACACAGCATGGCCCAAGAACGAGGTGATGGCAAAGGGGAAAGTGGCTAACACGGGGAAAGATGGATGTGAACAAAGTTGTTAGTGGGGCATGGGCTAAACAATGCTTGAGGCAAAAAAGGGTAGGTGGGGTGACATTCAAGGCTATAGTTGGTGGCATCACTACTGTGTAGTGGGAGGGACATCACACAGTGGGAGGCACACCACATGGTCACAAACATATCTATGCAGCACCCAAGACAAGAGCCTACAATTGGCTTGACTCCAAAGGGGGGGTTAATACAAGGGGATAAGGAGAGGCTTTTGAAGGGATTGGAGAGATTTTATAGGGACTTATAGAGGGGGAAAGAGGGGTTATGAGATAACGTAAGAGAGATAAACATGGGAGGAATTGAAGGGAGTGGAGGACGAATGGATGAGAGGTGGAGAGACAATGTGCAAGAGATATGGGGGTGGAAATGGGGTGGATGTAAAAGAGAGTGGAAGTAGATGAAAAGGCGAGGGGGAGGAATGGAGAGGTGAGAGAATGGAATTTGGAGGAGGTGGAAAGTGGAGGGAAAGAAAGAGAGAATGGAAGGGGGAGGAGATGGAATGGAAGATAAAAAAGTAGAGGTCTCAAGATGACCAAAAGTGAGGGGGTGGAGGGGATAGAAAATAGGGGAACAATGGAAACTAAAGGGGGGAAGGAAGAGAGAAGAAAAAAGAAGATGTACCTTGAGTGGTGGACATGATGGAAAGTGGGGGTAGTGATTGTGGAGGTGGTAGATGGAAATAGAGGGAATGAATGGAAAAAGTGCTTGCAGAGGGAGGGATAAAAAGTGGAGGTGGGGGAGGAGGGGAAAGTGGTGGTAGAGAGGATGGATAGATGGGAAAAATGGTGGTGGAGGGGGTGGAGAGGGATGGCATTAATGGAGGATGGATGGAAAAAGTAGTGGTGTCACTTCGCTGTAACCCTTGTAGGGTTTGCTGGTCAGCTCAAACCTTCTATGCATCCTCCAATGCTATAACTATAGCCTTACTACCATGGTGACCTAGGAAGCCTACAGCCTGGAGTTGGTAGTGTGTAGCATCTCTACCTCACATTGGAGATTGATGTGATCCCACTGTAACTCAATGTGGGTGTGCTGAAGCTCACTATGTTCTTGCACCCGGCTCATCATAAACATTCTTCCTACTCTCTACCTACTCCTTTAAGCTATCCCATTCTATGCTACAGGCACTCTACTCTTGCCATAACATGGCCGTGTTCTCCTCAAAAATTTTCATCGATTGCTTTTAGTACTATGCCTGAAGGAACAAGTTGTGGTCAAGCACCTAGGAAGGAAGCCAATCACTTGCCAGGTAATCTAAGACTTGGGCATTTGCCAAGTAATCTAAGACCTGAGCTACCCACAAGCACATTTTCCCTTAGGCAATGCCACTATGTCTTAGTGGCATACATGTCCCTAGGATCATCTTTGAGAAACATGGGATCAAGGGGGAATGGCTCGAGTGGAGGTAGAGTTCCGAGAATGTTAAGAGGCATAGGTACTGCGATTGAGCTGGCCAAGACTACAAGGACCACTCCATCTAATTTTGGCTCTGGTTGTGGACCCACTCCCTATTTCTACTATTGGGGCTCACCAAAGGCTCTTCACCTATTTCTTAGAACCTTTCGTATCCTAGTCACTCATGGCTACCGAGTTGGACTTGGCACTCTCTTTTGGCTTAGACATTTTGACTTGAGAAGAGGATCCTCCGACCTCATTGCTATGACCCTGAGCCTTCTCTTGCACCTTCTCATTGTGCTCCTTAGACAAAATTTTGATGCCCTTTTCTTTAGATCTTGCATCATTGTCTTCTTCCTTGGCACCGTTGGTGCCCTATGGCCTATTGTGACCGCCAGATGCGGGGATGGTGTTTGACCATTGTACTTCACCTAAATTGAGCCGATGGTGTAGCATGCTCAAGTGTGGTCCAAGCTTACAGTGTGCATAGCCCCTACTAATAGCCTTAAGCTGTGTTTCAAAATCTCTATCAAAGGTAGGTAGCCAATCTACCTCTTGGTCATCCTTCAAGGCCATAATGATTTGTGTAATGTATTGTTGGGGCACATAACCAACACTTTTCTCTAAACCAATGAATTCCAATAGAACTCAAAGTATTAATCGTAGTGTTTGCTTCTTGCCAATGGATCTAGTGTGCTACTGGAGTCTTCAGGTGGAAGACTTCCCCCAACAAAGATGTGGATAACCATAAGTGCACATCTTAAATAGTGATGATGTGGTCGTCTTCATCATAGGAGTCCAGTATCTCCTCTACAAGGGCTTCATTCCAAACTTTGACCCATGGAAGCTTAGTGAACTTTAGTAATTGATTGCACTTAGGATTGCACTTAGTGAACTTTAGTAATTGATTGCACTTAGGATTGCACTTTATGAACTTCAATAATTGATTGCACTTAGTAAACTTCAGTAAGTAATTGATTACACTTAGGATCCCCTTGATGACATCATTCAAAAAATCTATGATGGAATGAGGGGGTGCAACTCGTGAAGGTGCCATGTGCCTTTTTTGACAAATAGTTCAAGCTCTCCATTCCTCCATAATCAAAAGGATAGTGTAGACTGCAACAATGAACGAGAGTGAATATGGGAGTGAGGGCAAGAAAATCTAATGGGAAGACAAAAATAGCCACGAAAACAATGTAGAGGTAAGAGACAAATGCAAGTATAAATGATAGAGACGATGAATGCAAGAGTAAGTGATAGAGACAACGAATAACCAAAGTGGAGTGTAGATGATGAATGGCTAAAGCTGGACATCGTGTCACTTGAGTGACTCGATGATTCAGTAAACACCCCCTTCTTGGGTATGATCATCCAAAATTAATGCCCTCCTAATCATCACACTACCACTTGGTTACATGCAAATCGCTCCCTCCACTACTATAACTAAATAACTTGCTAGCATACTTGTTGATACACAAAGGCTCAACCAAGGTAGTGTCAATCAAGTGATCTGTATCCAAGCCATGCATGCTGGTTTTGTACGATCACAGTCCAAGCATGACCCAAACCAACCCAAAAATTAAACTAAACTAATTTAACTACTAGTAAAATAAACTAATTTAACTATTAGGAAACACAATAGTCTCTTGTGATCTTTTGATCAGCCACTGTCGAGCTTCAAAGCTACATGTTCAATGCCATTGTGTTCTCTACTCTTTTCATGATGCATCTCCTCTCTCCCACAACTCCCCAACATGTGGTATCCAAGTTGTAGGTTCTAGATGACTGCTTAGCCTCCTAGTTTTCCACATCATCATCATCATCATCTTCCTCACCTCCACCTCCTTCGCTCCATTTTACCTCTTTCTTGAAAATTTTTGTGAGGTCTTGTTCTCTTCACCTTGACCACCATTCTTTGAGACCTCTAGGCTAAAGAACCTTCTCATTAGGATGCACCTCCAACTCCAAGCTTGGCACAAATTTGTCCTCCTACTGCCTGTACCGATGTGTTTTATGTCTGGCGAACTTTTTTAAAATTGGGACTATAGATGCAGAATTTCAACTAGTCCTCATAGTTGAAGTTGGGTGATACTATGAAGCAGCTCTTCATTAATTTTGAGCCCAAATGATTTAGTGGACGAGGAGAAATAAGCAAAAACCTAGTCAAATTTGGCGCAGCTCTCCCGGGTGACTTGGCACAATATTTCACAATTCCTCTCTGGTGGCTCTTCTTTGGTATAAGACCTTTCATTATGCATAAAAATCCCTTTTTAATCATTGCTTTATCAATGCAAATTGAGCTCTCCAATTTGTTGCTGTCTCTACAAGTACTTTTTAAGAAGAATGCTCTATTTATGGTTGACCAAGTCAACATAAATTTGGGGGTTTTCATTCCAAAAGATTCTTTACATAGTGTAATGCACTTTTTTCTTTGGGTTGATATACATATGTTTTTGGCTCTTCCAATTCTTCATATGTGAAGGCAAAAGAGAAGAAGAAGAAAGAAGCACCTAGATATGTCAATAGAAAAGTGACAAACCTTGTGAAGAAAAAGCCATATTACTATTCTGCTACAACAATTTTAGGCTTCTCTGATTCCATTTCTTGCAATATGCACTTGTACGGTTGAGATTTATAGTCATTTGTGAAAGAGCAGACACCTCCTAAATTGTAAAGGTAAGACCCTCTCATGACTACCTTTAAGATAGACAAATTCAATGGCCAGGGCTTCCATACTTAGCAAAAGAAAATTAAATTTGTGCTTATGAAGGAAAATTTGTGGGATTTAGTCAAGCTAGCGAATCATTCATCAGAAGAGAGTGAATCCACTACTACCAATTGTAAGGAGAAGGCAAGTGACTCTACTTAAACAACACCAGGATATGCTAAAAGGCTTGAGAAAGCCTATGCAATTATTGCATTAGGTTTGGAAGATGATTATGTGCATTATATTTCAGATTTGTAATCTCCTTATGAGGCTCAACATAAGTTAGATGTGATATTTGATGCTATCTCTCGTAAGTCTAAATTGACTTTGAAGATTAAGTTCTTTGAACTAAAGATGGATGGAGACTCTGTTGTAGCTCATCTCAACACTATGAGGAGTCTTCTGATACAATTGGCCTTAGTCAACTCTCCAGTCACTGAAGATGATGCAATGGCTATGCTCTTGAAGAGTACACCTTAGGAATTTGACTACACTGTGACTACTTTTAAGAATCTTTCCCAGCCAACACTAGAGAGCATCATTATTAGTGCTCTATAAGAAGAAAGGAGAAAGAAGACTTTACGGAAGGTAGAAGATCAAACTCAAGCACTTACAGTGAAGTTCTCAAAAGGCAAGTACAAAGAATGTAAGCATTGTAAGCACTATGGTTATGTGTTGTGTTTGCCTCCATGGTACCTCTTGCAGACATCATACACTAGGTCCACACAAAGGCCTGAGATTAATCCTTGTACATGCAAGGGAGATAACCATTTGGGGGGGTCTATCCCAATTTTTGTAAACCTCGACCCTTGGGCACCCTTTCTTCCATGTGATCCTAGCCATAGATTTATCCTTGACCACCATGAGATGGCATGTGAAACTATGTTACTAGATGTATCCTTGACATAGCATGAGCCAAACCATTGAGGGGGGGTATGTTGGGACATTTGTGATCAAGGGCTTGCTCTAAGGTGCATGTGTGCATCTAGCAGTTACATGTTTGTGTGTGTGTGTGTGTGTGTGTGTGTGTGTGTGTGTGTGTGTGTGTGTGTGTGTGTGTGTAGTATTAGCACACTTAGTGCTATGAGATGTCTAGGACCAAGACACAGGTGGTGATGCAGTATAAGGCGCCCTCTTGAAGAGGTGCCAAAGATTTAGGAAGGCCCTATGATGTAGGGCTGATTGCCTTTGATGTAGGAGAGGTGCCCATGATCTAGGAAAACCTCTCTATAAGTGAGAGGCTTGTCTCTCATAATCAATAGAACACACATTTTGGTCTTCTCTTGTGTTCTCTACTCTTGTCATGATGCATCTCCTCTCCTCCACGACTCCCCAAGATAAGGGAAGCGGCCAAATATACGACCATCTTGTTAGAACAATGTTTTGAGATAGGCTCACCATCGGCAGTTTTTCAATGAAGATTCCAAGGTCTAGCCAATGCTTATTTGTTAGAAAGAATCACTACTACTGTGGCAGGGAGGGATGCATGGTTTCCCAAAGGCCACAAGAAACCTGAGAGTGGAGCACACTCACTTAGTGTTCAGAGGGCACCCACAATAGAACGAAAGGAAACACACCGTATGCACTATTTGCAATGGGATTGATGGTCTCTACCCAATAGCTTCGTAGTCCTAGGGATAGAGAGTGAAGGGCATCCTTGTATGTGGCACAAGCACTCAACTATGGAGTTTCTCGCCACTTGTGGAGTACAACCCTTTGTGAAGACTCACAAAAGTCCGGCCTCACAACTGAGTTTATGGGTGATATAGTGAAGTGCTCATCCTAGTGGGGTCCTTCCATGCTTGCTTAGTGACAGAGGAGGAATGGAGGGTGTTTCCTTGAGTTGTATCCTACTCAAAGCATCATACCACACCATAAATGCTCGAGTCAAAACCTAGACATTTCGTCAAAGCCATTGAGGGGTTGCTTGAGGCAGAGGACTAAGGACTTCGAAAAGTGATGAGTATCCAATTGCCACCCTCATTTGCATTATTGCTAATTTTCTCCTCTGAATTTCCTAACTTTTCCTTTTATGTAAATTTTTCCCTGTTTTCTTACCTCCTCTATTTTTCCTACTTTACCCTATTGTTTCTAATTTTCTCTATTTCTCCCTATTTACTTCTAAAATTTTCCCTATTTTTTCTCCCTAACTAAATCTCCCCCCCTCCCATAAACTTCCATGAACTTTCCACTCCTGACTACTCCTCCCCTCCCCGACTACACACCCTATATAAACCTTAGCTCCTACTCCAAAGTCATATTAATCCCTCACTGTCAGCACAATGCTGTCTTCGCCTCCTCTTCCTAGGTCCCCATGAAGTTGTTGTTACTGGCACACAGCACTATGTGTTGCTCCCTATTACTGCTATGTAGCTGCCTACTCCTTGCCATCCATGGGCATTATTGCTTCTTTCTAGCCCCTCACATATAACATGGGATTTGCATAGCTTTGGTGTTTAAGAATCTTGACGGTTTTCTTTGTTCCTAGGTAAAGCAATAACACGCCAAGGAATACAGGCATTACCTGTCTACCCAATTGAAACTATGATGTTCTAACACCTAGTTTTTCTTGGATGATGGCAGGTAAGTGGACCCTAACCTTGGAGCCTAAACTACCTGACGGATTCGACACTTTTTGTCCCAATTGTATACATATGATATGAACACCCATAAGATGAGAAATTTATTATCCACCCTTATTTGAGCATCGTGTCATGTTGTTAAAAGGTTTTATATTTTAAACACACACACACCCAAACCTTATTAACCTTTGGTTGGGTTAACCATGTGTCACGTTGCTGATGGCTAGGTTAGCCACATGGCACATGCCACATGCCTCGTTAAACTCTTATCAGGTTGTGCAGGAATGAGGTCCTTGTATGAGACTCTGCTGCTTCAGGTATAACTTACCCCTTCCATGTGTTACTTTTTGTTGGAACTGTCATAGCTACACAATCATTGTGCCTAGTGCATGATTGTCCCAGATAGTTATGGAAATTCCACGATGTGTCTTATTCCATTAAACAACTTCAAGATCATAAAAGAAATATCCACTTGGAAACAATTAAAATATAATACCTTTCGCAAACACTTACAAAGAGGCTTCCTCTTTGGACCTTTTTGGTTGCAGGGTAGGGTGTCCTCCTGCCCCCATCATGTGGTGTCCCCTCGGGTGAGGGTGGGTACACACACACACACACACACACACACACATTCTACACTCTTTCACACATTCATGTAGTTATTCACATTATCCCCATTCCTCCCCCCCCCCAATTTTTTCTTTAAACCTCCTTTAAATTCCCATTTTTTATTTTTCATCACCCTCTATCCTTGTTTCTATTTTTTAATTCTTTTTAATTATTTACAATTACTCTCTTTCAATATTTTTCTTTTAGTTCCACTTAATGCATGGAATTAACATTTAAATTTATTCAAATATTTAAAATTAAACTCCAAAGGTTTTTTCTTTTTTCTCTTTTTCTTTCAAGCCCTTAAAACCCTTCCCCTCCCCCCCATTCTTTAAATTTTCTTAAGTTCCAAACTCTCCGGTTGTTTAAAAAAATAATTAATAATCAAAATTCTTTACTTGATCTACCTTGCTCTTCCACGAATTTTTGTTGGTGGTGAATCCCTATTTTTTAAATTGATCACACACACACATACACACGCAAGCATGCACGCACGCACACACACACACACACACTTCCCGCTCCCTTGCCTAGCTCTGGTGGGAAGATAAAAAGAGGATGGGCCCTATCAAGTGTGATAGTAAAATTGTTGATGTGAATATATTGAAAATATAGGAAATCTCTTTACTAAGAAACTAGGAAAAGGGTTAAATAGAAAATTGCCCTTGGAAATGTTATTTATCATGAAGAATTGGCCATATGAGTAATATGGTAATAGTATAGTAAATAAAAAGGACACCATTAGCTGGCGTGCACTATGAGATATTGATTATAGGTTGGATGTAGTAGAATTGGAGGAGAACATGGTGAATTTTGAACCCCAACAAGGGATGGAGTGGGATGAGTGATATTAGAATCACTATAATGGTGGAAAAGACATCGATAGTAAGGGCTACCATACATAATTACTAATAAAAACTGAGTGTGGAGAAGGGAAGTAAATTTTCCAAGTTCAGTAATGCTTGGGTGACCAATTATATTATGTATTTTTGTTATAACGAAAACCAATATTGGACATGGTTTCGTGTAGCTCATGTAAAAGAGAATGAGGTGCTAATAAATAATTAAAACTCTAGTTTGTTGGAAAAAAGAGATGGGGTGTGGATTAATTTAAGTATGAAATCATGGTATTTTGGATTACACGCAACAAACCATAGCCCTCGACTTTACCAACTAGATAATGGAAGGGCTTGTTGTGTTATTGGAGAACCTATAGCAGTCGCCATGCCTACGGTCCAGAGTGGACCCCTTAAATTCCCCATGTACATGACACATATCACGTAGTGTTTTAGTCCATCCCATTACCAAAGGGAATCCAAAGTCAAGAAGAGATTCCTTGTAGAAAAGCGTGGAGTGGTGTTTAATCCTTCATTAAGATGGGCGGCTAACATGGGGAAATTTTAAAGAAAGTGGAGAAAATTAGGGGAAATTGGAGAAATGGAAAAAAAAGGGATAGAGGAGAATACAAATATGGAGAAGGGGGTTTTAAAAATAAATTAAAAAAGGAAAATATATAAGGAAGAGTAACAAAGGAAAATAGAGGAATTTAGAAAGGAAATTAAAATAGGGGATCAAGAAGCGAAATATATATATATATTCAAAATTTTGGATAATAGAAAAAATAAGAACATTTAAAATTTTAAGAAAAAGAAAAGAAAATTTAATAAAGAAGAAAGAAGGAGAAGATTTAATAAGGTAGTTAAGAAAATTTAAGGAGACCTAAATTTTGCCATTAGATCTAGCTTGCAAAGTGTTTCTTCCACCCTTCTCTTGACTTCTTTTATGATCGAAAAAAACCCACATTCAATATGAGAATGACTCTACACATCAATGGTTCCAACGCAGTATGGTTTTATTCTGCATAGGCTTATAAATGACAATATTGCAAATGACTATATTGGGATTGAGTATACCAAGTATACTGAACAGGATGTTCTCTTATTGCAAGTAGATATTGCAAAGGCTTTATACACCATCCAATGGGATTTTATAGCTTAGACCATGCAAGCTTTGGGCTTTAGTTAGAAATTGCAGCATATCATCTTTTGGCTCTATAGTGACAGCAAAGTTGCGTCCATCTTGTCGGGGAATAATCTACGAGTCATTGTATTTCAATGTATCCTTCATCAAGGAGCTTGTTTTTACCTTTGCTTTTAGAGAAGGAAACGTCTTATCACATATTTCCCTTACTATTAATACTTGCCCCTCACAAAAAGTTACTGTATGGGAGAACTACTTTATCCCCAAATTATGCAATGGCAATTGGCAAATTACACATTCCAAAGTTGTTTTCACATACACCCCAAAGCAAAAGAACTCACCAAGAGTGATTTAACACTTTAACAATCAGCTGTTATGGCGCACTTATAATGCATCTAGCAAGAACCTTATAGCATGAAAAGAGGATAATATGTGGAAAGACATGCTATTCTGAGGACCACTATCTCCCTCTACTCATTGGCAAGATGTTTCTTGATTGTTAGCTCCTCAACCGGAAGATGGTGGTATTCTTCTTCATGTTCTGCTTGCTCATGGAAATAGATACATCAATCTCTCATATCATGATCTAAAGCTTTTAGAAAACTTCATGTAGATTTTGTGCAAGAGATTCATCCATTCTACCTTAAACTTCATGAAGTTGACTACTTTGCAAACTATAAAGAGGTTCAAAGAGCTCCTACACAGTCAAATGGTATTCCCATAGCAATGAATCATGCATATCCTTCAAATATTGCTCTTCTTAAATATGTATTCCAAGTCTGATTACTCTACACTTAGGCTAAACCCGAAGTTACTCAAATTTTTAATAAACCCTAGTGTAGCTTTTTTGCAAGAGATACATCCTATTTTGCACTTTACAAAGTCAAGAGGACTTCATCTACAACCATTAATAGATTTGGAAAGCTCTTGCATAGTCAAATAGTATTACCATAACAAGGAATTTTCCAATATGACACTACTTAAAAATATGCTCCACATGTGATTACTTACATCTGGCTTGAAACGACACTTTTTTTGGGTCTCACAATTCATCCTACATTCAAGACTCTAGGTTTCTCATGATCCTTTCACAATTGTTTCCATAATGTTCAATGTATTATTTCATGCTACAATTCCTCTAATGAAAGAACTCCTTTTTGGCTTTCTAAGACTCTATCTTCCATGCTACAAATCCACATATAAAGAAACCCTTTTTGGCTTTCTAAGACTCCAAATGTTTTGGCATGGATTTTAACTTAGCCTCTTTCACATCTATTTTAGTGTACTATAATGCAATTTTCTACATCTTGTTTTATTTCCTCTCCTCTTACCAATATATTTTTTTAAAGAAAAAAAAGTATTTGTATTATATTAGATCAAAATATCAGTCTTTACAAAGCCTTGATTACATAAGAAGACCAGCCCCTAAGGGGAGAAGCAAGAGTGGCAGATAACGTCTCTATGAGCAACTAAAACTCCAATAGCAATAGAGTATTCAGAAGGACTATGCTTCCTTCAGCACACATTGATCTAGGACTATTGTTCCTTGTCCACAAGGTGCACACCATGTAGCCCAAAAATGTGACTAGTAGACCAAGAAGAAAGACCAGCATAGTAACCAACAGGAGGTCCAACAAAGGGTCTAGCAATGGGTCTAGCATAACATATAGCATAGTATCCCCAATGGGTATCTCTCATATTCTACACCTTCCCTACATTATTTTCCATATAGTACACGTTGCATTCTTTGTTCTCCTTGTTACAATTCTCATCTCCTCTTCCAATTAATCCATTTTTGTTGCTCTTAGGCTAGTGCTCAATATATGCACTCTAATGTTCATTGCCTTAGGATTCTCATCTTCTCTCTCAATCACTCCATTGTTGCTTCTCTAAGGCTATTGCCCAATAGGTACACTCTAATGTTCATTTCCTAAGTTGATGAATTTAATGTGCCCTTATGTCCTCTCTACACGTTTTTCAATATGGTCTTATCAATTTATCATGAGTGCAAGGCTGTACCTCCATGAACCTACTCTCCTAGTACTTCAACCTACCGCTTGAACCTACTACTAGTGCAATGCTTTGTTTGCTTCAAAATGGAAATTTGTTTTTGTGGCAAGCTCTTGAACTTCATTCTACCATCATGACTAACCTATGCATTGGGAATTCCTTCTTTTAATCATATTGTACCGAGGAATGGTCCTATTTTGACCAAAAAGGAAAGGATTGTGTGCACCTATTCAACCATTTTTTACCTATCTTAACTCTCTTATCTACACAAAATCTCTATTTCTACTTCATGTCCCCTTCATGTTTTCACTTTATGAATAGCTTAAGTAAGGTTCTTAATAGAGTAGAATTTGGAGAGTAGAAGGAGCTAAATGGTAGGGTTTGGGCATTTGATTATAGGAGTTGAATTGTGAGATTAAAGACTAATTTAGGAGCTAGATGGTGGGATTCAGACCTCAATGTCTATAGGGGGATCCATGCTCCCATGATATGAATAGAAAGTCTTATAAGAAGCCTAGTGGAGCCAGGATTAAAAGAAATGAGGCTTGTAGGGAGTAAGCTCAAGAGAGCTCTATGTAAGGATTGTAGGTGTAAGATTGAGGATGAGCTATAGGATTGCAACATGGAGGCTGAAGGAGCAAGGCTTGTAGGAAGTAACTTCAAGATCAAGGAGTAAGTTTGAGAGATTGAGGCTTACATTTTGATGTGGAAGGTTGAAGAAAAATCTAGAACCTCACTTTATATTGCATGCCATCCATTGAGCTAGCATGTGGAACTACTAGTGAGCATAATGGTCATCAACCTAGCATACATAACTAGCAATTAAATTAATGGCTCAAAAAATGATGATGTAATCAATATGGACAGTCAAATTCAATCAATGCTTGGTCCATCATTTTCGGCTACATGTTGACATTAATATAATTGGCTTCTATGAAAGTCATACCAACTTGTAATGGGGATGACTACTAGGAAGGGGGTTGACCACCGACAAGGTGAATAATGATGATATTAAGACCCTTCCATAGGGATCATTGAGCCATGATGAAAATTGATTAAATTATATTCACAAGGTGGATGTTAACCACCGATTTGGCTCAAATTATGAGGTGTGGTAATCAATTAATTCCCCAACACATTGATCATAGGGCTATTTGAGGCATTATGAAACTTAAATGGATTATATCAACAAGGTGGATGTTAAGCACTCATTTGGCTCAAATTATGAGCTAACTCAATTAATTCTAACCAATGACATGGATAATGTGGCTAGATCAAGTTATGTGAAAATGTTATTGGAATCCATACGAATTGCATTCAAATAGTTATAGAATGTGGCATAAAAAGTTGATCGGTCTCAAAGGAATGAGGTTATTCAAGGAATTATTTAATCAAAGATCCAAAAGATTCAAATGTCATAAGGTTGGATCAAATTATACACTAGTATAAATGTGATTTGCATAGATGTGATCACTAGTATAACTGTGATTAGCGTAGATGTGGCCACTTCCAAATAATGATTTATGCTAGTTAGTCTAAAAATAATGGGATGATGCAAGGGATGATTTAATTTAAGAAAGGATTTTAACGTAAGTGCGATGATCCATAAGCATGGAGGTCAAAGCATAATGGTAAAAAACCATGATGGTTAAATTTAAGTTATTAAAAGGACCCATAGTTGGCATCATGATTCTACTTTAGCCTACATGAGGAGTTTGCATTCCAATCACCATCCTCATCTCCTACACTTGCCTTCTAGCCTACATATTCCATCCTTATTCGCAAGCCCTCATATTCTAGCCTCATCTTCTAGGGCTCGTCTTCCACTCATCAAAGTCAATGTGATTACAAGTTTAACCATTGAACTTACATGCATACAAGCTTAGATGTTGATGCAATGTTCTATCTTTAAACATGCTTCTTATTCCTCCTCCTCTAGATCAAAATGTACTTAATCCTATTTATCCGATTACTAACATCAAATATATGGACTTGCAATACCACATCTTTCGATGTTACAAGCATTATACTTTACCAATAGAAGGGATTAACTTAGTGGGTGAATGTGGCACACACATAAAAATCACCAAGATGAGCTTGTTTTGGTCTATCTTGGTAGGATGTCTTGCTACCTTTGACAATGCTATGAGAGTGTATATGGAGGTGCTCCTCCAAACTACCCCTCCCAATATTAGCTTATAAAGTACTTCAAATACCTATGATTCTTGATACCTCCTAATAACCTCTTGATACCAAATTATTTTGGCTATCCTATAATGTTCTATGTTCTTTTTGTTAAGAATTATGCCCCTTTTTTTAGTGGTTCTCTACATATGGGCTATGCCCTTTCTTACTAATTGTAAACATTGGTCTATGTCATTTTGCACAGTGGTTTGTGCCTTTTTGTGTAATGTATACATAAACAATTAATCTTAAATGGCTCTAGTCCATCCAAATTAGCATTCATTCTTAACTAATTGTGTGCAGTGATTTGTGCCCTTTTGTGTAATGTATACATAAACAATTATCAAATTTTAAATGGCTTTAGTCCATCTAGTTTAACATCCATCCTTAATTAATCTTGTAAATGAAGAGTCTTCAAGGATTTAGATATAGCTCAGTGAATGTATACAATATAAGCTCATTGTATATTTTGGTCTCTCTCTACTCATGGTATGTTTTGAATTTTGTTATTTTTTCCCTTATCCTTAGCTCCCAACATATTTTTCTCCCAATAGCTTGTGCCTGCTTTGTTGGAATTTCAAAACAACCATTATGATCTTAAAAATGAATTGGCTTTTCTCTAGTCAAATAACTTATTAATAACCTATTGAATTGTTTTCCACATCCTATTTGCTATTAACCTAGTCTAAGAGCTAACTATGTATGTATTTATGAGTATTCTACTATCCTACATCCAAGCATTCTCCATTGGAGGTGAGCTAAGCTACTACAGCTCCCTTTCTTAGGCAGTGAGCACCCATGTTCAGTTTCAACTTCTCCAATAGTGTTTCACACTCAAGAGGTAATTTGCAAGAGTGTACTCTCTAGTAAGTACCACACATAGCTTCTATTCTCCTAAAACTTCCCCTCATCTCTATCTCTTCAACCTACTCACTATGGAACTCACGACACTCACAACTCATGAGGCATCCACGAATTGAGTCTTGTATGTAAGAAAACTACAATGATTGTCCTCTGTTAAATGCAAAGATGTAAAATAAGAACCCTTACGTCCTCACATTAGCTCCAAGCACTGGGTGATCAAGAATACTCTTGATAAGAAGGAAAGTTTGCAGCTATCGTGGACTCACAACAAGAGACATATGATGTAAAGAGGTAAAAGAAGTACCATGTCTTCCTCATATCAACTCCAAGAATTCATTCTAAAGGGTATTCAATAATATTCAAGATAAGAGGAGAGTTTGTAACTATCACAAACTCAAAACAAGAGACATACACACAAGCATAATGTGTGGTAGAAAGAAACAAGCAAATGAGTAATTAGAAAACCAAGCTTGAGACATCAAGACCCAAGAGCCAAGCATGGAAATGAGATAGCCAATGCAAAAATGTGTGTGTGTGTGTGTGTGTGTGAAGTAAATACCTACTAACCCCAAAAATCCCACATAAAATAATCATGATTCATTGTAAACCCATTCCATTTCCAATCCCACATAAAATAATCATGATTCATTGTAAACCTATTCCATTGTGTGTGTGTGTGTGTGTGTGTGTGTGTCTCAAGTAAATACCTACTAACCCCAAAAATCCCACATAAATAATCATGATTCATTGTAAACCCATTCCATTGCCAATCCATCCATCATGAGTATGAGTGCAACCATAATGATTTAGTTGTATAGCGTAACAATATTCATAGAATCATGTATAACATTAAAGAAGTGCTTAGAAAATGGTAGATGAATCCAAACGGACTAAATGAAACCCGATAAGTATGGGATCTGAGATCAATTCTCCAAGAGAATTTCCTTTGCTCCCCAAAGAAAGCAACCTCAAACCATAAAGGAAATTGCCCAGGAACATCTCTAGTGTAGCACACTGTAAAAGATTCTCAAGTGTTAAAGTTGTCAAGGGAGATCTTCCTCCATTTTCCTGTTTAGGTAATCCCAAAAAGGTATAGTTCCCTTCACCAATATATAAGTCTGACCAGTCAATGATAAGCATAACAAGTAAATGTACTAGTCTTTCCCATCCAATGTAGTAAGAAATTATGAGGACGGTATGAAGCAATTCTACAAAGGAATAAATTAGACCAAGCCCAATAATTTATATACATATACACAAATTTGTATCCATCAATACACCACTATTCTGGTCTATCCACAATCCCATAGTTATTATAGTGCCAAAACATCCATGAGAGGAAGTAGAGACATTCCTCCTCGCCCAACCAAGGACCTATCAACTGTGAGTCAAACGTGACAGGACTACAACTTCATCAGGAAGAAATAACCAATCATTTAATTTACTTCTTCATGCCATATATCAATCCGATCATAACAAGATCAATGAATGAAAATTTGTGATCCTAACTACTAGGCTCTCACCTCTAGTTTAATAGACCAATAATATGTAATTATACTAAATAGAGAGCTCACATATTTACTTCCATTATTCTCAGAGCTCACATAATTTAAAATATTACAATGGCCATAAGATGAATAAGTTAAATGTAAGGAGACATTTATGAAAGTAATTATATCAGAAAGGCTCAATTTTTCCTATCCTCAATCTCGATGTCCTAATTCTTTGGTGTGTTCTCCAAAGCTTCTTTATAGAACATAATCCTCCTACAAGTAAAAAGAATTAAAAGCCATAACTCCTTGTCCAACCAAGGACTTAACAAGGCTGATTACCTGATTAAATCATCAATCTTCAAAGAAGAAATTGCCAATCAATGCAATATAATAAACGGATCATATATCGATAATCTAACACATCTCTGTATATAGGGGAACCTCACACTTCTTATAAAGTCAACCAACTAAAAAGCCAGCTCATAGAAAAGCCTATTCATTGTAAGAAATCAGATCTATGCGCATGGGGTAAAATTGGGCTCTTGAACTTTTGCTAGTGAAGCAAATTCAAGGTGCTGCAGAAGATTTTCTCCAAAGGGACTTCAGAGAAAAGTACGTAGACAGCCAAAAAAGGCAAGCGACCACCTCGTAGACCTAGAGTGCAATTGATCCATTCGACAACACGAGGCAAGTAGCAGGACATATCTTCAGAACAATATCGTCACTAGCCGGAAGGAAGACGTAACCAAATCTCATTCAAGCAAAGACTCATGAATTGGAGGACTTCATCATGCATGAACGGAGGGAGAATGTCCTGGTCCAACGAAACTAAGGTTTATGGAAGTGGCTGAGCCTATGCAGGCTCACAATAGTTTCTTGCTTTATAACCCAAGCACAGAGCTCCGAAAAAGGGGGAAGCCTTGATGATGCAATGGCAGAAAACATCCCACAACTAAAGCATATTGGCGAGGCCTTGATCCCGTCAGATTGATCATCAAATGTAAAAACATGTGTGAGAAAATAAATTCTACTCTATCGTGGAGAATAGACGTAACAGTGTAAGCTCCTCTCTCCAACTCATCATCTCGGTCGAGTTTGACGTAGAACTGCTTATAGGCAGAGGGACCGGATTGCTTTGTCAATGAATGGACAGAATGCTTGGTCGGTGCGGAGCTTCTCTCTTTGAGCCCATATGCACAATATATTAGAGGCAAGGCCGCGTGACCATGGCCATTACCACCTTTGGGGTCCGTGCCAGGTGGGTTTGGGAAGAGAATCGGGAGTGGAGGAGGAAGCATCCACGAGCTTGGACGGTTACCTGGGCATGCCTCTGCTTGCCGCGGCCCAATATCGCAAGAGGAAAACGCATATGAAGGAAGAAGTGAAAGAGGAAGGCAAATACTCAGAAATCAGCTCGAAATTCCGCTCGAAGGAGGTCGAAACAAGTGGATTGAAGGATGAACAGGGCGTGACGTGAAGTGAGCAGAAGCTTGCCAAGGTTTGTCTTACATGCAATATGCAGAGGGCGGTGAAGACAAATCTAGAGCAGGGCACGTGGCAACCTATCCCTCCCGTAATTTATCACGTGGGGGTGTCAGCATGGTCAGGCCACATGTGCAGGGCAACCTTTGTACAAGTGGGTGCACAACCCCTACGGGAGGGCTCTGGTTGGGAGCTGCTGAGGTGAGAGGAGACACTCTGTATTGAGGGGATGGCTGAGCTGTCTTCTGTTGAGAATTTTATCAGTATCTTGCAGGAGTGCAGGAAAGGAAACAATATAGCGTCTGCAAAGCGTGTGTATGCATATGTTTGCAGTAATGGACTGGATGCTCATAAAGCTGTTGGGAACTATATTGTGCCACTATTTGTGAAGTGTGGAAGTGTGGCTGATGCTCAGCAGGTTTTTGATAGGTTGGTTCACCGGAGTGAGCATTCATGGACTTCACTCATGTTAGGATATATTCAATGTGGGCAAACGCTGCATGCTCTTGACCTCTACAGTAAGATGCAAGAGGATGGTGTACGTCCAAGCAGGTATACGCTTATGGCCCTACTAAAAGGTTGTGTTAGCCTGCGAGATCTGGAAAGAGGCCGAAACATTCATTCCAAAATCTTTCAAGGGGGGTTTGAAAACGATCTTTGTGTCGGAAGCACTTTGGTCAACATGTATGCCAAATGTGGCTCACTATTGGAGGCACAAAAAGTCTTTGACAGGCTGCCCATTCGAAATGTTGTGTTGTGGAATACACTCATTGCTGGGTATGCTGACCATGGACATGGTAAAGAAGTGCTCAAATGCTTTGAACAGATGAAACTGACAGGCAATCCTCCAGACGCAGTCACTTTTATCTGTGTATTGAAAGCTTGTGGCAGCAAGGTCATCCTTGCGGGCCAAGAAATACACATGGAGATTACAGAAATGGGATTTGAAAGGGATCTTTTTCTTGGAAGTGCATTGGTCGACATGTACGCAAAGCATGGCTCAATTTCAGAGGCACGGATAGTCTTCGACAAGCTGCCAGAGCGAAATGTTGTGTCATGGGCTGCACTAATTGCAGGATATACTGAACATCAACTTGGTTACGAAGCACTTAAATGTTTTGAACAGATGCAGTTGGAGGGCATCTTTCCCAATGCTGTCACATTTGTTGGTGTATTGAAAGCTTGCGGCAGCATAGGAGTCATAGGCAAGGGCCGAGAAATACATGCTAAGATTGAAAAAGAGAGATTTGAAAGAGACCTTTTTGTGGATAATTCTTTGGTTGACATGTATGCCAAATGTGGCTCACTTTCAGAGGCACAGGAAGTCTTTGACAAACTGCCAGTTCGAAATGTTGTGTCATGGAACACAATTATTGCAGGATATACTGAACATGGACCTAATCAGGACGTGCTGAATTGTTTTGAGCAGATGCGATTCACAGGCATTTCTCCAGATGATGTCACGTTTCTTTGCATCTTGAAAGCTTGTGGCAGCATAGGAGCCATAAGCAAGGGCCGAGAAGTACACTTGGAGATTATAGAAAAGGGATTTGAAAAAGATGTTTTTGTTGGCAGTGCTTTGATTGGCATGTATGCAAAATGTGGCTCAGTTTCAGAGGCACAGGAAGTCTTTGACAAGCTGCCAGGTCGAAATGTTGTCTCATGGAGTGCAATGATAAAGGGTTTTGGCATAAATCATGATGGTGACATGGCTGTACGATGTTTTGAGGATATGCAAGAACAGGGTGTGAAGCCAGATTCTATTACATTCACATGTCTTCTTGCTGCATGCAGCCATACCCAGTCAGTATTGAAAAGCCGCAAGTATTTAAAATTAATGAAAGAAGATTATGGCATTTCACCGACTATAGATCACTACACTTCCATGATTGATCTTCTTGCCAGATTAGGTCAATTGTTCGAGGCAGAGAAATTTCTCGAAACAATGGGGTGTACTCCATCTGAAGGAACATGGATAGCTTTACTCAGTGCCTGCAAAGCGTATGGGGAAGCGAAACTAGGACTGAGATGCTTTCAGCAGCTTGTCGAGATGAATCCAGAATTCTCTGCTTCATATGTGCTGATGTCAAACATCTATGCAAGTGCTGGCAGGTGGGATGATGCACATAAAATAGAGGAGCTGAGGAAACATGCAGGGGCCAAGAAAAAGCTTGCGAGTGCTTTGATAGAGGTGAACAAGAAGGTACATGAGTTTGTGGTTGGTAACAACCAGAGTAAGACAATCTCAGGAATGCTAGAAATTTTGAGCTCACGCTTGAAGGGTGCAGGTTATGTGCCAAATCTGGATCTTGTTTTGAGAGTCAGCAGTTAGAGGAGCGGGAGGCTGCCTTATGTGAGCATATAGAGAAGCCAACAATGACTTTTGGCTTCTAGACACATTACTGACAAAAAATTTGGGAATGTGCGATGACTGCCAGATGCAGCTTAGGTCATATCCAGGATTAAAAGACAGTAGGTCATCATTCAAGGTGACTGCTCTGTACATCGTTGCTTATGTTCTTTTGGAGATACCTCCTGATCCATTCTTAGGTTAATGGAAGCTTTTGCACGCAGACACCCAGGTGAGCGCCTCTCTCTCTCTCTCTCTCTCTCTCTCTCTCTCTCTCTGCACACACTTAACACAGACACACTTTTTTTTTTTAGTGAAGTCCAGACAATTATATTAACAAAAGTTGTCTTCAAGAAGGAGAGCAATTACATCTTAAGAAAACTTGCATGTAAGCCAGGTAATTAGAGTAAACCAACTGGCCCGGATGGATGCTCGGAAAAATAGAGTTGTTCAGAGAAGAATCACCCAAAACCCAATGGTTTCTGTCCTTCCAAAGAGTCCATAGGGCCCAATAGCGAACCCAGGAAAAGAACCCAATGGTTTGTCTCACACACACACACTTTTTTTTGTGGGGTGAAGATTTTATTGCTTCATATTACACAGTAGCTTCTTGGGAAAGGGGAGTTCAAAAGTACATCAAGTTAAAAGCTCAGTACATCATAGTCTATGTAATGAGTTTGCAGACAATCAAACAAAGATTGTTGCAGAGAGCGTCTAAAAAAACGGAAAGTAGAAAAAGTAGGATCACCAAAGACTCTATGATTTCGATCCTTCCATAGAGTCCACAGTGCCCAGTAACAAACCCATAAGAAAAATAACTCAAACTCATGTCTGCGTGGGTGCATCCCTAAAAGCTAGAAATGCTTGCCAAAGGTAGCAGTAGAAACATCATACACCAGCTGAGAGGCATGAACATGGTCTTCCGCTGACCCAAATCCTGCTTGTGATTTTTGTGCATATACTATTTGTAGAAGCCATGAAGCACAAAAAGTAAAAGAGTAGAAGATTGAGAGTAGGAGAAAGGATATACGAAGGCCAAGGAAGGGTTGAAATAGACCACAGCGAGCAGCGAGCTAAGGATAGCAAAAGGGGCAGAAGAAAGTGACGAAGGGTGCGAGGTAACCGAAAAGGGAAAAGGCAAAAAAAAAAACAGAAAAGGGAACTAGGAAAGGTGAAAATACAACAGATGAAAGGACTGCAAAGCAGCGATGAAAAGAGGTATCCACAAACCAGAACATCTCATATGCACAGACACGCAAACCCACACACATAAGAAGAGATAGAAGACGAAAAAGAGGGCAGGAAAAGCCAGAAGTGCACGCCAAAAGGAAGTAGAGAAAAGTTGTGGCAGAGAGGGAAGACGGATTGAGCAACAAATGCTCCGAAACCCCAATGAGATTGCCTAGGGTGAGGCGAACACGGAGGGGCCACATAGCTTAAGGGGTATGAAAGGCATACCATGAACGAAATTAAATTTTCATGCTTTCCACATTATAAGTAGAGAATATAACAAGTAATAAGGTAATAATGGTAAAAACTTTTATCCAAGGTTGCAAGAATTAAGAGTTTAGTCCCGGGTTTAGAGCACTTTTAGTATCCTTGATCTATGTCTGTATCAAGGCATATTTAGAATCATTACCAAATAAGAGAGGCTAAGAGTAGTAAAAAAGTGGAGGGGGAGAGAGAGAGATTCATCAACTGTCTAGAAGGACAAATTAGCCTATGAGACCAAAGTGTCATGACACTCCTTGTGGGGCGGGTGAACTAGAGGTGCCTATCAGACCTCTAAACATCTATTAGTGATTCAAGAAAAGACTAGATCACTCCGGATCATCATCTCTCCTTGTTATATAGGTGTCTCAAGAACATATCCGAGATCTATTGTTGTCATTCTTGGCTTGTTGTTGAGGGCTACACATGTGGACGATGTAAGTAGCTTGACATTTAGATGTAGAAACCATGGTGCCATCAGTGGAGTGGGTGCTCATAGGCCTTGTGTCCCCAGTTGACCTAGTGTGTCTGAAACTCTCTTGGTCTCATGTCCCTTGCTTCATGCTCTTGTGAAGAAGACTGTGATCTACTTTCAATGGTGTTGTCCTTTGGCAAGCCTCATGAGTCTAGATCTTAGTCGAGTGACCTTATGTACAAAACATGTGGTGTATCTTTGATTGGTGTAGTCAATCGCATCCTTGTATTTGCGAGTGAAAAGAAAATAATCTCTCCCTCGTGACATGCTTCTATGTCTCTACCTCTAGCATGTCACAATGCTTTGTGGTTGCAATCTCACCTCAGCCTCAATCTAGAATATGCTTGATGAGGTCTTGAGATGGCCCATCGTGATCCGTACTACATGGGAGAGATGGATTTTTAGGTGCCCCAAAGCCTAGATGAAGCCATTCTCACTCAAGTGGAGGACTTTGTAGAAATCCATTTTGGTTGCATGTGGTTGTGAGGCCCGATTCTTAGGTCCACACACACACACACTTTTTTGGGGAGGTGAAATACACCCCCCCCCCAACAGACTAGTTAATGGAATTTACTAATCACCATCACAGGGTGTGGCATCTAGAAGCAGTGGGAAAACATTGCTAAAAGATGCAAAGAAATGTCACCCATATGATAAGCATCATATAGGGATGTATGCAAAGAGCACCTAAAGAATACATAGGTATCTAAAGAGGCACGGGAAGACATGCGATGGTTTCTATCATGCCAAATGTTCCAATAGGTAGTAAATCTAACCCACAAGAAGAAAAGACTGTAGTTAGTGGGAGAGGAATGGAATCTCTCGAAAATCCAGAAGTGCTTCGAAAAATAATGTGAGGGGAAGCAGGTCCGAAGGCCATCGGATAGTCTTGCAAGGAAATCCTTAGTAACTGAACACATCCACAATAGATGGATGGTTTTTTCTCTGGGAGAAGAGCAACTCAAACAATGTGTAGGTGCAATGTGGCGATGGGCTAGTGCGGTCCCACTAGTAGAACCCCACAATAGACACCAACACATGAAAACCTTTTGCTTGAGAGGAAGCCCATTCTACCATATGGTAAACAGGCATCTTGCCCACCATTTGAGAGGTTTATTAAATCTCCAAAGCTCATTGACATGATGTTGTATCCATGACGGAGGGACCAATAGTAGCTGATAAGCTCTCGCAATAATCAAGTTCATCATCGAAAGGTTCCAGCAACTAGTTTCTCTTCTTTCAAGTTTCCAATCCTCTAGTCGATCTTGCACTTGAAGACAAGGAATTGGGAGGAAAGGTTGAATTAAGTCCGGCAGCTTCTTCCATATAGGTCTAGAGTGCCCAGAGCATAATGCCTATTTGCTATAGGAAAGGGCATGAAAGTACCATCATCTTGAAGGACATCCTGCACATATTTGACACCTTTGTATGCAAGAAAATATGCCTTGAAAGAGTCTACTCCAATGTATACTTTCCGACGCTATAGTATCTCCCATATCTAGTGGACGTCTGGACTAGCAAATGTATTGCAAGATTACTTGCCAGGGAGCTATCAATCAACTATAGAAAGGCCTGCCATGGATGTGTCCTTGAAAAGATCCCATAGATGAAATCCTAGAAATTGGTCTCCCAAATACCAAATGCCTATGTACGAACCTTAGTGCACATTCCATCTAGCATTTGCGTTTATGGCTTCTTCTGAGCTACAAAAGTAAGTTTCATGGTAACTTTCGAGGCAATCAAATGATAGTGTATGTTTAAAATGTTAAGCCCTCCATGCATTTTTGGGGAATAGACTAGCTCCACTTTTAGGAGGATGCCTATGAGCAGGTTTATCCGAGCGTGTTTTTCAAGAGATTTTTAAAAATGTTTTTCTTTAGGAAACATGGTTTTTACACTTTTATTTTCACTAGAACTAGATCCCTTTACCATAAAAATATACAGACTAGTCACTCATTCATTTTTACACAACATAATTTTCTTATTTAGAGACATCCCTTTGTACCCTTGTTATTACCTTAAAAAAGTGTTGATTCCTTTAAGAAACATTCCTCATAATCACTCTCAATGTAATAATACTATGCATATATAATTACTTATTAACACATTTATATCATATGGCAATATCTTTTTAGTGTTTTTATAGCATATTTATGGACATGTTTCTAAAGAAGTTTAAATTACTATAAATAAGTATTAACTTGGGCTTATATATCACTCTCATAAAATACATGTAATATTTAATACTATATATGAAA
This sequence comes from Dipteris shenzhenensis, assembly GCF_047967505.1. Taxonomy (NCBI): domain Eukaryota; kingdom Viridiplantae; phylum Streptophyta; class Polypodiopsida; order Gleicheniales; family Dipteridaceae; genus Dipteris; species Dipteris shenzhenensis. The sequence continues at coordinate 9,347,333 of NC_141620.1, read as the reverse complement.
GATTTTCCAAAATATAACTCCTTAGATGTGCTCAAATGGGGTGTTCCGATCAATTTGAGTGGTTGAACGACTATATTTGGACATTGGATATGAAAGTTATGTCACTTTTAAAAGTGTTGTCCAAGGTAGTTTCGCCAGCGAAACTACCTTGGGAGACTTGCTTCAAAGGGGTTTCGCTGGCAAAACTACCTGGATGGCTTGCTTCAATGAGTTTTCTTTGAAGAAACTCTTTCATGAAGATAGGTTGAGAGAGGGTTTTCAATGTCACCCCCTATTAAGTAAAAGTTGTAAGAAGGATCATAAGGGAATTTTCATAGAGAAGTCTACTCTACATGTGGGTTTCTTCAAAAGCCATCCCATTATGCTCTCACCATTCCTACAGATTCACCTAAAGATTTTTGTATAAAATAGGCATTGCTATAATACTTTGCATATTTCTAAGTGAAACTATGTTTTCTTCTAATCGATTTTTGCCATATTTATGCATAGTTGGAAGCTTTTTTTTTCCTTCGCTCGGACGCTCGGAAGATTTCGCTCAGAAAATGCTCGTCCCCCTTTTAGGAGGTTGAGACTTTTCTTATCTTCCCTTGTTTTCCAAAGGTACTCCATTGTGACTTGAAAGCATCCAATGTTTTCTTATCCCATGCTATGAGTTATAAGCCATGATGATTGCTTGTAGGATGCGCAGGCGTACATGTAATGGCCATGTAGAGAGCTTCTAGTAATCTAGCTTTTGTTGGATATGTTGCATCACCCGAAAGTTTTCCTCCTTTAGTCATATATACTAGCCAATCGGATATTCCAAGTACCACACTATTTGTCCTGGTTCAAGGATTTGACCCAGCCACAATAACTCGTGTCAATATTTGGCAATCATAGGCAAAATCTTTCACACACACACAGCACCTCGCCAAGCCACAAACCAACAACTAAGAGAAGGTGAGTAGTCCCCCCCTTATTCTTGGTGGGATTTGTTGCCTTAAGGTGTGACGTGAAAGACTAACTTAGCTATATAGGAATCTTTTCAAAGTCAATGCATCAACAAAAGAAGTCCTCCAAGAATGTCATGATGATGAGTTGACTAAACTTCCAATATCAAAGCATCAAGTGATTTGCTATAGAATAACAATATAATAGCCTTGTTCAAAATCAAGGGTCGATGTCTTGTCTGTGAGCCTGAGTAGCCTTTTGTTTCAAGTTTGAGGACCAAAATCTTGCTTGCGGCCTTTTCCTGGTCTAGCCAAGTGAGCTCTTATGGTAGCTCCCTTAACTCCCCAAGCCGTTTAGATCTCTTTCCCTAGAGAACAATCAGTAATTGAAGGTGGTCATTCAATCCTTTAAGGAAAGAGCATTGGTGGGTTGCATTATTGGGCTCACACCCACTTGCTAGGCTCATGATTGGATACAGGTGTGCTTGGCTTTAGAAGATGACCAGATTCATGAGGTCACCATTTATGGGAGAAGTTTTTTTCTCATCCAATTGAGTTTCCTTGCATTATATCATGGCCCTTGTGGAGTAGCATTTGGTTTTCCTTGGCCCACATACAATGGTTCCATGGTTTCATAGCTGATGATATGGATTCTACACACCATGTGCCACGTTTCCTAGTTATGCTCTATTTCCCACGACTATTGAGGGATTATCATCCCATTTTGTCTCCCATCTGTGACTATTTTGGTACAATGCTGGAGACCCTCCCTTCTACAGCCTCAATCCTTATAGATGTTGAGGTTCCTTGGCTCATGGTGATCGCAGAGTACCTAAAGTCCTTTCTCGAGGAGATCTTTCTAAAGACCTTGGACGAGCATGAGTTCTGATAGAGGGTTGACGTTTTGAAACTCCCAAGTTAGTGTCTCCGGTGCAGACAGATTTGACACCTAGTGAGGTCCTAACCCCACATTGTAGGTTGGGTCTCCACCCAGCCGCACCCTCGCTAAGGTCAATAGCAAAAGGGTTGAGCAGATAGACCCCTCATCCATACACATTGCAATATGAGTCATAGACCCCTTGGGTTGAGCCATCCCACAGGGTTTGGGCTCAAGGGGACTGAAAAATGCTAAGCTAGAGAACTACAAAGAACCGCAAAAGCGGTGCATGCCATTGATATTAGGTGAGAAGCCCCCACCATATCCCTTTGCCCAAGAGGAGTAGGCAGAGAGGGATTCCTCAAGAGATCTTCTTTGATATCTTAATAGACTCTCTCCTAGTTGGTTCCCCATGGTTGCCAACTAGCTTAGGTGTCTACCCTGAGATCTACTAGAAGAGAGATGCCCCTTCCTAGCCTATCATTCATTCCACCCTCACTCCTCCACCTCTCTCCTCCCTCTATCTCCACCCTCAACTACACCCCCGCCTTACTCTTTGTCTTCCCCCAACCCATCCCACTCCCCTTGCCCCCTCGCATTCCTGCGCACCATCACCACCTAGGCTCAGGGCATGGCTCCTACGAGGCTAGTGGACATAGGAGACATTCCCATTTCTCTCTCAATGTATGAGACAAAGCCCCACCTAGGGAATGTTGAGAAGGAGGAGAGAGTAAAGAGAGCTTTGCATGAATGTGGGATGAGGGAGATGGAGGAGACACCAAAGGAGGATAAGAGAATACATCAAATTGCTATTAGCTATCAACCTTATAAAGGATAAGGCTCCTAGGTGCTCCCAAAAATACACCAAAATTCCACCTATATCATAGGAAACCAAGTCTCAGTAATCTCATCTAAGATACAATCCTCCCATCACCTTAATTTTCAAATCTCAACACCCTCCTTCAATACAGAATGGCAAAGGAGTATTGCATTACATTACGTGCTATACAAAATAGGAGAAGCCTTTATCAATCAGAATTATTAGAAGGTTTTGGACTCACTAGGAGACATTGTACTAAAAAAACCAGAGAAGTGTTATATGCTAAAGAAGAAGAGGTAAGGTTCCCTTCTTCCTTTTCAATAGTGCACTCTCTATTAAAGTGGCCTTGTTTGCCACATTCCCTTCTTTTTTACACCTAGGGTGCTTCTTGAAGCATTAGCTTCAATGTGCCCTTTCTTTTTACAATAAGAGTAGGTAGTTTTGGTATACAATGCTTCATTAATAATGGATGCACCCAATGTAGATGCTCCGTGGATTTTCTCTACTTCTCCTCATCAAGAGAAGAGATAACACCCTTGAGCATAGGAATTGGGTACATTTGTCAATGTTGTGAACAAATTAGGCATGATTTGATAACGACCTTGAGAACCATTGCAATTGTGCCCTTTTCTTGAATCTTAGCACTTACAAATGTGGTCCTTGGCCATGAGTAGGATAATGCGGGAAATGAAGATGCCAAGATTCTCTTAAGTCTACCTTGCTTGTTCTTCCTTTTGAAGAAGCATTCACTGCTTTTTAACATATGGTAGACCATTGTCACTATCTTCAGTAGAATATCTCAATGGCCTCCACTAGGGTAGACATATTCCTTGTGACTTTTTCATCTTATCGACCTTGTTCTTAAGTGACTCCAATGATATTATACCATTCTCAAATGCAATGCATACATCCACATTGCACAATAGATCTGAATATTTCTTCATCTCAAAACACAATATATGTGTAATACATGTACCTCATAACAACCTTTCTCATATCTTGGAAGCTTGCCTGAAGATATGACTTCCACACCCGTACCATATCTCTCTTTCTTTGATTGGACACTCCAAAAGAGTTGATTTCTTTTTCTTTTGAAATAGTTCATTATTTAGCCTCATAGATTCCAAGATGTACTTTTTGTCATCTTCAAATAGACAAATAAAAGATAGACTCTTAGAAACTTCTTTATGTCCCATACTATAACAAGTTCTCTTTTGTAGCTTCATTAAATACAATTTTGCATGCTTCACAAAAGTGTTGTCCATCAAGGGCTCCAACATACATATTTCTAGGAATTTTTACCAGGAGAGTAGATACTTTTTCTCATCATCATCATTGTATAATGGCCCTTGTAGGTTGTGGCTTCATGAACTATATCAATCTATCTAAACTCATCAAGTACATTGAAGAAGTCGATATGCTTTTGAAAAGTTACCAGTGGTCCCTCTAGATTATTTGATTCACTTGGAATCCTCTTGAAGAATATCAGGCATCAAGTAATACTATTTCACTTTGCATCCTCATATAACTTTCATGCAAACTTCTCATCAAGCTTTCTTCAATCGGTTAACAAATCGTTCATGTGCGATTTTGCGAACAGAATATTAAGAGGTTTCCCATATGTATCCCCAGCATATATACCTATGGTTATAAAAGCATCTACAAGAATTGAATTTGTAATGAAGGCTTCTATAGTTTCTTCATCGCCACTATCACTATCATCATCACTGTTCAACCTCTCCCCTTGATGGAATGGGGTCACTCTTTGGGTAGCTCTTTGAGGTGGGGGTCTTTCTTCTCCTCTTCTAGATACATGTAATGTGCACCGGCAATTGGACAGTTGCTATTAAAGGTGAAGGTAGTACACAACCTTGAGCAAATTCTTGAACTGCTCCAACTAAACCAGTACCCTGGACTTCTAGTAATGCATCGCATGTTGCATAAGGCATCACCTATTTTTGGATACTTTTTTGGATTTGGCGCTTTTCTCAAGAAGAATTTCTTATCACTTGTTGACAACTGCACAATACGCTCTCCTTTTAAGCTATGATCATGGAAGGCTTGCATGAACCCATCATTGGTCACATTTAGCCTCATGATTGCACTGCCACTTCCAAGTGCTTCAATGGTGAATTTCAAACTTGCCAAGTGACAATATTTTGGCTTTTCCATCTATTACCAACCATAATTCATGTCTCTCTCAAGGTCATCATTCTTTTCCATTGAAAGCTTCTAGGTGACCATTATAAATTTTTGAAATTTTGAAAAGCATTAGATAAGAAACCATTATCTTTTTGGAATCTCCTCATCAAAGACCACTGCAAATTACTCAATTTTCAAAATTTCATGCAATCACTCAGTAAAAAATATTTCTCTCTAGATCCTAATTTTGCAAGTATGATTGGATCTTTTCTAGAGAGGATTTTGGATATGCTCATCCTTTTAGATTTATCATACCATCTTTCAGGATCAAGATATTAAAGCGGAGCTTTGTCGCTACTCTACACACACAATGCTCGCATAGTTGTTGTCCTAGACTGCACTTCTAGCCCTTGTTGCCATAGGGTTAACAAACTCCACTGGACCAATTTGATTACCTATCCTCGGGTTACGGTTGAGTCTATAGACGATGTTATGCTGCGGTTGTCTTTACCCAATGAGTATGGTAAAGATGGTGGCAGTGATAGATGGAGCGAGTTTGTTGTCAATCTTTTCGTTGTAATCCACGAACACCATAGATTGCTTGCTCAGTTTTTAAGAAGGCAGTGTCAACCATTTCTTGAAACAAACACACATAACGCCCTTGAAGAGATATGGCTCTTTGAAAGAGGCGACTTGTTGTTTGATCATCTATCTATTGATTTGGATTGAAGCTGATGTTGGGCAAATGGTCATCAATGGGTAAGGGCCACCTCTCAGATGGCTGCTAAAGCTTCACTATATTTTGCACTTTCCTTGAGTGTTTTGTCATAACTGCCTTGCATAATTAATGCATGTTTGTCCAAGGATCTGATGAGTGTTTCCTAGATGGTCCATTTGATTTTAGAGTTTCAATTTATTAATGACCAATTGCGAGGAGCATCTACATTATCTGGATCATGATGATTTGCATCCCACCGGTAGCGACGGGGCACCGCATCAAATATGGGATGTGTGCGAAAGGAAGATGGAGCCTACATGTATTCAAGGAGGTACTTTTCATTGAGCAGCTTTGGTCTACGCCAAGCAGTCTGTGGCTCCAATTTCTTGCTGATGTCTGGAGTGATTTGTACTCATTGAAATTCTGGAGAGGTCCCATCCTCCTCTTGACTGCATGTTTGGGTATTGCCTCCAAAAATCATCAATGGGATTACCGAGCATTGGAATCCTATCTGTATCTTGTTGCAATTCCCTTGTGGGTGTGCGAATTGAAGCTCATTGATAGAATCATTAATGGTGTCTTCCATTGAAAACTCAAGGGAGATTGGAGGAACATGTGGTCTTGGGTTAGAGGAAGAGGTTATCGGGGAAAAGCTTGAGGTCGAAGCAAGTAGTGAATTTGAGAAGGTAGAAGTAGGGATGTTGGTGGAAAGTGGAGGGAGAGCAGGGCAAATTGATTTAGCAACTTGATAATCCTCAAGGGATGGATTGTCAAGTGTTGGAAAAAAGTTAGGTGTAACTAGATGATAGGAGTTAGATTCTTGGATTAGGCGATAGTGTTGAGAGGCATGGGCAAAGAGGCATGGCAAGGAACATGGATTAGCATGGATTTCTAGAAAGGTATGGAGGATAGTACTGGAGTTAGGGAGGCATGTGAGTAGATCAGAATAGAGAATGGCAAGATAGGGGAGATTAGATTGAAGGTAGACCACATATTCCTCTGGCAGATCCTTGTCACTTTTGGTAGGCATTGACAGCTTTAATTTTGGATTTTTATGGGAGTTATTTCCCCTGAAAGTTGCTGGTGATTGTTGTAGTAAAGGTAGGAGTCCGGCTATTACCTGAAGAGGGGGGCTTCCTATCAAGCATTCATATAGTAGTATTGCATTAGCTTTTAATCATATGAGATTTGCATGCACTGAGAGACTGAACACATTCTTCTCATCTTCATCCATATGCTGGCGTAGATCTCAGAGAGTCTTGGTGCCTACTAGTCTGGTCCAATCAAGACCAAAGACTACATATAACATTTTGATTTGCAAGTGTTTCCAGAGTATGCATATTCTTCCTTCAAGGTGATCCTCTTACTGGAGGATTGCAACAAGCTCTTGGTATAATGTAGTGATGCCTTGTAGCAGAAGATCTTGTGCTGACCCCTCTGCATTGTCATCGGCTTGACCTAGTAGTTGAATTTCCAACTTGCAAATTATTGCCTTTTGATTTTGCCACTCCATGCACATGTCTTTATACTTACCCAATGTGGAGGTGTATGCAAGCTTTAGATTATTGAATTGTTGAGCTACTTTTGGATGCCCTGGAAATTGATCATTAACCATGCAGAGTTGGAGTATCTCTTGCTCTGGAGCATCTAGTTTTGCTTTGGTGTGCACAAGTGTCTCACCTGATGCCATGCATTCCTTCTCTAGAGCTTAAATTTGACGTTGACCTTCTTTGAGGTTGTTCTACAACTCATTGTTTGTGTCTAACGTGGCATGGAGCTGATCCTCTTTAAGTAGTAATCTTTCATTTAAGTGCACCAATTCCTTGTTGATATCATCACAAGTGGCTTGCATATGGGAGAGGGATAACTCGACCTTTTCCTTTCGGTTCAAGGCATCAGATAGTTGTAGGTGTTTTTCTTGGAGAGAAACATGGCTTGTAGGTCATCCTTTCTACTTTTTGCTAGAGCACTTTATGCAAGGAGCTGTTGCTGCATTTGTTCTGCCATGCTTTCCTTGAGCTTCATAATTTCAATCTCGGTATTTTGCAACTTGGATTGGAGTGATGGAAGCATCTGTCTTTCCATTTCTCTTTCCTACTCATCTAACACCATGGTAGCAAGTAATTGAGACCATTGTTGTAACTATTGGCTATGATGTTGTATGGTCTAGAATGTGCTATGGCCTTGCTTGTATTAGATATACAGTTGACTCCCATGTGCCCATGTGGAATTTTGATCTATTTCTTAAACAGTAGTCTATTGGGGGTTGACTCTAGAGTCATGGAGTCTTCAACATTGGTGACTTGTGATTCCTGGAGAGGCATGCTATTTGGATCTCTTGCAAAGTCATTATGTAGCATGGTATCCGCTTGGATTTCCGCACTCGAGTCCTTCTGTTGCAGGAGCAAGACTAAACTGAGTTGCAGTATTCTTTGGCAGAGTTCCACATTGTCATTCTCTAGAATCTATTCAGATTGTTGCCCATCCATGCTATCCGCATTGAGAGTAGGTGGAGGGTCTAATTCCCATTCTGGCAATAATATCAATGTTTCAAAGTCCTCTATATCTTGTGTTGAGAGGGGTCTAGAGTCATCCTCTTGCTCTATTGCAAACCCAATTATTATTGCCAATAGATGGGCAATGTAGCTTTTGCCATTACGTATAGTGGATACATAATTGGTTATTAGCAAGGATATGTGTTGAGCCCAATCTTGTAGTTTTGCTCTACCAAGGAGTGTAAGAGTTTTTACTGACATATAGTTTTTTCTCACTCCTGTATGATTGAAAATGTCAGCAAAAACTTAGCTGCCTCTTTGCATATGGGATCCAGAATCATACCATGGCGTATTCCCTCGCTTTGTGACTTTGTGTTAGGTGGGAATAAATCCTGAATTTCAGAGAATCTTGCATCCAAATGTTTCTTTGGATATTCTTCTTGTGCCTCTGGAAATGAGAAAGCCTCCTACATAGTGGATCTACTGAGGTAGATCTGTAAGGCTTTTCTTTATATGTTACTTTGCCATACTTATCTTTCTCCAACTCTCTGCTTTTATATGATGTTATGAATTGACAAATGTATTCTATCATAGCAGGTGTTGGTAAGAAGGATTTTAGCTTCTCAAAAAGACTACCTAGTTCCTTTGACTGCAAGTTGTAAGCATCGGGTGACATGGTGAACGTTGAGACTCGTGGCGACACAAGCTATATTGTTCCATCTATTGCTAGCTCTGTGTTGGTCTGGTCATCAAGGTGTTCTATTCCTGCATCCTACATAATCAATTGCTCTGCCTCAATTTCTCCTGCCTCTAGGATCCTTTGGTTCTGTGGCATTTCTTCTCAGCATGTTGCAATTATTTGCTCATCAAAATCACTATCCAGGACCACTAGCCTTTGTCACTAGCCTTGGTTGTTTTGGTGTTGACCTCTGGGTCGGTGATTCTGGACCGTGTCCTTCTTCAGGTTGGTAATTTGAGGAGGGTTGTTGAGGTTAAAGGCTTGGGCCGTTTGGCATGGTGTCGCTTTGTCGATGGTATTATAGGCCTTTTTGGACTGTCTTCACCTTGGCATTACACACATAAATCAGGTTCCAGTTTGACAGTTGCTAATATAGTGCCATGTGCTAAGAGTGCTTGTTTCTTTTGTGAGTGGCTAATGCATTTTACTCTTTTTGTGATGAGGGTGCCATGTGTGTGGATAAAACAAGTATCTCTTGGGGCTTTTATTTATGCATTTTATTCATGGTGCTTGAAACATCTGGGTGCACTATGCATGACTACTAGTGAGGTAGGCATTGCTCCTATATGCTTAATTTGCTAAGGGAATCATAGGGTATCTAGGACTCAATCATCACCTCTGAGCCCTAGGTTGAAATCGATTATAACTACCTATATGTGTGAAGGCATACATATGCTAGTGAGTGCTCGTGAAACAATCTAGTCCTAACTATGGAAGACTTGGGAGCCCCAAATTTTCATTATTGTCGGGGATGGCTTGCATGTTAATGTAGTAGCGCTTCAGTCGGCTCCCGTTTATTGTTGTTGTGAATTGGACTCCATCAAACAGCCTAACTCGTTCAAGACTCCTCTCAGACATACCTATCAAAATAGACCAATTTTGCTTCACTAAATCTTTTGTAGTAATGTGTGTCCCAATTCCCCTAGGAGCATTTGGTGCCATCCTGGTTTGCATTGAACATAAAGTCAGAATGATCTATATAAAACTTAAACCTTGGGCCATATGATATGTGAGCAAGTACACAATCAAAATGCCCATGCATTTAAAATTTTAAAGTTTCAAAATTTTTAACAATTGTTCACCCCTCTTACATACATATATGTGTTGTAATTTTGAAATTTAAAAGTCCCTTCCATGCATATACATACCATTATTATGTTAGAGAAGTATTTTTCAAACCCCCTCTTGTCCATAAATGGTCCATACCCCCTCTTGTCCATAAGTGGTCCATATTTTTGAATTAAAAAGTCCCCTCTATACATGTACATACCATTATTATATTAGATAAGTATTTTTCAAACCCCTCTTATTTGTATATGGTCATAGGTCCCCCAAATTAAAAAATTCCCTTCGATTAATGAAGCTAATATGTCACATGTTTATAAAGTTTCTACCATACTACTTGACTACATAGTGCCTACACCCTATTAGAAGATAGTGCCTATACTACTTGACTATATAAACCATTAGTAAGCCTTCTAATTTTGTGGTGGTATAGTTCTTGCACAAGGGTCATAAGCCAAAGGTCTCCTTTAAGCATTTGGGATGGTCATACCATGTGGAGTGCACACAAGGGCAAATGTATGTGCTAGCACCCCCAATACCAATCAAATATTTTGAAAGTCAATGAGATAGGGTATAAGAGTGCAAGGACAATGGGGTGAAAGTGTTGGTTGAGAAGGGGTCTAGGTTTGTTGAATCCAAACACTTTTATCCCATTATACATATACCCTTGCAACCCCTTCTCATTAGTTTTCAAAATATTTGACTAGGGTATTATTGTCAACACATACATTTGCTACAAATTATCATGAATGTATTGACAATGTCTTGCCTCCTAGATGCAAGATGACTTAGCAAGGCCATCAGCAACTCATTGGGAAAAGGGGGTTCAAGAGCCTAATGGTGGAAAAAGGGCCACAAACAAGGAATGAATACTACCACATGCCATATATTACTCATTATCAAAATAAAACCTATAATATTATTAAGGTTGAATTTATATCAAGAAAATTTTGAATATATACAACTAAGATCATTAGGTGGGCCTATTGCAGACCCAACTGGTACAAGACTATGGATGTACATCTACATCCAATGCTTTGCCCCTCATCTCCCATCCCCCACCCCCAATCCTATCCATCCTAATCACCATGATCTCCTTCAATATTGTTGCTCTTGTGGAGACCTGGTCATTCTGTGTTGTCTTTACTCCACCAAACCACTTCCTCCCATATCCCTCCCCCTTCACAGCTTGCATTCATACTTATGGAGAGCTAATTATCCTACTATCTATGTGTAGCACTTGATTAGTCCACCTCATATCCCTTCCTCTCAAACTCTTGAATCCATATCATAGTACAAGAGTGCAAAAAATAAAGCAAATCAATACAAGAAATTTAATGGTAGAAAAAATATATGACCATAAGACAAGAAACTTGAGTGTGGAAAAGACATGGAACCAAAGCAACACACAAACCAATTTAGCTAGATATGACATATCTCCACCATAAGAAGAGGAGTTCTCTTATTAGGGTTGTAGGTACATGATAGCTCCATCTACTATTAATGATATGGTTTGAGGCTTATTCATCTTGTAGGATGTTTATGTGCCAATTACGATGTCATTACATTGGTTCCATTTTGTGGCCCCAACTATGCACGGGGTGATTGGAATCTAGTACATACATGCTTCGCTTATCAACATGTGACACTTGTATAAATCCTCACTTAGAGTTCCTTAGATAAAGAGACAGAGTGAGCTAAAGAGATCATTTGTATGTAGATGGTATACCTTAGACACAATATCATAGGATTGCTAAATAGCTCTATGTGGGTGAAACATAGGGAAAATTTTATATATGAGGAGAATTTCAAGCATAAGCTCGATTAGAGGCCTCATTATCTATATTGATACATGATGGTTGCATCCATGAGAAGTCTATTTGTAGGAGAGGAGTTATTTGTATTATTTCTAGGAAGAAAACTACTTGTAGGATACTAGAGCTAGCAAGATTATCGCTAGATGCTCCATTGAATATGGTTGATGAAGGATGTGCACACTTTCCAAGCAAAAACCTATGAGCAGAAAAGTCCGAGCGATAGTTTTTGACACCAACCATGCTTGTATATTTCCAAAGGAATATACAATTCTTTCTTAATTTCTCATTTATGGAACCATATACTTACTTATTTTTCATTACAACCCTCATTTTAGAGAACATCATCTATATATGAACAAATAGTGAACACTTTAGAAACTCCTATAAATGCCTTCTTACCATACTGTCTTTTGAGTATTATGGTAATTCAATCAATTTAAAATACTTTCCCTAATCTTTAGCAATCCCATATTTGAAGCTCTCATATAACAATGTATACCATATTCCTTGGATGAGTAGGAAAAAGATATTAGAAACCTCATACTTGAAGCCATTATAATTGATCATAAATTAACCTCTAATACATTATCAAATATGGGAAGGCAAGGTAGGGATTTTAAAAATATTCCCAATTCTCTAAACCTAAGTACTTTTAAGGAAATGTGGCCTCTCATGAACTCCTTCCTACCATAATATGAATTAGGGAGAAGTAACTCTCATATACATCTTGAAATTTTTAATTTTTCTCTTTTATAACTATAAAAAGCCTACCATTGCATAGATCATTAAAATTTGAACATTTTTTCTTTTTACAGCTCCTCAATCTGAGCTAAGGAGCAAAAGTTATGAGCCCTTCTGCGTAGGCTCTCCAAGGGTATTTTGCCAGTGGAATACGGCTGGGGAAAGCTCTTCAAACCATATTCCTATGGCAAAATACACTTAGAGGGTCTATTAAAAAGGTACTATTTATTTTTCTTAGGTCATCCCGAGGAACTGTAAAGAGGATATTTGCTCAAAATTTCATGATCCAAGCAATGGTGAAAGGAAAAGAAAGGATTTTTGAAAGTCATAAAATAAGTCACCACTTGGACATTATATATGTATATTATATAAAGGTATATTTATATCTATATCTATTTATCAATGTTTCATATTTACTTACATATTCCTTGAAATAATTTGGAATTTTTTGCTCCCCAAAAATGACTTGAGCCTATATATTTTGACCCCTCCCACCTTTTGTCTGCTCGTCGCTCGGGGTTTTTGCTCGAAAAATGGAAACCCCCGGTTGATGAAATGGATAGTTTTTTCACCTTCTATGGCCTTATATTTTTATTCCATTATATTTACTGATTTGCATACTTAATTTACCTTGTATACAAGTGCAAAATGGTAAACTTTGAAATATTATGAGTAATAATCTGAACAATTTTTAATGAATGGTTTTGAGTGGTTATGAGTTGATTTATAACTAGATTTATAATTATATTTCTCAAGTAAAGGGGGCTCATATTTCTCGATTGAAAAGGGATATGAATGTCTTTGTAATTATTTTTGTGATCAGTTTTGGAATGTAGATTAATTTAATGAGCTAGAAGGTTTATTTCACAAACTCGGTGTAATGCAAGTTGATCATCCCATAGGCAAAATCCTTCCCATGAGTCAAGTTTCCTTCTAGTGATTTTTCCTAAACATGCACAAGGTTATATGAGGTTTTTTCCTTTCATGTATCGATGAACGACCCTTTAGGATTATTTGTTATTGTACCCTTGCAATCCTTTTGATGCATCAAGGGAAACTTATATAGCTTCATGTAAATTTGTTTGTTCATGCATATAGCTGATGATTTTGTGGATATGTAGACTACTAGGTGTGCTAAATACAGAATTGACTAGGGTCAAAAGTGTGAGTTTTAGTGCTCGTACAATGTAAGAGTTCATAACGTTTTGTTTTGTTTTTTTCTTGTGAGTGCAAGTGAGGAAGTCTAATATTAAATTCTAGCCATTTGCTACCTAACTTGGACACACAAGTGACTCTATGTAATTTGAAACCACAAGGGTGGGCTACTTTATAACCCATTTTGAAATCTAAAAGCTACCTAGTATTGTGCTATGTGTCACCACAAACCACTAAGGAATACTAGTCATGCTCTTGCATTTCATGGTCGATGAATACCTAGAAAGGTCCAATAAAAACATTAAAAATTTGAAATTTACCATTACTTTATTGGGTTCTTCTAGCTACTATGATTGTCAACATTTAGAGTTGACTTTGTTTAAGGCATTTGAACATGGACCATTTGAATTGGATCCTAAGTTACCATTTCCACTTGATATCTTTTGTTGGTACTCGAACCTTCCTAAGGGCTTTCACTATAGCATGTTTAACAAAGTCCCTTTACCATTTTTCAATGATAATTTTTATTATGGACCACCTCCATACTTGGAGTTGGATGTGCAAACAAGGTCATGAAGGTTGACCAGAACCACCTATGGGTTTCTTAACTTATCTCTCTTTATTATAGGTACAAATTTTGAGGAGAATGACCTATGGGCTTCTTAGTATACCAAGAAGATACACAAAGAAGGAAAGCTTTGCTTCATCGACACCAAGCACAATTAAATGGTAGAGGTTATGTGTGTGTGTGTGTTGTAATTCCACCAAAAAAAATGTCTGTGTGTGTGTGTGCGCATGTGCGCACACGCGTGTGTGTGTCTATGTGACACACACACACACACACACACTTTTTTTGGTGAAATCCATTTAAGATTATATTACAAGAAATAATCCTTCAAGAAGGGACAACCAGTTAGAAGCATCAGAGGTTGTCATTATATGGCAACAAGGTAGGATAATCTAGATCCCAGGCATGTAGACAAATTTCTATAAAGATGCTTGGAAGAAGTGATATTTGGCAAGAGAGGTATCACCAAAGACCCGATGTTGGTTACGGTCTTTCCATAGGGTCCATAAAGCCCAATAACAAACCCAGTAAAAATGAAGACCATAACCCTACCTGACTAGGTGAAAACCAAACAAACCAGGATTGTTTGCCAAAAGAAGCCCTGGGGAAATGAACCTAAAGCCATTGTTGTGGCAAAATTAGGAAATCATGAGACTCTAAGAAATGCCAGAACATATAGGACATAAATCCCCCCCCCACACACACACACACTTACGATTCTCCTTTTTCTTTCGCATCCACTTAATTTCTTAATTTTCCCTTTTCCTATTTTTTCTAATTCCTTTTCCTTCTATGTCACAAACACTCCCTAATTTTTCCTCATTCCTCCTAATTTTTTCCCAATTTCTTTCTTAAAGCTCTAAATTTTTCTCTCTCCCCCCCCTACATCTTTAACCAAATTTCTCCGATTTTTTCCTCTTCCTTCCCATAATTTTCATTGATTTCACTTGATTTCCCCCCAACTATTTTAATTAATTTTTTAAAACTAACTTTTTAAATCCTTTTTTCTTTTTTTCAAATTCTCTTTTAGCTCTTTTTTTTTACACCTTTAAAGTCCACATTGAGCTGTTTAAGTTTTGTGTTTAAGCCACTATTTTATTGTGACCTTGATAACAAGGGAGGGGTGCTTATGACACATGCCTTCCCAATTATAGTTAAGTTGGTTTTTACCATGTTTTCTTGTTGGATGGTGGCTTGTATGTCGACTCTCCTCTTCAATTAAAAGAGATGCTTATCGGGAGTTCACCAAGCTCCAATTTTTTTGCAAAAACATTATTGTCATTTCTTATCAAAGCTCTTATATACTTTCTATGCAATTTCATAGGTGCTTTACCTACATACTCAAACTCTTCCTTATTCTATAATGTTCTCTTTCTAACCTTTACTTTGTCTTTTCACTATGAAAAAGGGGTTTTTGTCTTGTTTTCCACACACATGTCCTTTCCCGTGCAACTTTGGATGGTTGCACATAGTACACTTAAGTCATTAAGGCCTTTATCGGCTTCTTAACTCCTTTCTCTAACTTGTGTTTTGTTTTCATTTCAGAATATTCCATGGGATGTTTTGTGCTAATCAGAAGCTCTCAATAACCCTCTTCTGGCTCCTTCTCCCTCATCCCAAGCATCTTTGGATGGTTGCACTTATTACATTCCAGTCATCATGGCATTGCCTTTGACTCACTTTCATTGCTCGCCGAGCAATTTTCTCTTTCTTTTGTTTTTTTCTTCTTTTTAAGAAGTCTTCCACCCCAACAATTCCCAAATTAGCCCACTCCATCCCTGTTATGGCTATCATATAAACTCTTTTTTCCCCTGGTTACTTGTAAAACCAACAGCTCCGATTGCTTTAAAATGGCATGTCTTACTCAAGCACTTCTCTTACTCTTTTTCCACTGCTTATTTCTAAAACATTACTAGTCCTTTTGGGTAAACAGTAGGTCATCACACTAGGTGATAACCTACTGTCTCACCTAGTGTGTACCTACTGTCTCACCTAGTGTGTTGTATCCTACTGGGGCAAAGGTGGGTACACACACACACAATTACTATTCTCCTTTTTCTTTTGCATCCACTTAATTTCTTAATTTTTCCTTTTCCTATTTTTCTAATTCCTTTTCCTTCTATCTCACAAACACTCCCTAATTTTCCGTCATTCCTCCTAATTTTTTCCCAATTTCTTTCTTAAAGCTCTAAAATTTTCTCTCTTTAACCAATTTTTTCGTATTTTAGTTTGCTTTATCATTAGGATCCCCGTACCCATAATTTTAGGAAATAGTAAGCATGGATATCTTGATATTGTAATATTAAAATTCCCTAACTCATATAAATTTATTTGGCTATAAAGGAAATTTTAGCATTTTAGGGGTCTCCAATGCTCTAAAAAATAACTCCATCTTCAATGTTCTAATAGAGAAAAGGACCCTTCCCACCATACTTGCTCTCCATGTAATTGAGCGTTCTATTAATACAATACGAGATAGTACAACATTGTAAAATATGATTTCCCTTGCCAACTATTTTGCACAAAAATATACAAAAAGCAAATGTTCAATAATTGATAGTACAAAAAGAAAAATTCAATAAGTAATATTGTTGAATTAAAGGTTTAGAGAAGAGCTCTCCATGTTTTGATATCATAAGTAAGTAGCTTGGGATAGGGATCATTGAGTCTCATTTGATTGAATTTGAGTCAAAATCAACTTGAATTCCCAACAACACGACTCATTGCACGCAGCAATTATTCTTTAACCATATTCAAACAATTCAAGTATTAAAGTTGCTCATTTCTTCATATTTTATTCCTATAGATTCATAAATCTTATATTGAGGATACTAAAAAATGAGTTATTAACTATATTTCACCCAATAATTAAGGTTTCCACATTTCTTCATATGTCCTTCTTATAGATACTTAAAAAGGATTTTATGGTTTACACGATAATTTGATATGGGTGCGTTAATTTTTAGTCAATTTTTGGTATGAGAACTTAGCTTGGAACTTAAGACATTAGCTAGGGAATGCACTTTGATTTCTTTGAATATGGATTTTAGATTGAGTGTAAGATTGTGAATGCTATAGAGAATATTCATGAGGCAGCTTAGATTCATAGTCTCTAAATGTTCCATAATGATGAAAAGCTCACATAACCTGGCATCATATATGCTTTTAAGAATTATGCATGATCATTAGTAATAAAGGAGTATGAGCATCCAAAAATGATCATCACTATTATGATATCCTAGCCTATCACACTATCCATAGTCTACCACCAAGCAAACATTAGTGGTCCTTTGAGTAGATCCCTAGTATTAAAGTCTAAAATATTTGTACTAATGTGGCCCATATTTTCTTTTACCATAATAGCACCACAATCCACAATAGCAAAAAAACTAGTAGTAGTGGAGCTTTAATAATTGTTTAAGATTGACTATGAACATTAGGGCACGTATTACCTATGTAGGAGCATATAATTTCCTATATATGAGGCATGCGTAGTCCAAATAACAAAAAACATATTGCACAAATGCCAAGTCCATAGATACTTCATACAAGGTCTCAAACGTCTTTGCACATGTCACAATATCCAAAGACTTTGATGAAGTAGAATGTAAGAGAAGAATAAACTTTTGCATGATTCAAGCTAGCAATCTCCTACCAACAACCATGCCCATGCTTTCAATTTAGATCAATTTTTGATAGCACCTAACCTACCAAAACATATTCATCAAGCATGTCACACAAAAAGCTATACTAGGAAAAAGGCTACATTGATCATGGTGATCATGTTGCACAAACCAACAAAATACATTTTGATCACATTGAGTAGAGCTAGCAAACTAAAGAATATACTTGCGTGATTTCTAGAAAAAGTCTATGTTAATCATATTTTTTGTAGAATCAACAAACTAGAGTATAGATTTGCAGATGTTGATCATGTAGAACTTTCAAACTAAAGAGAACGCTTCCAATTTATAATTTCCAGAAGAAATATACATTGATTCCATTGGGTAGAATCAACAAACTAAAGAATAGGCTGTATACAAAAAATCCCCCAAAAAAATGACCAATGTGTTTAGCCTAGCAAAGAAGCACAAAATTGCATTTTTCAGACCATGACTTCATGCATACCTCCACTTGTGTAGATCATCTCCAATTTTGGATCATCAAGCAAATCTCTAAGTAAATCTCCAATTTTGGATCATCAAGCAAATCTTAGCATGGTCTCTTTCTATGTGTGTATGTGCACGCACGTGCATATATGTGTGTGTGGAAGGCAAGACAACAACCTCTTTTTCATAGTCAAAAGACAAAGGAGTCAAAGTAAAGGATAGAAAGAGAATGTTATAGAATTAAGGAAGAGTTTGAGTATGTAGGTAAAGCACCTATGAAATTGCATAAAAAGTATATAAGAGATTTGATAAGAAAGGACAATAATATTTTTGCAAAGAAATTGAAGCTTGGTGAAGTCTTGATAAGCATCTCTTTTATTGAAGAGGAGAGTCTGCATACTTGCCACCATCCCACAAGAAAACATGGTAAGAACTAGCTTAACTTCAATTGGGAAGACAGGCGTCATAAACACCCCTCCCTTGTTATCAGGGTCACAATAAAATAGTGGCTTAAACACAGACTTAAACAGCTCGATGTGGACTTTAAATGTGTAAAAAAAAGAGCCAATAGAGAATTTAAAAAAAAGGAAAAAGAAATTAAAGAGTTAGTTTTAAAAAATTAATAAAAATAATTGGGAGGAAATCAAGTGAAATTAGGGAAAGTTATGGGGAAGGAACCACAGTAAAAATGCAAGCTCTTGACCCTTCATGTTGGCTACGTAGTCTTATAATGTCTCCTTTCAATTTTGCAGAATTCGCATGCAGCAAATATAAAGCTAAAAGCTACTAACACAAAATGAAGAGCTACACTTTAAAAATTATAAAAAATGAAGCTTGTACTTTAATAAAGTTGATATACTCCCCTAACCTCTATGTTTCTATGATTGATAGGTAGATTTTACATTTTTGGAGCATATGGAATCCTTATTACATTAGTGAATATTTTATGGGAGTGATGCAAAGTGGGTAGAGCTTTTCTTTTATTTGGGGATGGGGGGGGGAAGCTTTTCTTTTATTTGGTCGAAGAAGGCAAGTGGTAATTATAAGGGAGAGATTGTAAGATTTATGGTGCAAAAAACCTCTGGTGATATGGGCAATTCATGTATATTTAATGAATTTATAGAATAAAAAATCAACTCATGTACTCATGTCCCATGGTTACATATTTTCGAGTGCACCAGAGAGAGAGAGAGAGAGAGAGAGAGAGAGAGAGAGAGAGAGAGAGAGAGAGAGATCACAACATTGTGTGTGAACAACGGAGTTGGCGCTTCAAAAACTGACCCTTCACTCAAAAATCACCCTTTAAGACGGTATAATGTAGCTTATAGGGCAAAGATAACATCATTGTAATTTCTAAAGAAAAGAAAAGAAAAGAAAAAGGAAGTGCATATTTATTAGGGAAGAATTAAAACTACAAAAAGTAGAAACACTCTATGATTGATGGATAGACATTAATAATTATTAAGGAGGAAGGTTGGTGTGACATGATGGGTTCAACTCACATATAAATCAATAACATCCTCATAAGAAGTCTAAACAAAACGTGAGGCCAAATATAGGGACACAATACTTTCATAAAATAATACAAGTAGGAGCCACTTGGAAAATTGCAACGCAAAGGGAATTGAGCAAAATATGGGGAAAAAATTTAGGAAGAGAGGGAGAGAAGTAAAGAAGGGGCAAGGAAGGAGTAGCATAGTAGCAGCGAGGGCTACGCCAAGCCAAGTTGGAGAGAGAGAGAGAGAGAGAGAGAGAGAGAGAGAGAGAGAGAGAGAGAGAGAGAGGTGAGGCAAATATTGAGGAGGGGAAGGTGAGAGATCAAGATGATACTAAGTTGAGGAAGGCAAGGCAAATATTGAGGGGGTTGAGGGAAGGGGAAGGTGAGAGATTAGGATGATAGTGAGGTGAGGATGAGGGGGCAAGGTAGCAAAGACAAATCATGTGCTACGAATGTTTCTTGAGTTTTTAAATGAGCTCTCTACCTAATTTGTTATAATTGAGGAAGGTGAGAAAGAAAACCAAATAAACCATCATGGATGGCCTTAGCCTAAATCAATTCATAGGAAGGGGTTGGCAGAGTGGCTGGGTCTTATCTATGTGAGTGGCTGGGTCTTATCTATGTCTTGATGTGATGGACAAACTTATTATGAGGCTACTAGGGGAGGTTCATTGTAAGGCTACTAATTTGGGTTGGGAGGTTGTCTTGCTTTGGATTCGCTTTAGAAATGCGCATTTGCCCCTCATCTTGAGTGTTTTTCTGGAATACAGTGAATGTCTTCTACTGAGGGGAGAAGCTGTCAACACTCGAGTAGTAAATTGCATCGGTAGATCTCGTATGGCTGTTTTAAATGTTTGTGCTATGTTTATTTCTTGGTTTATTGAGGGCATACAAAACATCTTGGCACTAGCATGACAAGTGCTAGTAGCAAAACCTT
Source organism: Dipteris shenzhenensis (assembly GCF_047967505.1). Lineage (NCBI taxonomy): Eukaryota > Viridiplantae > Streptophyta > Polypodiopsida > Gleicheniales > Dipteridaceae > Dipteris > Dipteris shenzhenensis. The sequence continues at coordinate 9,326,723 of NC_141620.1, read as the reverse complement.
GCGGGACAACTCTCTCATTGCTTGCTCAACCATTTAATTCAGGTCCTCGCTTGCGCATAGTAACACTAATTCGATTTTTTGAAGATGGTGGTGATTGGGCCTAATTAGGCCTAGTGGGATTTACGTATGTAGGTGGCTAAAATTTATGCTTTTGAGCTTTACGCATAGGTCCTAATTTTGTCGCGGCGGTATAATTCCACGGTGCCACCGTAGGCCATGTATATCTAGCCTTCTGTGAAGCAGCTACTTGTGTGTGTGTGGAGATTGCATTCCCAGAGAGTAGATCTCTAGAGCTTAATCTCTCGTCTTCACCTCCTTCAAGGAGAGGCCTTTTTGTCTCTCTTTCCTCTGCCCAGTCTTGAATAGCTAGCTAGCTGTTTTGTTGATTGCACTGCAGCACACCTGGGGCCTCTTTCAAGCTCAACTTCCGCTTCTCAAAAATTCCCCATCTGTCCTATCGAAGTGATCGGCCCCAGGTGCAAGATTTCCACCCCTGTCGGCTCCCCCTCGGGCTTGCCACCTTTCAAACTATTCAGCGATGGCGTGAAGATGCTGTGCAACGATCATATGCCCCTTTTTCAGCTCACCCTGGCATTTGGTGGGAACTATGATGGAGCCGATGCTCCCTCCCATACCGTGCTGTACGTCCTGCAGTTTTGCTCCTATGCCTCAGTCTGTCATGCCTCCGTGTTGTAGCTTTGCAGCAGCCTCGTGATTCGAAAATTTTGATCTGGAAGCTGGAAGTAGCGCGTGATATGTTAGGGCAATCTCTTTTGTCCTCCCCTCCTCCTCAACCAGTGCCTTCTGCAGACCGGATGGCGTTGGTGCCTGTCACAGCTCCTCCATCTCTACAGCAGCCCCCGCCCCCGGTACCACCAGCACAGCAACAGACCTTATTCTCGCCCAAAGCTACTGAATTGGCCTTCTATCCACCGGCCCTCGCAAAGCACGAAGCTGTGATCGCGGATCGTGACTTATTCTACGACACTTTGAACAAGTTTCACGCTGCTCTTGGCACTCGCCTCATGTAAGTTCTAACTCTACTTTCTGTGAGGCAGACGACATACCAATGTACTTTATACCTGATATGAAAAATATAATTCCTGTGAAGGCTACGCGGATGCGTGGCAAATAATTCTAAAGTTGACATTCCAAGAGTAAGTGATATTCCACGTGAACTGCCTTCTGTAGTGGAGTCTGAAGTCTAGCATCGTAAATCCTCATGAAGCGACCGAGATGAAACAGGATTGAGAGTATCAAGTTCTCACGCCCGATGCAAACGGTAGACTTGATTGACAGTCCCTTTTTAAGGAGACCTCATTGCAAGTAGCTGTCTCCGTTATCCTGACCAATTTAGAGGTGCGTAGAAAGGACTACTTGGCACAATAAAATCAAGGGTCTTGGGCTTTGTTCTGGGCTGGACATGGAGAATACTCATTCCAAGTGTTGGGGCTTCGTGGTTTACAATAATCTTTTGAGCGCCAATGGGCTGAAATGTGGTCCTGTGGTGGTGGGGCCATCCAGTATTGACCAGTCGATGGATCTGAGACGCAGAAAGATTCCTGTGTTCTCAGGATACAGGTTGTTCTTGTGCAGACTGGACACTGCCTTCAGTCAAAATACACGTGTGGGTTTACCCATCTACAATTGAGTCATTTGGGCTGCTTTTAAAAAAAACAAGAATGAGTTGTTACTTCCTGAGGTGACATGCTCAGTATCCTATCATCTATAGACAAGGTTTTGCACGCATTAACGTTCCTTCTGGTGTTTTGGAGTCTCTCTAAATTTGATCAGCTTATGGGGTGTACTCTATATGTATAAGGGTTTCAGTTTTCTGATTTGCTCAGGATTCCAACAATCGGTGGCAAGGAGCTTGATTTGCACCTACTCTATATAGAAGTTTCTGCTCGTGGTGGACTGGAGCAGGTATTACAAAATGCTGTTTTAGAATTCTTTTCTCCTTTTATGGAGTTCCAATTTAGGATATGCAGAAAAAACCTATTGTTTGTTTTCTTTCAATTGAAAGACTGCCTCAAATGATTGTGGGGGTGAAACGCCGGAGGTTAATTTCCCTCTTTTACAATGGTATCGAGGGTAGAGGCTTTGGAGAACAGTGGTGGGTCTTAGCACCGCCTTGGTGGTGTGTTTCTAGTCTCTGTTCTTCCAGCATTTGCAGGTCTGGTATTTTATAGTAGGTCTTGTTAGGCTGATGATTGTGTTTTGCATTATGGTTTACGTTTACTTGTTTCAAGTTGTTGGTTTTTAGGTTGGATCTAGCTACCCCTTGGTTATAGAGGTGACTGCCCTTAGAAAATGGACCATAGGCAGGTGCCCTGAGTGTTTGTAAAATTCGCCCCTTGGCTGATGTTTTCCTGTGCTATGGCTTAACATTTAGTTGATACATCTGCCTGTATTGTTCTTAGGTTGGGGCTAGCTACTGTTTGGTTAGAGGTGGGGACCTTGTTGGTAGAGTTTCTGCAAAAGTCATATGCACTTGCTTTATTTGACTGGCTTTTTGTGGCAATGGTGCATTAGGTTATCAAGGATCGGAAATGGAAGGAGGTTACTGTAGTTTTCAACTTCCCTCCTACGACAACCAGTGCATCTTACGTTCTACGCAAATACTACATCACTTTGCTGCATCATTATGAGCAAGTATACTTTTTTGGAGCTCAGGGACAAGTTGTTCCTCCTCCAGGTATTTTCCAATCATCACCTTCTGGAACAGATCCACTGCAGAAGTCTTATTGTGCATTAGCTATCACTTGTTTCATCTGAATTTTAACATTTGCAGCACCTTTACCGGGTCCAAGCCCAAGCTCAGGGCAACCTTCAGCAGATAATGGCTTTGCCAACCATGGATCAGAGGAGGCAGAGTCAGCTGTAAAGAAAAGGAGGCGGAGGGGAACATTAGAGCCAACTCAATTATATGGAGGTATTGTCGTATGATGCTTTTGTACTTTTGAAAGTAACAATTGATTAATCGCATGCTAAAATGTGCTTGTTTAGTAAGACATCCCAATGGTATCTTTCTTTGTCTTCCTTGTTTTATTTAAAAGGGTCCCCTTTTCCTCTTGATCTCACTTCTGTCTCGTGTCAGTTGATTTAGGAACGTCTGTTGGCCATACAGTGTCGGGGGTGATTGATGGGAAGTTTGAGCATGGGTATCTCGTAACTGTCAGTGTCGGTACTGAGAAACTCAGAGGAGTACTATATCACATGCCATCGGGAAGCATAGCCCCTCAGTTTGCAGCAGTGGCAGGAATGGCTAGTGGTATTGGTTCTTACTCTGCTCCTGAGGTTCGAAAAAGGCGAAGGCGACGCCGCAAGGATGAGATGCCAAAAAAGGACCCCAATGCTCCAAGACCAAACAGAAGTGGATATAATTTCTTCTTTCAGGAACAACATATGCGGCTTAAGGCTTTGCATCCTGAAAAAGACAAAGACATCAGCAGAATGATTGGGGAGTTGTGGAACAAACAAACAGAAGCAGAGAAGGCTGTAAGTGTCTTACTTCTCCTTTCCTTGCTAAGTTGCGCTGGGCTTTGACATTTGTACGTTTCTCTATGACACGTCTCATTATGATGCTACGTAGTGTTTCTGCTTACAACATAACGGCTTGCTGCAATCTTGCCAAGACATATGTTGTTCGCTTCCTTTAAATTTAGCGTCAGAGCTATAGAATAGCCAACTCTCTGCTGGGAAAGACTGTCCCAGGCTTCACACTATGCCAACAAAATCTCGTGCACGCAAGTGTATAAGAGAATGAACACAAACATAAACCAGAGAATACACAGTTTGTAGAATGGCGAAAGAATAGAAGGATGCTCCAAGATAGATACAAAATGTGGTGCTCAACCTACCACCACCCTTTTGTGTGCTGCCTAGATTTGGACTGTTGGAACTCCCATAGGCTTTCATCTACATCCACTTGGCACCTCTTCTTTGGGCATCTTCTGCCCTAGGTCTCCCTCCCCCATGCTCTCCTTATATGGGGGCTTACAGATGGGGAGGTGACCTTTCCAACAGATTGGGTGTTGGAAATAGAGGATTGAATCACTCACACCTCACTTCCTCTCTAGCTCATACAACACTCAGAAAACTGAAAGAGAGAGAGGACAAAACTCAGATATATTCCTCCACAATCGTGGGCAACAAAAGCTCAAGAGTGAGCGTGTACGTTTCTGGAGTGCTGTCAATGATGCTGAGCCTCTTCCTCTCCCTATGCGCTTGCCTGTGTGCAAGGCTGTAAGTGCAGGTGATGAGGAATGAGGGGGGAAGGGGGGGCTTTTTATAGGGGGCTAGGCCCCCTCATTTTGGCCGACGAGGGAGTCGGCTCCCTGCCCAAGGCACTGACCTGCCAGCCCACCAACCGACCTGATTGGTCGGCCTTTGCTGGCTGGTCAGGCCGGCTTAGGCCAGCCCTATTTAAGGGCCCATAAGCCCTGCTTATGGGCTGCTGTTGCAGCTGCCAACTCTGCCCGTGCGTAGGTCTAGGAGCGCCTAAGATGTCGTGCCATCTTCACGCTGCAGTGTGGGTTCTCTGACAGGTAGGTCTTCTGCCTTTTCACCTCCCCTACCCCCTTGTCCCCTCAAATCGGGGGCTCACAGGTGGGGCAGTGACCTTCTAACACCCCCTCTCAATGTCACAACTGTGGGCCGATCCCCATGCGTCGAATGAGGTGCTCCAACTGCTCCCTGGGAAGCGCCTTCGTGAAGACATCTGAGATGTCGTCGTTGGTTGGGTAGTATATCAACTCTATGACTTCTTCATCGATGAGTTCTCGAACAAAGTGGTAGTGGACCTCGATGTGCTTCGTCCATGCATGAAACACAGGGTTGTTGGTGATCGCTATGCAGCTTTGGTTGTCGCACATAACTGTAGTCGCATCTTCTTGGGCCACATTCATATCCTCCAAGATCCACTTGAGCCACAATGCTTCACATGCCGCTGTACAGGCAGCCCTGTACTCCGTCTCTGTAGATGAAAGGGTGACAGTAGGTTGTTTCTTACTCAGGCATGACACGGCTCCTGATGAGAGTAAGAAACAATATCCAGAGGTCGATCTCCGGGTATCAATGTCACCTGCCCAATCACTATCATAGAAACCTCCCAACTCAATGCCTCTGGTATAAGTGATGCCGTAAGTGCAAGTACCCTTCAAGTACCTTAGCACCCTCAAACCTGCGTCCCAATGAGCCTTCTTGGGTGTGGCGGAGAACTAACAGAGCAATCCAACTGCGAAGGAAATGTCTGGTCGAGTATTGGTGAGGTAAAGCAAACTCCCCACCAAGCGTCGATATAGTGATGAATCAATTGGCTGAGATGGATCACACACTCAGCTTTAGACCAGTTTTCATGGGAGTCACTGCAGCTTTGCAATTTTCCATCTCAAAGCGTTTGAGCAGTCTCCTACAATACTTCTCCTGTGAAATAAAGATATTGCTCTTTCCCTGCTTCACCTCAATCCCAAGAAAGAAGTGAAGTATGCCTAAGTCAGTCATCTCGAACTCCTCCATAAGAAGTCTCTTGACTTGAGCAATCTTCTTCGTATGATCCCTAGTAATGATGAGGTCATCCACATATAGAATCAATACCAGCCGCAAATCCCCCTCTGTGTCGAGATAGAGATTTGCCTCTGATGGACTCCACTGAAGCCCGATATTCTGAAAGAAAACATCTATCTGCTAGTACGTGGCTCTGGGGGCTTGTTTCAGCTCGTATAAGGCCTTCTTTAGCTTGTAGACTTTTGATGGGGATCCTGGAATCTGAAATCCTGGTGGCTGTGCCACATATGTCTCCTCCTCTAGGTTACCATTCAAAAATGCAGACTTGACGTCCATTTGAAAAATAGGCCAACTGTGATGAGCAGCCAAGGCAATGACTGTCCGAATAGTCACCATCCTAAGCTGTGGGGGCAAAGGTCTCGTCGAAGTCAAGTCCTTCTGACTGTGCATAGCCTTTCACCACCAATCTTGCTTTGTACTTGTCCAATCTCCCATCTGACTTGGTTTGGTCACTGAATCCCAGGTGTCATTTTTCAAAATGGCATCCATCTGTGCCTTCATGGCTTCTTGCCATTCTGGTATATCCTTTGCTTCCTGGAAGGAACGGGGCTCCGCAAGTTGAGCTACCAAAGCGAAGTTCACGAAGGGTTTTAAGACCGTCGCGCTCCAAAACTACTCTCGGGTATGTCCGTGACCCGTGAGTCTGCTAATGTCTTCAAATACCATTGAGGTAGCTTCTTCTGAGATGGAGGTACTTTGGATGAAGTTGACTTGGGAGCTGGCTCTGGAATGGTATGCTCCTCCTCCTCCTCCTCAGGGTCTTCAATCCGCTCCACCTCGCAGATGGTGACTTTGGGTGGGGGTAATGCTGGAAGTTTTGGAACCTCCTCGGCAGGCTGTGGCTCGGTCTCTTCGAAGATCACATCCCGCTGATAAGGATCTTCTTGTCCGGGTCGAATAGGCGGTAGGCATTGGACTCTTCACTATATCCCACAAAGATATAACTCCGGCTATGGGGATCCAGCTTTGTACGCTCATCTTTGTGTACATGCACAAATGCTTTAGAACCAAAAACCCTCAGATGAGAAATGATGGGTTTCTTACCATAATAAGCTACGTATGGAGTCTTGCCATCAACAGCCTTGGTCTTGGTTTTGTTGAGGATGTGAATGGCAGTGTATCAGACTGTAATAATAATGACTTTGCATCTAGTTCACAAGCTTAGATTAGCATCCAGTCGGTTTATCAGGTTGTAATAACAATAGTTTAGAATGAGAACTAGCATTAAGCTGAGATAGAATGTAAGAACACATTACACGGTTAGAATTACCATCTAATCGCATGTCATGAGTGAAGCAGTCATAAGAAAATAGAACCTTTGAATCCAACTAAATGCAACATTTTCAAATTATAAGGTCCAGTTGAGTGAAGCAATCGTATCCAAGGACATATAAATGGCGAATTATTGCTTTAAAAATCAAGTTATATAGAAAAGCCAAATGTATAGTCAGCCCCTAAAGCTATATACCCATGTGGTATACAACTAAGTTTTACTCTTCTACATTTTGAAAAGAGACCACCATCGTATCGAAGTATGGATAAATACAAAGACAATTTACTATTTTTTTTTTCAAAGAAGATTCACCGCAATAGGCTTTCAAGAGATTCCTCCCTCGCAACATGGTCAACCCTGTCTTTGTGACGGTCCTGTGCTTCCTCTCAGCAACTCCATTGTGCTGAGATGTGCGAGCTGTCTCTTAATCCCTTTCTTCTTGCAGAATCCATTGAACTCGGAAGTTCCTCTCAACTCTGTTATAGGCCATTTCAAGATCAACCTTGAGGAAACATAGATTTAAACGGTTTTTCTCAACCTCATCCCGATTCTCAGGATAGAGAGTGTCTTGTTGATACTCTTTTATCAACAAGGAATCCCAACCCTTGGGATAAAGACTTTCCCCTTACTTCCATGCTCCCACCACCATCATTCCACTAGGCAATGCCCGTGGTGGCTCAAATGTTTTAGGCAAATTACAATCCAATCTTGCTTCTTGTTGGTGTGCTCCATCCATGAAAGAAATTCGTCTCGATTCTCATCATACTCCATGAAACTCATCCCAATTCTTGGGATAGAGAGTGCCTTGTTGATACTCTTTTATCAATAAGGAATCCCAACCCTTGGGATAAATACTTCCACGTTCGCACCACCACGGGGTAAGGGTCATTGCACTAGGCAATCCCCATGGTGGCTCAAATGTTTTAGGCAATTTATTACAATCCAATCTTGCTTCTTGTTGATGCACTCCTTCCATGAAAGAAATTCGTCTCGATTCTCACCATGCTGCATGAAACTTATCCCAATTCTGGGGATAGAGAGTGCCTTGTTGATATTCTTTTATCAAGGTCTGCCTTCTTCTTGCGGCACTCTTTAGCGAAATGACCAAGCTTCTCATAATAGAAGCACTTCATCTGCCTCTTTTTCTCTGCATCCTCGGTCTTGTTTTTGTTCTTGGAGTCTTTGAACTTACCCTTATCGGGCTTGTCCCTCGCCACGAGAGCCTTCTCGTCCGATTGCGTAAACAACTTTTCCCAAGCCTCTTCCTGCAATAGTAAAGGCCCAAGCTCCTCGAAGGTGAGAGGCTTGGTTCTCTGCGTAGAAAAGGGGAAAGGGACAGATTTGGAAAAGGGGGATAGACTAGCAGAAGGAGAGAGAGATAGGGGAAGAAGGGAGGAGAAAGGGTAGGAAAGAGAGGGAGAGATTGAGAGGGAGTAGGGAAGAGAGAGAGAGAGTGAGTGAGCGTAGGTAGGAAGGAGGAAGGGAGAGTAGATAAGATTAGATGTCACATCAAAAAGTACATAGTAGGGGGTGGATGGAGACTTATATAGTCCCTCCACATTTTCCACCTAAAGGGCCTCTAACTTGGCCTCTTTTTCCCCTTCATTACAGCCATCCCTTCCCATAGAATTTTGCCCTCAAAATTTCATATGCGGGCTGTTAAATAGGTGCAGCAAACAGCAAATAATAATTAGCCTGGTAGGAGATAGGGGTTGTCCTGGACAATGCTCTCTAGCTGCCATGAGTTCTCATCCTCAAGGAGTCCCTGCCACTTGATAAGATACTCGGTGTAGACTTTGTTTCGGAGTACATGATCCGTGAAACCCATGATGCGCTCCGGAACATAGAGTATGTGGCCCTCCTCATCCATAGGTGGTAGCTCAGGAAGGACTTGTACATGCTGTCTGACATGTGGCTTTAGCAAGGATACATGGAAAACATTATGAATCCTGGAGCAACTGGGTAGCTCCAACTCATATGCCACCTCGCCAACTTTGCGGATGATCCTGTAGGGACCGTAATACCTGTGAGCAAGCTTCGTGTTGGTGTTACCCTTCAGTGAGGCATAACGGTTCTTATGGGCGTACTTCTTCTGCTTGGGTTGGGCATCCTGCATATTCTTTTTAGCCAATTGCAGAAGGGCATCCATACTCTCCAAGTCATTTCTTGCTTGCTGATTTTTCACAGCCATGTCTGCAACTAAAGATGGCATACCCACTGTGCATCCATACATAGCCTCGAACGGGCTCATGCCAATAGAGATGTGCTTGGTACTGTTTTAACAAAATTCAGGAAGTGCCAACCACTTATTGCAAGACTTCTGTGTGTCATGATAGAAATGCCTCAAATACTCCTCCAGCCTTTTGTTCACCCTTTCTGACTGTCCATCCGTCTCAGGGTGGTAAGCAGTGCTAGGTGTAAGAGAAGTATCCACTGCTGTAAATAATTCCTGCCAAAAGTGACCCATAAATTTTGCATCTATGTCGCTGACAATCTCCGGAGGGAAACCATGATGCTTAAAAACATGCTCGATGAACTGCCAAGCAACTTGTGACGCAGAATAACGGGTCTTAGTGGGTATGAAATGGGCCTGCTTTATCATTCTTTCAATCACCACAAAAATGCTATCCCATCCCCGCTCTGTGGAAGGCAACCCTGTGATGAAATCCATAGCAATGTAACTCCATTTGCCTTGTGGAATAAGTAATGGCTGCAAGAGACCCGTGGGTAACCGGCTGTCCACTTTATTTTGCTGGCAGGGCAAACATTCACTGACAAATTTAACTACATCCCGCCACAAGCCATCCTAGATAAAGCTCTGGTTGACCTTTTCATATGTCTTAGTAATACCCGCATGTCCTGCCATAGAAGATGAGTGCATCTCCTGTAAGATCAGCAGTCGGTACCATAGTTGCCAGCCGAAACGGAAGAAATGGAAACGGAAGAAACAGAAGAAACGGAGTTTTTGGCTCCCGCTGAAACGGAAACAGAAGAAATGGTAATATGATACAATTTATGTATAAAAATTTATTTTTTATACGTAATATAATTATCAATAGAGTGCAAATCATACATAATACAATTATCTATACTTGAAGCATCATGCATGCTTCTATGATTCTGTGTCATCATTCATGAACTAAGTTCTAAGTTCCAGGTTCCAAGTTTGAAGTTATCACAATCCGAAGTTTGAAAGGGAGGATGGAGAGGTGAGAGGGAGGATGGAGAGGTGAGAAAGGATGGAGAGGTAGGAGGAGGATGGGGAGGTGAAAGAGGATGGAGAGGTAGAAGGAGTCGGAGGAGGAGGATGAGAGGTAGGAGGAGGATGGAGAGGTAAGAGACGAGAGGTAGTGGAGGGATGGAGAGCAGCTGAGGATGGAGAGCAACTGCCAGCCTGCAAGATGGAGAGGATGGAGAGCAGGCTGCAGCCTGTAGGGTGGAGAGCAATGTGCTGAATGCAGGGATGGAGAGGAGAGCAAGTTGCGGGTGCCAAGGCCCGGGAATCAAAGATGGAGAGGCTGGAGAGCAACATCACAAGAGGTGGCGGAAACAACGACATGAGGCGACGAATTGGTGAAAAATGTTTTAATCAAAAGAGGGCAAGAAACAATTTAATCAAAAGAGAGCCAACCACCCCCAACAAAACAAAGCCCCCCCGCCCCCCCCGCCCCCCACCCTTCTTTATGCAAAGCCACCCAACAAACAAACCCACACCCTTTAAAAAAAAAAAAGGGTATTACGAAACGGCTTTCTTCAAGAAATGCCGTTTCCGTTTCCTGGCAAGAAACGGCCGTTTCGTGCAACTATGGTCGGTACTTTGAATCTGGCACCAAATAAATTCTGTCCTTGCACCACAACAGCCCATTATGGAGCTTAAATTCAGCATGCCCCTGGCTTGATGGTCTCTGTAACTCCACAAATATGGGAGCTGCTTTAGAATCCTGCATGTATTCCTCTTGAATACCATGAATCTACTCCTGGTAGATGGTAGAAATGGTAGACAAACTGCAAGCCCACATACGGGATAAGGCATATGCAACCATGTTTTCTTTCCCTTTCCTGTACTCGATGTCAAAATCATAAGACTGAACCTTAGCTAGCCACCTCTTCTGCTTCATTGACAAGTTGGGCTGCGTAAGTACTGAGGAAATACCTGAGTGTCCTATGATCTGTCTTAACCTTGATTTTGCTACCGTACAGGTAGTGGTGCCATTTTTCGAAAGCATGGAGGATAGCCAACATTTCCTGATCATACACATGATAATCTAGTTCCTTGGCATCCAATTTCCTGCTTTCAAAAGCAATTACCCCGTGTTCCTGTCTTAGCACAGCCCCCAATCCTTAGCCATTGGCATTTGCCTCCACAATGAAAGTACGTGAAAAATCAGGGCATACCAACATAGGAGCATGAGTGAGGGTGAATTTCAGGTCTTCAAAGCTGCGTTGTGCATCTGTAGACCACATAAAAGCATGCTTCTTCAAAAGGTCTGTTAGAGCGGCTGCCCTCTTGGCAAACTTGCGAATAAAGCGCCTGTAGAAGGAAGGAAGACCTAGAAATCCCCTCAACTGAGTAGGGTTGCGTGGCTGCGGCCAATCCTCAATGCATTTCACCTTTGCAGGATCCACTCGAATGCCATCCTTGCTCACAATGTGACCAAGATACTCAACCTCTTGTGCCATAAAGGTGCATTTGCTGGCTTTAGCATAAAGCTGATGCAATCTCAAAATTTTCAGCACTTGCTCGACATGTTTGATGTGCTCCTGCTTATCCTTGCTGTAAATGAAGATGTCATCAAAAATACCAGCACATATTTGAAAAGGAGAGGCTGTAAAATCTTGTTCATGAGTGTCTGGAAGGTAGCTGGTGCATTGGTCAATCCAAAAGGCATTACCTTGAACTCATTCAGTCCCCTCTCAATGCAAAAGGCTGTCTTGTGCTCATCCCCAGCTTTTATTCTAATTTGATGATAGCCGGACCTCAAGTCGATCTTAGTGAAAAATTGAGCACCCTTGAGTTCATCCAACAGGTTATCTATCCTAGGGGTTGGAAACCTGTTTTTGATGGTGACCTCATTCAAGTCTCTGTAGTCAATGCACATACGGTAAGAACCATTCTTCTTTTTCACCAGGAGCACAGGGGATGCAAAAGGAGAAGTGCTATGAGTGATGAAACTCTTCTGAAGTAAGTCCCTCACTTGAGTTGCCACTTCTTCCCATTCTACCTTAGAGAGTCGATATGGGGCCTTATTGATTGGCTTACTGCTAGGTTCCAGGACTATGGCATGATCTACTTTTCTTCTCGGAGGCAACTGTGATGGCAAATCAGCAAACACATCTGCAAACTTTGAGAGCAATCTCTGCATATCACAATCATCAATACGGGGAGTGCCACCCTCTTTAGTTACTGACACATTTAATGCATATATGGCGCTGCCCCTGTTGAGCTCTCTGGCCAACTGCCTTGCTGAAATGACCTGCAATTTAGGGGCTGCAATACCATGCAATGTAACTGATCCATCCCTGTGGACAAAGCTGAGTGTCAAGGCATTGAAATCCATGCTGATTTTGCCCAGTGATTGCAAGCAATCACAGCCCAGGACAACATTTATTGGGCCCATGTCAAGTGCCAAGAGATCACCTGCAAATGTATAGTCATCAGAGAACTTAATCCTTGCATGGCAACAAGATCTACTGATCATATGCTGTACATTGGCCTCTTCTACTCTCAGCCCATGGTCTATCTCAGTAGCAATCAGTCCCACCCTCTGTAAGGTCTTGCAGTTAACAAAACTGTGGGTGCTACTGCTGTCCACCAACACACGTGGCATGCAGCCAGGGTTGCAAAGTGGAATGCATGGCAATTATGGAGCATGTTTGGTATGCAAGGAACTAGGGCTGGCCGCTGGTTTGGCAAACCCTGCTATGGGACGTGGCAATGTTGGACAGAATGTGGGTAATGCTATGCAAGGACCATTTTTGCAGCCACTTGTCTATGATAACTTGACACCCAACGGCAAGGCAAAGGACTTTAAGGAAGGTGGGGCAGCAGTGAAGTTTGAGACCCTCAATGGGGCTTAGGATAGAATGAGAGCTTTGACTTTTGTCCAACAGTTTGATGCCATCTTTTCAGGAGGTAACTTCACGGAGTCTTCTAAGGCAGCCACCTTTTCACAAAGGAAATGCATTGCAGTGGTGGATAAAATTGTTGCTTCAGAACAAAGCACCGTCTTTTTGGGTTCAATTTAAACATATATTCTCAGCTGCTTGGCTGACTACTACATTCGAGATGGATGTAATGACAACTTGGCATAAGTTGGATGCAATTAATTGCCACAATCTTGAAGAGTGTAACAAGAAGCTCGGGGAGGCTTTACTGCCTATTGGCTCTTATCGGCATGTACCTCTATCAGAGCAGATTGAGAAGTATTGTTGTGGGTTTTCCCAAAGAAGTCAGAGACTATTGCACTAAGACTAGAGTAACCAACATGTCTCAGATGATTGTACAGCTGCTTGGGAAGACTTGTGGTTACAAGAGCAGTAAGAATGATAATCTTAAGAAAGTAGGAAAGCCAGTGAATGCTCCCAAGGCTCCTGTCAATAGAGGAAAGAAACGTGATAATGTCCCTTGTGGGCGTCGCCACAGTTCTCTTTTACCAATGCAAAGCAAAAGTAAAACTTCTTAGTTAACCAAGTCAACATTCTTTGATCGAAGTGCAACTAAAATGACCAAAGGAGATGGTGTTCACGTAGCTTGACCTACAAAATATGACTCATCATGCTCGGGTGCCCGCAGGTTGGATAGAGTTTTGGCCAATTTGTTGGACAGCTAATCCAGTAAATAAAGCTTATGGTTGTGCCATGGTTGACACGTACAATCACGTTCGATGCGTGGCGTTCGATATTAGTGCGGTACTAAATGAACTAAAAAATCTTAGGTGTACGTTCGATGGTACTTTCGATACAAAAAAAAGAGAGGTATATTTTAGAGTTTTAGAGTAAGTTGAAACACAAACATGTCGATGACTTGATTCTTGAAAGTTGAAATATAAATATTTTAGAATCTACATGTTGCATAGGTGCAATTATATATCATGATTCGTGACATAAAGTAGTGAGTACAGAAAGGGGGACCAAGGTCTAATATAGATGGAAAAAGTTTTACAAAAAGCTTTACTACTACAGGCAAGAGCTTAGGGCCTAGGCCCTAGGTCCTAGCCTCTAGGTACTCCCATCACTGTCAAATCCAAGACTATGATCACTCTCACTAGAGGATGATGAGGATCCATGAGACCGGTCCCCATAGTCACCCTTACTAAGAACATTGCCCTCCTCATCATACTCCAGCTCTCTAGCCACAGGGGTGTCCTCAGCAACGGATGTGGTTGATATGCTTCCGGAGCCGAGCCTCACATAGGTTCGGGGTGTCGATGGCACGGATGTCTTGATACGGGCTGTGGATGCTCTGCTACCACGAGTGCCACCAACTGGAGTGGTGACCCTTCTCCCAATGCGAGTGCGTGACACTTGTCGATCTATCTCCTCCAGCTCCAAGTAGAAGTCCCCGAAAATCTGGTCCTGCTCTGGATCGCGCTCTCTGGTAACACTTTTAAGCTTATATGCCGATAGCTTGCACTGATTAACATTTACTTGAAAATTTGACGTGTGGACTGTAGTTAGAACTTTCTAGCTTTCCATTACAATATAGGAAGTTGAAAAGTCTACCTGTCTAGCCATAGGCATCTCATGCATATTGCACAAGTTACAACATACGTAAGTTAGAGCGACAATAAATAAGCCGCTCTAATTGTTTTGTGCTAAGCTTGTTGCGTATCTTTGTGTGAATGAGAGAGTAGGCAGATCAATTCCTCTCACACGCACCAGAGGAGCAATTCTAATGTATATCAAGATTCAAACATTAATGTTAAGTAAACGATTTCAAGATTGAAGAGCCTAGAGGTATGAATTTAAATATTAGAGTGTAACGTGTTCTAGCTTTAGATTTTTAATTACCTGTACAAGAACCCTCATAGCTACTTTTTGTAGATGGGGCAATTGGTACCCAAAAGACTCCCACCAAAAAAGAGGTTTGACCAAGGAGTCCCTCTTCCAACACACGGTGGAAGCAAATGTGGTTTCCCTTTGGTCATTGTAGTTAATAATGCACCATGGTTGTCCTCATGCAAGGCTTTAGGAAGATATGCATCTCTATCAGAGGCCAACTCCGAGTTCGTAAAGAGAGAGGGGGCCTTGAAAGCGGAATGCATGAGGGCAGCAAAACCATGGATGGGTCGTTTCATCCACTTCCACCTCTTGTTGACATGAAAGAGGATATCATCCCGCTTTGGTGTGGTATCCAAGATATCACTAATATCCAAAGCATAACGATAAGTTAGAGTCTAGACTCAAGAGATTATTAATTAATATTCAAAATCAAAGAAACAAGATTCGATATTAGGATTGTAGGTTTATAAGTTACCATGACGGTGTTGGGGTAAAGGCACATTGCCAACCCTTCATTCAAAGATAGGACACCTATGACTGTCTTAAGACAGTCATAGGGTAAACCTAATCCTAATAAAACATTAGTGAGTTTGTGGTGTGGCTCATCATTCTTCACACCCGCACTAGAGTGTCACTCTCTCTCACTCTCACTCTCTTGCTCTCTTCCACTTCTCTCCCCCACACAACTGGTATCAGAGCCTACCTAGCTCCCCCTTTTCCCTACCCAGCCTTCTCCTTTACCTATCCTCTCTTCCGTACGGACAGGTCCGTACGGCCGTACGTCGTCCGTACGGCCGTACGGATGGACTCGACCTGCGCAGGAAGCGGCGGCGCATTTTCGCAGGACGACGGTACAGGGCGGCGCATTTTCGCGGGCGCGGGCTGCAGGGCGATGTAGCGGGCGCGGGCGTCGTCGGATTTTTTGTTGCAGCTGTACAGCAGCTGCTGTACGCAGCATTTCGACGCTGCATTAGGCAGCTGCATAGCTGCTGTGCGCAGCTAGTCATACGACAGCCATACGGACTGTCCGTACAGTCGTACGGACTGCCGTACAACTGTGTACGGGCGTCTCCTTCACGGTTGTACGGACGACTCCTTCACTCACCTGCAGGACTCGTTTGGTTTTTTGCTGCAAGACTCGACTTTTTGGGGGGAAGCGTGCCTGCTACAGGCACCGATAGTACACAGGTACTCTGCAGGGACAGAAGTACAGCAGGTACTTTGCAGGTACTGAAAAGTACAGCAGACATTTTTTGTTGGAAGAGGAATAGTGCTGAAGCACTCTGTTTTGTGCATGTGCGCGCAGTACATGAAGCATTTCTGATACATTCCTGAAGCATTTTCAGCTGTATACTGTGCATTTGTTGAGGTACAGCAGGTACTCTCGTGTCACTCACGCTTGAGGTGACTTGTGCCACAGTGGTGGTGTTTGCGCAGTTACTTGTCTTTCAGGAAGGTCAGATGCTTGTTTTGCAGAAGCTTCTATGCATTTACTGAGTGCAATTCTCAGTTTTGGGTGACCATTTCAAAGGGCTTTTGCCTGGATGTGTTTGCAGTATATGCCTTGAGGCAGTGTGTAGCCATGGAGCACACATTTGCTTTGTTTCCGCAGTGCATTTGGTGACATTTGTTGCAGGTCACATTCTTTGTACGCAATTTGAAAATCTCAGTTGAGCCACGCTTGGTCAGGGCGCATCGAGTTTACTCGGTCCCTAACTGCCCATCATTGACAGTGCTCAAAAGATTTTCTTCTTGGTGTTTGTACTTTGTGATTTGTGTTGTTACTGAGTACACAGGGGCAGTCTATGCATTGCACATTGTCAGGTACAAGTGTCAGAGAGATTTCATATTGCATGCTACCTCAGTGTTGAGGTGTTCTCCACTTGATTCAGGTGTCTAATCAAGGGGCTTTTGCCCAGACTTTGTTTGATAGCACTTGGGTTACCGACAGAGTTCTTCAGATGCATTTTCTCCCCTTGGTCTAAGGGTGATTGCTTGGGATTTATCCCATTTACTGTTGCAGGTTTTGTGACAGGCTGAAGGGTCATTTACTGTTTTTGGGGTGTTTGTCAAGTGGTTTCTGCAATTTAACTCAATGCAATACCTCATCTGAGGTGGGAGAAGTGATCAGTACAGTCAGTACAGCAGTGTTTACAGCAGTGTTGGTGGTTTTGTCAGATGATTATGCACTGTTAAGCACTTGTTGAGCAGCAGCAGCAGTCTGAAATTACTGTTTTTATGCCTCTTTGAGCTCAGAACAGTTTGTCAGAAGGTACAGTATTTGCAGGGTCATTTACTGTTTTGCTGCAGATTTTACTGACAGTAAAAACAGCACCATTGAGAGTGCTTCTGGCTCTTGAATAGAGCAGGTTTTTTCTGAGTGTCAAGCCATCTGATATGGCAGTTGATGATTGGGAAGAGCTTGATTTGTCTGCGAGGGCAGCTATCATGCTCACTATTTCAGACACTCTTGTGTTCAATGTACAGGCTGAAAAGACCTCTTATGGTCTATGGCAAAGACTAGAAGAATTGTATGCCCAAAAGAGCTCAGCCAGTAAGGTTTATTG
Organism: Dipteris shenzhenensis; assembly: GCF_047967505.1. Lineage (NCBI taxonomy): Eukaryota > Viridiplantae > Streptophyta > Polypodiopsida > Gleicheniales > Dipteridaceae > Dipteris > Dipteris shenzhenensis. The sequence continues at coordinate 9,309,314 of NC_141620.1, read as the reverse complement.
GCTGAAGAAGCTGGTCGATCTTCGCATGAAGGAAGGTACAGCTATGACCTCACACTTGAGTGAGTTCAATGCTATCTTTACACAGCTGATTGCACAGGGGTTGAACCTTGATGAGGAGTTCAAGGCTACTTTCTTGCTGTGTACCCTCCCCGAGAGTTGGGACACTTTCAAGACCACCGTGTCAAACTCGAATGCCACTCTTATTTATGCTGATGTAGAGAGCTCTCTCCTTATGGAGGAGATGAGCAGGAAGAATAATGCGGGCAGCAAGTCTTCAAATGCTTTGCAGGTACAGGACAGAGGCAGGACTCAGCAGAAGGGGAGATCTGCTAGTAAGTCCAAATCCCGCAGTCAGTTCCGTGGCAAAAAGGACATTGAATGCTTTTATTGTGGCAAGAAGGGACATGTGAAGTTGAAGTGCTTCAAGTTCATTCGGGATCAGAAAGCCAAGAAGGCTGAAACAAAGGATGCAGGAAATGCAAGCAAAGGCAAAGGCAAGGCCAAGGCAGATGACTTGGATGCAGTGAATGTTGCAGCAGAGGACAGTGACAGTGACATACATGATGTTTTATGCTCTTCTGCTGTAATAGCACATGCTTTGGTTATTGATGGCCATGACATGCACACCTGGCTCTTGGATTCAAGTGCCTCTTTTCATGTTACTCCTCATAGGGAGTGGTTTACTTCCTACACAGGTACTCATGGAGTTGTTCATCTTGGGAACAACTACGCATGTCAGATTGCAGGGATTGGCAGTATACAGATAGTATTTCCTGATGGACAGTCATTTATGCTTGATGGTGTTCGCCATGTGCCGCAAATCAAGAAAAATCTTATTAGCACTGGCTTATTGGATGACAGTGGTTACCACACCACATTTGGGGATTCCAAATGGGTGATTACTGATGGCCAGACTGTAGTGGCTGAGGGTTTTAAGAGTGATACCTTGTACCCTCTTTATGTTTCCAGTGTGGGTAATCATGTTGTTGCCATAACCGAGCTGCCAAAGGTTTCATTGTGGCATAGCCGGTTGGGACACATGTCTGTTAAAGGAATGCAAGAACTGTCACGTTTGGGTTATCTGCCGCCTCTCTCTTTTTCAGATTTGCCTACTTGTGATCATTGTATTTTTGGCAAGCATTCTGTAACTCCTCATAAGAGGAGAACTCCCCAGAATAGAGCACCACTTGATCTAGTGCACACTGATTTGTGTGAGATGCCACAGTTATCACTAGGGGGTGCAAAATATTTTATTACTTTCATTGATGATGCCACACGGAAGGTGTGGGTCTATTTCTTGAAGCATAAGGGAGATGCCTTAGATGCTTTCAAGAAGTTTGTCACTCAGGTTGAGAATCGGACAGGTCGTAGGCTGAAATGCCTCAGATCCGATAATGGGGGTGAGTATGTGTCACATGCTTTTGTGCAGTTTTGCCAAGCTAAGGGCATCAAACAGGAACTCACAGCCCCTCATAATGCATCTCAAAATGGTGCAAGTGAGCGGATGAATCGAACTATTCAGGAGAAGGTTCGATGTATGTTGTCTTATGCTGCATTACCCCATGGCTTTTGGGCAGAAGCCGTGCAAACAGCAGTTCACATTATTAACAGGTCACCAAATAAGGCTTTGGAGTTGAAAGTGCCAGAGGAGGTGTGGTCTGGCAAGCCACCCTCATATAAGCACTTACGTGTATTTCGCTGCGAGTGCTTTGCTCATGTACGCAAAGATCTACGCACCAAACTGGATCCAAAGTCTATCAGATGCATCTTTATGGGTTATGGTGACGAAGGTGAAATGGGGTACAGGTTATGGGATCCCGTTAAACGGAAGATTATACGCAGCAATGATGTCATCTTTAAAGAAGATAGTGTACACAAGGAACCCGTGCAACCTGTGGAATACAGGAGGGTTATTTATGATGATGTTGGACAGCAAAGAATGCCCATTTATATGCAGCAGCAGGCTGCTGCAGATCACCCTGTTCAAGAGGGTATACAGGCTGAAAATCAGCCAGATAATTTTGCCAATGATGCACCACTGGATGTGCCAACAGATGGGGCTGTAGTACAGCCAGATATGGTGGTACAGCCACCCGTCATGCATGAAGAACAGGCTGGACAGCAGTCTAATCCGGAACATTTTGTTAGGAGGAGCACCCGTGCACAACGGCCTCCTGCCAGGTTTGTTCCAGGAGCCAATAATGTAACTGATTTTATCATGCTGACAGATTGTGGTGAGCCTTCTAGCTTCAAGGAAGCTATGGGAAGAACAGAGAGAAAGAAGTGGGAGAAAGCCATGCAGTCAGAAATGGATTCCCTACTTCAGAATGATACATGGGACTTGGTGCAGTTACCTGCAGGCAGAAAGGTTTTGCCATGCAAGTGGGTTTACAAAGTCAAAGTGGATTCAAATGCTTTATTTCGGTATAAGGCCAGATTGGTTGCCAAGGGATTTAAGCAGGAAAAGGGCATTGACTTTGATGAGATTTTTTCCCCTGTAGTCAAGATGACTACTTTGAGAGCAGTGTTAGCTCTTGTTGCTCATGATGACATGGATTTATGTCAGATGGATGTGAAGACAGCTTTTCTTCACGGAGATCTTCATGATGAGATCTATATGAGTCAGCCAGAGGGATATGCTGTTAAAGGGAAAGAACAGCTTGTGTGTAAGCTCAAGAGGAGCTTGTATGGACTCAAGCAGGCGCCAAGGGAATGGTACAAGAAGTTTGATGCCTTCATGCAGTCCCAAGGGTATCATCGGTGTGAGACCGATCATTGCTTGTACACCAAACGGGCAAAGGATGGCACTTTGATGCTACTCATTCTATATGTGGATGACATGCTTATTGCCAGTAAATCTCAGCATGAGATTAGTGCTTTGAAGAAACAACTGCATAAGTCTTTTGACATGAAAGACTTGGGTGATGCAAATCATATTCTTGGCATGCGTATTACTCGTGACAGGTCCAAGGGACTTATGTTTCTGTCACAGAAAGAGTACATTGACAAAGTACTGCAGAGGTTTAAAATGGAGGGGGGGAAGTCTATTAGTACCCCATTGCCTCCACATTTAAAACTCAGCAGTAAGGACAGCCCCAGATCAGATGATGATAAGGCTGAAATGGCCAAGGTTCCGTATGCATCTGCAGTTGGATCTTTGATGTATGCCATGGTTGCCACTCGTCCGGATATTGCTTTTGCGGTGGGAGTCATCAGCAGGTATATGGCAAATCCAGGCAAGCGGCATTGGGAAGCAGTGAAAGGTGTCTTGAGGTATCTCAAGGGTACCAAAGACTTGTGCATATGCTATGGTAGGCAGGATGCATTGGTGCATGGTTTTACAGATTCAGACTATGCAGGGAATGCGGATAACCGGAAGTCTACTTACCGGTTATATTTTCACATTTGCAGGAGGTGCTATATCATGGGTGTCTCGGTTGCAGAAATGCGTTGCACTGTCAACCACAGAACCTGAATATGTTGCAGCCACTGAGGCTTGCAAGGAAGCAATATGGCTTACTCGGCTGGTGGGAGATTTGGGCATTACAGGAGATATGCCAGTTTTGCATTGTGATAGTTAGAGTGCTATCATGTTGGCAAAGAATCCGGTCTTTCATCAGAAGACCAAGCACATAGAAGTGAAATATCATTTCATCAGGGAGGTACTGGAAGACAAGCGACTTGAGCTTGTGAAAGTACATACTGATGATAATCCTGCAGATTTGCTCACTAAGAGCTTGCCTACAGAGCGGTTTGCACATTGCCACCACATCATGGGATTAGGATGAGACCATTCTTACTTTATGGTCTTGTATACAGTAACTGTATATTGCTGTAATTTTTTATTCTTTTCTCCCCTTTAGGCACATTGGCCTTTAGGTGGGAGGTTGTTGGGGTAAAGGCACATTGCCAACCCTTCATTCAAAGATAGGACACCTATGACTGTCTTAAGACAGTCATAGGGTAAACCTAATCCTAATAAAACATTAGTGAGTTTGTGGTGTGGCTCATCATTCTTCACACCCGCACTAGAGTGTCACTCTCTCTCACTCTCACTCTCTTGCTCTCTTCCACTTCTCTCCCCCACACAGACGGACTAATATCCGTATCTAGAACGGTGGAGGCGCTAATCTCTGCAATGGTTTCTTTCATGAAGTGATGGAGAAGCCCCAAAGTAGCCCCTTCCATGTCTGACATGCGTAATATCTTGTACAAGGGTGTAATGGTAATGACAATGGCCTTCACCCCTTGCCAAAAAGACTCTCTCAAGCAAAGCCGTTGAATGTCTTTGGCATCTTGTTGAGTTGCATTCAACTCTCCTTTAAGCCATTCTTTATATTCATCGGACTCGACCGTCTTTTGGAGCTTGTTTTGAACATCATAGAGCCGCTCAAGAAGTAGCCACATAGCAGCAAATCGTGTCTTTGATGGCTTCTTGAGCTCCAAGTCGGAGTAGATACGAAAGATGGCAAGAAGCTTGTTTTTGGAGTTGATGAAGCTCACAATGGAGCAAGTGTCACTCACAATGGTCTTTACCCATGGCAATTTACCAATGTCCTCCATGAGAAGGTCAAGGCAATGACTAGCACATGGAGTCCACACTATTGAGGGAAACTCCCCTTCAAGCATGCGACCCATGGACCTACAATTGGAGGCATTGTTCGTTACGAGCATTGTTCGTTACGACTTGCACCACATTTGGAGGACCGACCTACATGACAAGTTTCAGCTTGTAAGATTCAAGAAGAAGAAGTAGATTTGCTTATGGAGATCAAAAAATATAAAGCTACATGACTCTCGAGTCTCAACTTACCTCAAGTATAGCATCCTGAATGTGACGATAGGTAAAGGAGGCGGTGGTTTTTCTTCCTTTCTCTCCTGCATCCATAGCCCGCAAGAAGTATGTGCCAAGAGGGCAAGAGACAAGAATGTTGATGATGTCTCTCTTCTTTCTATCACACCATCCGTCGGAGAGAATGGAGCATCCATACTTAGCCCACCCGGCACACACGGGCTCGAGAGACTTGTTGATTTTCTCCCTCTCTTCATCTAGCTTCTTGGTACGCATGTCGTTGTAGCTAACTCCATCCCATCCTTCACATGGACCAACCGAGGCTATGGCTTTCACCATTCTTCGCCACCGGTCACTTTGAAGCTCATGGAAAGAGAGATTGCACTCAATGACGGTGGGCAATCTCTATTTCAGCTTGTCTTTGGCGCTCCTTCAAGAATGACAATGGACCGGAGAGGCCACCCGTGGCTTAGGCAAGAGTGGCTTGCCTCCTCCTTGGTGCATCACTTGTCTTCGTTCTCTTTGATGCCGTACCGGAGGACATAGTAGCCCTAGCGGAGGCAACGGAGACGGATTGAGAAGCCTCATCCTCCGCTTCGGATGAGGAATTATCCGGGCACACCATCTCCTCTCATGCCATAGAGGTCTTCTTCCTTTGCTTCAAGGGTAAGTACTTTTGACAACAATCTTGAAAAATGTCATTGGGTATTCCCGTGCATGGTCCGCATTGCCCACTCAACTTACACAAATGGATAAGAAGGCGGGTCACACTACTAGTTTGGGCCTTGGGGCAATACTTGCAACTCCACTTGCAAACATTGGACTTCTCTTTCACTCTCTCAAAATAAGCACAATGCAAGGAAAAGGCCTTCTTGAGAATATGGGCACTACTTTGATGTCGCAAAACTGTTACCTGGAGCATAACTTTGGACATGAATAATGGAGCACATGAACAATTTCCCACAGCACACAACACTAGGGTCGAGAACCAAAGGTGCTGGACTCTCCCGAAGCTACTTTATTATTTGAACAAAATCAGAGTACAAAGCTTGCGGCACGAGCCTTGAGGCTGTTAGACACAAAATAAAAACCATCATTTTTTCCATAGTTTGCTTATCATCTTCCTTGCAGATAGCCTCAACAGTTCTGTAATAAGACGGGCTGCTTCTTCCAAGGGCTCTGTATTCCCCTCGACTTCTTTGGCTGCAACTCCACCTTTAAGTCCCAAATAAGAGAGAGAATTACTTGGGCAATGATCACTTCTTTGGATGTGTGGGTGTGTGGATTTGTATGTGTGAGAGCATACTTTTATACTATGGTCTACACCCACTGTTGGGCGCTGATGACGTCAGTGGGAATGTCATAGTAGCTAGTCCGTGCTATGCATGATGGAGTTTATGGTTTTCAATCTTATGAGTGACTATTGTGAGATTGAAACTGCACTATGTTGTGTTTTTAGAGGATGAGTTTGGGAATGTTCCTGAATTCATCTAGGTATATGTCTCTGCCGTATTAGCGGACATGCAAATTTCACCTTGTGAAGTTTTCGTCCAAGTTGTGGCTTGCTGGTATTTACAGACAGCAATTGTAAATGGGTAAAGGAGGGTGACAAAATCTCTATAAAAGGATCCACCCTCTCCCTTGTTCAACATCTCTTTCCCCATTGAGCCTCATGCCGCTGTAGCTCTAGTCCCCTCAAGCCTCTTCTAGGAGCCTTCTCTCTCCCTTTTGTAGATATTCTCTTATGTAGACTCTTGAGTCCATATTTCTCTAGTTCATTCTGTTTCTATGATTAGTCTTGGAGCTCCCGCTTCCTCTTGTATGTATGAAACCTCTTCTTCTCCCTTTCTTTTGTAGTATTTTGACAACACATGCCAAGAGTATCCAAAAAGGACATGGATGGTGACATACGAGCATATGTGATTGACGGGGAAAGGAATCGTGTAGACTTCACAAGCAGTTGTAGCTTGAATAAAGAGATTTGGACTACTTTTTGATTAGCCTTCTCCTTTAGTGCTAGCCTTCGTCATGGCTGAGTTTGCCCTTCACCTTCGGAGTGCCGACAGAAACTCAGTACGAAGACTTTGTATAAATGGATGCTCAAGTATGTGTGGGTGTGTGGATTTGTATGTGTGAGAGCATACTTTTATACTATGGTCTACACCCACTGTTGGGCGTTGATGACATCAGTGGGGATGTCATAGTAACTAGTCCTGCTATGTGTGATGGAGTTTATGGTTTTCAATCTTATGAGTGACTATCGTGAGATTGAAACTGCACTATGTTGTGTTTTTAGAGGATGAGTTTGGGAATGTTCCAATACTCCGCTTCTGAAAGAATTAGAAAGACAACACACTTCTTTACCTTAGCACATCCATGCTTACTCTGCAATATAAACCCGATCATAGGAATGAATCCCATAGCTCCATATATGTTTGGAATAAGAACTTGAATATCTTTGCTATGTCCAATTCCTGGGTTTTATGCCATCAAGGAATTCTTCCGAAATCCATGGAAGTATAACTTCGATAAATAATCAAACCAAGTGCGTATTAATCTTGTTTCCCTGAAATAAACAAGGATAACAAGACACAAATATTCACGGCTTAGGGACAAAAAATTATAATAAATGATAAATAACTATCAAATATACTTAGCCTTTACTGGGAATCCCTTTTTAATAAGGAGTTTCCACGTATATCATGCTTGTAATCTCGGGTTTCTGATTCGTATAAATTCTTCATCAAGATCATCATCTGGCCCTACAAGACCTCTATGGCTGGGCTGTCTGCTGGCTGAGTAAGTCATGAGGTTTTTGGGAGATCAAGGCCAAGCTATTTCGTAGCTAGATTGGTCAGAAAAACATTGGATCGTTGAGATGAAAACCACCACGACTGAATCGCAATTTAGATGACTCCAAGACTCTTGAATAGAAATCAACTATGTATGCAGTAAATCAGCAAAACAATTTGCTGTTTGACCACAGAAGAACAGGGAGAGGCAAGTCATAGGTTAGGAAAGTGCTCGAGGGCTATTCTATCACATCGCCTTGCTGATTTTTGACACCAGGGCAGTCTGTGGCTGTTGGTGGGCTGCCAGGGCTACCAGACGCTCAAAAAAATGAGAACCTCTAGATCAGTTCGTTTTTTTGCTGCTTCCAAGCTACGCAGAGATTTCTGCAAGTGCTATGGGCTGCTTTGGAGCTGAGCAAGAACTTCTACAGGCATTTCGACTTGTTTTTGGTTGCTTTTGACTGTTGCTGCTGGTTTTGGGCGACCTCTTCTAAGTTGCTTTTGGGCTGTGCCATGGCATAATCAACTATTCTTTGCAGGATCTAGGGTTTTCCAGCCCAGGTGACCTGATTTCTGTGGATTCTAGGTAGAGGAAGGGTAGCCTGCTTTTGCCGTTGATTATTAAGAAGGGTTGGTTTTTGCTGTTGGGCAGTGGCCAAGAGGGCTACAGATAAGGACGACTTGTTTGGAAGTGCTTGGTGGATTGATTGCACCATAGTTTGGCTATCTGGGGCTTTTCTGTAGTTGTTCAGCTGTGTTTGGCTGGTTGGGCACTGGGTTGTGCAGGTGCAGGAAGCGCACTGTCAATGCCTTTGGGGTTCTGTTGCACACTTGGTTGGCAGGGAAATTGCAGGATTGCCTAGTAATTGGATGCCTATTCGCCATATAAGGTTGAGCAGGGATTGCAAGGTGCGTAAGATATTGGAAGTCTGTGGGCAGTGGTTTGCCGGTGGTGCAGCTTTCAGGAGACCTTGTAATCAGCTGCTTGGCTTTATATGAATAGTAAAGAAATATCGCAAGGGACGCCAGCATTTGGGGCAAGTCGGTGTCCTTGTTTCTGAGTAGGAACGCTCTAGCTCCGTGTGATTTAGCTTGTGGTGTTTAATTGTTTGGCTATTTACTGTGTATGCTATAGTTAAAGTGGATCTCACCACCCTTTAATCTGTGAAGGCTGGTTTCAATGGGTCCGTTGCCGGGATCCACCTAACTTCTTCAAGAGGTGATCTTGAGGTTGGCTTGGTGCAAGTCCACCAGACTAGGTGAAGGAAACATCATACTAGTCAGTAAATATGTCTCATAGGGAAAGATCTTAGACTCTTATGGAAGAGGAACATGAAGAATCCCTATTGATGATCAAGGTGCAAGGGAGGAGTACCAGCATGTCGTTGAGCATCAGGTTGACAATACTGATAAGGAGGATGTGGATTTATTTAAGGCGCAATTGCAGAGTTTCATGAGTTCATTCACGCAGTTTACACAGGATAGAGACCGCATGTCAGCTTTCAAGACCAGCCCTCACAAAACCTTTATGGTTTGTAGCAATCTACTGCTATGTTGCTGCCGAATCAGGGCAATAATTTTCAGTCCATGTTTTTTGGACAGCAAGGAGTTATGGCACCGGTATTTTGGGGGAGGATCAGTTTTCCAGGCGATGGTCAGCCCTCAAGCACAATTTTCTGGTATGCCTGCGAGTCATTATTCAAACCAGCTCTTGGATTTTGTGTATGTGGCATAGCCAAATTACCTACTACTGCATTAGGCATCTTTGCCCCATGGTCTTGGTGTGGGAGATAAGTGTGGATGCTGCTGCTCCCTTTGCTCAGACACTTGCTATGATAATCTGATGCCCAAAGGGAAATTGAAAGTATACAAAGAAGCTGGAGCTGCGGTCAAATTTGAGACGTTCAGTGGTACACAGGACAAGCTCAAGGCTTTGATCTTTCTTCAGTAGTTTGATGCAACGTATATTGGAGGAAATTTTTTTGAATCATCTAAGATTGGGCTGCAAGCTTTCTGAAGGGTAATGCTCTCCAGTTTCTATGCCCAATTGGCGGTGAAATCAACATAGCATCAAAGATAGAATCTGTACCAAAATATTGAGGTTGTTGCCTCAAATATGGTTGAGGTGGTTGAGCCACATTTATGGACTGCACATTATTATTTTGAGGAGTAGAAGTACCCAAACCAAGGCCTTGTGCTGGCTGCTCATATTGTTGCACTGGCTGTACTTTTTGTACCTCTTTCTCAAGTGCTCTTTTGGGTGATTGGAAGTCACTTTCTAAGTCATTTTTGATAGCTGTCCCTCATGGGAAACTGATGCATGAGTGTGCGGTCCGCCATGAGAAGTTGATGCATGTGTGTACTCACTACTCACTGCACTTGCAAGCTGTGCATTCAACATAGTAGCATCATCTGACTCACTGCTAGAACTAGTATCACGGTTGAGCTCAGTTGTAGCTTCATGTGTGGCCTGCTCAAAAGGCATTTGTTGTGCTCCCTGCAGCTGTACACTAGCTGGATCATTAAGGCTTTCCTGCCTTTTCCTTTGAGGAGTTGTGGAGCTCTCTTGCTCATGGGTACTCACCATGTTTATGGTTGTAATATTTAGCTGTCAAAAAGTGCAGCAAAGATATTCTTCCACCAAACTATCGAGGCCCACCTCTTGAGAAAGAGTGTGTGGTATCCCGGCAATGGAACCAATGAAACCGGCCTCTAATCACTCAGAGGGCAGTGGAACTAAACCTTTAATCACTTCAGCACTTATTTACAGCTCACAAAGCATATATCACAATCATTAACCATTGCACGATCACCATTTGGCATTTACCCATTTGTTCACAAACAAAACCACTGAAAAAGAGATGGAGTCTAGAATGCCCCTGCTCAACAAACATAGACAAGTGCACCCGATTGGCCCCAAACACCGTGGCACCCCTTTCGGTATTTCTTTATATTTCACAGTGAAATGATTACAAGTTGCATCTGGGAGACCTTCCCTGCAATTGAGCACGCAGCCCCAATTCACTAAGCCTTCGCAAGGCTTTCAAGCATAGAACATCATCACATAAGTGCACTTAACCCATAGGCTCAATCCAAAGGCATTCTCTTTTCCATATGCAATTCCATTGGCTGTCCAGATGCAGTCACACTGCACCCCAACTGCACTCTCTTTGAGTGGTTTCCAGATGGCATTCACAAAGCTTTTCAAAGCTCCAAAATAAAATCAGCAAAGTACCCAACCAAAGAATGACTCATGTAGCACTGCCTGGGTACCTGTGAGCCAAGAAAGAGGCGGCACACGAGGCCAACCAATAGCTTATGGCAAAAAGAAATTGCAGCATCAAAATCACAACTCACCAAGCCCTGAAAACTTGAACCAAGTCCTCAATCGCCAAGAGGACATAGTAGCCAATGCCCAATTGCATTCTCAGCCAAAGAGGAGTGCAAAGGCATGAAGAAAGAGCATTTACAAGAGCCGACCAGCAAGAATTCCACTCAAAAATGTGAAAAGAAGCACTTCTGTCGCGAAGAAATGGGAGTTCTTGGGCTCAAAAGAAGCGTGCTTCAGAGAGGAATGCATTGAGAAGGTTTTGGAGAAGTTTCATCGCCGGAAAGTCCTCCAAACCAGTCAACCAGCGCGTGGGACCACTCGAAATTCAACAGAAAGCTGTAGCTTTGCAAGAGGAGAGGCTCAGGAGGCGGTAGAAGCAAAAAGGTCCAGAAAAAGCCACTTTTGCAAATTCGACCAGCAAAAGAAGTGCTCAGCTCTGCCCGTTCTACCAAATGCACGGAGGGAAAAGCATATCACTACGAAGGGGAGACAGAGGGGAAGCCATCGGGCCAAACGGAAGTCGAGGAATCCAAACGGGTGAGGAGTTATGAAGAAAAACGGAATTCAGCTGAAGGAGGCTGAAAAACCAGTCCAAAATCTCAACAAAGGAAGAAGATGAGAGAGAAAACCACACGTGTGAAGTTTAGAAGGCCCAGGAAGGTCTAGGAATGGCAAAGGAGCATGTAGAAGGCACTAGAGCCACCTGGAACTCTAGGGGGACCACTGAAGGTACATGGCCCTCTAGGGGGCCCATTAAAAATGCCACATCATCATTTTCCAACAACCACTCTTTTAATTCCTTGGAATGCCTTTGGGCCTAGGGATTAATTACGCTTATGTGCTAGGCACCATGCCGCGTTTAATTACACATTATTAAGCCCATACTTGGACTTTTAAAACCAAAGTTGTCATGGTCTTGTAGTACATTAAAGCACTTAGAATTTCACGTCCCCGTAACATCTATCATGACTTTATGGCTTAGCGTCTAGGGCTGGCTAACCATCTAATTTAGGGCCAAACCGTGGTCAGGTCAAACTGACCTATAGCTTGGGTCAATTGACTAGGCCTGGTCCGTTGATTGACCCTAGGTCGGCCACATTGCTGGTCCTAGGTCAGCCACTTGGCAAGGCCCTACCCTCCTTTTATTCATCATCTCTTGGATCATCTCTCTCCACCTCACTTGGGTGATTCCTTTGCTGTATATACAGTTGCCATTGCCTCATGTTTGTGTCGATTCTCTCTCTCTCTCTCTCTTTCGATGTATGCGTCCACACGGCAGCACTCTAATAGGGGCGTACCTCAAATGAGTGTTCATGGCAGTCTCGAATATCTCAAGTAGTTGGAGCATGCTTTGTACCAACTATGGTTTGAACATATGATTGGTACTTACACATAGTATCATAGCTACGAGGAAACGTCCCCCCCATCTCAGAAGACAATATTGTGTCTCTCTCGAATTTGAAACATCAAGCATGCATATTCTCCTTCAAACCTATGATTTCATTATGCTTTATACAAAGATTGAGCTGGAAGATCTGAAGTTTAGAATAAAAAAGCATGTGGCTGAAGTTTTTAGCTGAGATTTGACAAAGATACATGCAAAGTGCTAAAAGTTGAGAAAACAGCTTATGTTTTGAAAAATAAAGATCATGACATCGATTCTAAAAAGAAAAGATACACAAAGGTAGTGAGTGTTGAAGATGTTTGCTTTTGGATATATTTTATTTTAGATAATCTTTACATGAGTTTATGGGATGTCTTATTTCTATCAATACCTGCCCTTTTTTTTTACATAAGCTTAGCCAAGTTAGGCGTTTTATAGATGATTTATTTGTAACAGATGTTCTTGACTTTATGTGCAAAAATGCGTGTGCTTTTGGAGAAGGAATATATCCTCGTGACTCTTGTAAACTGAAGTGCACTTCAAGAGGGGATTCTTGTGTTTTCTTAGATCTTAGGCTTTCTCATCTACTGTAGGATTAGAGGTTGATATATATGATAAACATAAACAACCTGAATATAGTGGTTTACACATTACAAAAATGCCTTGCATTTACTCAAACATTTCTGATTTGGCAAAATATCGAGTCATTTCTTCCCAATTCCATAGATTTTTCCACCTTTGTACAACTAAGGAGTCTTTTGTCACTCAATGTAATAATTTGATCACTTTACCAATACACAAGAGGTATAATCCAATAAAATAATGAAAAAAGTACGCACAATCTTTAGATATGAAGTCTTTTATATATGGTGTATCAGCCTTAGGCATGTTTAGAATGATTGAAACATAAGCTGAAAACAAAAAGTGGGGAGCTGAATGGTCCGTTTGCCTTTTAGTTTCAAAAGAGAGTTTGATTGAGCATGCGTGCTTCCTAAGTTAGGATTGTAATATTGCACCTTTGTAGGAAGCGGTACATAAGTGCAAGGGCCTCATTTAGTTTTTTATGTTTTAAATAATTCATTCATTGTGTAAATTCTTTCTTTCATTCCTACACATGAGAGAGAGAGAGAGAGAGAGATTTTATTCTTGTTTTTTGGAAGATTTTGTTTCTTGATCTTTCTTTCTTCTTTCTTTCTTGTTTTCTTTTTCTTTCCTTTTTTTTTTTTGGGTTGTATTTTAGTAAGCGCTGGATTCGCCCAAGAGACTTCGCGAGTCTTTAGAAACCCAATATAGCTGCTTATGCTTGGGCACTGATGACAACATACGTAATGCTTTGCTTGCTAAGTATGCCTTTTTTTTTTTCAAAAAAGGTTTTTTTTGCCTCTTTTTTCTTCTCTTTCGTTTTCTCTTTTATTTTCGTGTAGATTTTTGGACTTTAGAACAACAAAAAATATAAATTTGTATGATTGGATATATTCTCGTCTTACGAAGGCATATAAAATACGAGCATTAGAAAGCAGTGGAATGACAATTTCATAATCATGATTGCTGGAACTGCAGGTGTATCAAGAACAAGGCTTGAAGGACAAAGAGAGGTTCAAGAGAGAAATGGAGGAATATCATGAGAAGCGTAGGACCGAAGCTCATTGTCAAGGCAGTGGACCAGTAGATGTATTCAAGCAGCCAGTGGTAGAGTGTGAGAAGAGCAGAGATAAAAGGCCTGATTGTTCGACTTCTGGTGTAGCTGAAGCAGAGTCATGCTCAGTGCTGATTGAGGAAGAAAAGCGTGAATGTGATGCTGCTGAGAAGAAAGACACAGAGGTAAACAATGGAATTGAGGAGCAGATGTCTTCAGGGCCACCACATGATCAAGGGGCCACTGGTTAGCTCTGGGATCATGTCATTGTGCCAGTCCGTGGAGCTTTGGTAAACCATATTTTGTGAAGGGGCAGCTGGGTAGCACCTGCACCCATTCACTTGAAGTGCGCACACCTCAGATTTATGTCCTTAGTTCTTGCCCTTGATTGGTGAAATTGCGGCTCTGAATTGGACTTGTGTACACTGTATACTAGACCTTCCAAAGGGCAGCTCATTGGCTGTTCTCAATCAATGCCTGCTAACGCATTGATGAGCTAGGATTAGTGATCATGATGTAACTATATTTGCAGAGCAGTGCACGTGTACACCTCTCTCTAAAGGTTCTTGCTCTAGGGCTAACTTTGAAAGTCAACGAGTTTACAGTGGGAATGAAGCTTTGTTGCCTCTGTTCTGTCATCTATGGGAGCGGCCAGGCGATTTCTCCGATCTGGATCTCTTCAAATTGCTTTCATTGTCGTCCCTTTGTTTGGGGGGTGTTTTTCTCCCTGCTGAATTAACTTCTGAGGTTTTGTTTCTTATGTATCACTAGTGCTAGGGTGCTGGAGATACAGTTTCTTATAGATGTCAGCACTCACTTGCGAAGGGTAAATGTGGTGTTCTCCCTAAAATTAGTATTTAGCAAGTGAAGGTTGTGTTCTGGTTTCTACTTTTGAACCTTGTGCTGAACGTGCTAGTCTAGGAAATAGCTATATGTTATACTTGCACGGATGACATACTCCCCTTCTAACATCTCCTTTAAGGTTCGTTGGCTCCCATGTAGAATCCTCCTTGATGCGATCCTTCCACTTGTAGAAATGTTTTTGCAGCATCATTCTTGATTCCCTTGAACTTATTAGTGACTCGCTTAGGTTGGAATCCATAACAAGCATAAAAGGACCTAAACTTGTACTCGAAAGCTTTTCACTATTCTATCATGGGAAAACAATTTTTTCATAAAGACCGTCTCTTGGAAACATATGCATGAAGGGTATCTTTGAATGTTGGTTTACTCTTTCTGTTTGGCCATTAGATTGTGGATGCTCCGAGAGAGCAAATTTTGAGAGTGGTATCTAGCTTGTCAAAGACAAATTTCTAGAAGTTACTCGTAAACTTCTTCATCACTATGTCAATTGACGAACCATAGAGCCTAAACAACTGATTAACAAATTGTTGTTCCAATTGACTTGTTGTACGGTTGATCTAGTAGGTAAAATTTGGCTATCTTTCTAATGTAAACCATATGGCATCCTGACCCTTTGTGCATTCTTGGCAAACCGGTAATAAAATCCATGGAAATACTTTTTTCATTTAATACCATGGATTTGCAATAGTTTTAATAAACCTGTACTCCGTAGGGGCATTAAGCCTTGGTTGCTTTACAAATTCACCAACCTACCACATAGTTCTAGACACCTTGGTCAATCATGAAGCTCCCATCTTGGACCTTTTGCCAATATGAATTGAAGTGTCTATCACTTGCGCAAAGCCCTCTCAAGGATTGTAATAGATAGGAGGATATCTCCATGTAAATTGCCTTATAAGTTATTCATAGGAAGATCATATTATTAACCTTGGTTGCACATATTTGTTGTATCTAGTGATTTATTATGGCTACCAAGAAATTTTTATCTCGTTTGTCAAGTCATGGTTTCTTTACAAAGAACCAATTCTCAGAAGATACATAGCTAGTGATTTATTACGGCTACCAAGAAATTTTTATCCCATTTGTCAAGTCATGGTTTCTTTACAAACAACCAGTTCTCAGAAGATACACAGCTTGCAATGGTGCATTGCTAACGTTTTTTTGCTAAAGCTAAAGCCATGAAGTTTCTAGAAGAGAACTACACAGGTATTTTTTCTTTTTATCAATGTTTTTTCTCACCAGGAGCAGTTCTTTACTAGGAGGTTTCGAATATCAAGTGTCTTGAAATGTATACTATTGTGCAATCTCTATGTATAGACACTCAATTCATGCAATGAGCTCTCCTTCAAGACATCCTTTGGCTGTGGTGTATTCTCAGATTTGGGCTTTGTTTGGGTAAGGTTTGTACAAGGTTTTTTTTTCCAAGTTCTATCATAGTGACATGTGATAGCTCAATTTCCATTTCTACCCTTCTTTATAAAGGTTCTAAATTAAAGTCTGAGTACAAGTCAGCTATAGAAATTGACTATGTCTTTTTGGGCTTCTATGGTGTATTCAACCCACTTCAAAGGAACGATAAAAAGAAGAGGATAGAAGATAAGCACATAAAGAAGCAATTTTTCTTGAGCCCATTTTTTTAAGTGCATGTTCATGTACTTTGAGTTGTAAATTCATACTATTTTATTGTTAGGGATTAGGCATTGCCATTTTGTCTATAAAATGGTAAGTCCTTCTCAATGATGAAGCGTAATATCATTGTTGAAAATTTTGATGAAACTGGCTTCTGTACATGGGCAGTCTCGATTTGTTACCTATTCATATCAGGCGTTTTGCCACTTGTCAAGGGCACCAAGAAAACTAAGTAGAATGATGAAGATGACAAGGAAGGTGATGAGAAGTCGAATCATTAATCATGCTCCATCTGACCAAGGATCTCATTCACCCTGTCTCAGAGCTCACATAGTTGCAAAAATTACACGGCGCCAAGGGCCTAAAATTCAAAGTTGGCACTTCAGATTCAATTTTCAAAAGAATCATGGCATAATCGACTCCAAAGTAGATGAAGATGATAGC
The DNA here is from genome assembly GCF_047967505.1 of Dipteris shenzhenensis. NCBI lineage: Eukaryota > Viridiplantae > Streptophyta > Polypodiopsida > Gleicheniales > Dipteridaceae > Dipteris > Dipteris shenzhenensis. Next base: position 9,292,442 of record NC_141620.1, on the reverse strand, counting down.
CATTTCAGTGCTCCTTAAGAGTATGCCACCCAAGTATGATTTCTCAATGATTCCCTCATGTCAACACTCAAGAACCTTCCATCTCCATCTTTTGAGAGATGCATTTCTTCACGTCTCATAGAAGAAAACAAGGTGGAGGATTCCTCTATATCGACATCCACCTCCACGACTTGCACTCAGGCCTTAGCTATGTCTACCAAGGTTCAATTAAAATGTACCTTTTGTAAGAAAAAGGGGCATAATGGAGTCTAGATGCTTCAAGAAAAATGCGTCAAAGAAAAGGTGTGGGAGATGGGACATCTTTTTTGTGCATATGTGAGCAGCAGTAACATAGAAAGGTTATTATTATGGTAGATATTAGTAAAGGTTATGAAAAATACCTTTATATGGACTCCATATTAATAAATGTTATGAAAAATGTCATTTATTTAGCTTGTGAAGTTTAGAAAAATAAAAACTGGACTCACAATAAAGGGGAAAACTTTATGGAGAAAAGCTAGGCCAAAAGATGAGAGATCTCTTACACCCTTATCAAAGACATGCTCATTATATTCAAACAATTACTTTCCAATGAGCATGTCGGAGTTGCTAGCTTTACACTCAGATAGATCTCTAGAATTCTTATGAGATTTTCACGTTCTCCCATTTGCTATACTTTATACAAGTCCTACTCTGAATACAAGCGTATGTGCTTCAAGGCTTATCAACCTAGAATAGTTTGGTTTTATGCATAAACAAAACATCACAGAGGACATTTTCAAAAGGCTCGCACAATAGAGTATGCCTTGTCTCAATAATAGAAAATAATAATGGTTAGTATTGATTTTGATAGGGCCTATGATAGTCTGTGATAAGATTGTATCCTTGCCACATTGGTTGGTGGATTTGGCCATAAGATGCTACACATTGTGGAAGCTCTCTTTTGCAATGCAACCTCTATATTGAGAAATGGTGGCCATGTCATGAAACATTTTTAGCTTGCCTATTTAGTAAGACAAGGCCACACTTTATCCTTAATGTTATTTCCTATGATTACCCAACTACTTCCTTAGTAAGTTGTAGTGCTTCAAGGCAGAGACACAATTCCAATAGATTCTCTAATGGGTAGCATCGATGAGTTTAGAGTGTCTCAGACTCAAAAGGTAGCAAAGAGATGTGTTATGCAATGCCCCTCTTATAGGGGCCTAGAGCTAATAAGAACAAGAAAAATGGATTCACTGGATTCCCCAAAACAAGATTATTGGGTTTAAATGTCGTACTGGTGGTCGTAATCCCTTTTCTAGCTGCCACGCCTGGAAGCATTTGATGTTTCAAAAAAGCTCAAAGGGAATCCAAAGAAATTAATTTAGCTTTTCCTTTGGTCTAATGCATTTGGCCAAATGAAGATGCAAATAGTGTCTTAGGATGCATTGACCAGTAGTAGTATAAGGAAGATGGAGGGATGCAGTACCATTTTAAAAAAAAAGAATATACTTATAATATAATATAGGAAATCATTTGTCTCATTTTCTAAGTTTCATAGTAGCTTGCACATCGTACAAGTTTAAATCCTCTCTAAAATACTCAAAGTTAGATTATCTAATGCCAAGATATCAGCCACTTGCCATTAGATAATTCCTACATGATGACTCTCAGTGATGATCAAATCATCCATATAAATGACAACAGCTACCATTTTGGCATCCTCTTGCTTCACATAAAGTGAGCTATTAGCTTTTGATTGCTTCAAATGCATATATAGCAAGGTCTTACTTACTTATTCTTTCTCACCAAGCTCTAGGAGCTTGCTTCAGCCCACCTCCTCATGCAAGGCACAATGTAGAAATGCATTTTTAATATACATTTGCCTAAGTTTCCATCCATACATGCTTGCCAATGCAATTCTTGTTCTTATGGTTGTCATCTTGACAACCGGGCTGAATGTCTCGCCCATACTTTTGTGCATATCCCTTAGCAACTAATCTTGCGTTGTACCTCTCTAAGGTACCATCTGACTTACATTTCACTTTATACACCCATTTACAACCAACAACATTCTTACCTTCTAGTCATTTCAAAAGATTCCATATGCAAACTTTTCCTGAGCTTCATAAATCTTGTAATGTTTTTTTGGTATCAATAGATGGAAACTTTTTTTGAGCTATTGCTCGTTGCCCACTAGTTATGAGCATTTAATTCACTTTTGTTCATGTTTAGCCTCAAATTATTTAAGGATGGTCTTTGCTGTGGTTTCCATAAACATTTTTTAGCATTGCAATTTTGAACAATTGCAGATGCTTAAGTATGCTCTCATTGTTTTGTCCTTGTGATTGCAATATCCATAATTCATGGCATGCTTTTGCAAAGTGTATCATGCATATCATCATTCACAAAGAAAAAAGCTCACTGCCTAATTTTATTACTTGTGGAAGCTCCACTTCAGAAGTTTCTTTTTAAAATCGCAATGTCAAGAGATGCCTATGAGGAGTTGATTATATGATTTTTGAGCTCCATGGTACTTATCGACGTTGATTGGACAAAAAAAAAATGTATCATTTGATAATCTGATTTTCTTAATTGTGTGATGTCTACCAACTACACAAACTATTTACTTGAAGTTTGCTATTAAGAAATACCTTGAGCTCCTTGAAAAAGTTGAGCTACCAATATAGCTAAATGATCTTCCATGATTCATATGCTCAAGTTTAACATCTAAATTCATAGTTTCAAACTCACATAGGTGCATAAAATTTGAATCCTAAGGTTTAGATTGCTCTATCTCTTTGGATCAACCAAGTGCTTTGTAGACACTAGCTCTACAAAGAGGATAAAACCAAGATGGGAGATATACTTTTGGCTTTGCTAAGGAGAATTTGACATGTGAGAATGGCTTCAGGTTACCAAAGAAGCTCCGACCAAAAATATTGAGTTTTATAGGCAATCCAGCTTCCCTAAACCACTTCCACAAAGACAAAGTACATATAAATTTAGAAGTTCTATATAGCAAAATTAGTTGGGATGCGTGTCTTCCAAATAAGCTATTAAGTGTTGTGAGCAAATTCTAGTCACATGTATTGAACATGTTGATGCTTGAATAGATAACTACTTTCTAGATAGACTCTACCTTTTGGTAGCTATTTCTTTTGAACAGAGATCTATTCCTTGTGCTGGCATACTTGGCAAACAATGGGTTGTCTCCAGCAAATATACAATCCATGGTAGAATCAAGAATGCTAGAAGGATTTGAGCTTAGAGAAGATAAGTCTACATGTCTATGGAATTCACTTCATCCAAAAGATAGTGGAAGCCTTGATAGAACAATAGACATAGAAAGGCTTTTACTTTTGTTCCAACAAATCTCAAACTCAAAGATGCTCATTCACTATATCAACAACATTGTTGCATCATTCATGTAATGGAGTCTATCAATCATAATGTAGAGAGATTTTCAAAGAATGACTGCCATTAGTTAGGCTTCAAATTCTAGCATAAGCAAACCCAAGGCTATTGCAATCATATATATGCTCCAAGATAGTTTCCTCATTTTCCCTATCATAAACATTACTAGGACAAGCAAACAATGAGTGCATTGGCTTTCTGAAGAGGAACCTCTACTATGGGAATTAGTTGAGACTGAGATCGACATTGGTTCTTGCACCCTAGTCCCTCGCTTTGAAGTGCTTTTTCCAATGACAATACTCATGAATAAACAAATCCAAGACAAGATCTACATGTTGCAGAAAAAGATAAAACAAATGGAACCTCCGCTCCTAGCATTTGTGCAGTAACACATAGCATCCAAAAGATGAAATCAAAGATATCTTAATGCTATTGTGGACACACCCTCAAACCCATGTTGTTATTGTGATTGTAGTCTAATATTTTAGAGGTAGCTACAAGGGCTAAATGAGATTGGTGTTTCAGCATTCAATTCCATATTTGAACTAAGCAAAAAAGCTTGCAATTTGCAAAAAACAAGGGCATGCAAGAAATGCATGTAGACTTTGAATCAAGGCATGTCACCAAAGTTCTTCGCCGGAATTCTATTCAAATTGATTCATGAGCTGAACTATGAAGGGCAACATGGCTTGCATGGGAGTGTCATTAATGTAATGGAAAATGTAGAGAAGTCACGAGTCCTACAAATATTTCTAGATGATGAGGCATGCCTACTAGTTGGGATCGCATACAAACATACATGAGTGGGGTTGTGTGACCGTTAAAAGCATTGTGTGACCTTATCTCAACACGGCTATATGTTGATAATAACATGATCCTAAGCAATGCTCGAGTCAAGCATATCACTGCTCTATAAGCAATGGAGCAAGATATAGTTCCACCAAGCACAAAAACTAATAAAGATGAGGTTGATGATGGCTTGGAAATAGACACATTGGTACACGCATTGTATGCGGAGAAGTTCTATTGATTGTTGCTTCTGTGGATCTTCCTGTTCCCCAGCCCTCACAACGAACCACCGTACAGAAGCCTTTCGACTCGTACGGCTCGCCCTCCCGGATCAAGTGCTATTCCATTTACGAAATTCCCTAACGACACTTACCCCTGTTGGGATAAATTGCCTTAGGGGTGCGCATAGCAACAAGTCATTGACCATAATGCCTCCATCATACATATTGCACCACCCACAGACAACTCATCACTTAGCTTGTTCAAGGATACATTTTGTGAGGAGATGTCTTTCTTGACCTTGTTCTTTAGGCAGAGAAGAGTATGCTACCAACTATGTGAGAAAAGCTACCAAGAGATTGCAAAATGGGGACCGATCAATAGGACACAAAAGATTTGCAAGAAACATAGAGAATCTATTCTTTAAAAAATGTGAAAATACTGATCTCAAAGATTCTATCTTCCACTTGGGTGTGACAATGAAAGGGGAAACTACAATGCCAAAAACTTAGCACAAAGGATGCTTGAGATGATACAAGCATTGAGAAATTGCTGAAATCAAGGATAGGGTATAAAGACTTTGATGCCTTGCGAGCATCAAAGGACTACAACAAAAAGATGAAGAAAAATGTGTTGGCAAAATGATTTGCCACCTCGAAATGCCTACATTCTTTGTGACATCCTCATGTGTTGAGAGATGATAGCCAAGCTTGTTGCAATGCTTGCAAATGCTAAATCAAACAATCTGATAATGAGAGCTAGGCGTCATACTTGCAACATCTTTTCTGGTATGGCCCTATCACAATGGCTAGATACTATGTGCATTGATTCAATGTAATCAAGCAAGAGCTACAAAGAAATGAGGCAATTGTCACCAGTGTCTCCGATTGCTTTTTTGTCATAGAGTTATAGCATAGAGACAGCCAGCATGACCATGTCTTACTATGGATTAAAGATCGCCAACTCTTACAAAATCGCCAACATTAAATGTAACTGCATTCATTGAGCAATACATATCTGTTGATAGTGACATCTTGCCCCCATTGCCATGTGATGCTCAAATGCACTACCATTGATGCACATGCAAGAAAGCATGCAAGGAATGTAGATACAGCTCCTAGAAGCCACCAATGTGATAAACATGCATCTTGGAACCAATCAATTGCTACATTGAACCTTGCAATCTGCAAGTTTAGTTATTAGTGAAGAAAATAAACAAATGATTTGCATCAGCTTGCCTATGACACAAAAATTTTGTTTGATGAATGGCTAGCATTGTTACAGACAACAAAAAGTAGATACATTCAAGCACCTAGATAATCTGCAAGCAAGCCAACAATTTTCATGAAAAGAAACCCAAAGGACATTTACACTAACAATTTCAACCCCAAGTTATTTTGTCTCTAGTATGTAAACACAGATATCCAATTCATCCTGAACCCACATGCTACAATAGCATATTGCATGTCCTATATCACAAAAGTAGAGACCATCATAACTAAAGCAATGAAGGAAGCATTTAACTACTTCATAAAAAATAATCTCAACACAATAGAGCATTTGAGAAATCTTGAAAACACAATGATAAACACTCAAGAGATAAGTTTGCAACAACAAGCTATGTACATTACACTGTCATTGCCTTGGCAAGCTGCTCGTGCTACCAGAAGGTTGTCTTCGTCAACACTTCCTATGAAGAAGATGAGACACTACTGCTAAAATGCAAATTGTGCAAGCCTTAGATGATCATGATACCGAGGTGTTCTTTGAAGATATCATGCAAATATATTCAAACTGTCAACCCACATTAGGTAACATTTGCTTGGCTGAGTATGCGTCACAATACAAGACAACCAAAGGTAGGCAACAAAAGGTGAAGAATGCACAATCATACACTTTGTGAACTTCAATGAATGCAAGGATCCTACATGCGTCTACCATGACAATTGCTTGTTGTACATGCCATTCAAGCATGCCGAGCAATCTACCATGAGAATATATGGATACATGGCATGACGCATACAAAGAAAACATAAGCATTATGAAGCAAAACAAAGATGACTTTTCTAAATCAATTATTCCAAGCATAAGAGATAGCAAGCTAGCATAATCAAGCAACAGCGTAGCAAGCAAGCAATCCAAGTATGATATCGTGATGGACATGCCAACACATAGAAGTATTGATAACAACAATTAAGACATCCATAAAGCATATAGATTCAAGCCAAATAAGGATTACGATGCTGAGGTAAGACAGTTGAAGACAGAGTAGCAAGATGACATCTTGCTCCCGCAAGAGACTACAGGTAGAGAGCACAATCCCCCTATTCTAGAGTGGTGGTGCCAGCACTAACATTATTGTTCAAGGCTTGATGCGGCACTACTCGTATATGATTAGGAGTGACATAGACAACCCGATGGTATTACTCATGGCCTACATAGGGAAAGTTGCTTTCAACATAAGTGGCACAACAATTCACTTAGATTTGCACCTTCCCTTGGTTACTCATAGCCCAACAAATCTAACGGATGAGAAGCTAGATAACTTGAATGTGCTACACACAAACTTAAAACTAATCATGTTTGATGAAGCATTGGTAATCGGGCAGAGAATGTTAAAAATCATCGTCACTAGATTCTGCTCAATCAAATGCAATCACATGAAACCATTCAGTGCCTTTGTTATTATCTTCTATGGAGACCTTTATCACAAGCAAGTCCAATTAGAGATACTTAGACCTTCATAAGGATACCTCACCCAATGAACTTGGTTCAATGCTATGAGATAATGAAGACAATGCACCAATAAAACAACACATTCATAGAGATATTGAACAAAATAAGAGTTGGCCAACAAACTAATGCAAACTTGAACTAAATGAACAACATGTTCCAAAACAAACTTGACCAGATATCGAGGTGGCACACATCTTCTTCACAAATGCTCAAAAACAAATCCATAATCAATATATATTCAAAAAACCTATTGGAGCATCTTACGTTCTACCAGCAACACAAAATACAAAAGATGCAGCAAACATGTCAAACCAGCAAAGAATCCACAAGCAATAAGAGGCTTGCATGGAACACTAGCCTTAAAAAATTGAATGATAGTTGAGATACGCATATGCAACATAGACATTGGCTATGGGCTCGTCACAATGGTGCGATTGAACCATAACAATGATTGAGTGCTAATGAGTTGTCTAGATTCTCTTATCAACATAAACATAGGTGCAAAAGCTTGATATGAAAATCGACACTTATATGATTATAGAATCTTCCCAACATGGACACCACTATATCAAAGGACAAAAGAATTGTTGATTATGAAAAGTTATCTCAATGTTATTACATGTAAGCAATTCCCAATCCATACAACCAATGTTAGAACTATACACAAATCCCAAGGGCTAACCACATGACAAGTGTCACATTCAATCCACAAAACATTTGCACCCATGGCCAACACTCTCTCGAATTGCATCACCAGAGCATCTAGTTTTGCTTAGCAGGCTCAAGCATAAACACATAAAAGTTGACAACAATGCACAGCTATAGTCAGAGCAAAGTGGGATGATATACCAGTGTATAAAAACTCCCGCATAATCATCAAGTCTTTGAATATAGTTTTGTTCAAACATTAGAGAAAGCAATAACCTCATGCTTGCCGATATCTATGCCTACAAGAAACAGGCACTAGAGAACCAAGACTCTATGCTCTGCCAACCTATCTTGCTTTGGCAACCATGGCTTTTTGCATCTATACAAACAGACACACTAAGTCATCAACAACATAGGAAAAGCAAATGTCAATGTTGAATTAATAAGTGCCAACTTCAAGAACTAAATGTTCAAGGAGATCTACATTATTGGCATATAGAAGGCACATAAAACGAGCATCAATGGCTAAATTATAATTCTCCAAGAAGCTCTGATAAAAGTAGACAATAGAAAACCACTAGTCATCCTCGAGGACTTCAACATCGATCGACAAAAACAACTCATGCATATAGCATTCTAGCAATGTTGTTTCAACACATCTCATGAATCCAAATGATTGATCATAACAACAATTTACCATTCACTGTTAGATCATATCTAGACCAATATTAACACTCTAGAAACTATAGCACAAACTACTTATTGCTATTGGTCAAACCATTTAGGTACTAATATTCTACTTCCCAAAAACATTGCTTACCCTATAAACTAATTGTACTTTCCAATCTAATGTGTGGATCAATAGTAGACTGACACAACACCTGATCGCATCCACTCATGTCAAAAAACCTCTATCAAATTGCATGTGCAAATCATTAACACTTATCTCAAATAATTTAGAACACTACAACCATCAACAACATGGCAGTGTCTTAAAAAACATATATCGGCACATAAAGGAACCCAATGCACAAGTGAATCATTCAACATTGTTTTCATGAGTGTGCACAAAGCACACGTCCTAACAAGACTTTTGCTTGTGTTTGTTGACGTCCTATGCTTATAAGAACTATAAACAACAATTTCCTTTCTATGTGACTTGAGCAATAGCTCAGCCATATATGGTAAATGAAACTATTGAGCTCAATACCACTACTTTCACATCTAAAACTTTCAAAATTTTGCATATCATTCAAATATACCAATCATCTAAAAGAACGAATAGTCATTTGATTACATTCTACAGAAGATAATATCCATAATAGACAACATTGAGCAAACAATCCCACTTCAAGACTTCCAGATTCGCATAGGGGAAAAAAAAATATTCATTCCAAGCTCACATAAATATACTACAAGAAATAAAATTTATCCCATTATGAGCCTAGCTTGCATTTCCACAAACATCAACATAGAAGGATATGTTGCTGCCACCTATAATCCCACTACTAGAAAGAGGTTTATCAGTTACTTCTAATTTTCCTACCACCTACACATCACATAGACTTTTGTAGCTTATCACACGACTAGCTTTATTAGAGAATTGGTTTTTAGAACCCACATTCAATATTAGAATGAAATAAAATGAAGCATACAAAATATAGAAACGCTAAAGTAATAGAAGACTCTAGAACAAGCTCATCGAAACTTTTCTTTGTTACTTCTTTTTCCTAATAAAACCACATTTAGATTGCTGATTCATAGCCTAAACTTATTACAACGACACTATAGGCCAAATTTCCAAGATAAGACCAAAAAGTTTGATCCGGTCATAGTTACAAAAGCTTCACTTTACTAAGTATCACCCCAAGAAGCCACCACTATAACAAAGCCATAAATACAACTATACATACAAAAGCTGTAGCCAAGTACAGAGTTATTTGAAACAATAAAAGTATAGTAACACATACAAGGATCAATTCTGAGGCACATAGTAGTAGTTTCAAAATTCCTAGATTACCAAACACATTCCAAGAAAGGGACTGCTAGTATGATAACACACAAACAAATAAATCTTCATTCTTTCTTCGTAATAGTCACAAAGAAATTCTCAACATGCTGCTGCTACACTCTGAATATCATTGAGCAAATTCCATATGTCTTTACTAGCAAGGGACTGTGCACCACCTAAGCCCACGCCCAATTTCATTTTCTTAGCTAGCACATTGATACATTCATCACACTCACACAAGAGCTTCTGCCTTTCTTGAAATTAATTAACAATTTTCCATCACAAAAAATAAATGACTTGCATACAATTCAACTCCAACACAAAGCATCTAATTTCTACATAGACTCCAATCCTCCTTCAAGCTCTACATTCTACCTAGTACTAAAAGCCATTCATTATGGAAAAGATGAGCTATATGCTTAGGAACAAAATTCCACCTTGGCGATTTTATATCGTCTGCATTTCCTCTGTATATCCTCATGACGAACATGTGCAACCATGACACTAGATATTTAGGTATCCTGAGCCATGTCCAGGATACTTCAACCCATACCATGGAGGGGGGTTTGTAGGCTATCTCATGGGCTATCCACAGATGCCACTTATACCTTGGTATGAGCCTTGTAGGCCTAGTTATAGTCAGTTATGACTATTGGTACAGTTAGTTTATGTACCATCTAGGTTAGTTAGGACACTTAGTCTAGTTAGGGCAGTTAGTCCTAGGGTTTTGTCATGTTGGCTCTCCCTTGAGCCTCCACACTTCAGTTTTGCAGAAATCTATTACAGCATCTCATTTTTCTCCATTATGCTTCCATTTTTGAGCTTCCATTGCTTCAACCACCCAACGGTCAAATCTCATTTGATAGGCAAGCACATGCAATTTGGTTGTGTATTTGCTTGCCTATCAAATGAGATTTGACCATTGGGTGGTTGAAGCAATGGAAGCTCAAAAATGGAAGCATAATGGAGAAAAATGAGATGCTGTAATAGATTGCTGCAAAACTAAAGTGTGGAGGCTCAAGGGAGAGCCAACATGACAAAACCCTAGGACTAACTGCCCTAACTAGACTAAGTGTCCTAACTAACCTAGATGGTACATAAACTAACTGTACCAATAGTCGTAACTGACTATTACTAGGACTACAAGGCTCATACCAAGGTATAAGTGGCATCTGTGGATAGCCCATGAGATAGCCTACAAACCCCCTCCATGGTATGGGTTGAAGTATCCTGGACATGTCTCAAGATACCTAAATATCTAGTGTCATGGTTGCAAATGTTTGTCCTGTAGGATATAGAAATCTATGACTGTACAGAGTACAACAGATGAAGTTACAAAAGGTACTAAGTTTAAAGCTTATCAAAAAGCCTCAAACTTAGGTCGGGGTAGAGCCTTCGTAAAAAGATATGCCAAGTTGTCTTTAGTGGGAACACAAGACAACTCAATATCACCTATTGATAATTGCTCTCTGACATAGTGATAGTGAACCTCAATGTGCTTTGTGCGAGCATGGAAAATTGGATTCCGTGCAACAGCCAAAGCACTCTGACTATCAGTGAAGATGATGGTAGGAGCAGTCTGACATGCACAAAGATCTACAAGTAGCTTTTGAAGCCAAACACACTCCACTGTAGCTGTAAAAGCCGCTATGTACTCAGCTTCACAGCTAGATGTAGCAACTATACTCTACTTCTTGCTGAACCAAGAAACGCATGAAGTACCAAGCATAAAACAATTGCCACTATGTGACACACGAGTGTTAAAACAACTAGCCCAATCACTATCAGTGAACCCATGCATGACAAGTGAAGTATCAGCCCCATAAAGAAGGCCTAAATGCTGAGTGCCTTTAAGATATTTGAAAACACGCTTCATGGCATTGGTGCATAGATGGGTTGTGCATATATCTGCTCAACTGTGAGACAGCATACTATAGATCAGGTCTCGTATGGCATATGTAAATTAAACAACCAACTATCTGTTGATAGAGAGTGACATCACATGTACCACTGCCATCCTCAGAAGAGAAGTGAAAACCAGTCTCTAATAGTGTGGATACTGGCTTGCAATCCTCAAACTAAAAACATTGCAAAAGCTGTTCAATGTACTTGGATTGTGACATCAAAATGCCCCCCTCACTGCTAGCAAATTGAATGCCCAAATAGTAGTGCAGAAGACCAAGATCAGACATAGCAAATGTCTGCTACAAGTCAACTTTAAAATCTGTAATTTGCTGAGCATGTGTCCGAGTTACAAGCATGTCATCCACATAAAGGACTGGAATCAACAAATCTATCCCATGCTTGCGGATGTATAGGGTAGCCTCTGTAGGGCTATTTTGAAAGCCAAGTGTGAGCAAGTGAGAATGAACTCTCAAATACCAAGCCCGAGGTGCCTGCTTCAATACATAGAGGGCCTTTTTCAAGCGGCATACCTTGCTTTCAGAACCTTCAACCTCAAAGCCAGGAGGTTGGGAAACAGAGACCTCTTCCTACAAATGCCCAGGAAGGAAAGCTGCCTTAATATCAAGCTAATGTATCTGCCAATGAAAGTGGGTAGCAAAGGGAATAACAATGCGAATGGTAGTGATCCTGGAAGTGGGAGCAAAAGTCTCCTCAAAGTCAATGCCATGCTGCTGAGCATAGCCCTTAGCAACAAGACGGGCTTTGTAACGGTCCACTGAACCATCAGCTTTCCGTTTGATCTTGTAAACCCACTTAGTTCCAATGCATTCTTGCCATAAGGCAAATCACACAACTCCCAAGTGTCATTCTGATGGATAGAATCCAATTCAGCTTGCATGGGCTTCATCCAACAATCATTCTAAAAGGCATCTTGATGACATAATGGCTCTTCATTGCATGCTGTAGGAACCAAAGCATAAGCAGCAAAACTAGCATGCTCTTTCCGAACAGCTGCTCTCATATGGGATGGCAAAGGAGTGTCTTGTTTGCTGTCTTTTAATGTGTCAAGGAGCCAACAGGGTACCTTTTTAGGCTCCTGAATTTCTGCTCTTTCTTGGTCAAGAGCCCAATGCAGATGATCTTGATCAATGATAGGCATATCAGGCTGAATTTCTTCATGCACATGGGGCTGTAAATGACCAACAAATGGAGGAGGGACAACCTCAGATGGAACATCATCCCGAGCATCGGATGGAAACAAAGGCATCAAGTTGTCAAATATGTATGGGGCATCAACAACGGGCTATTTTTAATAGTCCAGCAAAGGCAAGTGGAAGATTCATCAAACACAACATCCCGACTACCAAAACACTTGCCTGTGCGGGGCTGATATAGCTTATAGCCCCTGCTCTCTGAACTATACCCAAGAAAAATGCATTTAACAGCTTTATCATCCAACTTAGTGCATCTCTGTGAAGGCACATGAGCATAAGCTAAGCATCCAAAAGTCCTCAGGTGGGAAATGCAAGGTTTACGACCCATCGAAGCCTCATAAGGTGTGATAGTCTGCGATGCCTTTGTAGGACATCTATTCAAGATGCAATTTGCACACATGACTGCATCCAATAGGAAAACGTTTGCCTTTCAACATGCATCTGGTCATTTCCATCGTTGATCTATTCGTCCACTCAGCCACGGGATTTTGTTGAGGAGTAAAAGGCACCATGCATTGATGATTAATGCCAGGGGAAGCCAAAAAAAAAGTAAACTCCTTCGACATGTATTCACCCCCCCTGTCTGTATTAAGGTGAGCAATGTGCAGCTCACTCTCATTCTCAGCCACAGCAATAAAGTGCTTGAAGCATGAAGAAACATCAAACTTGGATTTCAATGCAAAAATCCAAGTGTACCTGGTGAAATCATCAATAAAAGTAACAAAATAGTAGAACCCCCCAAGGGCTGCAACCCTCATGGGTCCACAAACATCACTATGAACCAGATAAAGCTTACGTGAAGCACCAACTCTCCCATCCTTGGGAAACGCAGATGGTGCATCTTACCAAAAGTAAGCATGGTTCACAAACATGTTTGGTAGGCATATGCATTTTGGGAAGATCCACAACCATATCTTTCTTATATAACTTCACTAGGGCTCCAAAATTGAGGTGTCCAAACCTCTCATGCCATAAATGAGTATCTGCCATGGTAGAATCAATAGCAAAGGCATGTGCATCAGCAAGTGCAACATCATCATTTGAACATTTGTCATAAGCATCAAGTCTGTAAATACCGCTAGACAATGTGCCAGTCAAAACCAAGGTAGAGGCATGTGTAACATCATACACTGCACACCTCACACCATAAAAAATAACCTGAAAGCCACATGTAGCAATGGCTGAAATAGAAATGTGGTTCTTACGAATGCCTAGAACATAAAGCACATGCTCTAGAGTGACAATACCACCAGAGACAAAAGTAAGAGCAACTTGCCCAATACCTTTCATGATATATGATGCATTATTGGCACATGTGGCATTGCCCCCCTTAGATGTAAGCTCCAATGAGTTGAATAACTTCCTGCAGGAAGTGATGTGCTTGCTAGCACCACTATCAAAGAACCAGACATCACGAACATTTGAAACTGCCATACAAGCATCATGAACATTAGGATTATACTGACATGTAACCAAGAAAGCCCAATGGTGGTCTTGTGTGAAATTAGCGGACTCATGTTGATCTTCTACACTAGAAGAACCAGATACTGCAAGACTAGACTCTTTCTTTAACTTTTTAGATGCTATGTGCTTCCTGCATTCATAAATATCATGCCTAGGTTTCCTGCAATAGTTACATCTCTTCTTCTTTTGTTATCCTCTGAAGAAGAGGCACCATGTGAATGATCAGCATGGGAATGAGAGGGCTTTCTAGCTGAAACCTTGCCTTTACCTTTGTGTTTTATGATGGGTAGCAAATGCTTGATCACTAGCCATAGTAGCATTGCAATTCACACGACTTTGCTCCTCCTGAAGAAGAAGAGCAACAAGCTGGTCAAATGAAAAATGATTGGCATCACCCCCTACAACCAACCTCAATGTAGTAGCAAAGCCTTGATATGAATCAGGCAACCCATCAAGGGTATTAGAAACCAGCTGAGAATCAGGCATAATCTCATCAATGTTGGCCAACTGCTCTTTCAAATCCTTCACATTAGTGAGATAGGCATCCATGTCACCCTCATCAAGCTTTAAATCTTTCAATTGCTTGCGGAGATAGGCAACCCTTGCCTCATTCCGCACCTGATACAAAGATTCAAGCTGATCCCATGCTTGCTTAGCTGTCTTGCAAGACCGAATATGAGGAATAATAACCCGTTTCACTAAAAGAGCAATCAAGGCATGTGCTTTGGCATCTCGACCATCCACTGAATTTGCTCTTGTGAAGGAGGCAAAGCACTTGGAGTAGGAGTCCTGGCTGTAGCAGTAGAACCATCACCTGAAGACCCATCACTTAAAGAAGTAGAGGCTGCAGGTGTAGCACCAGTAACAGTGTGTGTAGGCCTGGCCTAAAAACTTGAAACAATATGCCATAGATTCTTGGCAACCAAAACATGTCCCATCATGTATGACCACATGGGGTAATTGGTGCCATCAAGCTTGTCATTAGCCCCAATCAGCCCAAACAAATCATCTTTGCCACCAGATCTGGTTCTGAAATACAAGGCAAATGCACCAACTGGCAAAGCAAATGAGAGAAAGGCAACCTCTCAGAATCAAGTGCCAAAAAATTACCCAAGCTTCAAAGCTTATGTCTGTAAAAGACTCTGCTGTCCCAAGGTGTACCTGTTGTAAGAAAAATCCCCAAAGGCAACACGAGGCCTTTCCAAAATGCAATGAAGCAAAAATTGAAAAAAGCCAATGCAACAACGGCTTACCCAATGATGAACAGCAGTGACAGGCTTTGAAAGCGAGCAAATGAGAGCTGGAAATGAGAATTACAGCAAAAGAAGTGCTCCCACGAGGAGGAGAGCATGTAGAAATGGAGAGAAAGAGATCCAATGGAGAGAAGCTCACAGCTCGAGGCAAAGAGATGCTAAATGAGGAGGGAAGGGCTCAAAGAGAAGTCTCCGGATCAATTCAGCAGCTCCTCTCTCTCTCTCTTCTTCTTCTTCTTGCTTGCTATTTTGTCCCCATTTTTTTCTCCCCCGTTCTCTCTTGCTCTTCTTGCATGCTATTTTTGTCCCAATTTTTTGGCTAGCAACGCTTCAAATTTGGGAAAGCAAAAATTAGGTATTTTTTGAATTTTTAGAACTACATTTTTGCTATTGGATAATATGTTGACTCTTCTTCATTAGACTTGAATGCACTTTAAAGTGGTTGACTTACAAGCACTCTCTCTCTCTCTCTCTCCCTCCAGCTCTTTATCTCCTCAAGTCTTCTTCTTACACGCCATCTCCACCTTTTTTGCCTCCCCCCTCTCTCTCTCCCTCTCTTTCTCCCCCCTTTATCTCGTGTAGTATTCGTCCACACCATTTCCTTATTGTTTGCTTTTTTAATCTTGGGGAGGCTTATGAATGATTAAATATTATTCACCTTGTTGGCTGCGCTGATGCGATTTTGTGGTTTGATTTATTCGATTTTGTGGTTTAAGAATAAATCAGGGGAAGATGGCCACCCGATAGGCAGAGAAATGGAAAACGTGCCTTACAATGAGCTTTTACACATACTCGAACTGGATACGGAGCAGCTAGAAGGGGAGTTTGACGCTGGCATTGATGGAGAAGCCACAGGGACCGATGACGACAGGTATAAAGACCAGGGTGGGACAAGTTACGGTCTGATAACATTACTCTGTTGTATCCATGCCCACGGCTTGAATTCTTTCGTTTTTCTTGAGAGAGTTTTTTCCTTAAAGGCGGTTATACCATAAATGGCCTCCTTCCTTTTTATTCATTAATTAGCTGATCTCTTCGGCACGTCGCTCAGTTAATCCAATGCTTGAAGCCTCAATTGAAGCGTTGTTGCGAGGGGTTGATTGCTTGAGGTCTCAATTGAAGAGGTAAACATGTTTTACGGGGACTAGGACTCAGGTGCCCCTCCCCTCACATGAATATACCTCTACCACTAATTTATATTCTTTTAATTGTATTTCAAGGGGGCAGCGGCCTTGATATAAGCATTAAAGAGGGACCTTGGCATCCACTATTGGAGGAGCGCACCACCGCAGAACAGGGAGGTAATCATTGTAGGGATGAGGCCACTTTCCACTTTTGCCTTCCTTAGCTTAAATGATGATCACGAGCCCTTCTATGCTTTACCTAACTGATTAATAGGGGATTTGATTTTTTCAATGGCATAAGGCACATACTCGCTTGCATGTGTATGTGTACCTATAAAACTTTGGCCAAGAGCACCCGGTTAGAGTCTTACAAGTTTTTGTTTTGAGGGTTGAGGCACAACACCCACTAGACATCTCATGGAGAACTATTTCCCCCCTTCTTATGTATTTGGCACCACAACACTGGTGGACTCCCCTTTGCTCACTAGAAGGGATTTGGAGAAGATACCAGGGCCGTGTTGGACCCAGGCATGCAGGACTTGCCTCAAGCCCCCAGGCCCTCAGCTCACCGTGCTACTCCATTCACTGGTACAAACAGTCTTGCAATGAATGCAGTAGACTGTTTGTACTGGACTGCAGATACTTCATAGTGCAAGGGAGAGCTGCTTGGAAGCCTTGGCAGCTTTGGGAAAGTTCAAGAGTCTGTATGTACAAACGTTTTAGTATCTAACTCACTGTTACCCAGCTTGTACAGTTTTCTTGAACTCTATAGGAGCTTGCACGGTGACTGATAAGATGCTTGATGCAAGAATGCTGAATGGACATCTGTCGAATAAAGCTGTACATTGAAGCTCAGTCGGCCATGGCAGTGCATGCTGCAGTCATAAGCCAGTGAAGCACAAGATGGGGTCATACAAGAGGCAGGCATTCCACCTGAGCCCACCCACAACAGGTCGGTCCACTGGTAGTAGGGTGACCACTAGGGTCAGGTCCACTTCAACCCTGTTTGGCTTCAAGCTGGCTACCTGAAGAGTAGTCCTATAAAAGGACCTCATTGTTTCACACATCATCAGCAAGCACAGCCTTGTACCTCAGCCAAGCCCCCAATTCAACAGCAGCAGACTGTATCGCTCCAACTCATAGGAAAGCCCAATCTTCACCCACAAAGGCAGTCCACTTTCCTAGTCTTATAAAATTCCTGCCTATTTTTACTCAGTAACACCGGAATGCTCTCTACAGAGGGGGCCACAAGTTACACCCAATGTATGTATACTCTTCCACACTCCTGGTTTTATGTGAGCACTTAGACCCTGGTACGTACATGTGTGGATCCAGCAGCTAGCTTGCATGCATGGTACATTGGTATAAAAGCTTCAAATTTGTTAATTTTTAATGGTGATGGAAGAGATGAAACATTGAGGATATTGGTGGTCAAAGCAACTTCATGGCTTTGTTGGTACTCATCATTTTTTAAGGTGTCACAAAGTCAGGTATTCTGGATATACTTTAATAAGGTGGCTCCTTTTTCCCCCGCTTAAAATGATTGGACCTCTCATGGTATGCTTCGAAAATCCATACAAATTCAGCCATCTGCAAGGTGCTAACAAGGGGAAGCAGCCATTTCTTCTAGCTACCATCCTTAGGCAGGATGGACGTTGTGAGCAGAGTGGAGTGACCTGGCGCACCACCAAGTCTTGACTTGCGAATATGCTTAGGAGCCCACCTTTGCTGTGAAGTGGAAAGCATTTCCCTCTTTCTGTGAGCCACACTGTCATCCCCGAGGGAACCGTTGATGTATGCACTGTAATTGTGAGAATGTGCACCTCTAGATGTCGTGGGACATTTGACAATATCTTAAGCAGTGCTGAGGATTACCAAAAAGCGAGCGACAAAAAGCGAGCAAGCCAAAAAAAGCGAGGGATAAAAAACAATGAAAGATTTATAAATCCCCCATTTTAGTAGCAAAAAATAATAACTTATTCAAAAGTGCATATGTTCCCTCAATGTTAGAAGGTTAAACATGCATATAACTTTAAAGCCATTAACACTAATTTCACATCATCCATGAGACAGTTTGTATGTTTAACTTCCAAGTCATTGTTTGTATCAAAGACAAACCCTACTGCAATCAAGTTCTCTCCTTCCACTAGAGTAATTGAGATCATCTTTCCAAGGACTCCTTGCATGGATTAGTCTAGATTCCATGCATATGTAAATGCTTAGGTTTTTTAACTCTATTTACTCTTGGAACAAAACCCATGTTTCTTTGTTACTACAAAAATATCCTTCCCTAATGATTTATTCTTACCTCCCACTAATCTTACCAATGCAGTAAATTGGTCACAAATTCATTTTTTGGTGCATTAAATTTTACAAGATGGTGCACAAAGACATGATAATCGTCTAAAGTACGCCTTGCCATTTGATTTGATATGTAACATGACCCCATTTGGACTTGTAAATCAAAAGATACAGAGATCTAAAAATGTCCTTTTTTGAGCCAAAACAGGGAGCGCGTTAACGCGCTCCCTGTTTTGGCCCAAAAGAGGACATTTTCACATCCCTATATTTTGGCAAGATGTCAACATTTGATTGTTTTGGCCCAAAAAATGAGTTTTTAACATCCCTGCATCTTTTGATTATCAAATATAAATGGCATAATGTTACATATCAAATCAAATGACAAGGCATGATTTAGATGAATATCATGCCTTTTTGTACCATCTAAAAAACTTGTGTGCATCAGAATATAAATTTTGTGACAGATAACCACCTTTTTGAATACTTTGTACTTCAAGCAATTATTTTATAAAAAACTTAGATTCTTTCTTTGCTTGCTTGATTTTCCAACCACTTCAACTAATTGTCGCTCGCTTTTTTGGGCTCGCTCGCTTTTTCTCGCTCGCTCTATTGACTGCCTCAGCAGTGCTGAATCTATGTTGGCAGCTATGCAAACCCTCATTCGAGCATCGCTTCATTAGATCAAGCAATTCTCCATACACAACTTCCATCCTTTTTGTAATAGCTCAGCTAGATTGTGCAAAAATTCCATGCACTCAATAAGTTCACAGTGAAGAGTCCGTTTCCCACCCCCAAACTGACTACATCTTGGAATGGCCCAAGGGAGCAAAGATGTTCTCATAGATTGATTTGAAAAGTGGGTATCATTGAATTATAATTTATGAGTCGGATATCCCTAAGTTAGCTTCCCACACCAAGAGGGCTAAGTGCGAGTTGATCGTCATGCCCTTTGGTTTCATGAGTGCACCACCACATTGAATAGATTGATGTTCCCACACGTAGCATGAGCAGCATGCCAGACAGGTCCTACAACTTCTAAAGGACAACTAGTTGTATATCAACGCCAAGAAGAGCAGCTTATTTTTTGGAAGAGGTACATTATTTGGGGTACCTTATCAACTCCATTGGTGTTTGATTGGACTTTGTGAAAGCCAAAGACTTCATGGACTGGAAGTAGCCCACAAATGTAGAGGAGATCTACCTGTTCATGGGAACTTCTCAGGCATACAAAAAGCACATCAAGGACCTGGCCAAGATTGCGGATTCTCTCTCTACATGTAGAACTTGCATATAGAAGTTGCATGTAGGAGTTGCATGTAGAAAATTTTCAGGGTACTCAGAATTTGGGCTTTTGGCATCATTGGATAGCTCTTGCTTCCCTGATAACTCCTACGTGCAAGAAACACAAAATGGTGTAGGTTTGACCAGGAAATTGCTCGAAATTCGATTGGCGTAGGCGAAATTGGCCTGAACTGCGGTCTAGCTGATTACTGCTCCGATTTTGGTACTTCTTGCACCAAACTGGTCACCAGGTTTGGTGGACATTGGAGCCTAAGTGGAGGAGTTATAAGCATTTTGACTGGCTGTACCTGCGTTTCTGCTTCGAATTAGGGTTTCCCTGCTGTAAATAATGATATGCCTGCTTTCAAGGAGTCGCCTCAGCCTTTGGAGCATATGAACTAGGTTTGGAAACAATTGAAGATGATTTGCCTTGAAATTTGCTTGAAAATCAGCTCACAAGTGGCGCAGTTTGTAATATCCCGTCAGATACTTCGGATTTCTTTTTGGGGCTTTCTGATTTTGCAGGCCATTCTACTCTATTCTATCTTGCAATTCCTTAAATCTAATGGAATCAAAGAAATTTGCTTCTGATTCTAGGAAAGGTAAAATATCTCGAGATCTAAGATCTGAGATGGAGTATGATGAAGCTCAGATAATGAGCCAGGGAGAAGAGCATGCTGGAGCCTTGGAACTTGGGGATGAAGTCCATATTAGTGAGCAAGGGCCAGAAGATGAGGGTTTGGCAAGAAGGTCTACCTCCCAATCACCTCTCAAGTCTCCTCTTTCCAGCAGCAATAGCAAAGTATATGGAGAAGCAAAATAAAGTGATGCAGCATCTTATGGATCAGCAACAAAAGCTATCTGGTCAAGTTGGGCAGCTCAATGTCAGGCTGTAACAGAAATTTGATGATGTGGAAAGAGAATCCAAGACTAAGTTTGACTATGCCTTCACTCAGCTAAGAAATATGAGGAGTGATGTGAATAAGGTAAGGAATAGAGCTGACCTAGAGGGAAGGAAATCCTAAGGGATGATGTGCCCAAGAAGGTTATGGAACCAAATCAGGGTGGTTTGAACTCAGGAAAGGGCGGATTTATGGCAGAGGCTAGAAAGTCTCATCCACAACAACCTTCCTATCATGCGCCCCCATGGAATGCAAATCTGTTAGGTGCTACAGAAATAAGTCCAGCTCATGTGCCGATTCCAGAAGGTCATCCAAAGTGTACCAAGTGTCACTTAAGAGGGGTGAAACAGTTGATGGCTTATTTCAGATGTTAGAGAGGCTATGTCTTTCACTTAGTTTGTGAAGACCACTCAGGTTGATATCCAAAAGGAAATGGAACAAGGTTCTAGTATGGGCAAGGACTACAAGGACAAAATAGTGTTGCAGAATTCAAGGGAGAGTCCACCTTACCAAATGAGCTTTATGAATGGCTAAGCAAATTGGAAGATTACCCACATAAGAGCACATTTCTTGGGCTGATAGGCCTTGGGGTTGACCTTTATACCTCTCCCCTTGAACACGTAAAAGAAACATGCAGAAGGTTGCAAGAAGCAAAGGCAAGGCTAAAAAAATTTGCAGAAGGGGTTGATGCAAATGTGGCTAATTTGGGAGATGCCTTGGAAAGTGGTGCTGCAAGTGCAAGTTCTTTGCAAAGGACAATCCTCATTGGAAGGTGAGGAGTCCTTATTTCTTGAAAATGGTATGTGCAATTGGCCATTTGGGCCTAACTTTAAGCCTCCATCTTATAAAGCTTTGCGCATGAAGGAGCTAAATAATGAGGTGGTATGCATTGATCAAGGGTCGTTGCAGTTTCGAGAGAAATGGAAAAAATATGGATGTAGCATAGTATGTGATGGATGGTTTGACACTCGGCGTAAGCCTACCAGTCATGCATTTTTGGCTCAGCCTTCTTGAAGTCTATGGATGCTAGTGGGCATTACAAATCAGGGTAGTACATTTTCGGGATATTGAAAGACACCATTCTTGATGTTGGGCCAGAAATGTGGTGCAAGACAGCTTGCTTGGGTGAAGCCAGTGTTTGCACATGCCAACATGATTGCAACGTTTGTTACTTGGAAGCACACTGTATTAGCATTATATAGAACTTTCAGCAAGAAGGAATTGGTGAAGCCTGCATAGACTCGGTTTGCTTTCATGCTTACATGTTAGCATACTTGTTGGATGACAGAGTCTACAATGGATTGCGTTGTATGGTTGTTAGTAATGAGTACTGCCAGAAGAAAGTGTCATGCACTATTAAAGCACAACATGTGTCTTCCATTGTATGGGGTTCCTCATTCTGGCAGGAGGCTATTGAAGTTATGTGCACCTATTTTGAAGATCCTTCGTTTGGCTGATAGGGAAGGGGCTACCATGGGACTTGTATATGAGCTCACTGATCGAATGGTGGAGAAGATATAAACTATGGATGGATAGACTCCTCAAAGTTGGCTGATGTTAGAGCCTTGTGTATTAATAGGTGGGATATGATGCACTCTCCTTTGCATGCAACATCTTTTTTTCTCCATTCTATTTGGAGAGAGAAAAATCTAGATGGTGATAAGGAGGTGTATAATGGGTGGATAGTATGACGTTGAGAGGCAGGGCATCTTAATTGATGAGTTAGATATTTATAAGTCCATGTCAGGCACATTTGCTTGGGCAATTGCGAAGGGTGATAAGAGGATGCACCGAGAGGTGAAGTAGTGGGAGACATTTGGGGCTCACAATCCAAATTTGCAGTAGTTGGCTATTGGAGTGCTCTCGCAAGGCACATGTGCTTCTCCTTGTGAGAGGAACTGGAGCACGTTCTCTCTTATACATACCAAAAGAAGTAATAGGCTGCTTCCAAAGAATACAAAAAAATTACTATACATTCATACTAATTTGCGTCTCATCTCCAAAATTAAGGAAAGGGGATTTGAGAAGATAGAAGTGACCTTGGAAATGATCAACAAGGAGAAGGATGATGAGAAGTTGCTTGCTTTGCAAGAGACTATAGAGGGAGAAGAGGAAATTCCAGCCCCTCTTGTTATAGGAAGGATGGATGTTGCTGCAGCTTCAAGAAGCTCGAGTATTTTGGAGTTCCATGGTGAGGCAGATGAGAATGATGTTGATGAGGATGATGAGGAGGATGGCACTGATGCTGCTGTTGATGAGGATGCAGCTTGAGGCTTGAGCCTCATCAGTTGTGATGCATTTCAGCTTTGTTTCCGGGCTGTGGCAGCCTGCAAGCTGGCAGCCCGATAGCCTGGCAGCCTTTTCTTATATGATGTTTTGCAGCTTGCCTTTGATGCTTTGGTTTAGTACCTAGAGGCTACTTTCAATTTTCTAGTATCTACTACCTGCTACGATGTTTTGGTGTAATATTGGTCTATCACTATATATCAATTGAAACTGCTATGTTTTCGTGAGATTGAAACTGCACTATGTTGTGTTTTTAGAGGATGAGTTTGGGAATGTTCCTGGATTCATCTAGGTATATAATATTGATTTAGCACTATATATTAGAATCCAGATGACTCTGGTCCTTGGACTCGGCCTTGGACTCTTCCATGAATCATGACTTTAAAATCAATACAAGTTTGAAGTTTGAAGTCTGAAGTTGAATGTTCTGTAGCTCTCTCTCAATTAAATGTGTACAATGTATATTTTCTTGGTGTTTTTTTGGAAAATTAGGGTCACGTATGATTCAGCCCCGGGGCTGAACCATACTCCAATCATCCCGTATGATGTATGCGTATGGTAACGTATGGAAAAAACTATGATGCCAGGTGTGATGCCAATCATGAGGTTGTCTCACTCAGTGTGATTGATGCATAAGATGTTGTATGATACTTTAATAGTGATGCTTTCAGGCACATTACTTGGAGGAAGTATTTTTTTGCAGATTTGCAGCCTGCTCTTGTTGGCAAAAGAGTGGCTTGTGTCAACGATTCTTTGTATCCTATGATAAGAGTTGGGAGGATTTTGATGTCATTAGTTGATGGGACTGATTTATGCTGTCCATTTGTCCTCTATGTGCCAAGGATAAATAAGAATTTACTTTGCGTGTCCTCTATGGGAAAACAGCTTCATTGTCATTTTTGAAGATAATAAGTGCATTGCTAGGGATAGAGAAAAAGACTATCAAATAGTCACTACAGGCACTTTGAATCAGGGTTTGTACCAGCTGGACAAACATGACAACAATACGTATTACACTTCCCACCAAGCATCCATAACCAATGCATGTTCTCTATCGAGAATGGCTCCCACCAAACATGGCAAACAGGCATCCATTTCACAATCCCCTGCAACTGCCTCAAGTGCCCTCTCCACCACCTATCCCCTCTAAGTAAGGATAGAAGCATAAACATCCAGTTAGCATCCATGGAAGCTTGGACTAGGAGAAGGACTTCACACTGAGAGTTCCCCTGCTCAGTAAATGCATTAGAGTGTGTGACCAGCTCTACCAAAATCAGCTCACCAATAGGCTGAGATTCCCTGTGTGCCCATTTGATTTTTCAGAGTAGCTTACAGTAAGCTCTTTGTAACAAGGCAAGCTCCCAAAGCTATTTCACACAAGTGAGCTGATCTATGTGACCAGCATCTCCTTCAAAGCTCAACTGAGACATTAAAACAACCACTGCTGACCAGGCTGGTCTCAATCAGTAGACCCCGACCTGTGTCCTGTAGACCTTATTTAACCAGGCCCTTTTCAGAGCAGCTAATAGCCAATGGGCGTGACCCTATAGGTAACCAGGCGCTCTACCAGCGTTATCGACCAGCAAGGGGCCCCAACTCGTGCTTGTGCGTGCCTTACTAGATGCTCACATCAAGGGGCTCATTCGAAATCAGCTAGCTTGTTCTAGCTGCCAGTCACAACACCAACCAAGCCCAAACTCTATGGCCAAGGGAAGAGCGTACTGCAACTATGTACGGATCCCACAGCTCCTACTGCATCTTCAACTAAGGCTTCAAAGGCAGCACTAGCTCCCGGCAATTCACCCGCATAGGAGCTCGTCATCAGCCAAGGCCTCCAGTATTCGCAAGTCATACGATGCCCAAGCGGCTCTCTTCCCGTAGTCCGTCAGCAGGGAAAGTAGCCTTTTGTGGGCAGCCAAACACTTGCGACAGCCAGCCAAGGTCTTGTGAAGCCTCTCCTTGTGCATACGCTTCAGCCCGTGCCATTGCCCGTCACTCGTTGCCCGTCGCCCATTGGCTAGCCACCTTTTCTTCTTCGTGGTTCTTCCTAAAAGCTTCCATGGGCAACCTTGCCAAATTCATTTGCATGGGCTAGCCACGTGGCAGCCCACAATTTCGTTAATTTGCCCCTTGTCCACCCCGCTCCCCCCCCCCCCCCCCCTTGGGGTCCATTCCAATGGCTCAACTTGAAAACTAAGGGTACTTTGCCCCCTTCTTGGTCCAAACCACAAATTAAGGCATTAATTGCTAGGGTTCTAGCACACCAAGCAACCCGGGACCTTACTTCTTGCTTTCTTAGGGTCCTTCCAACATGCGTGCGCTAGAAATCACGCCCTCGTGACAAGGGGAATACATGTCAGATGCCTTCAAAGAATTCTTGAGGGAGAGAGGGATTACGCAATCAATGCACAACCCCTCATACACCTCAGCAAAATGGTGTTGCTAAGAGGAAGAACAGGTCGTTGATGGAAACGGCTAGATACATAATCAAAGGGAAGAGGTTGCCACATAGATTTGAAGGAAAGGGGGATAGTGAGAGCAAGAGGGAGTGAGAGAGTAGAAAGCTTGGAAGCTGTAGTTGCAATAGAATAGAGTGTAAAGAGTACAACACAAAGTGAGAAGGATAAGATTTTGTCCTAGTGACAAAACCTTAGTAGTCACTAACCATAGTTAGTGAACTAACTGCAGTTAGGGGGAAAAACCTCTAAAGGAGGGAAAAGTGCCCCTAACTAACTTATTATATTACATTGGTCACTGCTGAATTATATCTATAATTCTAACACCCCCCTGCAGTGCCAATGTCATGTACAAGGCTGATCAATCACCAAACGGATATAAGTTCAGGGCACTGCGAAATGCCTCAAACTTCTCACGTGGTAGCGCTTTCGTGAAAATATCTGCAACGTTGTCATGTGTGGACACAAAGATCATACTGATCTCTCCTGCATGCAACTTCTCTCTGACGTAGTGATAGTGAACCTCAATGTGCTTCGTGCGAGCATGAAACACGGGATTCTTTGCCACTGCAATGGCACTCTGACTATCAGTGAGAATTGGAGAAGGACCCTCCAAAGACAGATGAAGATCAGCAAATAAACGTCTCAGCCAGACACATTCAACTGTTGCTGTGAAAGCTGCCCTGTACTCAGCTTCACATGATGAGGTAGCCACTGTAGATTGTTTCTTGCTCAGCCATGAAATGCAAGATTTGCCCAAAAAGAAACAATTGCCACTAGTGGACTGCCTAGTGTCATAATCACCAGCCCAATCTGAATCACTGTAGGCATGCATTTGCAAGTCACCCCCCCCGGGAAATAGTAAGCCAAAAGACTTGGTGCCCTGCAAATAACGGAAGATGCGCTTAACTGCCTGCCAATGCATAGTTTTGGGGCTGTGCATGTACCTGCTCACCTGAGATACTGCAAACTGAATATTAGGCCTAGTATTGCAGAGATATATGAGGCATCCAACAGCTTGACTGTAAAATGTGGCATCAACTGATTCTCCTGCATCATGCATTGTGAGTTTCAGCCCCGGTTCCATAGGAGTAGATATGGGCTTACACTCTTGCATGTTAAATCTGTCCAAGAGTTTCTGAACATACTTGGACTGAGACATAACAGTGCCACGTCTCTCATGAGAGAACTGGATCCCCAAATAAAAGTGAAGCAGCCCCAAATCTGACATATCAAAGTGGGTCTGCAAATCAGCTTTGAAATCTGCAATTTTTTCTTCATTGGACCCTGTGAGCAGTAAGTCATCAACATAAAGAAGGATGACTAAGATTTCCCCCCCATCCATCTTGATGTAGAGGGTGCTCTCAGTAGGACTATTGTGCAGCCCCTTGCTGGTCAAAAAGGCATGTATCTTGGCATACCATGCACGAGGGGCCTGTTTTAGCCCATATAAAGCTTTATTAAGCTTGCAGACTTGAAGTGCATTTGCTGTAATTTCAAAACCCGGAGGTGGTTTGACATACACCTCTTCCAGCAAGTCCCCATTTAAGAAGGCTGTTTTTATGTCCAACTGATGAACATTCCACTCAAAATGTGCAGCCATTGCAATTACTGATCGGATGGTGGTCATCCGGGATGTAGGAGCAAAAGTCTCCTCATAATCTATGCCCTTTTTCTGAGCATAGCCTTTAGCAACCAGCCTGGCTTTATATCTGTCAATGGAGCCATCTGGCTTCCGTTTGACTTTAAATACCCATCGTGTGCCAATAGCATGTTTACCCTGTGGCAAGTCCACAACATCCCAAGTCTGATTTTTTGCAATGGACTGCAACTCATCGTGCATGGCATTCATCCAATGCACATTACCTTGTGCCTCTTCAAATGTGGCAGGCTCCTCTTCATCAAGGAGAGTACCTGCATATGCTGATTCCACTGAATTAGCACCTTCCATGTGCCTTGCTGCACTGCGAGTCCTGCCAGGTAACGGAGCATCAAGTTTACTCTCCCGGAGAGTCTGTAACAGCCAGTTTGGGACTGTTTTTGCTGCATGTATGTCTGCAATTTCTTGCTGCACCACTTGTTCCACTGCCTGTGGAGGAGGCATGACATCCTGTGGCGGAACTGAAGCATTTGAAGGTTGCTGTAAATTCTGATTTGGATCAGAAAAATCAGCAGGGGAACCCAAAGCAATGGGTAGCAACCCTTGAAAGACATCTTCTGAAGATGAAGGCATTTGAAAATCAGCCTGAGTGTGAGCTGAATTTTCTGAAAATATCACATCTCTACTTACAATGATTTTGCGTGTAGCAGGATTGTAGAGACGATACCCCTTGCTTTCTGCACTGTATCCAACAAATATGCATTTGATGGCTTTATCTGACAATTTGTGCCTAAATTCAACTGGCACATGTGCATAGGCAAGGCATCCAAAGACTCGGAAGTGATCCACTGAAGGCTTCCTGTCATTCCAGACCTCAAAAGGAGTTTTTGTTTTTAAAGCCTTAGTGGGAGCCCTGTTCAAAATGTAATTGGCACACATCAAACCCTCTAACCAGAATTTATGAGGCATGTGTTTGCTTTTCAGCATACATCTGTCCATCTCCATGAGGGTTCTATTTTTCCTCTCAGCTTTGCCATTTTGCTGAGGGGTCAGCCTGACTGTGAGCTGATGCACAATACCCTTTTGTTTGAGGAAAGCATCAAATTCTGCAGATAGGTATTCCCCACCTCTATCTGTGCGTAATGTCTGTATCTTGAGCCCGGTTTCATTTTCAACCATGGCTGAAAAGTGTTTAAACACTGTGAATACTTCAGATTTCTTTTTCAGCCCATAAACCCAAGTAAAATTGGAGTAGTCATCAATAAATGTGACAAAGTAGAGATGACCACCCAATGACGGAGTCCTTATGGGACCACAGACATCACTGTGTATAAGCTGCAATTTGCGAACAGCTTTAACTGAACCATCCTTCTTGAAGGGAAATCTATGCATTTTACCTAAAATGCACCCTTCACAGGCATGTGGAGGAGGTATCTCAAGAGGTGGCAATGCATCAACCATTGAAAATTTCTGAAGTGTCATTAAGCTGTTGTAATGCATGTGGCCATATCTGGCATGCCATAATTCTGCATTTTGCATGGCAACTGTAGGGGTAGAAATTGCCAAAGCATGAGCTGCTCTTTTCTCAAAAATATCAAGCTGAAAAAGCCCACGCAGCAGAGTACCAGATAACATTAAGGCATAGTTAGCTTCCCTGTCCCGGACAGCATATTTTTCATCCTCAAAGATGACCTGAAATCCCCCTCTGTTAAGAGTGGACACTGAAAGGAGATTTTTGGTTATGCCAGGCACATATAAGACATCAGAAAGTCTGAAAATTGAGCCATCAATTGCAGTGAGCTCAACTTCTCCTGTGCCACGTACTGAATATGAGGAGTTGTTGGCACAAGTGACTTTCTCACCAACAGGAGGTGGATGCAAGGAAGTAAAAAGACACTTCCTCGAAGTGATGTGCTTGGATGCACCGCTGTCAAAATACCATGTGTTCAGTGTTTCATCAACACTGAAAGCAGATGCATCTGTAGAAGAGTCAAAACTGCAAGTCAAAAAAGCATATGTATCATCACTGCAAGAGGCTGTACTATCCCGAGCATCTGGAACAGCCAACCTAGAATCAGAAATGCAAGATAAAAAGGCATAATCTTGACCAACAAAGTTGGCTGCAGCATCCCCACTGTCAGATGCACAAGGGGCTGAATCTGAAACAGCCATTCCTGAGCTGTTTTTCTTTTCCTTTGCAATCCTTTTCCTGCATTCTGCTATGTGATGACCTGGCTTTTTGCAGTAGTGACAAAAACCCTTCTTTTTGGGCTTGCTTGCATCACTTTTAGCCTTTTGTGAAGGCTGTCCTGACCCACTGGAAGGCTGATTTGCTGCTGTCTTTGCCTGTCCCTTTGTTTTTTATTTAAATTTTGAGAGCATGGCTTGTTCACCTGCACGTGAAGCCAAATTTTTCCTGGTCTGCTCTTCCTGAAGCAGAAGTCCTATCAACTCATGAAAAGAAAGAGGATTTGCACCCCCCCTCAATGATAAATTCAGCGAAGTGTGAAAGCTGAGATAAGACTCAGGAAGAGAATTCAGAGTGGTTGTAATCATCTCTGAATCAGGAATAATTTCATCTATGTTTAACAACTGCTCTCTAAGATCCTGTAGCTTAGTGAGGTGGGCTAACATGGAGTCACCCTCCTCCATATGTGTATTGCTCAACTCTCTTTTTAAAAAAGATACCCTGGCATCATTCCGTGCTGCATACATGCTTTCCAAAATATCCCACGCTGCCCTGGAGGTCTTACACGACCGGATATGCGGAATGATTGATCTTTTCACTGAAAGAGAGATGCATGACAAGGCTAAGGCATCCCGTGAATCCCATCTCTTTTGCTCAGGAGTATTGACTGTAGCTGCACCAACAACTTGTCCTGCAGCTGCACCTTGTGCACGACCTCTTCCACCTCCTTGCTGAGGAGGGGTAGCAGGTGCAATATCTGCTGGTCGGATTTCATCCCCATTGACATAATCCCATAAATTGCGAGAAATCAGAATATTACGTACCATGAAACTCCAGAGGGAGTAGTTGGTACCATCCAATTTGTCTTCCTGTGAAAGACCACTGAACTGGAACTCATTCTGATTTTGATGGGCCATATCTGAGAAAGAGATTGAAGCAGATACAAAGCTGAATTCCCTTACTGGGAATAAAATGCACAACTCCCAAAAACACAGCCAAGCATAGGCTGTATATGCAACTTAGATTTCTGCACTTGAGCTGTCAGAAATCTGTCCAAGCATAAAACACTCTCCAAAATCTGCCAAAAGTGTTCCAAACACTCCAAGAAAGGCAGTATGTACTGAATACTCCAAAAAATGCTCTCCAAACACAAAAGCCCCAATTTGTGGCTAGAAATTGCAGCCAGAAAGGGGTAAAAAAGCTAAAAGCCCCAAATCTGCAATTTTAATACAAAAGCCCCAAATTTCAGACTATATCTGCAATTTTGCTCTTGATATAGCTCCAAACTTGCCCAATGATTGCAATGTCTGCAATCTACAAAATGCCCCAAATTTACTCCAAAACAACTGCACCACACTGTAGTTTTCTGAAGAATGAGCCTGTCAAAGAACACCCGAGGCTGACAGCGACTGGTGCAGATCTGCAAGGACAGACTGTACGAACTGTACGGTCAGTGTGTACGGCAGTACGGTGGAGTGTACCGATGCTCCTGCGACAGACACGACACCCTGTACGGCACTGTACGGTCAGTGTACGGAGATGTACGGACGCCTGTACGGAGATGCACGGACGCCTGTACGGAGATGTACGGACGCCTTTTCCGAAACGTACGGATGTGGTACGTCGACTTGTACGGAAGCAGTAAGAAGGCTGTACCGGAGCTGTACGGCAGGCGAAATTGTACGGCGATGTACGCAAATGGCGACACTTGTACGGCGATGTACGTAAATGGCGACACTTTGCGTCAGAATTCCGTACAGTCGTACGGACTGTACGGACAGATTGGAGCAGACTGAAAATCGAGGCTGAGTGTTGGAACTGAAGGGAGCAAGGAGCTCAAAGCTCTTGGACCTGCTCTGATACCAAATGAAGGAAAGGGGGATAGTGAGAGCAAGAGGGAGTGAGAGAGTAGAAAGCTTGGAAGCTGTAGTTGCAATAGAATAGAGTGTAAAGAGTACAACACAAAGTGAGAAGGATAAGGTTTTGTCCTAGTGACAAAACCTTAGTAGTCACTAACCATAGTTAGTGAACTAACTGCAGTTAGGGGGAAAAACCTCTAAAGGAGGGAAAAGTGCCCTTAACTAACTTATTATATTACATTGGTCACTGCTGAATTATATCTATAATTCTAACAAGATTTTGGTTGGAGGCAATAATGTATGCAGCACATTTTTTGAAGCAAATGCCCCAACAAGCCTTCAAAACTGTGACTCCCTTTGATGCTGGGTATAATAGAAAACCAAAGGTGGACTAATTCGGGGTGCTTGGGTGTGTAGTCTATGCACATATCTGTAGTGAGTTGAGAAGCTTGATGATAAAGCAATTAAATGCACTTTTGTTGGCTACAGTAGTGAGAGCAAGGCTTACCGTCTCTACAATCCTCAAGGACTTTTGTCAGTAAAGATGTGAATTTTTGTAGAAAAGTCAGATCCGAGTTTGATAGACAGTTGCATACGGGCACTCAGGGTGTGTTTGAAGGGTTGCTTCCACTGGCAGTGCCTTCAGAGCAGCCAGTAGTAAATCAGAATATTCAGCTTACACATGCTGACGCACAGCAGCCTTTGGATGCTTCAGAGTAGGTCCAAGATCAGCCTATCACACATAAGGAGTCGTCAAGGAAGAGAGGGCTGCTTGAGAGGAAGCTAGAACAGTCCCTAGATGGCTGTTACAGACTCTGCTTTCAGCCGTTCTCTCTAGTAGGACAAGGGTTGGTTCAAGGAGGGCAGGTGGAGCTAATTGTGTTGATGCAGCTTGGATGAGTTCATTGGTGATACAACAGAACAAAGTAGTTTTGAGGATGTTTAAGACAATGAGCATTGGATGAGGGCCATGCAAAGGACAATAGATGGAAACTACTATGTCCTGCAGTCCACACAAACTGTACAGACTGTTCCGTACTACGTCCAGCAGTCCATACAAACTGTACGGACCGTTCCGTGTACATGCCTGTATATAGGTTGCCTTGCTAAGCTGGCCGTACTTGTAGTGCGTACTATGGCGCCCAAGCTTTCTCCTCCGTGTGTCTTTTCTCTTGCGTGAAGAAGATCCCTCTCCAAGCTCATGCTCCCGCTTCCCGTCCGTCGACCAGCCCACGTTGTTCCAAAGCTTTCCTTTCCAATTTGAGTTGCATGGGCATGCCACGTGGCGACCCACACTTTGGATTGCCCCCAAGTCATTAATTTGTGACATGTCAAATGTAGCTTTCAATTCAGCTTTGAAATCTGCAATTTTTTCTTCATGTGACCTTGTGAGTAGCATGTCGTCTACATAAAGAATGATGTGAGTCTTGTTTCATTCTCAACCTTTGCCACATAGTGTTGAAAATGCTTAAACGCATCTGATTTTTTCTTTAAACCATAAACCCAAGTGTAGTTTGAGTAGTCATCAATAAATGTGACATAATAGAGATAACCACCCAATGTAGGAGTCCTCATGGGACCACATACATCACTATGAATGAGCTGTAATTTTCGAACAGCTCTTACTGCACCATTCTTTTTGAAGGGAAACCTGTGCATCTTCCCAAGTATGCACCCTTCACAGGCATGAGGGGGAGGTGACTCCAAGGGAGGCAAAGCATCAATTATAGAGTGTTTTGAAGTCTTATCTTGGTTTTCACACCTCATTGAGCTTGTCTTTGAGGGTGGGTGGCAACCCTCTCACCTTTCATGAGTTGATAGGGCTTTTGTTGCAGGAAGAATAAACCAAGAAGAACATGGCCTCACGGGTTGGTGAGCATGCCATGCTTTTGAGATTTAAGTCCAAATGGAAGGGGCAGCATAAGCAGCATGCAAATCAGCCGGCACATCAGCATAACGCTGATTCTGGACAGTCTTCTCACAAGGCTAAGAATGATGCAGAGAAGCCCAAGAGAAAGGGCATTTGTCATTATTGTAAGAAGCCGGGTCACTACATAGGAGAATGCAAGAAAAGAATTGCCAAGAAAAAGAACAAAGATTTCAAGCATGAGTGTCATCTATTCAGCTCCTTATGCACATGATGGTGGTGATGCTTGAGCCAACTTAGTGGAAGAGACTATGCCTTTTTGACTTGCATTTCTGATTTTCAGGTGAAGACTCAGGAAGAGAATTTAAAGTGGTAGTAACCATCTGTGAACCTGGAATGATCTCATCAATATTCAACAATTGCTCTCGCAAATCTTGAAGTTTGGTGAGGTGCTCAGACATAGAGTCACCCTCATCCATATGAGTATGAGTCAACTCTCTCTTCAAGAAAGAGACCTTGGCATCATTGCGGGCTGCAAACATTCTTGCCAAAATATCCCAAGTTGCCTTTGAGGTCTTACATGACCGAATGTGCGGAATAATAAACCTTTTGACAGAAAGAGAGATTACTGAAAGTGCTTGTGCATCACGTGAATCCCACCTTTTCTGTTCTTGTGTGGGAGGCACCACTGCATCAGCTTCTGCACCTAGCACTTGTCCTGCACTTTCTTCCATAGTTGAGGAGGAGTGGTAGGTGCAACCACATTCTCTGGCCGTGTCTCATCGCCAATGACATAATCCCATAAATGTTTGCCAACTAAAATATTGCGTACCATAAAACTCCATAAAGAGTAATTGGTACCATCCAACTTATCCTCATGTGTGAGGATGCCAAACACTTCATTGGGATTGTTTAGGGCCATAACTGCCAAAGAAAACGAAATGCAGCAAATGTGACAAGAATATCCCTTCCTGGGATTTTAAATGCACAACCCACATCTGCCAAAATATCTGTCCACAATGACAACTCATTGTCACAGCCAATCAAAGGCTCAAAATGCACCCAAAATGTCCTACAAATGCCCAAAACTGCCTAAATAACACTACAAAAATAGTAAATGTCTGCAATGTCACTCAAACTGAGTCTAAAACAGAGGCAAGGGTGATCCTGTGGAAGGCCTAGGGACAGTATGGATGCATGTGATAGCCTTGAGGCTGCCTTGAGCTCAGTTTGTCAGAGGTATGGATGCTTGAGTATGCCTTGCTAGTGGGAATTCTAGTGGTGCACTTGGATTAGATGCCTTGAAGACAAGTAGAGGATTTGGAGAGAGGAACAGTGCAGGGTTGAACCCTTGTTGTAAAGCATTTCCATTCAGAAGCATTAAATAAATATTGTAAGGGGCGCTAAGGCATTTGGGGCTAGTGGGTGCACTGTGTACTATTTTCATTGAGTAGGGGCATTCTAGCCTCACCTTTGTTGTTGTTGAAGTTTGTTTCTTAGTGTGCTAAGTGATTGAAGTGATTGAAGCTTGCATTGTGGTCATTTATGAAGTTTATGACTGAGTAGAAGAAGATCACTGCCCTTTTGTTGATCGAAGGCCGGCTTCAACTGCCATGAATTATGGCGATAATTCCAACAATCCCAAATTCCAATTCGCTTTCCTCGTTTTCACAATCTTCTTCTAACAATGAGAACCAATTGTGCTGTCCTATCGAACAAGCGGATTATCGGCAAACGTAATTGCTTGTGACAACCAATAGAACACATACCTTTATCATCACTGACGCATCCACACCACCTACTTCAAGCAAACACCATGTGTTTTTTCTAAAAGGAGTTCACATGACTCCGGCAGCATCCTTGGTGGTATGCATATTGGGGGAGAGGGAGAAGGATAAGATGGTGTACTTGATTGGCAATCCTTTTAAAGATTTTGCATCATAAATAGGGAAATGCAATTTAGTCTATTCTTGGCTATGCATACCCTTCCAGGTTCTGCCTTGCAACAGTCCAGCCCTCTTTGCATGCCAAAGCTGGATCGTGGTATCCCTCACCGGACCATTTCAATGGATGATGAAGTTACACCTGCGTTTCAAATTAAATCACAGTGGCTCTGATACCATTGCATAAATGACCAACAAGAGCCATATGATTGAAGTGTGCACTCGTAACATAGAAGCCACAAAGACGATCCTTGTGCTGATGAGTGATGAAATAGACCATGTTTAGGAGTGCTCTTTTCTAGTGGGAGATCATGTTGCACATTGTTGTAGTTTGAACTCTCATCAAATGCGGCCTGTACATGGTTTGTTTCTGCTTTATTCTATATTGTCTGGTGCATCACAATGTGATCACTAGATATTTACAGTGAGTGGTTGAGGTTAAACTGGACCGTTTGATTTGCTTTGACACTATGGATTGAGGCATGTTCCTGGATTCATTTATGTACCCCCCCACCAAAAGAAGAAGAAAAAAAGCAGCAACCCCACACACACACTCTCACACACACATGCATGCACACACTTGCACCCACCATTGTTTTAGGCTGCTGACACATCTCATTTAAATCATGCTGTTCCTATCCAGTTTTGAAGTCAAAGGTGGTGGAGCAGGACCGCTTGGTGGTTTCACTTTTGATACATCCCTTGCTTGCATGCACTCGTATCTCGGTGGTGAGACAATGCACTTTTCTTCTTTTGTCAACCTAGTATTTTGATTTCAAAGGGAATGGGAACTTCCTGATTTTTTTTTTTGGGGTGTTACAGAAGTGGATGACATTACTTGTAGGAGATCCTTTTTGGATGGTGGGACTTGTCTCACTCTACCAATGTTCTATTTAGAGGGTAAACATTTCCAGTGTCTTTTCTACTGGTTTTTGGCAAGTCTGTTTTCTGATTGCATATTGCTACCAAATGGACAATGATTATAAATGATGTGTCTGGAACAGGGATCGTGCTATTTCCAGAGGCTACATTGCCGTTACGAGTACTCCAGCCTTGTTTCAAAGCTGCCGTGGAGCTTGCTATGCATCAAGAAGAAGCACCGTGCACCCTAGGCGTTGTATGCCCTCCTTGCATGTACTTACTACCTATGTAAAAACATGGCCTACAGGTTTTGGTCGTTTAAATTTGGAGCTTGCATATGCTGGTCTGGTAGTTTTATGTGGCAATGGCTTCTATGAAGCTTAGGCCCTGTCATCTATACCTTACTCAGACCTTCCAAAAGCTACCCAAAGTGCAGCTCTGAATGGTACATCCTTGCTTTAAAGCTTACTTTGTGGAAGTCTGTGTGATTATGAGTCAATTTACGAAAGTGAGTTTCATTTAGGCAGCTTTCTAGGCTCTTGAATGCTATTGCCCTGGCTTTAATTTCGCCTTAAATAAGTGGCTTTGTTGACAAGGTTTGGATGGGTATTTGGTCTTTGAGTCATTCACTCTTTACTCATAAAAATGTGTGATCTTCTGAGCTTTCATGCAAGCTGTCACTGAAAGGAACCTCCATTTTGGAAAGCGCTTATGAGTATTTTTTTATCACATCCAAAATCTCATTTCATCTTCATGTTTGTAGCAGCCCTTCAGCATGTATGATGTATCCTCACTCAACCAGAGTTGAATGAGAAAAATATGGTTTGGGACCTTTTTTTTCTGGTGGTGTACTTGCTGAACAACAGAATTGCATGTAAGGCATTCACTGAGAATAACTGATATGATGATGGAAAGGCATGTCTGTGGGTACCATCGATTTCGGTACACAGACATCATGTCCTATCCCTAAATCATCCAAATGGATTTTGGCTTAAGCTATTTCCAGGATTCTCACAAAAAATTCCTGCTGTAGGAATAATGAACTCAAAACGAGTGACCCTTTGTCAAATGCTTCCTCAACCTCTTAGGTACCCTAAAGGATTTTGATGATGATCTTTGGTTTGCAGCTAAAGATCAGTATATGAATACACTATCAGTTGTATGAATTACTGATCATAAAGATTTATGAGATAATTACCGAACATAAATTCCTGAAGACCTCCTCCTTAAAATCTCAGAAAGGGGAACATTCATGCATACATCACTATCTACGTTGAGTTTTGACTGAATATTGTTTATGGATTGGATTGCCAAAAGAGAGAGATAATTAAATTGACTTGTCAGTCCAGTCAGACAAATCTCTAGAAATTATGATTTCGAGTTCTCCCAAAGATTTTGGTACTGTAGACCTCACAATGTGATAGCTCAAAGTTGTAATGGTAGTCTAAGAATATCCTCTTGTAAAACATGATGTGCTGTTATCACTGAGGTTTTAAAAAAACCAATACGGCAAAGTATTGTGGAATAATATGACTTGACTTGCGAAGAAGTATTTTCCGTTTTTTTCATCGTCCTCCAATGTGTCATCCTAAAGAAAAGTTGTGCACATTATATGAACTATTCATACAAATGGATGACTATGGGAATTTATGCAGATCCATGTTCGTGCAAGGACTCAGGATAATGGTCTTCATTTTGCTTTGGTTGGCACAACAGCAGAGGTACACTGCTAATTCTCTATGTGTGCAATAAACCTGCTAGTGAAGAATGTTTCATGAGTCAAGTTGCAGGAGGGGTTCTTGCAAATTCTTTTAATGTTTTGATGATTAGTTGTGTATGTGATTGAAACTCATTAGAGTGGCAAGTTTTCCTTTAATGCTTCTACTGCATATACCTTGATTATTGTAACTTTGAAAGGTTCATGGGTGATACAATGTTGAACAGTCTGTAGTTCAACCGATTAATTGATAGATTCCTTAACAATTTTCACTGAAATTTAACGTTTGACTTGCAACTTAAACTTTGATCCTGCTCATGAAACATGGACTGACCAGGTTTTTTCAATGGAAAACTGCAATATGAAGCGCAATCTTCATAAACTTGGGCGTTGCTGTTATGTAAGAGCAGCTTTGGAGTAATAGAAAAAATAAATATTGGGCGAAACAACTAAAACGAAACAGCAGAGGAGAGAGTGTATTTTATGATTGATAAGTATTGCTAGCTTACCTTACATGTCTGAAGTATGGGCCCGATATTGTCTTCTTGTATGAATATTTCTTTATATGAATTTCTGAAGTTGCAAAACTAATATGTTATGCAAGGCTTGACAAAATGATGTGCTAGATTTACTTGCATCTTCCCCTTTAATTACTTTTTTCTATGTGCCGAAATTGGACTGATGACTTTGTACTGGTATAAATTTTGTGGTCATTTGGGCTTCAGAAGGTTTATATGTTAGAGATCTTGAATGGATTTACTTCCTTAGTCTGCCTTCACTCTTAGGTAACGTTTTCTTACACCAGATAAATCTCTGTGTGAATGTCTCTGCCTTAAAAAGATTCTCAATTGGAGGAGTGGGAACCTTAAAGAACCGCAACAATATATTTACTCGTAAATCCTATTCTTTTAATGCAAGGTTTGATTACTTGGATTCGTTTCTCTCAGTACTTGTGACACTTTATCTCTGCTAAGCAGATTAGGCAGCGACGAGTTTTGGAAGATGGTTCAATCAACGTGGTCACTCGAGGTCGACAGAGGTTTCGTACGCTCCATGCGTGGGTAAACGTTGATGGCGTTGTAAGAAGCTGTCTTTGTAAACTCTGTTAACTTAATGCACTTTTCAGTTCTTTTGTTTGGATCATGCAAGTCTTTGTGAGCAGCAACTCTGAATCTTGTGCAAGTTTAAATTCTTACCAGCTGTTGGATACTCAGCCATGTGCAGATGTGCAGATCATTCCAGAGGATATACCTGTGCGTATTCCAAAGGATGCATTTGCGGTGCTAGCTTCTGTTCCAAACTTCCAGAGTGGAAAAGTTTCCAGAGTGGTCTCCAATGACATTCATAACAGTCACACTGAAATTGGCTCGGAGGGGTCTGAAGATGATATTCGTGAAGATGAGGAGGTTGATTTTTCTTTTAAGCAGTGTAGAGAAAATATCAAAACAGTTTTGAATCCTACAGACAGGTTCGATGATGAGAGTAGAAGAGAAGATGAGATTAATGAGAGGAGGTTGTGGAGTCATAGAAGAGAGATGGGAAATGCAAGGCAAGAGGAGAGATTTTGGCGAAGCTCTGAAGCAAGTGAGGTTTTCAGTGATCGTGGTACTATTAGGGGTTCAATTGATGAGAGGCCATCTCTTCTTAAGAGACCTAAGGATGAAGGAGGGTGGCAGGGTGCTCGCAAAGCATGGGCCTTAGATGAGTCAAAATGGGCTTTTCGAGCTCAGCGCACTGCCTGGCCGCACTGGGTATACAGGATGTTTGATGCCTATAGCCTTGCTTGTTGGGCTGCAGGTGAATATTTGGATCTTATGGTCAAACATCTTGGACCTACATCTTATTCCTCTCTAAAATCACATGCCTTGGACATGTTTCAGATATGTGGAGGCAAATCGTGGAACTTCCAAGCATTTACGACATGGTCAAAAAGCCAGATGTATTGTCATACTATATTGCCAGCAAAATACCTGTGCAGGATGTGAACCGCCAGGAACTATTGGAGATAGATGGTGTGGTTCCTCGACTTCGAAGAGAGATTCAGTTGTTAGAATCCTTGGATCATATTAGGTGCAAGAAATGCATGGTATGTTGTCTTTCCACGGCCATAAAGTGTGACCTCCAACTCTCTTGGGTGCTTGCAACTTTCTGAATCTCGTTCCATAAGATTCAAATAAGTGAATTTATTAAAAGCATGTTATAATGCAACTGGCTCGTTTTCTAACTCTTACTACGTTCAAATGTCAAATGACTATGACTTCATATAAATTTGTGGCTTGTAAGTTGCTTTGTGATAAATCTGGGTAATGCCCGTCTCCGTTTTATTTCTTATAACTCAACAATATCTGTAAAAATGGCCCTTTGTTATTTTTTGGGAAGGTAAGACACAGCTGGTTTCCCCAAATGTGGTCTGACCTCTCCGTGGCTTCATCAAGCATATGTATTCCAAGATATAGCTTTCTCCAAAACCACTTCAATGGGATCCTCTGCACGACACACTTATAGATGTCAGCTACCAAGCACATGTGACTATCACGTGTTAGAAAATACTTTTGGAGGATCAATGTTCCACCCTTTGGACATCCACCTAGATCGATATGCTCACCTATAAAGTCTCCATTTGAGGACAAGCCAAGAGCAACAGGTTATGTGATGTTTGGATGCATCTGCATCTTGTATTCTGTCATGTGCATGGTGTACCTAGGGTTGGAAAGCAGGTGAACGTGGGTTACGATAGCATAGGGCTGGATGGCTATCTTTAGCCGAGATTGCTATATATAGAGATTGATTCATATATAGTGCTTGCTTTATATGGAGGGAGCTATTCATAGCATTATGCTATCTATAGTGGGAGGGCCAGTGCTATGCTATTGTGTAGATCAGTTGAGCGCTCCTCAACTAATGGATGGGACTTGGGTGGACCCAGGCCGGGACTCTGGCCATCTACATGGCGGATCATAGGTGGTGTATCGAAGGTCCTCTGGACGGGCTCAGGTGGTATGGGACGCCTGGGTTAGATACGGGCCTATGGATGAGTCGAGTTGTAGCCCACGTGCTCGGTGGTGGTCGGGAGGATCGAGGCACCCGCGTTATGATTCTGGTTGGATCGAGGACGAGATTCTAGGTTAGTGATAGGGTCAGATATTGCGGGGTCGTGTCATCTGGTATCAGAGCCGTCCTATCACGATTGAATTCAACGCGAGGTATGCAGAAAAGATGTCTTCCAGGTACGCTTTTTGAGATTGCTCTTGCAAATCTGAATTTCGGCTCATGTATGGGCTGAATCGTTGGCTGATGATGTGCGCTCATGATTGGGAGAGTTGTGGAAGAAATAGAAGTCCATAGGCTGTGTGCTCTCTTGGTTGCTACGTGTTTGGAAATTGTGATTCCCTGAGAAGGGTAGGCAATTAGAAGACTTGATGCTTTCAGCAAGAGATATGAGGATGGATATTCTGACCTATAACTTCCCACGCTTGGGTTGTTAATGTGATTGGCTGTGTGGGTAAGAGTAGGCTGGTTAGGGAAAGAATTCGCTCTAGGTTCTCAAGGATGAGATACCCTAGAGACCTAGATTTGCTGCAGTTGAGAAGTAGGAGGAAAGAGAGAGCGTTCATAAGCCTAGAAAGCGGCTTGTCTAGGAGATTCGGGCATCGGAGACATGGGCGATATGATTGGGGCGCTTGGATTTGGGAAGGAACGTAGGGCCTGATTTTAGCGCATTTTGGCTATTTTTGGCTGGTTGGAGAAAAGCGGGACAGGATCTATTAAAAGCGAGACTGTTTTTTGGTTAAAAAGCAGGTTGCTTTTTTGTTTTTCTCTAGCAAGGAAAGCATTTGTTCTAAATTTAGTGCGTTTTGGCTATTTTTGGCTGGCTGGAGAAAAGCGGAACCATTAAAAGCGAGACTGTTTTTTGGTTAAAAAGCAGGTTACTTTTTTGTTTTTCCCTAGCAAGGAAAGCACTTGCTCTAAATCAAGCACCCACCCTAAATTTGCCTAGCTTTTGATGGCCCTTCCTGGCTATTTATATACCGGGGATTTCTCTCTCTTTCTCACTTCAGCACTTCAGCGCATGAAGGCGAATTTCCCACCCTCTTTCCGTCTGAGATCAGCCTATCAGATTCCGCCATCTTTCTTGCTGTCCTCTACTCGCCTTCTTCCTTGATTCCACGCAGCACCAGATTCTCTTTTGCTAGTGTGAAGAGCACGTGTTGGACGCAGCTATTTTTTCTTCTAGTCCCTCTGCCGTGCGAGATATTTTCCAGCCATGGAAGGACATCAAAGTAATGAGACACCTACGTTGGATTACTGTTTTATTGAGATGGAGGACGAGGCTACATCGGAGGTTATTCCTTGTAGACCTCCTGACTTGCTACTAGAGATGGATTCCTTGATGGATAAACTTTGGGCAGCTCTTCACTACTATAAAACCCCTCAGTACCAGAAATATATTGAAGAAGGCTCATGCTATTCTAAATGTAGACAGCTTGTTTTAGAGTCTTTATACCGCTTCCGTGCTATTGAGACGCGATGAAGAGGTTGACATCCTCAGTTTTGACCGACACCCAATTATTTTTTTGGCTCGACTGGATCTTTTGAACCAAGTTTGGTTCAAGAAGCTCCCAATTTTGTACGAATTATAAACTGTCTTGTTATTAAATTGACCAGGTTTTGGTTAATTTGGTTATGATTTGTAACTCAGTGGCATTTATAATTTGATTGGTTTTTTCAAATTATATAATATATACTTTTGTTCCATATATCTTGAAGTTTTTTTTAGGTATATGGTACATTGAGGATGCTTGAAGCTTTGTTACATCTTAAACTGGACTTAACTAAGACAATTGGATTTCCCTTTCTCGAATCTTGGTGCGTAGATTCCTGTTTGGTTTCTATTTGAAGTTTTGATCTCGATGTGATTGTGAGTTATGGCGTTTCTTTGAGTTACCGTTTGGACACATGAAGGTTCTTATTGATTTAGACCAGGATTCGTCTTGTTGGATACCTTCTTTGAACCATGTCCAAAGGCAGGGTCATTCTGATTCTCACTCTTTTAGTCCGAGGTCATGGATAGTCAGGATTCAAGAGTTGTTAGGGATGCTACCTACTTGTTTTCTTCTTTGACCTATTGGTTGGGGTATTGTAACACAAGGGGGTGATATAATCACATTAAGAAAAGGATTGAGAATGGATTCGCCACCCTGACTCAATCTGGGATGGTCTGAGTAAAGAGGGATTGGCTATCCTGATTCACTCATATTGTCCACCGAGTTTTTTATTTGTAGTATACTTTGGTGGTATGGGACACTAAGGTATGTTACATTTAAGATTCTCTGATGTGGTGGTATAATCCAGCATGAAATAATACCCAAGGACCTCTAGGGTGAAGTACAAGTAGGCTGAATTGAACTGGGGGCAACCTGATTAGATTTTTTTTTACGAGGGCTGACTAAGATTCTTTACCCTGAGAGAAGCCATGTATTTTTTGGGCTCAACCCTGGAGCTCCATAGTCTAGACTCAATCTTAGGGAGGGTTACCACATATCTTCTTATGATGGTATGTCAGTGCCTTGTTTGGAACTTGATGTTCCTAGATAAGAGATCCTAAGAACTGGATGATCCTGTGATAGGAGCGGTTTGTTGTGCACAAGTTTATACAGGATATCCGATAGTGGATTTTATTTTTAGAGATTTCGGATTGTATATTTCCGTAGTCTTTGGATCACATAGGATGCTATTCCTATGATGGTTGACTATATACATGTCTAGAACAATACCATTGAGTGGATATAGCCGACTGAATTTTTATTGATTATCCTCATGTAGGGGCATTTCGAGGATAGATCAAGGGGACCATATTTTTTGTCAGGATTTTGCCCATTGATACTTCCATGAAGATTCTTCCACCATGAGTTATGAACGGATACCTAATTGTTCTGCGATGGAAAGTTTGTCATGTATTTCAACCCAAGAATTTGAATTACAAAGGTATTCGGTTGAGGGATTTTCTGAATACTAAGTAATTCAAAAATTAGGGTTGATAGAAATTGCAACCCAAAAATTGGCCTCGAGGGGTTCAATTGATGGGGTTGTTCGAACAATGATTCCTCGATCTCAACCTAAGATTTTGAGTTCAAGGATACTCAATAGATAAGGTTGATAGAATCATTTACCTTCAGGTACGGATTTTACCATGCTTGTGTACGGATATGTCAACGGAATTAACTGTGTGGATTCAGGCGTTACTTGATTTCTCGAGGAGGATGCCGATGATCCGTAACCTTGTTTAGATTGAGAGATTTACTTTCC
Source organism: Dipteris shenzhenensis (assembly GCF_047967505.1). Classification (NCBI taxonomy): domain Eukaryota; kingdom Viridiplantae; phylum Streptophyta; class Polypodiopsida; order Gleicheniales; family Dipteridaceae; genus Dipteris; species Dipteris shenzhenensis. The sequence goes on along the minus strand of NC_141620.1, from coordinate 9,248,134 downwards.
TTGGGTTGGTTATCAATGACTATACTCTGACTATCAGTTTGAGTATGCTATACTTTCCATGAGATTCCAACCAAAGAGAATCTAAGGCCAAAGCCACAATTCATCTTCACAGAGAGTTTTCGGGCTTTCTGATGAACTCAGGAGAGTTCTTAGAGGAAGGGGAGTATGTCATGTGCATGGTGTACCTAGGGTTGGAAAGCAGGTGAACGTGGGTTATGGGATAGCATAGGGCTGGATGGCTATTTTTAGCCGAGATTGCTATATATAGAGATTGATTGATATATAGTGCTCGCTTTATATGGAGGGAGCTATTCATAGCATTATGCTATCTATAGCGGGTTTCCTTCTATATAGAGGGAGGGCCAGTGCTATTGTGTAGATCAGTTGAGCGCTCCTCAACTGATGGATGGAACTTGGACCCAGGCCGGGACTCTGGCCATCTACATGGCGGATCGTAGGTGGTGTATCGAAGGTCCTCTGGACGGGCTCAGGTGGTATGGGATGCCTGGGTTAGATACGGGCCTATGGATGAGTCGAGCTATAGCCCACGTGCTCGGGGGTGGTCGGGAGGATCAAGGCACTTGCGCTATGATTGTGGTTGGATCGAGGACGAGATTCTAGGTTAGTGATAGGGTCAGATCTTGCGGGGTCGTGTCATATTCCTCCATCTGTAATAGACAAATTGGCAGATGGTGTGTCAGCAAGGCAGGCTGTCCACGTGGCTGTTTTGCATCTACCGCTGAGGCACTGATCAGCAGTCCACAAGGCAACCTGCTAATGTGACAGTCGGGCCCCATGTCAAGTCGGCTGGTGTGGTAGGTTTGCCATGCGGCAGGCCGACCTGTAAGGCTAGTCTAGGGCTGGTCGGCCCTTCCATGGGCTAGAAAAGGTGAGGTTTCCCTCCCTTCTCGACATGATCTCATCTCACTACCCCAGCTGAGACCTTGGGCATCACGTTGTCCATCACTCTTCTTGCCTCAAGAAGGTGCTATGGATGCTACCATTATCGACTAGAAGGAGAGCGTGGCTACTTGGTGTATTTGTGGAGCTTCTCCTTTGGCCTTTCTGGGTAGCTTCTATTTAGATCTACTTGCTCATATTCTTTCCCAAGATGTGTGAAGTACCCTGGAGTTTAGCTGTCTTGCATAATTGCATGGTGATTTTTCTCCAGGCCAAGTGGATTCAATTGAGAGGTATGGAAAAGCAGGTCCAAGAGAAGCTTGCTAGGGTATGCTAGATGCCTATTACATCCACAACAAATGCCACACCAACTTGCTTGAGGGGCTGATCTACACCGATGGGCCGATCCAACTCAAGGAAGACAAGGAGTGCTTGCTGTTCAGATGAGTAATCTGCAGCAAAGTGGGCAGCAAATCTACGTCTCATTAGGGTGATCCATGCAGCATTTGGATGGAAAGAGGTTACTTGAGTCGCTGTTCTCAATGCAAAGTTCTTCCATGAAGCAAGAATTGAATTTGAGATGGCAACAACCAAGTTCTTATCCATCCCAAACTTGGGGGAGGGTAAGCTTGATGGACTTGACCATCTCTGTGGAAGATCAAGGTCAAGAGTCTCTTGACATCATGGACACTAAGGAAGATTATAGATCGTACCTCTGTACAGCCCTAGACAATGGGAACATGTGCCATAGTGTTGCCTTTAGATCTTCCTATGTTGGATGCATGGGGGAACTCAGCAAATGCATATGCGACTCTCATCCAAATGCAATCCCTTTAGTCTAGATGGCACCTAGTGATGATGAGGCATTTAGATGGCACCTATTGATGACCAAATATGGGCCAAATTAGAAGGATCAGTAAGAGACCGACAACTCAACAAGGACCTTGAACCTCTAGAACCTGTAATATTGTCTCAAGATAGGAGACTGTGAAAGCGTGGGGGAGCTCCTTACAAAGATCGAGGTTTATGGGATAAATTGGTTTCACTTGAATAGCTACTAGATAGTAAGAATTCGACCAAGCTTGTGTTGAGTAAGCTCCCCCGAACATCAAGGCTTTCTCACAGACCTACAAATGGGTTGGAGGAGAGCCAAATCACTTAAGGTCATGAGAGGAGGATTACGGATGATAATGTCTGACGACAATGATACTAACAAGGCTTTCAATTCCTGGCAAAGGGCAAGGGAAGGGGAAGCAAGGCTCTAAATAAAAAGGACTATCAATAAGAGAGATCTCCAGATTGTATGAAGAGCGGGAAGGCCAAGAACTGCAACAGAATAGGACATTGTGCCAAAGTGTGCAGGAAGAAGTAGCGACAAACATACCTATTATTGCTTATGTGGACATGACCAGAGAGGATATGTGGTATGTGGATAGTGGTGCCACTAGGTGCATGCCTAACAACAGGAAGTGGTATAACTCTTGTAGACCAATGGATTCGAGATCATCTGCTGCAAGCCGATGACTTTGACTACTCGGGTCAACATTGACTCTAGAATGTTATGCCATGAGATGGTATTAACATCCTCACATAAGTGTCTTGTATGAGATGGAGAAAGTGGAATGGTAGAAGGCTTGTGTGCTGTCCCTTGGAGATTTGTGCTTCTTGCATGATGGCAAAGCAAGCAAGGAAACCCTTTCCAAAGAAAGCCAAGTTTAGGACAAGCAGTGTCCTTGTGATGCTACACTTAGATGACAACACAAATGATGAGAAAGTAGATGAGGTTGAGCCATTGCACTTTTGGGAGGGACTGACATGTCAAAGATGAGAGGTTTACTGGATGATACATGATGACAATGGGGGGGAGTACATAGGAAGAGTACTCTAAATCCAATATAGATACAGTGTAAGATCATGAGGACGAAGCCAAAGTAGCATATTTTCCCCTGATAGGAGATGAAGAAGTTTGATGAAATGGAGGGGGACCGAAACTAGGAGGAGGTCATGAAGGTTGGAATAGAATCTATATTGTAGAATCATTACATTGTGGCTAAGTTTTCCACGATGAAGGTCATAGGTACAAAATGGGTCTTCAAAGTGAAGTTTGAGTTTGATGGCTCATTTAGCAAGTACAAGGCTAGACTTGTAGCGGAAGAGTATGCTCAAGCAGAAGTATTCGCGCACTCGCAACGCTTTAAATGGCAAGTAGTTTCGATGGACATGAAGTTGACATTTTTGAATGGTAACCTAGAAGAGGAAGTTTATTGGAATAGCCTTCAGGGAACAAGGCTGTAGACTCCAGAAACTGCTGCACGGCCCGAAATGGCCCCAATACAACTTCAGACTCATCGGGTAAGTCCCTTAGGTGCCAGCCTATATCTCTTTTGGTAAAAGGGTTGCTTTTTTTTTATGTTGATTTATTCCCAACATCTGACCATGGGGAGGAGATTAAAGAAATCCAGGGAGAGAGTTTACTGAGCTTCTTTCGTTGTATTTCTTTCTTAAAAATTGAGGTATATCAAAGGAGTGATAGTATCCTCATCTCACAGCGGAAGTACTTTACAGAAATTCTTTAGCTCTACAGTTTTCGGAATGCATATCAGCTCCAATTCCAATGGAGGCACATGATGAGTTATCCCAGGAAGACACATCCCCTTTGGTGGATATTATAGAATATCGGAGGTTGATTTGCAGGCTCATTGATTCATTTAGTATGTATGAGCCCTGACATCATATTTGCAGTAATCAAGGGAGAACCCTATGTGTTTACTTAAGCACATCAGAGGTATTCAAGTGTATTGTGTCAAGTATAGCTGAAGGGACACTCTCAGTGGCTTATGTGATTGAGATTGGAAGGAGAGCGAAACATTTGGAGGTCTACTTCAGGTGATTTTTTAAAGCTGGCAGGTAGCCGTGATTTTTGGTGGACCAAAAAGCAAGCTACAGATGCATTCTCTCTGGTGGAGGGAGATTAGTGGGCCGCTTGCATTGTGACATGTGAAGCGGTATGGCTTGGCTGGATCTTGGATGATATGGGTCTGGTTAGGATGACTCAACAATCCTGAACTGCAACGAAGAGAGTTGCACTGACTGCTATTGCAATGAATCGTATGTTCCATGCTTGTAGAATGCACATTGAGGTTCTGTACCAATTTGTATGACAAAAGGCCATCACGAAAGAGATCAGTCTTCAGATATCTTCATGAAGGAGACCACGTGTCAAGTTGGCTGACATGGCAGGTTGGCCTGCAGGCTGGTCGGCCTATTTCTGGCATGATCAGTCCTATTTCTGGGCCTCCGATGGGCTATAAAAAGGGGGGGGGGGGGGGTTTGCAATCCCCTGTCCACACAATCTCATCTAACATCCTCGTCTCTTGAGAAGGTGAGATCTCAAGGATAGTGAGCACTTCGGCATCACTACGTCCATCTTTTTCTTGTCTCATGAAGGTGCTATGGAAGGTACTGACATCCAGTAGAAGGATTCGGCCTGTTTGGACAGCATCTATTCAAATCTACTCGTTCATCTTCTCTTTTTTCAAATATTGTGTCCTTGGGCTAGCATATATTTGCTCAACTGCAACACCACAAACTAAAGGTTTGGTGAAGCACAAATAAATGAGGCATCCCACTGCTTGACTGTAAAAAGTGGCATCAAAAGGTCCATCACCATCATGCATAGACAATTTAAGCCCTGGTTCAATGGTGTGGGGACAGGCTTACAGTTCTGAAATTCGAACCTTTCTAACAGTCTGTGAATATATTGGGACTGTGTCAGCCATATGTCTGTATCAGTCTGCATAAACCTAATCTCCTAATATTAGTGCAGCAACCTCAAGTCTGTCATTTCAAATGTAGGCTGTTGTTCAGCTTTAAAATCTGCAATTTTTTCACTGGTGTGAGTGAGCAGCATATCATCCACATAATGGATGCCATGCTTGATGTACAGGGTGCTCTCAATTGGACTAATACATAGACTCTGATTGGTCCTGTACGCATCAATCTTTGCATGTTGCGCCCGCGCCCGGGTGGGCCTGTTTTAAGCCATACAAGGCTACCTTCAACTTGCATACTTTATTCTCTGCTCGTGAACAAGAACTATCAAAGGATGCAGGAAACAGAGAGGCTGGTATGAGCTACTCCTCAGAGGAAGGAATTCCTTTCTTCATGATCAACAAGCACCATACAAGGCCAGTGAAAGGAGTGCAAGAAGCAGGACTAAAAGATGAAAATTCCAGGATGAACCATCAACTACTAAAATACAAGGGACTTGCTATATAAGCTAACTCTTAAAAGTTCAAACCCCAAAGTTGACTAACTTACATAACCCTACAATTATTTTTTCCAAGGCTTCATATTAGCTTTATTATCTGATAAAGAATTCAGGGCAGCATGCTCCCACGAAAACAATTACAGGTTGAGTGATGAGAGGTCATAAAAATGCATGATATATGTTCATAATGAAGCTGGAGTGACTCAAGCCTCAAGCTTCAACATTTTCAGACCAAGAAGTGATTATCTAAGGGAGTAGTCTAAGTGTTATTACTATGAGATGCTTGTTAAAGGTCCATGCCTGTAAATCCTCTTCAATTCTGTTAAGTCAGTACTTCATCGGTAAACGGCTTTGTACTTTTGTTGACCTTATTTCTTATTGCATATCAATTAGATTGATTTTTGGGCCCTGGTCTTCTTAAATATATGAAGATTTAGCTATCATGTTCATGATGATGCAGGAAGTGCACTTTCTGATAAAGAATTCAGAGCTGCATGCTCCCACCAAAACAATCACAGGGTTGAGTGATGAGAGGACATCGAATGCCTGATATATAGAAGTAGTCTAATTGTTATTACTATCTAAGGGAGTAGTCTAATTGATTATCTAAGGGAATAGTCTAATTGTTATTACTATGAGATGCTTGTTAAAGGTCCATGTCTGTAAATTGCCTTTAATTGTGCTAATTTTGAACTCTAATTTTGAACTTTATGGGTAAACAGCCTTGTACTTTTGTTGACTTATTTCTTATTGCATATCAATTAGATTGAGTAAATAATTTAAAGATTTAGCTATCATGTTCATGATGATGCATGAAGTGTACTCTCTCTGATTATGATCCTATTTGCACAAGTGACACACGTCTATTATGAATAAACAGAATGTCTATTGGTTTTAGAAATATCACACGACTTTTTGATACATAAGAATTAACCATAAAAGTTCTGAACAGGCTGCTTGGTCTGTACTAATACCAAACGATAGGATACACCCTTATGGAAGATTTGTGGGCATAGAGAAAGCAATTAGCTGACAGCTGGCTTATTTGTGCAACTGCCCCCCTGAAGCCTATGATTCCTCATGATCAGTTCAGCACAGGCGTACCATGCATGTTTTGGGAGAAATGATTACAATAGGGCCAAGGGAGGGCTTATGCAATTTGGTAACTGGACTTGCTCAGTCCCACGTGTTCCTTACGTCAATGGTCTCTGGTTGAGGTTGAGAAGAAACACCTGTTTGGGGTGCCTCATGGCTTCATTTAAGAAAGTTCTTTAAGATTGCTTCTTAGTATTCCTTTTTGGTAGCACTTTCAAATTTTCTATTTACCAAATTCACTGGTCATGACAGCTTCTCATAGCACAACGAAGTGACATGCTCGTGATGTCATCTGATGGTCCCATGGGTGCATATGTAAACAACTTTGGCTATGTACATGAAACCTTGACCCTTCATAGGGCACATGGACTTAATCTGCGGGGGCAACCAGAGACCCAGCACAGCTGGTTTCCTGGGTATGGATGAAATTCATGTTCTTTTCTGTAAGAAAGGATAATCAATTCAGATGCAGAGAAAAGCTAGGAATAACAGGTTTTTAATCAGTGTGCTCAAGACTAATAGAAATACGGTTTGTTACTTTTGGCTCACAAACCTGCACACATGATCCATCCAATGTGTTGCAATGTATAGAGTTAGTATCTTATATAAGTAAGGGATCTATTGTGGAAATCTTTCGTACGATTTCTAAACTGTGAGATCTTGTGCAGCTATTCCTGGACCATTGCCTATTGTAGTGTCTGTGAATCTCACATGGGGTGGATTTTCAAAGCTGTAAGAAAGAATATGCGTCCAAGGCAATTTTTGGGAGTGAGGAGTTGTCAGATTGCAGAGAACTGTTCATAGTGCTTCCTTCTCTTGGCATAAAAATGGGTCAAATGAAATGTGAGCAGATTCCATGTGTAACTGTATTCATGTCATCTTTGTTTTACTCAAAAGCTTGTATATGAAGTAATTAAGCCTTTGACTCCAGGTCTGATGTCTTTGTAAGTGCACCTGATGTAAATAGCTTTGAATTCATTTTCCTACAACTGTCTCATGAAGAAAAATATGCAATATGTCAATGTGTACCTTGTAAAGCATGTTCCATTGAAATAAATTCATTTGCTTTTGTTTCAATAGAGATTTTTGGAAGCTATTTTCTCTCTTAAGTCTTACAGAAATCCATAGGTATCACCGGTGTGAATGTTCATTGTTCAATTTAAATATTTTGCATTATGACAATTGTGTTGCATGTGTAGATAGCTATTTTTGTAGGTGCAGTTATTGACTCACATTGGTATAGCGTGTATAATTGTTATGTTTCATTGTTTAGATTTGATTGAGTGCTTACATAATGATTATTGCATACTTTAGATCATTGTACACCAATGCATCATGAGAACCCAAGAGAGAGACAGAGACTAGTTGAAGGTTGAGATTCAGATGCTTGTCCATCAGCTATCAATTCAACATATTGTAGGATTGAGAGATGAGGATATTCGGGCTATTGCCTCTACCAAATATTGCAAGACCAAGTGCAAGCCCAAACATTTGAAGACTTTTTTACTATCTGACAAGGACATGGTCAAATGCCAAAGTTATAGGTGCTTGAGATAGTGGACCAATTCATTCCTTGAGCGAAGGGGGGTCAATTGAAAATATTAGCCAAGGCATCATATGTAAACTTGCCCATCAATGGGGAGGAAAAGCATAATTTGTGGATGACCTAATGGAAAGGGTAATGAGCTGTTGCTAGAAAAAATGTAGAGAAAAGTATCAGGAGTATTTAGAATTAGTGGAGTTTCATACACAAGATTTGAATGCCTACAATTGTACGCTAGATTTCATGGGGGATGGTAGATTGACGTGGCTAGGAATTATTGATTGAGGAAAGAGTAGACAATGGACAAAGAAATAGCCAACTAGGTGCATTACAAGACAACTCACATGCAAGATTTGTGATCAAGCTCTTGATGGATTTTCAAAATAGTCTATGCAAGCCTACTCTTAGAGAAATATCTACAATGGAAAATATATTGACAAGATTTCACCAACGCAATGATGATGATGACGTCACAATGTAATAGAGAGGAGATGTTGGCGTGTTTTTGAGATCTACCTTTTGACACCATGTGTTTACAATTTTGTAAACTCTTGAAGTTGTACATTTTGTGTGTATTCAATTTGCTTTTATATACATCACTTGTCACTTTTAGATAGGTAAATGGTTTTATAGGATTAATGTTGCATCCTTGATTATAAGAGTTTAACTAACTTGACTATCTTTTGTTTTTAGTTGAACATCAATTTGCTACTATACGTATTAACAATTTCAGATAGTTTTGAAGCATTCAAGTTTTCTTGGAGATTGTGAGCAACGATTGCTATGTTTACGCCATGTGGCAATAATTTTTTTAAATTAAAAATTGTGCAATGTACACATGGCTCATATTCTTTAACCACCTTCTTCTTAGGCTTTTTTATATTCTTCTCTCACAATGGCATCATCCCCACACCCATTCACACAAGCTCTAGGCACAAGTCCAAGGCACTCGTCTCAAAGGAGCCATGACATGTTTAATGGATGTAATTGATGCGACCATACAACCAATGAGGAGAGAAGAGGCACTTGCAACTGCCTTGGCTAATCCCTACCCTTAGGTTGGAAATGGGACTGCATAAAAACTGTCATCTCCAAAATGACGAGATACAATCTATTTGGTCCAATGCCAATGCCAGTCATGGATGATGGCCCATCAAGAATTGCATCAACAATTAAGCTATGTGTGAGAATGCAAAATATCTTTTTGAGATGGTGCATTAAAAAATGTTGCATAGTGGCACTATTCCATTATCATTTGTGAATGATGTGATGCCAATGTGATGTGTGGAGTGTGTGTGAAGCAATGTTGTTGATGAAAACATGTTGAGTAGCTAACTCATTTGCCCTTTGATTTTCTTTTCTGTTTATATGAATAGACTTGCAAAAATCAAACTGACTACATAGTGCCATAGCCTTTTGATTAAGCTCCTTCAAATGAGGACTTCTTGTCTTGTAATGCCCTTGCCTTCTTTCACATATTGCTGAACATCTTGCAATTCTGGCCATCCAGTGTCTACCAAAGAAACCACCCCCCGGTCTTGTACTTTGACCCAAGGTCGATATACATTTCAAAGACATGATGTGTGGAGTGCATGAGAAATTGTGGCGATGATGATAATTTTTAAGTTTTTGAAATTGATCAAAGGTCAATTTGCAATTGAAGGATGTGATGTAGCAAAATGTAAAAAATGTCTCAACAATGATGTATGAAGAAAAACAATGAAGCAATAGATTATATATCTATGGAAAATGAAAGTGCACATACCATCTATATGATCCTTATTTATAAGGTTCCATTGACATATTTTGTGCCCATCTTTGAAGAGAAGAAGTTTAGCCTTTGTCATGGTCACTCATGAAGAGTTGCAAGCTCACCTTTGAGGCCACAACATTGATGGTATACTCCAAAACAATCACGTGAGCTAGATGTGCTTTGTGATCAGTTTCGAAGAGAAGAAGTTGTAGGAGTTGATGCAGGAATCCATGATGAGTAATACTCAGACCAAGAAAGATTCAATTTGTAATTTTATAGCCCGGTTCATGGATTCTCAAGATGATGGTTTATGGATGAGCTTTCGCCATACAATGCAACATTAACACTGAGAGCTACTGCATTTTCGAGCTCAAAATTTGGCTCATCCAACAAAAGCATAGTAGGAACATAGATAACATCCAAACCAATAGAAAGATGATGCCTTTCACCACCAAAAACACCTTGGATGTCATCGTTACAAGAGTAAACCAAGTCTAGTGTATGTGAAAAAATGTTATATGCAAAGTTTGTGCTAGGCCATTCTATTGAATTTGCTTCCTATGGTCAAACACGAGCATCGAAACATGACAGCGGCTCCATCGGTAGTGAGTGTGGTAGTGTCATTGCTTGCAAATATCAAAAGGCCATCTTCAGCCAAGTAAATATGTATTTTTCAAATCATTTTTTTGAACAATTTGCTATTCTTTAAAAGAGGCTTCCAATGACTATTACTAAACTTGTGCATAGGGCTATGGACGAGACACATTGTCGCATTACCCGACTTCCATAAATACATTCGAGCATCTTGTCGTCAATCAGCATCATGAAGTAGTAGGAACCACCCAAAGCTTCCGTCTCCATCTTTCCGCAGAGGTCCGTGTGAACGAGCTCTAGAGGAGCATTTGCCCTACTGGCCTCTTTAGGAAAGGGTTGCCAATGCTACTTGCCCATCATGCAAGCTTCACATACATCAGGCAGATCTATAATTTCTGGTAGGTCTGTAATCATTCCACTTTTATGCATCTCCTTTAAAGAACTAAGGTTTAGATGACCAAACCTCTCATGCCACAGCTTAGTGTTCTTCACATTGGCTCGAGCACTAAAAGTTGAGAGTTTGTAGATGTTGTTGTGCCATGTATTTTTACCCACAACCTTCCCTTGAAGATCCAAAATCTGTGCGCCATTCTTATCGAAGTGAACTTTGAGGTCCTGATCCGTGATCGCAGAAACAGACAACAAGTTCCTCATGATATCTGGCATATAAAGAACATCGGACAATTGTTTTACAACTCCATCTGACTTCAGAGCAATCGTACCTTTTCCTTTTGCTGGACTCTGCTATCACATATAGCAAAAAAGATTGCACATGATGCAAATTGGGTGAAGTATAACGTCGAAGTGCATGCGCGTGGGTGGGGTCTTGACCGATCGCATATGGAGTGGCATGGACTGAGGGAGGCACAGAACAACCTACGGGATCTCCGTAAGCTTTGGAGAGATCACTACGACTGACTATATATCATGATAATACTATAAAAGACATAGTAGCTTATGTAGACATCTTCTTGGACCACGAGTACATAGTCCAAGAAGAGTATAATTATATATTAGAAGAAGTGGAAGATGAGGTCCTGAGTGACCCATCTAGTGGTGAGGAGGAGGAAAGTACCTCGGATAGTAATGCAGAGCAGTAGATCTCCTCTCTTTTGGCATTTTTGGAGAATGTCTCTTTTGGAGAGAAATTTTGTTTAACAATACTATTTTTGCGAGATTTTTGTATATGAAAACTCTTTTGGATATAAATTATCTTAAGTAAATAATTGCCTTTCACAGTTTTAGTAAATTGAATTTGAGTTTCAAGTAATAAATTTTCTTTTAAGTAAATTGTAAGTATTATCTTTTAAGAAAATTATCTTTCTCCTTCTTACATGCTCTTGTGTTTGTTTTTATTTTCGTGTTTGTGTCTGTGTTTGTCCAATCCCCCCAAATTAGACATGTTAGCATGTCACACGTCCGAAGAGTACGGAACCCATCGTAGGAGGAGATGTCATGATCTGTACTCTCTAGAGGACTTCGATTCCACTTAGCTGACTCCTCAGGGGCCTACCCCTGCAACTACCCCTGGGTGGACTCCCCACTGGCCAAATCCTCTCGAGCCTACCCCTGCGATTACCCCTTGGGGAACTCCTTTGCTATAGCAGCCCATGGCTTCGTCGGGAGTTCAGACGAGTTTGTCGCATCCATTGAGCAACACAGAGGCAACGAGATTCTTCTCTCTGTTGTCCCAGAGGACCTCAACTATTCCCTCTCCTACACCCCGATGAGCTGGCACATTTTGTGAAGTCTCCCTCTCTCTCTCTCTCTCTCTCTCTCTCTCTCTCACTCATTGACATAATAATCTATTAGCAATTGCATCTTTTCTAAACGAGGGAAGAGATTTGTAGACTATAATTTGTAGGTTGATACAAAGCCAGATAGACAACCTTGTTAACCCTGTGGCAACAAGGGCCAGAAGTGCAGTCTAGGACAACAACTATGAGAGCATTGTGTGTGTACAGTAGCGGCAAAGCTTTGCTTGTAATATCTTGATCTTGAAAGATGGTATAATAAATCTGAAAGGATGAGGATATCCAAAATCCTCTCTAGAAAAGATCCAATCATACTTGCAAAATCAGGATCTAGAGAGAGAGAGACTAAATCTAGAGAGATAAAGACTAAATCTAGAGAGAGAAAGATTGAAAGCCTACATTTTCTAAGGTCCCTCCACTTTGTGTAGAGACCCAAAAGGTCCCCCCCAAAAGTGGAGGGACTCTTGTCCAAAAGGTCTCCTACAAAAGAGGTCCCACCACGGAGGTACCTACTACGGATTGTGTAGAGACCAAAATGTATAAATATCTCTCAATGGAATGAAGCTCCCACTCTTTGGGGTTCAGTGTTCAAGCTCACTATTGTGTTCATGCGATTGATCTCCATTGCATCCATGCTCTCTTACACTAACATGTTCTAGCATGCCCTTACCCTTGCACTCTCTACCCTTGTACTCCCTCCTCCTCCTCCTTCCTCCTCCTTCCTCCCTCCTCCTCCTCCTACTCGTCCCCCCTCATCCTTCTCCTCCATCTCCTCCTCCCCCTCCCTCCTCCTCCTCCCTCACCCTTGTACTCCCTCCTCCTCTTCCTCCTCCTTCCTCCCTCCTCCTCCTCCTCCCTCCTCCTTCTCCTCCATCTCCATCTCCTCCTCCTCCTCCTCCCTCCTCCCTCCTCCTACTCCTCCCTCCTCCTCCTCCCATCTCCTTCTCCCTTCTCCTCCTCCTCCCTCCTTCTCCTCCTCCTCCTCCCTTCTCTTCCTCCTCCTTTCTTGTCCCTCCTCCTCAACCCTTATCCCTCGAATTCGTGAAGGAGACTAGCTCTCTACTCCTTAACCTTGGACTCCTCCTAAACCTTGCAACCCCCTCTGAACCCTGGAACTCCTAGTTAGCTCTCTCAACCCTATCCCCCTTTCAAACCTTGAAACCCCCTTCTAAACTGTTGAACTCCTGTGGAGGCAAGAGCCTTCACCAATCGTTACGATCAAGCTCTCTTTCTCATTCACGCGCGCATGAGATCTGCTTTCCATGCTTTAGCCTACACCTCTCATCAGAACACGACTCGAGGACCTATGCTACACTTGTGAACACCTATGCTACAACGAGCAACGACATGAATGTAGGTGACCAACACCCTCGGAACTTGCACTTGGGTAAAATAAAGACAACATTTGGCACCGTTGCCGGGGAGGTTAGTGCTGAAGCAAAAGCGGAGCATGTGCTTACATGTGTGAAAAAGAACCCCTTTCACCCTGCACTCACCAGTGACGCCCACCAGTGGTGCTCCGGTGCCCTAACCCACATGAGGCTTTAAAGGCCTCCACACTAAACTCTTCCCCCCTCCCTTCGTGCTCCCCCCCCTCCTCCACCGCCGCCGCCCCCCCTCCCCCGCCCCTTCTCTCAAAAAAGAAAAAGGAAAAAAAAGGGGTAAACTAACCCTAACAAACTAACTATAGTTAGGTTAGTAAAAATTAGGTTAGTTTAGTTGACCACCGATTAGGTTAGTTGACCATAGGTTAGGTTAGTTGACCATTGGTTAGGTTAACTTAAATGTGGATCAGTTAGTAACTAACTTTAGTTAGTTGGATTAACTACAGTCACACTAACTGATATAATTAGATAACTAGGTTAGGCTAAGGACCAGTTATAATAACTAAGTCCAAACTAACTAGCAGTTAGTTCACAACCCTAGTTAGGTCAAAGGTCTAGGACCATTCACACTTGGCCTTAAGAAAAAAGGCCCCCTCAATTCCCCTAGCTTTTAGGGTCCATATCTTACCCGTTTGGGACCCGAATTGGACCTAGATTGAACCACAACTTCACACATGGAACCATTGAGCTATGGGAATTTTTTCCAGCCAATCTCACACCATTTAGGCATCCATAACACAAATCAATTTGCACCCCCATGTGGGCCTCTTTTTTGCACTATTTCGCTCATAAGATTCCACCGTGACCTTCGATTGACAAACCGTCTGCACCGACACATTTTCGCACTCACATGAAACAATCCTAGGCATATTTTTAACATGACAATCCCTACAACACTAATGCATCTATAACCCCCCTAACAATTTTTAAGTCTTTTTACCATCATTTTCAAACTCGGTAGTCGCCATTATGTAGGCACTGATTTTGACTCGTCGATAGCATATTTTTTGCATTATTGGGCTTCTAAGGTCGAAATCAATTGCGAATTTCAAAGTCAAAGGTACTCACTTAAAGGATATACTTAAGCATTGTGTATGCACCTCACATTTAGATGAAGACTAGCCCTTGCATACTTTCGTGAGCTTTCTTCGGCCCTCGACGCTCTTCAAGAATTCAACCTCTCACCATCGACAAGCAGCATGGAGGAAATAACAATTGAAGAAGGACTAAGTAGCGACGATCAAAATCCTTCAAAACACCTTAAAGAACAACGCAACCGCAACAACAACAATGGCAGATGACACTTTGGTAAATTGAAAATGCCAAAGTATAATGGACGAGGGGGCCTCGATAGGTTCCTTCAACTCTTTGATGCAACATGTGCTGCTGGAGGTGACCAATCAAATAAAACCAATGCCGCTTGGTTCCCGATGGCCCTCATCGATGAGGCTTTGGAATGGTACCTTGACCTTCTCATAGAGGAAAGAGCCACATGGGCACTGTTGACCAATTTAGAAGAAGATTCCAAACAGAAAGGCTGCAAGATGACCCCGCATTACAATTAGGCCATATAGATATGCGCAAGAAAGAAAAGGTTAGAACATAAGATTAATAGCAAAGTGTGATCCCCATCCGGATGACAAGTACCTCATAGCATGGTTTATCTCTGGCCTCAAAAAATCCATTCGCCAACAAGGACATGAAAAAAGTCAGTAGCTATGCACATTTTAGCAACGCTCATGAAGCTGCAATTGACATTGAGGATGGCGTGACTGATTCTAACAGCGACAGTGATGGCTATAAATCAAGTCAACGCAACAAGAAATCTTTGAAGAAGGGAAGCACTTCCAACAAAGATCGCACCACTAAGGACAGAGTGGAAGCCATGGCCCTAAGAGTAAAAGATGAAATGATGCAGGCCATCGAGCAAAAGCTACGTCTCTCTCAGCCACCACAATACCCATGGAGAGAAAATGTTTGGTGCCCACACTGTATGGCCAACCATACAGCCAAAGAATGCTCAATCTTAAGGAACAGACTAAACCCACCAGAAGTGGCTCAGCCCCCACGGTTATGGTGTCACATTTGCAATGCTGCAGGGCATGATGTAAATACTTATTTCTACAATATGAGGGTAGCACAACCCAGCCACAACAATACCAACAGAGTTGCCAATCCCAGTGTATAGACAACTAGCACTGGCACCTAATGCAGAAGTGCCACGTCTCAACCCACTCTCGATGAGAACACAAGTGCCTCAACTAATGAGGAATCCTAATCCTTCGCAATACCCACGGGCTCCCAATCTTGCTCTAGTAGTTCCGGTGCAACAACTCCAACCTGAAGACTTGGAACCTCACTATGAGTATGAAACAAAATACCCTATGTACTACATGGATGGTGCTGAAGGACTCATCCCAGTGTATGCTAATCAAGTAAGGCCCACCACATATCGAACACCCATCAAGTGTTTTGGTTGTGGAGAAAACCACCGCATAGCAGAATGCCCACACAAGGGTAACCCCATTACATTCCAACTTGTGTGCAGGGAATGCGGAGTTGGGCATGCTTGCATGGATTGCCCACTAAGAACAAAGCCTCAACCAACCACGGAAGTAAAACCTCATGTACTCATGGGGATGATAAGTGTGGAAAATCATAGTGTGGCAACACGAATTGTAGCATCACAACCAGTCTTGATCATAACAAGACAATAGAAAGAAGTGGCACGACAAAAACTCCTTTTCGCTCAAAAATCAAAGAGTCCTCTGGCAAAACAAGCCATGCCAATCCCACAACATAGTGAGACCCCCATGCCTAGCACCTCCATGGAAAGTGCCACCCAAGAAGCCAAGGAAGCATACCCCAATGCTGAAACTAAAAAGACGCATTACCAAGACTTGAAGCAATGGGTTCAACAAGAACAAGAAAAATTAAAGGCAGATAGGATGGAAACAATAGAGATCAGAGCACCATTAGCACTTAGCATTAACACGGTGATTGATCCCAACAACTTCCAATAGGTAATAGAGCAACATGCAAAACATCCCCAATTAGATGGCACCGCAGTAGCAAGCTTGATAAGCTGCCCAGTCACAATACCAATTGGGACCTTACGAAGAAATTGCCCTACAATATGGGAAAGTTTCAAGGGATGGATCGAATCTTCACAATACTTCCCCCCTCCTAAAGAAGAGAAAAAGGTAATTTCGGTAAAATTTGATGCTTGGGATTACATAAAAAATGTAACCATCCCACTGGAGCATAAAACCTTTAGTCAATACTCGGCAATAGTAGACGGTAGAGTTGGAGTAAACATTCTGGCAAGAGATCTATATGAAGAATGGGGCCTACCTCCAATGCAGAAGGCCACATTTAACATTCGCCTAGTTGACCACACAAAAATGAAGCCATTGGGCATCATTGACAATGTGTCACAAAAATTTCTAGAGTAAGATTTACGCTCTAGTTTACTATCTTGGATCTTCCCAAGGGTGCCATAGCATACTAGATATTGTTGGGAAGACCATGGCTTTGGGAAGCATCCGTACTCCATGATTGGGGCACTGATAGGATCATTATCCAAAATAGAGAAACTGCAGTCAAGATAAATCTAGGAATAGGAGAAATCAAACCCACTATTCCTAGAAATGTTGAAGACACTTCTTCCACTACAGCCACCAATCATGCATCCCTTGTACCTACCAATGCACTAAATCCCATAGAGGGGGATACATAAAGTGACATCAATAATTGGATATAGATGTTGGCTACAATAGATAATTGTAAAACAAGACATCTGATGTTGCCAGATGTGGATGCCCAAATGATAGAACTAGAAGCACCAATCAGAAGTAGTGGAAATGCCAGTCGTCATGATAGGTGTCAAATGGGACAGTGACCCTGAAGAGTCCATAATAGAAGGCTATGGTGCCAACTACTCTATTGCCCCCGCTACCTTCTCTCTGGTACTTCAATTTCCAAATGTTTAACTAGCATGCCATTCTCTCTATTATCTTCCCTTCTTTTTTTCTTTCACAATCCTTTATTTTCTCAATAATCTCCCTTTTTTTTTAAAAATGATGTCTTTTATTTTCTTTTCTAACCTTAAAAAGAAAAAAACCTTTTCTTAGGAAATAGAAGCTGATAATGCAACCTTAGAAGGCCAAGTTGCTGACAATGACTTGGCAATCCTACAAGCACTCATGGCCATTAAATACCGCAAGATCGATCCTCCAGCACAATCCAATAGCAATCAGTCTAGGAAATAAAAGGAGGGTGTACAGCACTAAAAGGCCAAGATAGAGCACTTCAATGAATCGAAAGAATGCAGACCAAAGTGATTGAATTGTACTTAACTAACCCCACAAAAGCACCTGAGTCCCCAAATTTTAAATGGGATCCTAAAGGGCTTGAAGGTGTTTGTATGGCCGAAGAACCACTCCTTGGGAGTGAGACTCCTATTGAAAAGCCATCACTAGACTCACAAAGCAAAAAGCTTAGAAAGTTCAAACCTAATGTAAGAATGAAGAATGAAATGGTGAATAGTAACAAAAAAGAAGAACAAGAGAACACGTGAATTGGACCAAATATCTTCCAATGGAGCTAGCAACCAAGCAAGCACCTCAAAGTGCCATGAAGGCCTAAGGGAAGTTCCTGATTACTTCAAAAGCTACACTAGAGAAGAAGCAACAATAGCAATGCCTAGGCCAGTCAGGGAATCAAAGCTCAAAGAAATAGAGAATATTAAGGATACCCCAGTTTATGAAGGACCAGCCAAGACAAGGAAACTAAATCATGCCTTGGACGGAGAAGAAGAAAAGACGGTATACATTGGTAAATAGATCACTCTAGAAGAAGAAAAAGAATTGAAATGCTAATGGAATATAGAGATTGCATGGCTTGGTCCTACAAAGAAATGAAAGGGATTTCCTCAAAATCTATAGTACATACCATGCCAACAATAAGGGAAGGATCCAAGCCAAAGGTATGTGGACCTTATAGGACAAATCCCAAGTATGGCACCCATGTCTATGAAGAACTAGAAAAATTAATGCAAGCTAGTTTCATTTTATGAGATCGAGCATATTGATTGGGTGTCACCAATTGTGATTGTTCCTAAGAAAAACAAGAAGCTCAGAATATCTGTGAATCTCAAGAACGTCGATGAATCATTATACCCTACCATTGATTGAAACAGTTTTAGAAAGGGTAGCGGGATTTGAAGTGTATAGCTTCTTGGATGGGTTCAGCGAGTACAACCAACTAATATTGCACCTCAAGATCAGACAAAGATAGCATTTGCCACAGAATGGGGCATTTTTGCATACAAAGTCATGCCATTTGGCTTACGCAATGCCCCATATACTATTCAAAGGGTAATGTACACCGCCTTCAAGGAATTTCTGAACAAATTCCTACAAGTCTTCCTCAATACTTGTGCATACACTCAAGAAAAAAGGATCACTTGAAATGCCTTAAAGAGGTCCTTAAAAAATGCAAGGAGTATGGAATCTCTTTGAATCCTCTAAAATGCCAATTCTTGGTCACACATGGAGTAGTCTTGGGACACATAGTCTCTCGACATGGGATTGCAACTGACATGGACAAAATAAAGATCATCATGGAACTTCTCCCCCCACTAAATGCCAAGGGAATCCAAGTCTTCATGGGACATGCCGGATACTATACAAGATTCATACTGACGTATGCCATGATTGCAAGGCCCCTATATAAGCTCCTAGTCAACTTCATCTGGATAGACAAATGCAAACAAGCATTTGAAACCCTCAAGTGGAGATTGATCACAACCCCTGTTCTAATGGCACCAAATTGGGACATAGACTTTCATGTACATACTAATGGTTCCAACTATGCAGTAGGGAGTATGTTATGTCAACCTGGCAAACAAAACAAAGACTACCCAATATACTTTGCAAGCAGACAGCTAAATGATGCGGAGGTGAATTACACCACAACAAAAAGAGAAGCCTTGGCAATGATGTATAGCATGAAGAAATTTTGACACTATCTATTAGCTACTGACCTTAACTTCTACACAGATCATCAAGCCTTATTATACCTTGTGAATCAGCCTTGTACCACAGGCCGGATCACTCAATGGATTCTATTGCTAAAGAATTCAATTTCAAAATCGTAGGTGAGAAAAGGAGCTCAACTTTTCATTGCTCATCACATGTCACGATTGAGGACAGGAGAAGAGCTGTAAGGCATAGAAGATGACCTACCAGATGCCGCATTATTTCAAATAGACAGTGTGCCTGATTGGTGTGCAGACATCATTGGGTAGTTAAAGGCAAGAAGACCACCTCCTGAAATGAAAGCAGTGGATGCTAGGAAACTAATTCTAAAAGCTACACCCTATCAACTCATTCCAGGACAACTATACAAGATGGGCAAGGACCAGGTTTTAAGGAGATGTGTGATGCCACATGAGATCATGCCAATCCTCAGTGAAGCACATGAAGGCATTGCAAGTGGACATTTCCAAGGGGAAGGAATAGCAAGGAAAGTCCTTCTCGCATAGGCACGCTACATCTTGTGGCCACTGATTACTTTACCAAGTGGGCTGAAGCTAAATCCATCAGAAAGGCAGATGAAAGGCAGATGCTAGAAGCACATCAAGGTTCTTGTATGAGAATGTGACCACTCGATTTGGATGTCCCATTGAAATTGTGTCAGATAGAGGCACACATTTTGTTAATGAGGTCATCCAAGAACTCTTGTCTGGCTTTATGGTGATCCATAGAAAGAGCACACCTTACTACCCCCAAGGGAATAGACAAGCCAAATCCACCAACAAAATTTTATGTATTGTCCTCACCAAGGTAGTAGAACTAGAGCATTCTGATTGGGAAGAGAAACTAAATGCAGCCTTATGGGCACACAGAACCACACTCAAGGTTAGTATAGGAAATACACCATTTCAATTGGTGTACGGCCTTGAAGCTGTGGTCCCACTAGAATTTGTAATACCTAGTCTACGCATAGTAGTACAAAAATGTATGGGAGATCATGCATCGATGAAAGAAAGACTCTTCCGATTAGAGAAGCATACAAAGACCAGATTAGTTGCCTACCATGCCATGACAACAGAAAAATGAAGAAGGAAGGCATGGTTTGATAGAAACCTCAAAGACAAAGACATCAAGGAAGGTGACCTGGTTCTGTTGTACAATACCAAAGTCCATAAGGGCAAGCTCAAATTTCTAGGTCAAGGACCTTATAGAGTAAAAAAAAAGAATCCCATCGGAGCTGTGCTGCATTGAGGTCCTGGAATTTTTTAATTCTTTGGCTACCTCGGTTGGAGGGATAGGGTATCACATCGGGTGGGTCTTAAATGTGGAACTTTGATTTGGTCTACAAGTTCACTATTAAAGTTCATTTTCTCTAAGGGATAAATTGCTCAACACTTGTAAAGGTGTTCCTTCCTTTTCAAACTTTTCAATTCCAACAAGATGGTGTCCTTTTGAGAATCACCTTAGTGACCTTGATTAAGTGCATCTTGGCTTCTTCTAGGGTGGCTACTTAGTGGTTATAGAAACTAAATTTGTGAATTTTTTAGCTTCCTTACACCATAGCTTAAGGTAAGCCCACTTGTTCAAAGCAAGGAGCTCAATGGGACTATGATTTGTGTGCTTAAATTTGTGACAAGTCCAACAATGTCAATGTGCTCCAAGGATGTTTGACTTCTTCATTCCTACTAAAGTGTGTTGGATAGGGAAGTTATTATTGAGATTCTATCATTTTCATTTGGTAATTCAACACTTGCAAACTCAATGCACATAGGAGATCCATGATTAGCTCTATATTTAGGGATCAAGGCATTCAAACTCCTTGGATGCTTTGTTTTCAAAGAATTGCTTCTATCTTTTGGTCATTATCTATCCAAAAGCATGGTATTTTGAACAATATCTTCTCAGTCTCAAGGTACATTCCTAGATTAGGTAGAGATGGCAATGATGAGGTTGATGAGGCTAACCACTCCTTCATTAGAACATTTAGCTCCTTAGTCTTATTTTCCATTTCTACTCCAAGAATTTTGAGCATAGCAAGGGGATGGTTTTGAGAAGTGAGATTGTGTTTGCCTCCTTACATGGTGGAAAATCCTTGATTGAATGTTCCACAATACATTTTCTATAGAGATGTTTGAAAACATACCCTAGGATCCTCAAGGGACAATCAAACACTCAATGTGGGCCTCGTCACTTGAACTAGTTGATGGTTTTTCCATCATTCCTCAATGTATTAGAAAAAGATGGACCTCGTACATACATTAGAATGTGTGTTTCATTATCATTCTTGAATGTGGTAGAGCAAGTCAAAACTAGAATGTGTGTTTCATTATCATTCTTGAATGTGATTGAGCAAGTCGAAACTAGAAAGTGCTTTCTACAAATCCTCCCCTACAATAAATCTTGGCTTGCCTCTTCAATCTCTTATTGTGTAAGTGTCCATTCCTCTCCACATCTATTGTATAAGGATGGAAGGATAATTTGCATTTAGTGGGATATGCGATGGTAGCACCAAAGATGGCATGCCAAGTGCCAAGAGGAAGTCAAAACATTCATGTGTTAATCACCCTTGGTTGCATATTGCTATCACATTCCAACCATGTTCTAGGATTTTACTTGTAGCTAATAATGTCATCAGTTTTCTATCTGCCACATATCCAAAAATAAATTTTCTAAGATTTGCTATTAGAATATTTGGTGGTCTCTATTAACACTCGGGTGCAATCTTGGGAAGCAAATAGGACTAGGTTGGATGCATTTTAGACCTAGCCTTAACTTGGTCATGAGGTTGTTTATGAGATCATTAGTAATGATTTCATTCTTGGAGATGTCGCAATATTCAACTTTTCTATTCTTGGGCAACTAAGAGTGGTGATTACACTCTTATCATTGCCACTACAACCAAAGCTCAATCATCATTCTCAACCATTTCCAATTTGAGTGTGACCCTGATTACCTTGATTATCTCAACAAATGGGGAAATTTTTTTCCTTATTGGTCATGAGTTAAAATATTATAATGTGTCATCTAGACCTCTCAAGAAAAAATATGTTGTGATTGCTAGATTCTTTAGAGTATATTCCAAATAAATCCTTTAATCTTGCCACATAAGCTCATTGCCCTCTTCTTGGTGGACCTTGGTGTTGAGGAGGTTCAAGGGAGTATCCTTCATGCCACTTGGTTGGACTCTCAAGCAGAATTTTTCATCCCCATTGAGTTGAGTTACATTGCATATTTAGATGAATTGTTTTAATATCTCCAAGGATTGTTTGTAGCAGAGTATTTGGATACTAGCTTGCCCATTACTAGTTGTTTAATAGTCTTTAGATATCTCTAATAGGAATAGTAGAGGGGCTAGATAACTTGTTTTTTATCTTTCATATTTGCTGGTGGAGAAGTACAAATTTGTCTCACTATGTAAACCTAGTCTCAAGCCTGAATAGTTGTGCCTTTGTGTGAGTTTCACTAGCCTCTACCTAAGCATTTCCATTGGATGTGAGCTAACATGCAATGGGCCCCTTTCCTAGGTTGTCACCACTAATACTCAGTTTGCTAACTTCTCCAACAATAGCTCACACTCAAGAGGTGATTTCCAAGTGTGCAATCTCAAGTACAATTAGATTCTATTCTTCTTAACAATCCCAAGTGGGCGATCACAAGTGTGCACTCTCAAGTACACATAGCTTCTATTCTTCTTAACACTATCCTTAACCTACTCACACTAGATATACTTTAGTGATCTCAAGAAACCCACTACTCACAAACTAGAAAATTCACAAGTATGTTAGTGAAGCATCCAAGAATTGAATGTTCTCCCCACTTTTCATGCAAGAAGACAACAACCACTAGCCCTTACATCCATTCAAGATAAAGAAATTGAATGAAGCATCCTTGTTGCTTCACATCAACTCCAAGCACATGTTTAAAAGGAGGAGAGTTTATAGCTAGACATTAGAAACATTAACTTGATTAGATTTACTCAATAACTTTGGTAAAATTGGGTAAATCTGACTTGAAATAACTTGGACAAGGATCATATGTTGACATGATACAAGGCATGCATAGTGTTGCTATTGTTGAAATGCAAGTGCCTGCAGCAAAAGCTGTCAATGTCGGGATCCTCATGCTATCACCACTCATGACATGTGTGCATATGCATGCACGCACACACACACACACACACACACACACTTCCTACCCCTTCTTCTTTTTGAAAAACTTTTTTATTTATTTTCCCACCTTCTTTCCCCGCCCCCCGTCGGACCCCCCCCCAATTCATTTCCTCTCCCTAATATTTCCTCTTTTCACCCTCTCTCCATTTAATTTATTTCTCCCTTTTTCCTTTCAAAATTTTCCATTTTCCTTTTTTTAAAAATTGAATTTCAAAATTTTCCTTTTTAATTTTTTATTCTCCCCTTTATTTTTTTTCTTTTTACTTCTCATTTTCCTTTTCTTATTTTCCTTAATGCTCTCCTTACATTTCTTAATTCCCTTATAAATCCTCTTTTTTCGTCTTTTCCACCTTATAATTTTATTTTTTATATACATCTAATTTTATTTTCCTTTATTATTTTGCCTCCATGAATTTTCCTTTATTACTTCTTCCATTTTCTTTTGCGAAATTCCCTAATTTTTCCTTATAATATTCCTTTCTTAATTTCCTTATATTATTCATTTATTATCCATTCAAGATAAAGAAATTGAATGAAGCATCCTTGTTGCTTCACATCAACTCCATGCACATGTGTAAAAGGAGGAGAGTTTATAGATGGACACTAGAAACATTAACTTGATTAGATTTACTTCAATAACTTGGGTAAAATTGGGTAAATCTGACTTGAAATAACTTGGACAAGGATCATATGTTGACATGATACAAGGCATGCATAGTGTTGCTATTGTTGAAATGCAAGTGCCTGGAGCAAAAGTTATCAATGTGGGGATCCTCATGCTATCACCACTCATGGCATGTGTGCATATGCATGCGCGCATGCACACACACACACTTCCTACCCCTTCCTCTTTTTGTAAAACTTTTTTATTTATCTTCCCATCTTCTTTCCCTACCCCCCCTTGGACCCCCCCCCAATTCATTTCCTCTCCCTAATATTTCCTCTTTTCACCCTTTCTCCATTTAATTTATTTCTCCCTTTTTCCTTTCAAAATTTTCCATTTTCCTTTTTTTAAAATTAATTTTCAAAATTTTCCTTTTTAAATTTTTATTCTCCCTGTTATTTTCTTTCTTTTTACTTCTCATTTTCCTTTTCTTATTTTCCTTAATGCTCTCCTTACATTTCTTAATTCCCTTATAAATCTTCCTTTTTTTGTCTTTTCCACCTTATAATTTTATTTTTTATATCCATCTATTTTTATTTTCCTTTATTATTTTACATGCATTAATTTTCCTTTATTACTTCTTCCTTTTTCTTTTGCGAAATTCCCTAATTTTTCCTTATAATATTCCTTTCTTAATTTCCTTATATTATTCATTTCTTAAAATTTTCTTATATTATTCATTTCTTATTAGCTTATGCAACTAATCCTAAACCCTTTTAATTAAAACCCCAAACCTACCTTGATTACTACACAAACCTCCGCCTCCCTGCTGCTTTCCACCTCCATTAACCCCGCTTTATTTCTAAACTACCCGATTGCCCACCATCGATTTGCCTTTTACCCATACCCCCATATGCACCATGTACTACTCTAGCCCACGTTTTTGCATTCAGTAGCCTACCTCTAACCAAACTAACTAAGTCACTTTGCATGCTCCCTCTCCCCCAACTATTTGTGAAAAAACTCCCCAACTACATTGGCTTCCCTTCTGACTTCTCCTTTCCCTTTCCCTTTGACTAAGCTCAACTAGCCTCATAAATAGCTCTCCTCCCATACCAAACTCCCACTGCAACCTCTGTAGTAGTCCTTGTGCCAATGCCCTACTCATACCAGAAACCCTCAGGCTCCTGTGACCTACAGTCTGACCATAAACGCTATTGTTGTGACTTGTGCACACATCGAGACCCATGTATGACCAATCAAAGTCACTCCCTCGTTTTTGACGAGTGACGATGACTCCCATCAATTCCATCACCTTTCATGCCCGCTCTTCTGGTAGCCCTGTGACTCCACACCTTCTAAGTACCTGCCACACCATACTACTCCGTACGAGTTCCTAGCACCCCTGCACACATGCTGTGCCACCATCGACTTGCTCCACCCTTCTTCATTATGGACTCATAGGCCCTTCTACAACACACACCCCCCCCTCCCCCTTCCCTTTGTTCAATTTACCCCCCTTCCTTCTCTACATATTCTTTTTCCCTCCCCATGCTCTATTTTTCCTTTTCCCTCCTTGCCCCCCTCTACGCTTTTTCTCTATGCATTTATCTTCTCTTAATCTCATTATGACCACCCCCCCCTCTCTTTTTCTAAATTTACATTTCCTTTTTCTCCCCTCTCTGTTTCCAAAAATTCTAGTCCTCTTTTATTTCTCTTTGTCCTTTATGTTTTCCTTTCTAAAAACCCACCCTTTGGTTTTTCCTTTATAATATCCCCTGATATTATCCTTCTTTCTTTTATTTTTTTTATTATTCTCTTAATCTTTTCCTTTATATCTTCCCTTTACAATATCCCCTTAAAATATTCCTTTAAAAACTTCCCTTTATACTCCCCCTCTATAATCGCTAATATTTTCTCCCTTGCTCTACCACTTTAATCATTATCTTTCTTTTCCACTTTTCATTGAATTTAACCACAAGAAGTTCTTCCTTCTTTCATCTTATTCTTGTAATTTCATTTCCTTTCATAGATTTACCCCCTCACAAGTTTCTTCATTCATTGATTTAGCCATTTCTCCCTTCACATTACAAACTCTCCCCACTCACATATCAACCCCCCTGCCCCCGGCAGCCATTTTTTCCATTTTATTATTTTTTAATCACTCTCCCAAAATGCATCAATATGTTACATCGAGCTATTCAAGTTCTTGTTTAAGCTTCTAATTTATTATGACCCCAATAACAAGGGAGGAGGGTTTATGACACCTGTCTTCCCAAGTATTGTTAAATTGGTTCTTATCATGTTTTCTTGTTGGATGGTGGTAGGTATGTAGACTCTCCTCTTCAATAAAAGAGATGCTTGTTAGGACTTGACCAAGCTCTAATTTTTTGCAAACATTGTTGGCACTTCTTATCAAAACTCTTACATACTTTTTATGCAATTTCATAGGTGCTTTACCTACATACTCAAACTCTTCCTTAATTCTACTCTTATAGTCCTTTTCCCAAACCATTTTGTCTCTTAACTATGCAAAAGGGGTTGTTGTCTTGTCTTCCACACACATGTCCTTTCCCCTGCAACTCTCGACGGTTGCACATAGTCCACTTTAGTCATCAAGGCTTTTAAAGCCTCTTGACTCCTTTCATTAAACTGGTATTACCTATATTTTACACAAATCTTGTTACTAATTCTCTTCTTGTCTTTGCAGAAGTACTCCTGGGATACTACACTTTAGTCCATGTCACTCCATAATCCTCTCTCGACACCCTCTCTTGTGTCTCAAGCGGTACTCTCATGTTTCTAGAAACTTGAGTTCTTTTCGTTCATTAGAATGCATGATCTTGAGGCCTTTCAAAAAACACACATTTACTCATTAAAACACTTTCCCTTAATGATTAGATCAAGATTCTTAAATTCTCGCAAAGCAAAAGTGATGGCGCCATCACCAGACTTGAAAAAGTTGCCTCAAACCTAGCCGCTATCAATCTCAATGACACAAAGGCTTTGAATGATTACCATACCATCCTCCTCGACCTTACCAATGACATATTTGTTCTCAACGGTGCCTTTACCCTCCCCATCCCAATTGGGTCAGCCCCTTCAAATTCTAGTTTTCATAGCCTTATTAACCTTGACCTTTTATCCCTTGAAGACAAGGCTTCTTTCAAAACCCTCTCTCAATCCCTCCCACAACCACCAAAGCCCCTTGACAGTAGAGAGCTCAAAAATTTTGCTTCCTTTGTTCCCCTTCTTCTTCTTAGACACATAGAAATGAAGGTTCCACTTATTGATTTTAAGATTTGGTGTCTTGATTACTTGAGCTCTCTTGCTTCCTTTTTGATTCATTTACTTGCCTTCATTTGTAACCTCTCATCAAAAGAGGTGGAGCAATGCAAACAAGATGCCTACCAGGGGTGTTAACATCTTAACTCAAATTACTTCTTCAACTCCCGCTTCCTCCTTAACTCTATTAACCACTCTAAGGCCTCACCAAGGAGGTATTCTTTTGCTCAAAAGGTGCCACTCGTAGTGATGCCGGCTCTTCAAACAAAGACGGTAGCTATTATGTCAAGAATTATTGGAACGTCTTCATGCCTTACATAAAGTGTACATGTCTCATTAAGAAGATGAACATGTCCTCCAAATCCTCTATCCTCTAGTTTGACCATGTTGTCTGGTATATGCTAAACCATTTGGTATATACGTATGCACACACTTACACATGCACACACATGCACACACACGTGCATGCACGTGCACACACACACACACACACACATCCCCTTGAGGATTTTTGTAGTTCCCTTGCATGAAAAATATTTGGACTTAATCGGTCTTGCTCTGGCTTCATCTTTGCTAGTGACCTCAATGAAAGAAAGGTTTAAGACTTGAAGTATGATCGATTTTTGTATATTATTTTTGCACGGTACCTAAAAAGGTTTGGACTACTACTGGTGGCTTAGGAGATTTTCTATTTATTAGCCTATGTGTTGGAAGCACCATGCCTCACCTTCACTCTTTTTGAGATATGGGCCCTTGAGGTTTTCTAAAATGTGAATGGGGATCATTGTAATCTGGAGGCCTTAAAAGTGTGAAGGATACATGACATAATTGACCATTTGAGATGCAATTAAAACTCCAATTACATTGGAGATGACTTGAATAATTGAAATGGTTGTCAAAGATGGAAAAAATAATATACACAATTTATAATGGCCAGAAATAGAGAAGGACTGAGAGTTATTGGTAGTGGGGAGTACTCCTACCCCCTACTAATGGCATTGAGAATGGAGATTTAGAGAATCTTGATGACACTCTTTGAAAAGTATAGAAGTACTAGAAGTGTGTGAGGCTCAAGGTAATTATTTTCCCTTAGATCCAATAGACCAAAGATCAAGGGCTAGGAAGAGATATTAGGATTGACTTCATACTTGAGCACACAGCTCAAGGAAGCATTCACTAAGTCCCTACATATGCACGTGGACAAAATAAAGGCTCTAAACAAACGTGACTACCCAACACTCTACTACAACCATATAGCTTTCATCGTGCATCTTCTCCCATTCATCATAATCTTTACATTGAGATATGCAGCCGAGCGAGGAACAAAGCTTTGAAATACATCCAACAACTGGATCCCTTTTCTAAAGTGAACACAAGCTGAGTCTAAGTCCTGAAGCTCAATTTTACATTATAAAATAATAGCTTGAGTAGCTTAAGCCCTCAATGTAGGGAATCATGTAGAATAGCCTAGGTTCTAGGAACAAACCGATAAATACACATGCACACTAGCATGAAGATTTGTTTAACCACTCGTATTACTATAATCACAATAGTCGAAGTATTGAGTTAGAGAATTGTGGAGGGAAGTGTTGTGGCATAGCACTGTAGTTTGTTCATCCTTTGTCTTGGCCACAATTGTATTAGCTTCTTCTACTTATATGTTGTAGAGGTAGATAGAGGAGATCATGAGCATGCTTAGGGTTAGTCAAATATTCAAGCTCCACTACAAATGGGTCGAAGATCGCTTTAAAGGAAATGTGATCCTGCCATGCAATCCTTTGAAAACCATCATGTCTCATATCGCTAAAATCATGTGGATTTAACAGCTACATGTTTCTTGATAGAATCATAGTGGCTTTAAGAGCAGAAATGATTGTCCATTTCATTTTGACCGAGAACATGTCGCTAGTGTTAGATCAAGTTTTGAAATAAATGAATTCATTTCATGGATCCATGTTTGATTAAACTCCATTTTATACTAGGGCCATGTCCTAAGTATGGTGGAATGCCTTGGTTCTTGGCATATGGCTTTGTGTGGCCTCAATTGACTAAAACTTCCTATACTTAAAAGTTTTAATGAGATCTTTTTAAAATGTTTAGAAGGATCAAGAACATGGGAATGATTGTTAGAGGATAAAAATGGTATATTTAAGAGTTAATAGCAAAATCCTAGAGTATGATGAGAATGATCTCCTTTAAAACATTCTTTGGATTGGATTTTCCCATAATTTAATACTCTTTCTTTGATTTGGATGTCTCCTTTTCAAAATTGATGTCAAGATTATAGTAGTGGCTCCCTTGGCCCACACTTCAAGAGCGAATCTTTTGAGCTAAAATGAGGAAATTCTTAGGATGATTTTCTTTAAGTAAAAAGCCCTAAAATTTATACTTTTCTAGGATATTGTCTTGAGCCCTTGTAGGAGTATATATGAAGGTTGGAGTAAGAGGGTATTTCCTTTGGAGTTTTGAACATTACCTAGGATTTTTCTTTCAATAGAAGAAAGCATTTTCTTTGGACATTTAATTACTAGTTGGGATTTTCATGCAGATATCCCAGTGATTAGTTGAGTACCAATAATTTGGAATTTGAAATTTGGAGAAATTATAAATTCCATGGAGATTTATCTTACCCATTAAGGTTGCACTATGCTCTATATGGTTTCCCTTTGCCAGAATCTACATGTCTTCTTTTATGAGGCACCGGAGTTTGGTTTCTAAGTGCCCTCCTTACTATTTGTGGACTATGGTAACAAGTACTATGATAACAAGTGCTTTGACTGGTACCCTGCCTTTTATTTTAGACCTCACCTTTTGAAATTACTATTGAGGTTGCAGCATTGACACCCACGGCTCCGACTTCAAGAGTATTTCTTCACCCTCACTTTATTGAACACTTCACTTGCTATATTCTACCAATCTACTTACTGTAACTTACTAGACCCTATTTGTATGGTGCCAAATTTGAGATCAAGAAAGCATTGAGTGGTTTTGCAAAAGGAAGAAAAGCTAGATGGGTTGAAATAATGCAAGAGTTTGATACTCAATTGACATATCAGAAGGGGAAGTTCAATGTGGTAGCAGACTCCCTAAGCCAAAAGCCAATTGTTAATGAATTGAGTTTTACTCAATTCCAAAATGATTTCCTAGAGTCCCTAAAAGGAAAATATGAGTTTGATCCTCACTTTTCTCAAAAATGGAAAGCAATTAACAAGAGAGATCCAACTAATCGAGGAGCTTTCAAAGGAGTCACATGGAAGTGGTGACACACCACAGGTTGGTGATAAATGACTCAAATGAAAAAAGTATACGATTGAAGATGGCCACTTGCTCTACAAGGGTAGAGTATGCATCTTGGATAATAATGACATTAGGCACCAAACTCTTTTTGAGTGTCATGATAGTCCAAGTGCTGGACACTCGGGAATTCAAAAGATGTATGCACTTTTGAAGAGGCAATTCTTTTGGCCTGGAATAGATAAGGACGTCCAAGATTATGTATTAAAGTGCCAAAATGCTAGGTCAATAAGGCTGAGTGCCTTAAGGTAGGAGGTCTCCTACATCCATTGGAGATTCCATATGGCAAATGGGAAAGTATCTCCATGGACTTTATTGTTGAATTACCTAGGACACAGAGGGGACATGATCTATGTGGGTAATTGTGGATCCATTGACCAAGATGGCTCATTTTATTCCAACAAATGAAGAGGTTAAAACTCTATAATTAGCTAGGCTATTGTGGAGCATATTTATCAATTGTATGGGCTATGGCCAAAATTGTTAGTGATCAAGTTAACAAATTTAACCATTTTTGGAGGGCTATATTTATGAAATTGGAAACTTCTTTGAATATGAGCACCGTGGGTCAGACTTCCCCGAGGGGTAGTCTCAGTGCTATGTCCACGATGGTCAGACAGAAAGGGTCAATTAGGTAATAGAGAATTGCTTCGAACCCCTTCGAGCATATGTAAGTAAATGGTAAACTAATTACGAACAATATTTTCCCATATTAGAATTTGCATGTAACAATGCCAAACATTCAGGTACATTTTAGTCCATTCATGATGATGTAAGGATTTCAACCTAGAGCCCCAGTGGTAGTGGGAATTGAAAAGGAGATGGCTCAAGTGGCTAAAGGCTTTCTCAAGGATATGAATCAAATGCTTAAGTTAGCTAAAGATAGCATAAGAAGGGCTCAAGATAGAACAAGAGGGTATGCAAACCCCCACCGTAGAAGGTCGGAGTTTGAAGTAAATGAGAAAGTCTATCTTTGGGTACCTGAATCTTTTGAATCCCTAAAGACAGGTAAATGTTTGAAGTTGTCTCTTGGGCATTGTGGACAATTCACAATACTTAATAGAATTGGAGAACTTGCTTTCAAATTAGCCTTACCATAGGGATGTAGAGTACATTTAGTTTTTCATGTGAGTAGCCTAAAAAGAAGGTTAGGAGATGATGATAATCTAATTGGAAAGGAAATCCTAAATGAACTCGTTGAACCTGCTACTTTACCACATGAACTAGAAAGAATTTTAGACAGACAAGAAAAAAGAACATGACATACAATATGGCAAGAATGTCTGGTAAAGTGAAGAGATAGACTTGAAGAGAGTTCAATACAGGAAAGGGTAAGCAATCTCTGGAGTTTATTTCCCAATTTTGTTTCCGAGGACGCAAACCATTAATGCAGAGCGTTGTCATCTTCAATGAGCATGGGTTCCTCCTCTGGTGTGCTTGTTGGCATTGTATCATCAGACGTTTAAAAAAAAAAGGCTACCTTGAGCAATGTGTTAAGAGCCTCTTCATGGAGGTCGCTCGGAGCCATAGATGAGATGGATGGGGAGGTCTTGTGCTGTGCGGTGGTGGTGTTAGAGGCATTGGAAGAATATTCAGGTAGATTGGTGCAAGGAAGGGGAGGTAGGAGAGGTTGGGTGGCTTGCTAGGTGGGATGGGCAGGATCCAAAGGATGTGGTTGTGGGATTTTGGTAGGTGGGGCTGTAGAATTAAATATTGATATGGCTTCTTGGCCTTCATCCTCGACTACTCCCTCGGGATATGCTACATGTATTGTTTCAAAATTGCTCACCAAGAGCTTGTAGCACACGGTTAAAGAGGATTATAATGCCGAGGGGGTTGTAGGTGGTGGAATGGTAAGCCACAAGATGCCCTTGAGATTGTATTGTGGAGACTCGACCGTAGGTCTGCATCCAATTAATGTCAGCTTGCAAACTTTCGAGGGTGCAGACCCACGGGCTGAGTTCCTCGGGCTTTGCTAATTGCATCACATCATCATCCATTGAATAACTAGTGGAGTCCGTGATGTTACGGCACCAGGTTTGGAAATTGAGCAAAATGGGATGGGTGGTGAGATTTTGGAGGTCAGAGGGGCAAAGAAGTGAGAGACTAGATGGCTGAAGATCTAATAAAAAAGCTACCATTGTTAGTGTGTCTTGCACTGATGACTCCTTTAATGCCATGTCAGTTGTTGTTGTGTGGTAGTGGAGGGTATAATCATGCCCCTCGTAGGTGTAGCGAGAGTGGACGGTGCATGCATCTAGTTGTTGGAGCCATGCTTCCCTAAGCGATGAGTGCGTTTGTGAGCACACGACTTTGTACTCTCCTTGTGTGGGAGCCGGGGTACGTTTTCCTAATGTCCTTGAGGGGGGCATGCCTGATGTTGTCAGACCCTCCTGCATGGCCTGTCGCATAGACACTTCCTCCTCCGCTTGTAAATCCTCGACTAGAAATTTGGAGGGCATGCAAATTGGGGCCAAGGGCATACTTTGTGAGTCGGAGGGACCGGTGGCCTTCTCCATCTCAAACTCAAAGAATTCATTTTCTAGATGCATGGGGAAGAATGAGGGCAACCGAGTGATGAGGGAATCAGAAGAGTTTGAGGACATAAACTGATTGCTGGATTGCAGTGTGGAAGAGGGCAGGGAGCTATGAGAATTCCAATAGAATTTTGGCAGAGTCAGGGGGAAACTGCTATGGCAACAACCCGTCGAGATAAGGCTCTTAATATAGATTTTGCTATCCCCACAGTCGGTGGGATCTCTTGAAGGCGATGATCGACGGGATAGTGTTATGGTGGTAGCGATCGACGTGATAGTGTTATGGTAGTGATCGATGGGATATGATTATGGTAGCAATCGGCATGATCTGTGGATGGCGATGGTGGTGGGATGTAGTTATGGCAGCGACCAACGTGATCTGTGGATGGCAACGATTGGCAGGATCTGTGGGTGGCGATGATCGGTGGGATATCACTATAGCAACAACTAGCAAGATACTGTCTGAGGAGAGTAAGGAAAGGGAAAAAAGGGGGAAAAGGGGGAAGGTGGGAGAGAGAAAGGAACAGATGGGGTGTACGGGTGAGGAGTGGGGCAGACTGTGAGGTCAGCGTGCAAAATTTCAAAAATACCAAAGAGGCATTAATAGTCTCCCTTGGGTGTCGAATACCCCCCACATATGCATTCTATTAAATTGGTGATTCATCCCTTAGTGTTTCTAGTCTAGATTTTTTTATCATTTATTATAGACTTGGTTATTTTAATATGTTATTATTCCTTGGTTTATAAAGTAAAATGTTGAGATTGACTAACCTAAGTGAGTTGATTGTCCACCATGTCTTTTTCTTCTTTTAAGGGAGTGGACTACCCCCCTTATTGTCTCACACACTTTAGTGGCTAACTAATGATGAAATTTTGACACTGATATCCTCGTATTTGAAGAAATTTGATATATGTGAATCTTGACGGATGTCTTTGTTCCTTGGTAAAGCAATAACACGCCAGGGAATACAAAGCATTACCTGTCTACCCAATTGAAACTATGATATTCTAACACCTAGTTTTTCTTGGATGGTGGTAGGTAGGTGGACCCTGAACTTGGAACCTAGACTACCTGATGGATTCAACACCCTTTTCTAATCTTGTGTTCCTATTTCAAACTCAATATGATTATAAATTCTCAATTTTGATAGAATTTTTGCAAACTCTCAATTTTTTGTAATTTCCAACCTAAAAGTCATAAATATTTTTGTACTTGTCTCATATATAACTTTTTATCCAAATGGTGGAATTAATTGTATGGCTCCTTTATTAATGGGACTATTAAATCTAAACACACATATTGATTTCCCAACTAGCCTTTGGATGGGCTAGTGCCATACAGTTAATTCACATTGATTGGATAACTCTTTATTATGTATAATTTGTAGTCATGTTATCATTATATAATTTTTGGCTTAAGATAAATATTTTTCAATAGGTAATGTTTTGATTCAATTTAATTTGATTACTAATTATTACCTTTTATGTGCAGAAACATGGGTACCACCCTAATGTTGAACTGGGATACGCTTCTATTAGTGACTTCACTTTTTGACACTTATCATATTGATCCATTTTTTCTCTACACACTACTAGATGGGGAGTAAGTTCCATATGGTGGGCTTACTCCCCACCATGTGGTCTTACCCTCTGGGTTGGGGGTGGGCCACACACACACATTTTTCTCAAATTTTCTTTTACACACACACATTCTTCCCCTGCCCCCCCCATACACACACAGATGCACACATACACTTCCATGTTCCACACTTTCACTATGAGCTAAAAAGCCCACTTCCCCCCGACTACACAACCACATTGACTCTAACTACATCATCGCCTTCAATTATATCATGATACTTTCTGTAATTTTTTTATGTTGGCTCATGTGTCTAGCTTAGCAATTTAATTTCTTGTCTAGTTTGAACTGTTAAATTACACGGTGCAGTGGAACAGAAACTGAACAAAGAATAGAGAGTACACAGTAAACTGGAGAGGAACAAAATTTTCCTTCAATATTGATGTAGTATAGATGATGGCTCCGTCCACCTGTGCACTCCCACAGTGGAGCTTAGATGGCAATCTAGATAGATACTAGGTAAAGAGCTACTAGCTGGAAGATCTGATCTAAGGGTGATAGTCGGATCAACGTAGTCGGTGGAACTGACCAGTCAACCTAGTCGATGGAGCCGACTAGTCAACTTAGTCGATGGAACTAACTAGTCATCCATGGAATATTCAAGAAATATTCCCTATACCATCGCCTCAAGGGCTCCAGGCCCTAGCAAGAATAAGGGGCTCCCACATAATCACCTTTCTACCATCAACGGTCTCATTGATAGACCTCATCTGACATGCAAGTTAGGATCCATCCAATGTCCTGGGCTCACACATGGCTTCTCCTCATATGGAGGCCTTACAATTTGAGCACCTTGGACCACTGGTGGTTACCAGGAGAAGTGCCCGTACCATAAGTGATGCCATAATCAAGAGTGCCCTTCACATACCTGAGCACCTGCATCCCTGCATTCCAATGATTCTCCTGGGGCTTATTAGAGAACTTGCTGAAAATGCCAATAGCAAAACTGATGTTCGGTCTGGTGTTGCATAGATAGATGAGACTGCCAACCAAATTTTTGTACCTCCCGATGTCTACTGGTGGTGAGGCATCCTCCATAGACAACCTCGCATTTACCTCCATAGGTATAGCTATCTCCTTGCACTTGGACATACCAAAAGCCTTCAAGATCTCCCTTGCATATTTATGCTGAGAGATGAAGATCTTGCCTGGCTCTTGCTAGACTTCAACCCCCAAACAATAGTGCATCAAGCCTAAGCCTGTCATCTCAAACTCTGTGCTCAATGCTTTTCTAGTCTGCTGGATCATGTCTTCATAGTCACCTGTAATAAGGAGATCATCCACATAAAGAACAATAATAGCAGATTTTCCACCTTTCCTATACACATACAAGTTAGCATATGAGGCACATCTTTTGAAGTTTAATTTATGAAAGAATTTGTCTATCCATTGGTATCATGCTTTTGGGGCCTGTTTCAGCCCATTGTATAGAGCCTTCTTCAGCTTACATACCTTGTTCTCAGAATGGCGGGTGTCAAACCCAGGTGGCTAAGCCACGTACACGTCCTCCTTAAGGTCACCATTCAAGAATGTTGATTTAACATCCATTTGATAAACTGGCCACTTTTTATGAGCAGCCACTGATAGTACTATGTGAATAGTGGTCACTTTGGCAGTCGAAGCGAAAGATTCCTGAGAATCAAACCCTTCAACCTATGAAAATCCTTGTGCAACCAATTTGGATTTGTACTTTTCCAAAGTCCCATCGGCCTTGTACTTTCCTTCCAAACCCACTTGGTGCCAATAACCTTTCTATTAGGTGGTCGATCTACTAGCTCCCAAGTTTCACTCTTCATGATGCTGTCATATTCTACTTGCATAGCATTTTTCCAATCTCAGTCTGCAAGTGCTTCCTCCAAACTCACAAATTCCTTTACTTCTGCAATAATCTCAGCCATTAAGGCCATATTGACTATGTGAGTAGAAGCCCTCCTTTGCTCCTCGATTCTCTGAGACTGCCTTGGTCCATCTACATGCTACTCAATAGACATAGGCATCTGGTTATCATGGTCGTAGAGTTGCCTTACCCATCGCGGCAATGGATTTTTCGGTGGTGTAACAATAGGTTGGTGACTTATACCTTCATCATCTGATATTTCCTCCTCCTTTATAGCTCTTGGGACAGGTCCATAGTGAATTACCTCTTCACTTGATGATAAAGTGGAAGAGCTCTTCTCTGCCTCCACTGCATGTGGCTACTCCCTAAACACCACATCGCATCTCGCTATGATCTTCTTTGCCTCTCGGTCATACAACTTATAGGCTTTCTTCTCATCACAATAGCCTAAGAAGATACATTTGATGCTTTTTGGTTGTCTCTGTTTGCCTGGTATATGCGCATAGCATTCACACCCAAATGTTCTGAAGTGGGAGACAGATGGCTTCTTACCGTTGTAAGCCTCATGTGGTGTTTTACCTTTAAGTTCCTTTGTATAGTTGCGATTAAGGGTGTAAACCGCAGTATTGACAGCCTCAGCCCAAAAGTGGTTTGGTAGTCCAACACCTTTCAACATGCACCTCCCCATCTCCACAGTGGTCCGCATTCGGCATTTAACAATTGAGTGTTGCTGAGGCGTATGTGGTGCCATCATTTGTCACTTGATCCCTTTGCTCTTGCAAAAATCTGCAAACTCTGTAGAAACAAACTCACCACCACCATCTGATCTGATTTTCTTCACTTTTCTCCCTATTTCATTTTCAACAAGCTATAGCCATTCTTTCAATTTACTAAAAGCTTGAGCCTTTTTGCAAAGAAAGTACACCCACATCTTCCTATTATAGTCGTCAACAATCAATAAAAAATAGGAAGATCCCCCCAAGGCCTATGTAGGCATCTTACGACACAAGTGAACATGCACCAACTCTAGAGGAGCATTTTCTCTATTCTTGCTTTCTTATGGGAATGCCTTTCTCTGTTGGTTGCCCATCATGCAAGCTTCACATGGTTCTTTGATTTTTGCTACTGCAGGTAAGTGAGCAACCTTACATTGCTTTTGCATCTCCTTCTGCACTGCAAATCCAATGTGGCTGAATATTTCGTGCCAAAGTCTACTTGTGCCCACTCCAGTGGTGGTTATAAGAGCACTTAGCTCATATAGGTTGTTCCTCCTTACTCCTGTGCCAACAAGATTGCCAACACTATCCAACATTTTTGCTTTTATCTTGTTGAACCTCACCTCATGGTCAAGGTCAGTTATGGAAGCAACTGAAAGTAAATATCTCTTGATTTGTGGAACATATAGCACATTAGATAGTTTCTTAACATCTCCATTTACAGAAACAAATGAAACCATACCTATACCCTCAACTAGGCATTTTGTGTTATTTCCAACAGTCATGGTGATGGGTTCCTGTAGAGGTTGCATGGAACAATATAGACCCTTCTTGCAGGTCATGTGATGGGAGGCACAACAATCCAACACCCATGAATCAGTGGTTCACGCTTCTTGAACTGAGGAACACTCTTCCTCAATGACCAGAAATAAATCCAACTCTGCTTCTGATGTGTTAGTTGTCTCTTTCCCCTTATCCATCTTCTTCAGGGTACCATTATTTTCATCTGCTTTCTTGACCTGGCAATCAGAAATCACATGGCCCTTCTTCTTGTAGTAGAAGCATTCTCCCTGAAACTTCTTCTTGCTGCCCTTCTTCTTTTTGTCACACCACTAGTAGAGGACTCACTTTTGGTGGAGGAACCACCTTTGCCTTTCAGAGTGTGGCAGAGAATGTAGCATCCCCATTGCTGCCTCCATCTCAAGCTTTAAGCCTCAATTCCTCCTCCATACATAAAGCACAAAACTCCTCAAATGACAATGGTTGGGGTCTCACCTAAGTGTTAAGCACTGTTACCAATCCATCAAACCTTGGTGGACATATCCGGAGACACCGCCGAGCTAGCCGTGGGTGTATGTGCAAGGCAGTGACTTGTGGGCTGCAAGTGCATCGAGTGATATGCCTACCGTACTAACTCACCTAGACCTGGACTTGATGATAATGTGGAATGCGGTGTTGACGAACATCGCACTGCCGCATAGCGTGTTAAAAGCCATATATAGCATGTGTCCAGCTTGTGTCTTAGCTTGGATGCTAGAGGTACACTGGCATTGTGACAAGTTCTTGCGGGATGGTCCTTTGTCCGAGAGAAGCAGGTTCTTGTGTGATCACCTTTGGTGCAAACAATTGCTCTTGTGAGTCGGTTGGCATGGTATGATCGCAACTACCCTTGAGGGTTCGCCTTTGGGTTTGGAGGGAGGTTCATGTGTAACACCCCGCATTGTAGGGGTTGGTTCTTGTGTTGCTCCTTCATTGCCTTGGGTGATTTTCGTGTTGAGTTGTACGATTTGTGTGGTAATAGGGCATGTTCGGGACTCTAGGGCTTGTTTACTGTGATGGTAAGTTCGTCGGTAGGTTCTTGTGATTCTACATCTAGGGTCGACACATGTTCTTGTGTTGCTACCTTCGGAACCCCTACGGTTTGTGACTCAAACTTCGGCACCCAGATGACCTGAGAGTGCTCTCAACGGAAGCAAGAACGCAAGAAGGAGAGAGAGAGAGAGGGAGACAGAGAGCCACACAAGTTTTGGTGGGTGCAGAACCACCCTAATCTTCTTTTTCATTCATTTATATATGTGTTTGAGTATTGTACATAACCGGGGTTAAGGCACAGTGACCTTTAACCCCCACAACCTCCCACTTAAAGGACAATGTGCCTTTAAGGGAGAACAACCAGTGAGCATACTATCCAATGCCCATCAATACACGACAATACTCAAACTGCTGACTAGGTAGACTCTTCGTCAGCATATCTACAGGGTTATCATCTGTATGAACCTTGACAAGCTCTATGCGCTTGTCCTCAAGTACCTCCCTGATGAAATGGTACCTGACCTCAATGTGTTTGGTCTTTGCATGAAAGACCGGATTCCGTGCTAGCTGAATAGCACTCATGGAATCACTATGCAATGTCGGTACACCTGTATGAATCCCCAAATCTCCCACTAGCCGATCAAGCCATATAGCCTCCTTGCAACCCTCTGTGGCTGCAACATACTCAGCCTCTGTGGTAGACAAAGCAATGCACTTCTGTGCGCGAGACATCCACGACACTGCACCACCTGCAAAGGTGAACACATAACCAGAAGTGGATCTCCTACTATCCACATGCCCTGCATAGTCTGAATCTGTGTACCCAAGTACACGCATGTCTCCTTTACCAAAGCAGATGCACATCTCCTTGGTACCCTTCATGTACCTCATGATGCACTTAACTGCCTCCCAATGCCTCTTTCCTGGATTAGCCATATACCGGCTAACAACTCCCACTGCAAATGCAAAGTCTGGTCTAGTAGCTATCATAGCATACATAAGACTCCCAACTGCTGATGCATAAGGAACCTTGGCCATCATGGCCCTCTCCTCATCTGATTTGGGACTATCTGTATGACTCAGTTTCACATATGGAGGCAATGGAGTACTCACTGCCTTCCCCCTCTCCATATTGAAACGCTGCAATACTTTTGTAACATACTCTTTTTGTGAAAGCCAAAGGAGTTTCCTACTCCGATCACGCGTGATGCGCATACCAAGAATATGACCTGCAAGTCCCAAATCCTTCATATCAAAGGCCTCATGCAACTTGGCCTTTAAAGCATCTAGCTCATAAGTATTCTTGCTAGCCAATAGCATATCATCCACATATAGTGCCAGGATTATCAGGCTTTTATCCTTAGCCCTTTTAGTGTAGAGGCAGTGATCAATTTCACTCCTTCTAAAACCCTGGGACTGAATGAAAGCATCAAACTTCTGATACCATTCTCTAGGTGCTTGCTTAAGACCATAGAGACTCTTCTTCAGTTTGCAAACTAAATGCTCTTTGCCCTTTTCTTCAAAGCCTTCCGGCTGCACCATGTAAATTTCCTCATGCAAATCCCCATGCAAGAAAGCTGTCTTGACATCCATTTGCATAAGCTCCATATCCTCTGATGCCACTAGTCCAAGCATGCATCTAAGTGTGGTCATCTTCACAACCGGAGAG
Organism: Dipteris shenzhenensis; assembly: GCF_047967505.1. Taxonomy (NCBI): domain Eukaryota; kingdom Viridiplantae; phylum Streptophyta; class Polypodiopsida; order Gleicheniales; family Dipteridaceae; genus Dipteris; species Dipteris shenzhenensis. The sequence goes on along the minus strand of NC_141620.1, from coordinate 9,207,240 downwards.
AATATCTCATCAAAGTCCACACCCTTCTCTTGCTTGAACCCTTTAGCAACCAAACGGGCCTTGTACCTAGGCACATCATCACCTGTGACCTTCATTTTGTAGACCCATTTACATGGCAATGCTTTCTTTCCATGTGGCAAAGAAACCAAGTCCCAAGTCTTATTCTTCATAAGTGAACTCATCTCTGATTGCATAGCATACTCCCACTTGCATTGATCCTCACGCATCATAGCCTCTCTATAGCAAGAAGGCTCCCCGCAATCAGTAAGCATCACATAGTCTACCCCTAGAACAAACCTATCAAGCGGTCTAGACACTCTAGATGATCTTCTCAAGGGCATTTCAGCTTGCTGTCCCACTTGCATATCAGCCACATTTGGCTCATCATTTCCACCAATAGATGATCCATCATCTACCCTTGATTGTATACCTGTGGGAGTACTTGGTGGTACCATTTCTTGCACATTTGGTGCATGGATAGCTTGCTGCCTATCAACATATGCAGGTGGATTCACATCCTGGAAAGTGATTCTCCTCATTTCCACATCCCTCATGGGTGCCTTATGCATCTTCTTCTCATTGAAGACCACATCATGGCTGCGTATGATCTTCTTTGCTTTTGGATCCCAGAGACGATAGCCCATCTCTCCACTTTCACCATAACCTAGAAAGATACATTTCCTAGACTTAGGATCTAGCTTCTTTCGAAGCTCTTTTGGCACATGTGCATATGCCTCACACCCAAATATACGCAAATGAGAGTAAGAGGGCTTCTTGCCACTCCATGCCTCTTCAGGAATACCACCATCCAAACTCTTACTAGGTGATCTATTGATCACATGCACTGCAGTCTTCATTGCCTCAGCCCAAAAACGACCAGAAAGACTTGCATTGGAAAGCATGCATTGCAACCTTTCTTGAATGGTACGGTTCATCTTTTCTGCAACTGGATTTTGCTCTGAAGTATGAGGGGATGTAAGCTCCCTTTTAATCCCACGAGTATCACAGAAATGTTGAAAGTCACGAGAGAGATACTCTCCACCATTGTCAGTCCGTAGGCATTTAAGCATTCTACCTGACTGATTCTCAACCAAGTCTAGCCATTTCTGAAATACTTGGAACACATCACTCTTCCGAGCTATAGCATAAGCCCACACTTTCCTAGTTGCATCATCAATGAATGTCACATAGTATGCAGCCCCGCCTAATGACCGTGTAGGCATGGGACCACATACGTCTGAATGCACCAAATCAAGCATTTCAAACTCTTTCTTTCCCCTTCTTTTATGGGCTGATTTAGTCTGCTTCCCATAGAGACAATGCTCACAAAAGTCAAAATCAGAGAAACTCAAATGCGGTACATAACCCAAACGGCATAAGAGTTTCATTCCATTCTGGCTCATGTGCCCCAACCTGCAATGCCACAAAGAAGTGCTTGGCTGCTCGGTTATTGCAACAACATGATCAAATACCCCTGATACATGTAAGGGATACAAAGTCCCACACTTGGCACCCCTGGCCAAAAGCATAGAGCCCTTCTGAATTTTCCAACTCTGAAAGCCAAAAGTGGTGTGAAAACCAGCATCATCTAGCTGACCCACTGAAATAAGACTCTTGGTCAACTTAGGCACATGTCTCACATGTTTCAAAACAAATGCAGACCCATTTGCAAAAGAAAACTTTATGTCACCTGCTCCCACTATGTCACATGCATAGTCATTTCCAAGATGCACACAACCTGTCTTTCCACTATCATAAGTGGAGAACCATTCCCTATGGGGAGTAACATGGAATGAAGCACCAGAATCCAAAATCCAATCCTGGGAATATGCATCATCTGAAGTGGTAAGCAGCTCTGCAGATAAAGTAGACATGAAGAGAACATCATTGTCACTATCATGTGTGACTGCATTGATCTCCTCGATCTTCACTTTTCCTTTGTCCTCCCTTGGACTCTCTTCCTTTTGATTTGCACCCCAATTTGCATTCTTTTTCTTATCCTTTTGCTCTCTTTTCAGCTTGTAGCAATCCTTTTTCATATGGCCCTTCTTGCCACAGTGGTAACACTCAATGTTTCGTGCCCTGGATTTGCTACGAGACTTCCCTCTTTCTTGGGACTTCCCCCTGAACTGTGATCTACCCCTTTGCACATTTAAGGCTGCATCCTGCTTGTTGCCATCCATAGACTTCCGTCTAATCTCCTCGGCCAACAAGCTACCCACAACATCATCAAATTTCAGTACTCCACCAGGTGCAGAGTTACTGACAGCTGTACGGAAGGTATCCCATGAGGATGGCAATGAACATAAGAGAAATATTGCCTTAGTCTCCGCATCAAAATTCATTTTCTGAGCCTGAAGCTGGCTGAAAATAATATTGAATTCATTCAAGTGAGAAGCAATGGAGACCCCTTCCTTCATCTGCAGCTCAAACAACCTCTTCATGAGGTAAACTTTATTAGAGGTAGTTTCCTTCTCATAAGTGGCACACAGTTTCTTCCACAAATCTTCTGTAGTCTGCTCATTTACTACTGTGAAATAAACTGACTTTGCAAGATGAAGTCTAATAGTAGACTTTGCTAATGCATCCAACTCATTCCAATCATCCTCAGACATATTTGCAGGCTTAGCTTCAATCCCTGCCAAGGGTTTAATCTGCTTCTTTTGAATAAGCACATCCCTTATCTGTTCTTTCCACAAAGAAAAGTTTGTCCCATCAAACTTTTTAATGCTGAAAAACTCCTTTTCAGACATGGAAGAGGATGCCATGATGCAAATAAAGCAAAATCCCAAATGCTAGTGCCTGCAAGAGAGAATCACACCAAATACCAAGTGCACCCAAATGTGTATGCCACAATAAAGTGAAATATCACCAAATCTCAAAGCTCAAAGCATCTGACTCATGTGCATATACTATGCATCCATATGAGCAAATCTGGCCCAAAAGAAAATGCCAATAAGTGCCAAATGACTCAAGCATAAACACTGTCCACTGGCATATGCATCAATAATGTCTCATCCAAGAGAGCATAGCACTATCAGTGCATCACCTGCAATGTGTCAAAGCTGTCCCTCAGCATAAAATAGCATCCATGTGCAAAGCATCCATAAAAAATAGCATCCCACAAGGCAATTTGGGCCTATCAGCGCATTCAACAAGGACCGCAATGCATCCAAATGGCCTATAAATCATCCACTGCAACCCAATGCATACCACGAATGAGAGCACACTACTCAAACTGCAACCAGAGTGATCTGCATAAGGTATGCTCAAGAAATCATAGTCCACGGTAATGAGCGCTACTGAAAATAGAACCTGAGATGCCTCAAAACATGGGCGCCACTGCATAATCGGACTCGGCAAGAAAATCTGCAAATATCTCTCTTCTGCCAGAACTCCAAAATCCCAACCGATGAGTGAGAAATGGGAGTCAATACTTATCCACTGCCATGTGGCATAAATCTAAGGTTTCAAAACCTTAGAATGAAAAATGCATAACAGAGAGACGAAATCGAATACACAGAGATCTATAACTCTGAAAATCCTCCACCGAATCGCGCAAGAACTGACAGGTAGGGGTTTTTGGGCGTCCGGAACGCAATGGGACAGACGGTTTTGGAAACCGTGGTCTCAATCACTGGGTCCAACACACGGACTGAAAAACGTTTTTGGAAACAGAGCTGTTTGTAAACTCCACCGGAGTGCGAATGATGAGCAACATAGAAGTTTTAGGACCTCTTGAGTCCACCGAAACTGACAGATCTGCAAATGGTTGCTCCAAACTTGAGTTCCAACACCCGGGCAAAAAACGTAGGAACTGACACAGTGACTCAGAAATCCAATGAAATGATCCTAGATTCAGGAATGAAGGTGTTTCCAGGCTCCTGAAGTAATGTGGATACCAAAAGCAAGCAATAGTTGCCTCTACAAGTCAATATGGAGTCTCTGTCATCGAACGGAACAGGAAAAAGCTCAAAAAAGCTCTGATACCAGTTGAGAGTGCTCTCAACGGAAGCAAGAACGGAAGAAGGAGAGAGAGAGAGAGAGGGAGACAGAGAGCCACACAAGTTTTGGTGGGTGCAGAACCACCCTAATCTTCTTTTTCATTCATTTATATATGTGTTTGATTATTGTACATAACCGGGGTTAAGGCACAGTGACCTTTAACCCCCACAATGACCTACTTGCCGTTGTAATTATCTCGATCTTCCAAGAGCTTGGTGGGGACCCAGTGCTTGGGGGGATGCTGCGGTTGAGGAGGTGGATTGGAGCCTAGAGTTCGAACTGCGGGGTGGCATCATGCCCTTCTTCTTGGCACGGATGCCTTCAGTAGTCTCTAGCGATTAGGGACTCCTGTGCTGCTTGGATTCTTTTTGGTCGTCAGTTTCGGTTGAAGTAGTGTTGAGCATAAAGGATAGCCTCTTGTACTTGCTGTACATGACTTTCCTGAGTGGGGGATGGCAATGATGATGTAATGGTCAATTGCACCGGGTTGCCACCATGCTTGGCCCTCTACTCCTTTTCAAGGTCAGACTCTTTTCGGGGGGTTGGTGTTTGGAGGGTTGGAGGTGGATGGAGCTTCAGGTCCACCCTCCCATAGAATTTCTTTGTCTTGGGTCAGCGAGGGTGCAGCTAAAGGAGTAGGGCTTGTGTCATGACATGATTATTTGTATTAGATCCTTATGGATCATTCTAGGGAATCTAGCGATTACCCTATGGTTGTAACATTGTAAATTGGCCAATTGAATATAATAAAATATGCACGTATGCATTAGGTCCTAGGATGGTTAGGAAAGGGTAGCATTGTGCATGGGTATTGCATTAATCAATGGTAGGCATAAAGGGTCATAGGCTAAGGGTAGAATAATGGGGTATTCCCAAGGGATGTGATCCTAAGAGGCATGAGGGTTGCACCCTCTCATGTCATTCATGGTGTGTAAATATGGCATTTGCATGCATATGGATTGTGGATTGTGTGGAGCATGTAGAGAAGAGTCTAGCAAAAATACACTCACTTGGGCACTCCTTCCACCCCATTTGGAGGGCCAATGCTTCTCAATTTATGCATCATCTATTCACATGTGCATCTCTACATTGAAGAACGTGACAAATGGTATCAGAGCCAAGATCCTTTGACTGTGAGAGCCTACCATGTGGAAGTTGCAACAATCAGTGACATCGACATGAAGTCATCGAAGAGAATCAGATTCACCCATCAAGAAATCACCAGGGGGCTTCCTTTCTCTCTCTGAAAGTTGCTTTCTTTTTTTGTCGATAGGCAAATTTTTTATTTGTGGGGAATCGGCCCCACGCTGCCAATCGCGGGCCTTCAAGGCCCTTGTGCAGTTCGCGGGCCACATTAACTACCCCCATCAAGTGCAGTCCTTAACGCGGGGAGCCTTGTGTAGGCCTTGTGCTTCCAAGTCTGTGTGGCGTGTGGCGTGCAGGGTCGCAATCTCCATTGTAGCCCGTGCTTGGGAGCTGCCCTTGGAGCCTTAGCCGCGTGGCACACTACCTCCGCTGCACGCTCTTTGCAACTGCATGGCACACTACCTTCGTTGCACGCTCTTTGTAGCTTGTTAGCCATGTGGCGTAGTAGCCCTTGGAACCTGCCCCTCTGTCCTCTATACCCAAGTCCAGCCGCCACTCTCTGACCCATCGCCCCACTGCCATGTGTCGACCCGCTGCGGCCACCACCACGTGTCAACCTGCTACCATGTGTCACCCCGTTGCCGCCTCTGCCACGGTATAGCCTGCTAGCCACCTCTGCCCCCTTGCATAGTCCGCATTAAATCCCCCCCCCTTTCATCATTACTCACCCCCCCCCCTTGCATTTCGAAATCCCCCCCCCCCCCCTTTCATCATTCGTTCTTACCCCCCTTCTTACTTTCGGAAAAAAAAATCCCTCCCTTGCAATTCAAAACCCCCCCTCTTGCTCTACGAAATTCCCCCATTATATTTCCTCTCATCTCCTCTTGTCTCTTCCCCCCCCCCCCCCCCATATTGTCATTTTAAAATTTATTTTTTTTTAAAAAAGAAAAGAGAAAGAGAAGGAAAAGGGGCCCTTGTACATTCCGAGGGTCGAGGATGCACCGAAGAGTCACGGCAAGATTGTGGAGTGGGCGCTTCATCAAACGGGCGAGGGGAAGTACCACTATTCTTTTTCGCTCACATTTAAATTTCTTTTTTTTCTATCACACTTAAATTCATTTCACCCACTCTTAGCTCATCAGGAAGCTTAATTTAAAACTTGATTGGTTCCATTTGCATTTCCTAAACATGGAAGTTAATCAAGGATTCACACCTGACAACATTCCTCGACTCACATTAAACCTCATGGGAACAACACCTTACACCCCTATCTACCAAAACGTATTTGATCCATCATAACCCTCAGCCACCTACCGAACCTCCACCAAGGACACCATCACCACCACACTACTCAGTTAACGCAATCCAATAATTCCTTCAAGGATTGTCGGCAGTTATAAGTGATACAATTCAAAGGGAAATGCCCTTAAAAAGGAAATTATTTGAGGATCATGCAGACCCTTTAGAAAAGACTAAGAAAAGAAGATTTGATCCTAAGGAGCGGCTTGTGTTTCCAAAGTATGATGGGGCTAGGCATCCAGAGAAACTCCTCAAGTCGATTAGACATTTCCAATTGTATTTTGTACAATTTGATCGTACGGAAGATGAGAAGTTAGCATTAGTTACTTTACGTTTGGACAAGGATGCATTACTTTGGTGGTCCGTATGCCAATCAGAAAGTAGTCCAATCAAGGAGTGGTCTAAATTCTTAGAAGAATTAAAGACGACATTTCTCCCGCCTAAGTATAAGAAGGACCAAATGTTTAAATGGGAGAAACTACGGCAATTTGATAGGGAGAGAGTGAGCGAATACACTACAAAATTTTGGTGTTTATCTATAGAGTTCACAACAAAGACGAAAGAGGAGAAATTATATAAGTATCTCTTGGGTCATAGACCCAACATCCGACATGAGTTCGAACTCCTGAGTCCGACTAAATTAAAGGACGCCATTAGATAGGCCGAGGTAGCGGAAAGGAAAGTCAATCCTAGAAGGAGAGAAGTAACATATGAGATGTCAACTTCACAAAGTAGACCCTTTGTTTGATCAACCAACTTTAACTGAAATGGATGACGATTTCCTAGGTGAGTGGGAGTACAAACAATTAATAGCAAACCAACAGGGAAACCTACTCTAGGAGGATGTGTGAAACTTCCATTCATGTCTCCTCAAGAAAGGGATAGATTATTTACGGAAAGAAAATGGCACTTCTGGTGCTGCTTGTATAGGAAATTGTGTTCTCTTAGCACTATTGAGGTGGTTCCCACCTTGCAATTCTCCACTACATATCACCCATTGACTGATGGACAAAGTGAAATAGCTAACCAAGCTATTATCTAGCTGTTACATAGTTATGTCCATGACAATCCTACCCTATGGGAATTATATTTACCTCTAATAGAGTTTGCATATAACCAGAACGAATACTATTCCATGAGGTAAGGAGTACCAGGAATAGACAAACATCTCGATATTTGGTAAAGTTTAAAGGATATCCTATGGAAGATGGCCAATGGTTCGATGAAGATCACTTGAAGGATTACTTTGCACTTGTTGAAGATTATTTGAAAGCACACAGATGAGAACATCTGCTTCTCTAAGCAAGAGGGCACGTCACGACATGATTATTTGTATTAGATCCTTGTGGATCATTTTAGGGAATCTGGCGATTACCCTATGGTTGTAACATTGTAAATTGGCCAATTGAATATAATAAAGTATGCACGTATGCATTAGGTCCTAGGATGGTTAGGAAAGGGTAGCATTGTGCATGGGTATTGCATTAATCAATGGTAGGCATAAAGGGTCATAGGCTAAGGGTAGAATAATGGGGTATTCCCAAGGGATGTGATCCCAAGAGACATGAGGGTTGCGCCCTCTCGTGTCATTCAGTGTGTGAATATGGGCATTTGCATGCATATGGATTGTGGATTGTGTGGAGCATGTAGAGAAGAGTCTAGCAAAATACACTCACTTGGGCACTCCTTCCACCCCATTTGGAGAGCCAATGCTTCTCTTCCATGTTCTGATCTCGCCTTCGCTCTAGTAGTTAAACCTTTCTAGGCTCATATTGTTAGAATCAGAGAAGTTCTACTATAGTTTTGGCTCTAAAGTTACAGCCATAATCAACATTGTAACTATATTTTTTATTATTTACAAAAAACAATGGAGAATCAGTTTCTTTGGTATTGTAACAATTTGTACACATGTGCATCTCTGCATTGAAGAACGTGACAGCTTGGTTCACACAACGAGATTACCACAATTCTACCACCATTCATGAGGAAAGTTGCTCGTGCTTGCCAGTCGATTTGACAGTTCACGGCGTAACACTAGGTCCTTCCCAATATGATATGTTTGTTAGTTGCTTCTGTGGGGAGAACATAAAAGTGTAAATTTTCTGCCTGGCGAACAACCGTTACACTTAAGTTCACAAAAACCCAAGGTGCTTATGAGTTGGCCATTGATAGCCCTTACTAAAGCGACGGTGAGGTTTAAGGGTACCTGAAGCTTTTCCCATACCTTGGGGGAGATGAAGTTGTGGCCCGCCCCGGATCCACAAGTATTCTTGAAATTATAGATATTCTAATTCTAATATCCGAGAGAGCGGTCAAGCTACTCCTTGGCCCCTAGACCTATAGGGGCCTCCAATTCATCGCATGGCCGAGGTTCAAACCAGATTCGCAGTTTTCCTGACCGGCTATGCTTCCCCTTACTCTGAGAACAAATACGGTGGCTATGGCCAGATGCTCGTGGACTTGCTCAAGGATCCCGGCGAAACCTGGGATATCTTCCCCGTCGTTGATGGCGTATTTCCTTCCTTGGAGGAGCTTGACGGCTACCATGGCTTTGCCTTGACGGGAAGTCGACACGACGCTCACGGCAACGAGGATTGGATATTGAAGCTTTGCGATGTCTTGCGCACTTTGCATCTAAAGCGGAAGAGAGTTCTAGGGGTCTGCTTCGGTCACCAGGTGATTAGAACCGCTCCTCATTTGCGTGTCAAGATCAAACTCCACAGTTATTATATATCGTGTCCATGTGCGGACAGAGAATCGGGAGATCAGGAGTGCACTTGTTTTTACGGCATTCAGCTGTCCGCAGGTATTGAGCAGGGCTTTGGGAGGAAAAACAGGACGTGCTTCAGTGGGCTGGGAGCTTGGCGCTAGAGAGATCAAGCTTTGTCCTGAAGCTTTCATGAAAAAACCTTATGGAGTCTCCTTGCTACCTGTTCTCAGAGTGATTGAGTCACATCAGGACCAGGTATACTTCACGTCTCGCTAGTGTGATTTGAATCGAAGCAATTTCTGCAACGCGAGTATGAATAAAGTTTAACATTTACATACAATGCAATGATGACTAAATGCGGCATGTGATACGCATTGCGAAGCCAATCGTTTACATTGTAAACTTTAGAAAATAAGCATTCAAGAACTTGTACGAGAGACTCCCAAGCCGAACAGAAAGTACACCTTCGATGAATCGACTCAGGACTGAAATGCTGCCAACACTAAGGGAACTGTTGGTGTGGTCATGGTTGGCCCGAGATCTGATGAAGAGGAAACTGCAGGACTAACCTAATGGAGTGAAGGACACAATAATGGTAAGGTGTCGTCAACCTCTCTACTGACTGATACTACAACTGTTGCCTCCCTACAGAATTGAGGAGGGTGGAGGCAACTGCCTGATTATCCTCACTGACTAGCAAGGAGGCGTTAACTCCTGTATTGCGGACAGCTACACCAGCTACTTCTTTTGTGAGGGTACTCCCTCGTGCTAGGCCTGAAGCTGGTCTGGCAGACTCCTCTGATGCCTCCTCTTGCTGAGCTTCAAGGCTAACGGGACTGGAAATTGAGCCCACTAGTCCTGAAAACTTCTAATGAGAAGGTGACATGTGAGTCATGCTGATTGAAACCAGGGTGGCTTACAGAGCTCCATGGGTTTAAGACCCATAGGAACTAAATGTAGCCAATGAAGACTCCTGATGGGTGGAAGTCCCATCACAACTAGCTGCTGCAACTGGAGTGTCCCAAGGGAAGGAAGCCCCAAGAGAACTAACTGTGGGAATTGAACATTTCATTCGCCTGGTGGACCCAAGAGGCTTATCTACTCTAACCGCTGATGGGCATAAGATGTCTTTAAGGGTGGAAGATCCATCAAGAATGACTCTTGAAAATTGTATGATCTTCTGATGAAATTGATATAGCTGATTGAGCTCCGTTGGTGGAAGACCCATAGGAACTAGATGGATATAATGAAGATGCAGGATGAGTGGAAGACCCATCTGAACTAATTGCAATGATTGAATGATCCCCTCGGGTGGGAACCCCAAGAGAGTAAGTTGCTGAAATTGGATGATCCTCGTGGGTGGTGGACCCAAAAGGCTCATCATTAGTGCATGCTGGCTGAGTTGAGGTGGCCCTAGTGTTAGAAATCAACCAGCAGAGGGTATGCACATCGGAAGACTGATATAATATGTGGTGTGTGGAATCACAAACTTGTTAATGTCATGTGCTTCAAATAGATGTGCAGACTAGTAATGTATCCAGCCAGATACAGAAGCCACCAAAAGAATATATTTCCAATTAAAACTATGGACACAATTAAAATGAGAGATCCAGAGTCCCACCAGGATGTCGTCCTCTGATCTTAGCACAAGGTACTTCTACTATCTGCCGGATATCTCTAGATCACTGAGCCTGCATGCTCCACCTGGAGCGTATGTAGACTCTGCGTCCAAAGACCTCAGCACCTTGCTGTCCTAGACGACAGCCTAGGTTCCAGCCCTAGATGAGCTCAGTCTGCAGCACCACTGGACTCCTTTGCCTCCTGGATGTAGGCCTGAGGGTAAGTCTTCTGCTGCTCCTGCTGCTCCCAAACTGCTGGCTTGCTGGATGCCAAATGCCCTGCCAAGGGGTATTACCCAATGGAACAATTCGTTCTGATTTTTCTGCGGTTCTTCTTCTTTCCCTGCGCCATTCCTTCTCTCTCTCTCTCTCTCTCTCTCTCTCTCTCTCTCTCTCACTCTACACAGTACTAGGGCCTGGGACAATAGTCGGGCTGGACCCCCTCCAAGGATTTTATTGCTTAAGAGAAAAATTGAATACAATAGTTCAGCGCAGAGCTGCTGTTTAAATTCCAAAGGTGAATTGCTTTTTACAAAGAGCTCATGGCTCAATACTTTGTCAACATGCCAAGTGTCAAAATAACTAACTAAAATTTAGTACATGCCACAAAGGGCTATCTCTAGGGTCTTCGATGTTCCTTGGTAACACGAACATCTTCTGGTCGCTTGTTAAGCTCCTTAGCGCTTGGGAAATCAACCCTTCTTAGTACCTGCAACAATTAATTAAAGCGCACCACCATGGCACCCATTAATTGTTAGCGTTGTTGCATGCAAATAATAATCTGTCGACTAATCCTAGTTACGGTGGGCGTCCCCACTGAACACATGTGCACACAACACACACACACACACACACATATATATATATTCTCTAGTTGACCAGAGTCAACGCTCTTGATCATAATTAAGGGGGTTTTGACCAAAGGTCGAGGCGCCTTAATTATGGCCAAGTCTCTCCAATCGAAGCTGGCACATCTCTCCAACCGAAGTTGGCATAACTTGGTTAACCGTAGTTAACCCTCTTGGCGCATGCCAAGTCTCGTTGACCGAAGTCAACACTTTCTGATCGTAGTCAGCTTTGTGGTTCTCTAGTTGGCTGCAATTAACCCTCTTGGTAATAAACCAAGTCTCCCCGACCGAAATTAGGCTTACTAGATCAGAGTCAAGTATCTTTGATCGTAGTCAATTCTTTTACCATTAAAAGAACTCTTTGACCATAATTAACACAAATGAAAAACTCTTTAATTATGATCAATAAATGGTCAACTTATGCTTTGACTTTGGGCCTAGTGACATCCCCTCGGCTTCTATTCAGTTGACCTCAAGCGAAAATGCTTCCTTGTAAACATCCAAAAGTTGTGGATGATCAGACAACATGTCCTCATCCATCCACTTGGCATCCAATGCCAAATAGTTCTTGAATTTCACAAGATACTTGTAAAATTCCTTGCCCTGAGGGCCTTTGCGTAGAGTATGGTACACCTCCTCCAGCTCATCCACCTATAAGGCCTTTGTACCTGGTTTACCCTCGGCTTCTGAGGCTGAAATCCCCTCTTCTGAGCCTTGGGAAACTCTTTTGTTTCAAACTTGGGGGTCGCTGGCTTTTTATCCCCCAGTTTCCCTGCGTGTAGTGAAGGCACACTAGTAGGATCCTGCATGTACACGAGACTAGCCACATTGGCTGAATGCATAAGATCTGATATTTCTTTAATATCTTTAGTGCTCACTTGGGCTTGTATCCTTGGAGTGAGTCCGGCCCGGTACTTCCTGAGTTGAGTCTTGTCAGAAATTTTCTTGAAAGGCGAAGCGTGCAAGTATGAGTCCCAAAATTTCTGGTTGTAAGACTCAATTGTATCTTGTGCTTTCATATGAATGCTCTCCCAACCAAGAAGGACATGATCCCGAAACTGTTTGGGAATAAACAGTTTATAGAAAGCTTTCTTGAAGTCCTTTCATTTCCTGGGGGCTACATAGTTGGCTGTTTTAGCTATCCACCATGCAGTGGCTGTACCAGTCAAGTGCAAACGAACCATACGTAGCTTTGAGGACTCACTGAAATTTTCCAAGCCGAAGGCAGCATCAAACTGCCTTATGAACTGCATTGCCTTTTCAGCTTGGCCATACTGGCCATTGTAAGTGGCAAATCTTACTGACTTCCCACCGTCTTTAAATTCTTTAGTCTCTGCCTTCCTGCCGGACTTCTTCTTCTTCTTCTTCTTCTTTGGCTCTAAAGATCCAGAAGAAGAAGATGATGTTGAGGATGAAGAGGTAGAGCTAAAAGAAGAAGACGAACTGGATGAACTGTGATGATGCTTCTCAGGAAGAGGACCTGCTCTTTTCCTCTTTTTTCTGTCCTTACAGTGAGACTTCTTACTCTTTCCCAATGTGTCATCTGTGGAAAGAGGAGTAGAACTTACAGATCCCTTTTTGCCCACCACTTCTTCCTGATCTGCTCCAGAGGGAGGCTTCTCTGGTTTTTCCTCAAAGAGAGGTTGTACCATCCTGCGAAACAAGGGATCGCTTGTTGCCTCTCCCAACTGAGTAATCAACTCTTTGTAGGCATTCTCTTTATTTATTTGTATAGCCTCTACCTGCTGTACCTGGTCAGACTCTGCCATTCTCTCATGGGGTGATTGGGCATGCTGCTGTGAAGCCATTTCTGCAACCAAAATCTGAGAATGGCAACTCTCTCACACACAGTGTAAGCAACTGATACACTTAGCCTTTGCTTACCCAAAAGAAATACCTCAGCAAGAGGTGTATTGCATTCAGAACTTGTACCAGTAATGGGCTGTCAACTCAAAGCACAAACCCACAAGGTTGCCAAAGCATCAACAACTGTGTTGGCCCTTTTCTGGCTGCTGCAAAAAGCACTCAGAATGCTTCTATTTTCCCTTCTCTGTGCACAAAGGCATGCATTTCTTTACTTGTGCAAATCTCGGATTTTACTGATTTTCTGTTGTTTTTGTGACAGGTAGGTGGAAACTGGTGGCCAGAACTATCTCTGCAACTGTTTTTTTTTTTTGGGAACATTAACTGCACGAGTAACTGGCTGGTTACACTAACCAGACTAGTCAGGCCTGGCCTGGTTGGCTCTCAACTGGACCTCATCCAACTGTAGTCTAGTTAACCAGCTATGGTCTGGTTAGCTAAAACCAAGGTTAGTTGGTCAGACCTGGTTAGACACGTGTCAGTGTGCCACGTCATTACCCACAGAGTGCGCATGCGTGAAGATTTTGCCTCATGTATCTCTCACGCCTGACTCTCACCGGATCCATGTCATACGCACGATTATGCATATCATTTTGCAAGCTTCTCTGTCGGGAATTCTTGTCAAGGTCTAGCAAAAGGTACCCCGTCACCAAATCTAAGCACCTGCGCAAGAGCGGCCCTCACAATTCGCTTTCATGTCGCTTGAAAGTCTGGGGTTGCCTCATTGCCTTCGCCATAAGACCACGTCAAATTGTTCACTCCAATGGTGCACACTCTGCATAGACTTCTCTATGGCGCCAAATAGTTCCACCGGTGCTCACGCAAGGCAAAAAGTTATCTTTCTGAAGGCAACTTTAACGCCATAGCGTAGCCTCCTCGAACGCTATCGGGCATGCAATTCGACACAAGAAGCCCAAGATCACCACGAGTGTACATGCAATACCCTGACAATTACGTTGCTCGTGATTGCTTCCATTTGCTCTTACTCTCTGTCAGAGGCATCCTTATGCTGTCACCATATGTTTTGCCTTAGTTCACGCCTTGCTGTTGGATCGTCACAGCCTAAGGAGGCCATGAGCCTTGGCTCTGATACCACTATTACCCAATGGAACAATTCGTTCTAATTTTTCTGCGGTTCTTCTTCTTTCCCTGCGCCACACTCTCTCTCTCTCTCTCTCTCTCTCTCTCTCTTGCTCTCTCTGCAGTCCCCTCCCTCCCAGTCCCTCTAGGCCCCCGTGGGCTGCCTCCTAGCCCCCGCGTGGGCTCCCTGCTGCTGCACGGTTGGTACTAGGCCGTTGGGCCACTTGAAGCAGCTGTGCCATCTGCTATGCCATCTGTATGCCACTCTGTCGTGCCACCCCTGCCATCTGCTACGCCACTCTGTCGTGCCATCCCTGCCATTTGTCAACTACAGCATTGCAGGCCACAAGGACCCGCGCAGGCCACATGGGCTACTAGCCCCCGTACCTAGTGTCCTAGCTCGGGTGGGCTGCGTTGTCATCTTAGGGCTGCTCCAGGCCCGCCAACAGCTCTAGGGGCTGCCACCAGTCCCTGTCTAGCCAGGACGAGGCCTTTGACCAAGACAAGGGAGCTGTTCACAGCCCTAATGCCTTGACTCCAGTCCTATACCTCTGCTCCAACCAGGTCCTGACCTATCAAAATCAAGAAAGACTTGCTATGGGAAGCCCTTGGTGGTGGGCAGTCCAACCAAGAGGGGCCTGCAAAAGAAGAGCAGAAAAATCAGTAAAATCAGAGAAATAGAGAGGCCATGGAAAGCTCACCCGATCAGTAAACTAGAGGGGACAAAGACAGGAAATACAGCATAATTTGGACCAAAGGGCAGAAAGTAGCCGCGAGGGCCACCCGTGAAAATAATCAAATGCAGATGGATATGATGCGAGATATGGACGTGAAAAACAGTCTCCTTACATCCAAGGTAGAGAGCTTGGAAGCTCAGGTGATTAGTCTTCAAGACGAGAATGTAAAATTGAAGGCAAATACACACGGAGATGAAGGGGAGCTTTAGCCATCCCTACACGAGGAGCTGAACATCATTAGGGAACAAATGAAGCAGCTCAAAGGGGCAAAGGGGACTTCATAAGAAGGATGCAAGATCATAGATGAACTAGAATCTGAGAATGAAAAACTCAGAAGGGTAAACATGCTGAATTCACCCAGAGAGGCTGCAATCTTGGAATGGAGCGATGTGGTCAAGAAAGGTACTGCTGTCCCCAAGAAAGAGTTCATAAAATAAGAAACAGTAAAGCCCTAAATGTCTTAGTCCAAGGCCTCGCGGTAGGAGATACTCCTATGGCAGATGCAAATGCTTTGTTCACCAAAATGGGTGTGAACCTGACATGTGAGACAGCTTGAAGAGTTGGCAAGCCCTATGCACCCACAAGGCCACTTGTGATGAAGCTCCGAACAGTCATGGATAGGAAGACCCTCATGAGCACGAGGGTGACCTTGAAAGGAACCCGGATCTACCTGGATGATGACCTTACCCTCCTACAGTAGGAACATCAGAGGGAAGGTATGGTACACGTCATGGCAGCGAGAGAAGCAGGGAAATGGGCTGCATACAGAGATGGTAGGGTGATCATCCGAGAGAGAGGAGATCAGGACTGGGGGGAGAAGGAAGAGAAAGAAGAGGGTCAATAATGACGGTGTCGGGCCAAGGGGACACTAATAGGAATTGCCATGGCACACTCTGGTCTGATCCAAGTGGTTTCTCGGAGACATACACTGATAGAGACATGGTCTTCTACATTGAGACACATGGAGCCCCGAGAGAGGCGGGGGGAGTGGCTATCCTCTTTAGATCACACATGAGACCTCTCATATCAGTGGCACGGAGAGAGGAGCATGCGCCACACATGTGGATACGAGTCCAGCTACCAGACGCACGACCGATTCTCATAGCAGTGTTATTTCCCTCCAGATACTTCATCCTATGCACGTGAGGTCACCACAGAAGGGCATAGCCCGTATGAGTCGATTCTGGATGATATCACTGAATTCTCTAGGCAGGGGGACATCCTCCTTCTTGGTGACTTCAATGCACGCACAAAAAATAGGCAGGTGGACTTTGCATCGGATTCCCTCATAGTATCAGAACTAGATGCAGCTAAGTTCGGGTTAGTGAGACACTCTGCAGATGCACATGTGAAAGAGTATGGACGACATCTACTTGAGCTAGGGGCTGTTCATGATTTGATCATTTACAATGGTCTACAGAGATGGCCATCATCCGGTGGTCTCACTTGTTTCCCATATGGCGGAGGGACAAGCACAATGGACTACCTATTGGGTCCCTTGGCCCTTATCTCACGTATATACGACTTTATTGTGCCCCCTCCCCCACTCGGTGCTGATCACTCATACTTAGCCTTTTGTATCTCTACCAGTATGCTAGTCACAGGGAGGGTCCCCCCCACGCCCACTCGTGTACAGGTTCACTTTGATTGTGCCTTGGACCCCATCTATGTGAGCAACCTGGCGAAGGGACTTCCAGCCCTACTACTTGGAGATGTTGTAGACCTCGCCCATGCCTCAAACACCCTTGCCACAGTAGTCATGGATGCAGCCATCAGGTCTTTCCCCATGACTCGATCTACACGTGCCTCACTAGGGAAGATGCCACAGAATCCTTGATATGATAATAAGTGCAAAGAGATGAGAGCTCACCTCACATGCGAGCGAGCCCTTGGCCATTTGACATCACCCGAGGCACATCGGATCTCACGGCGACTGACACGTTGTAAGCGGCGGGCCTTCCTCACCCACAAAATGGACGAGGTAATCAGTTCTTTCTAAGGGGGGGGATCCCACCATTGGTTGGGGGTTTCTATCGGAGGGAAGCCACCTATACCGATCACAGACCCAGGTGTTTGGCACACTTATGCATGCTTTCTTTATGATGTCCCGATGCAGGCACCACCGGATATGTCCACTATGCCCAAGCCCACCACTTGCCACTTGTTCACTGCATAGAATGTGCGGGCTGCACTCAGCCGGCTTCATAACCGGAGAGCACAGGACCATGAGGGGCTACGGATTGAGCATTTCGATCATGGACATGAGGTTTTGGCTCTGGTACTAGCACAGATGTTTAACCATGCCATGTCACGGCTTCCCACCCTCATGGAGTACCACCACCATAGTACCGATACACAAGGTAGGCGACCCCATGGATATTGGGTGGGAACTATCGCACTCTCATGATTGGCCACACGTTGGCCAAGATCTATGGATCGATATTGGAGAGGGAGATCAGCACCCATATAGAGGCACATGGGCAGCGTGCTCTAGGGCAGTCAGGTTTCCAGAGACAACACTCCACTCTAGACCACATCTTCACCTTGAGAACTATCATTGAGGAGGCGAGGTCAAGACGCCAGAAAGTCTACGCTTGTTTTGTAGACTTTTGGAAGGTCTTCGACACTGTCTCGCGATCCCACATGATCAGGAGACTATAGGATATGCAGATTCCAGAGGTTCTAATTTGGGGAGTGGTGAGCCCATACGAGTCCTTCAGAGGGAGAGTTCGTGTCCCCGGAGGCCTATCAGACTGGGTTGAGAGCACGATCGAAGTAAAGCAAGGATGCCCTCTCTCACCGACTCTCTTCGGGCTCTATTTTGATGAGATTACATCTTTCATAGACCGTTTAGGAGGCGAGGGAGCACCACTAGTAGACTTGATGATACAGATTCTACTATACGCGGATAACATAGTCCTCCTGTCATCTTCGGCAGAGGGACTACAGAGACATCTAGATGCCCTATGGTGTTCTGCAGAGAGAGAGACCTCATGGTTAACCTTGGGAAGACCAAGGTCATGATCTTTCAACGCCTCTTACACAGTGCTTCACCGACATAGCTTTACATACCAGAGTCAGCCAGTGGAGATTGTGCAGTCCTACACACACTTGGGTGCAGTTTTCATAGGGCCAATTTTCACGATGACCCATGCAGCCAGAGCACGACTCACATGAGGGCATGGTGCCTTGGCCTGACTAAAGCGACAGTGTTTCCGGGCGCATTTCCAGGATCCACGGACGAAGTGTTGGGTTTTCGACACTCTAGTGAGGCCGATTGCCATGTATGCGGCACCTTTTTGAGGGTGTGATATTTCATCAGCGGAATGGAGGAGATTTGAGCAGCTACAGGTGATTATGGGCTCTAGGATGATTAGGAGTAAGCCCTCGATCCCCCATCAGACAGTACATGCAGAGTTTGCCATGACTCCTCTCCAGGTTGATGCCATTTTTTAGATAGTGACTATCCTCCACAGAGTTTGGGACCTACCTCGTAAGAGACTTTCGAGGCTGGCACTAGAGTCCTTCATACGAGTAGTAGAGAGTGGGGTAGGTACAGCATGGTTTGCATGGATCACCGCATTTTTTGCCAGTCATGGCATTCAGATGGATCAGCTTTCCCCGTTTTAGTATAGCATGGATGCATTGCCCAAGTTGATCCCACGGGATGAGATTAACCGCATCATACGGTTAGATCTCCTCCAGCTCCACACATCTCGCACTTGGGGGGGGGGACCAGGAGTTTCCCACCAAGACCGATCTCTACTATGACCACTTTCTGAGAGTATTGGAGGATGGGCTCATCATCAAACCTCAGTGTCTCGAGGATAGAGGAGTCTCACACGCACTGAGGATTGCCATCGGACAAATGCGGGTCCCGTCCCATCAGCTGAGGATCGAGGCAGGGAGAGGTGTACGTATACCCTAAGAGTAGCGGACTTGCAGGTTGTGCTCGATGGGGGTGGTCGAGACAGAGGAGCACTTTCTATGTGTTTGCCCAGCCTACTATGAGATCCAAGGGTGCTACCACTGCCTTTTTCAGGAGGGGTACGGCTTTGGCCCACTCTCACGATTGATCTACTTCCAGGACCAGGTCTATATTGGGCTCTACCTAATGGAGATGCGATTACACAGGGAGACACTACTACGACATATCAGGGAGCAGCAACCTGGGACCACCGCAGGGTGCCGAAGTAGACCGAGCGCAGAGACATGTCACGGATTTCTATGCATTTGATTCAGCCCCAGGGCACTCTGGGATAGAGGAGGAGGAGCTAGCCGACATGAGAGATGTATCGATCGGTGGAGAGAGCCGACACAACACTGCTAGGCGAGGGACACAGAGACCGTACACGGCATGACAGGCGACTAGGACGAGCTCTCCTTAGGAGAGACCGATCGAGGTGAGGCGTCACCCTTGACATAGCCCATCGGATCTAGAGATCGAGGAGACTATGCCCTCCACCACCACGGGAGACATCCCGATAGATGCAGATACGTGAGCTCTTTGCATCTCATCAGAGAGCCACCATGGAGCTTGGATACATGGAGCCGGTTCATGCACTTGGGACTCTAGCTCTGAGCACTTGATATTTTCATGCCACCCTCATGCTATTTTGCTACTTTTTTGCTATTTTGTACTAGTATAGCATTTTAGTACTTAGCAAGGGCCTTAGTGAGCCCTTTGCCCCGGCCCACAGTGTTGGAAAGGTCACCTCCCCATCTGTAAGCCCCCAAATGAGGAGAGCGTGGGGGAGGGAGACCTAGGGCAGAAGATGCCCAGAGAAGAGAAAGGGAGGGGGACTGCCACATGGGCAGCACCTCACACAAAGCAGGAAGGGTACCTGGCAAGTTGTGGAGCTCCTGATGTACGGGGCAGACACGTGGACATCAGGGACCTGCAGCAGCCTGATTGCATAGGGATTTCCAGCAAGGACAGACGGTGCTTCAGTACGGAGAAGGTATGGGATGCATACATGGCTGTACGGGGCTGGTATAGACCTGGCAGGAGGCAAGGATGCTCCAGCAGAGAGGCGCAACCATGGCGCTGCAAACAGGGCAGGCTGGAGACTGCAGGAAGGCCCACAATAGGGCGCATAGGGCCTGGACCAGTGGCGCAATGCCACGTGGCAAGGCGTGTACAGATGGGCCTGCAATTAGGCAGATCAGAGTGGCGCAGCAGAGGCGGGACAGACCAGCACATGGGTTGGCCATGAAGGGAGAAGGTAAGTGGGAGAAGTACAAGAGGGAGAGAGTGAGAGAGAGAGAAGACTCCAAATGTGCGGGTGTGAAGTGATGAGCCACACCACAAACTCTTAAGTTTTATTAGGATTAGGTTTTCCCCCTATGACTATCTTAAGACAGTCATAGGTGTCATATCTTTAATAAAGGGGTGGCAATGTGCCTTTACCCCAACAACCTCCCACCTAAAGGCCAATATGCCTAAAGGGGAGAAAAGAATAAAAATTACAGCAATATACAGTTACTGTATACAAGACCATAAAATAAGAGTGGTCTCATCCTAATCCCATGATGTGGCGGCAATGTGCAAACCGCTCTGTAGGCAAGCTCTTAGTGAGTAAATCTGCAGGATTATCATCAGTATGCACCTTCACAAGCTCAAGTCGCTTGTCTTCCAGTACCTCCCTGATGAAATGATATTTCACATCTATGTGCTTGGTCTTCTGATGAAAGACCGGATTCTTTGCCAACATGATAGCACTCTGACTATCACAATGCAAAACTGGCATATCTCCTGTAATGCCCAAGTCTCCCACCAGCCGAGTATGCCATATTGCTTCCTTGCAAGCCTCAGTGGCTGCAATATTCAGCTTCAGTAGTTGACAGTGCAACGCATTTCTGCAACCGAGACACCCATGATATAGCACCTCCTGCAAATGTGAAAATATAACCGGTAGTAGACTTCCGGTTATCTGCATTCCCTGCATAGTCTGAATCTGTAACACCATGCACCAATGCATCCTGCCTACCATAGCATATGCACAAGTCTTTGGTACCCTTGAGATACCTCAAGACACCTTTCACTGCTTCCCAGTGCCGCTTGCCTGGATTTGCCATATACGTGCTGATGACTCCCACCGCAAAAGCAATATCCGGACGAGTGGCAACCATGGCATACATCAAAGAACCAACTGCAGATGCATACGGAACCTTGGCCATTTCAGCCTTATCATCATCTGATCTGGGGCTGTCCTTACTGCTGAGTTTTAAATGTGGAGGCAACGGGGTACTAATAGACTTCCCCCCCTCCATTTTAAACCTCTGCAGTACTTTGTCAATGTACTCCTTCTGTGACAGAAACAAAAGTCCTGGACCTGTCACGAGTAATCCGCATGCCAAGAATATGGTTGGCATCACCCAAGTCTTTCATGTCAAAAGACTTATGCAGTTGTTTCTTTAAAGCACTAATCTCATGCTGAGATTTACTGGCAATCAGCATGTCATCCACATATAGAATGAGTAGCATCAAACTGCCATCCTTTGCCCGTTTGATGTACAAGCAATGATCGGTTTCACACCTATGATACCCTTGAGACTGCATGAAGGCATCAAACTTCTTGTACCATTCTCTTGGTGCCTGCTTGAGTCCATACAAGCTCCTTTTGAGCTTACACACAAGCTGCTCTTTCCCTTTAACAGCATATCCCTCTGGCTGACTCATGTAGATCTCATCATGGAGATCTCCGTGAAGAAAAGTAGTCTTCACATCCATCTGACATAAATCCATGTCCTCATGAGCAACAAGAGCTAACACTGCTCTCAAAGTAGTCATCTTGACGACAGGGGAAAAGATCTCATCAAAGTCAATGCCCTTCTCCTGCTTAAATCCCTTGGCAACCAATCTGGCCTTATACCTCGGTAAAGCATTTGAATCCACTTTGACTTTGTAAACCCACTTGCATGGCAAAACCTTTCTGCCTGCATGTAGCTGCACCAAGTCCCATGTATCATTTTGAAGTAAGGAGTCCATTTCTGATTGCATGGCTTTCTCCCACTTCCTTTTCTCTGTTCTTCCCATAGCTTCCTTGAAGCTGGAAGGCTCACCACAATTTGTCAGCATGATAAAATCAGCCACATTGTTGGCTCCTGGAACAAACCTGTCAGGAGGCCGTTGTACACGGGTGCTCCTCCTAACAAAATGTTCCGGATTAGGCTGCTGTCCAGCCTGTTCGTCATGCATGACGGGTGGCTGTACCACCATATCTGGCTGTTCTACAGCCCCATCTGCTGGCATATCTAGTGGTGCATCATTGGCAAAATTATCTGGCTGATTTCCAGCCTGTATACCCTCTTGAACAGGGTTATCTGCAGCAGCCTGCTGCTGCATATAAAAGGGCATTCTTTGCTGTCCAACATTATCATAAATAACCCTCCTGTATTCCACAGGTTGCACGGGTTCCTTGTGTACACTATCCTCTTTAAAGATGACATCATTGCTGCGTATAATCTTCCGTTTAACGGGATCCCATAACCTGTACCCCATTTCACCTTCGTCACCATAACCCATGAAGATGCATTTGAAAGACTTTGGCTCCAGTTTGGTGCGCAGTTCTTTGCGTACATGAGCAAAGCACTTGCAGCGAAATACACGTAAGTGCTTATATGAGGGTGGCTTGCCAGACCACACCTCCTCTGGCACTTTCAACTCCAAAGCCTTGTTTGGCGACCTGTTAATAATGTGAACTGTTGTTTGCACGGCTTCTGCCCAAAAGCCATGGGGCAATGCAGCATAAGACAACATACATCGAACCTTCTCCTGAATAGTTCGATTCATTCGCTCACTTACACCATTTTGAGATGCATTATGAGGGGCTGTGAGTTCCTGTTTGATGCCCTTAGCTTCGCAAAAGTGCACAAAAGCATGTGACACATACTCACCCCCATTATCGGATCTGAGGCATTTCAGCCTGCGACCTGTCCGATTCTCAACCTGAGCGACAAACTTCTTGAAAGCATCTAAGGCATCGCTTTTATGCTTCAAGAAATAGACCCACACTCTGCGTGTGGCATCATCAATAAAAGTAATGAAATACTTTGCACCCCCTAGTGATAACTGTGGCATCTCACACAAATCAGTGTGCACTAGATCAAGCGGTGCTCTATTCTGGGGAGTTCTCCTCTTATGAGAAGTCACAGAATGCTTGCCAAATATGCAATGATCACAAGTAGGCAAATCTGAAAAAGAAAGAGATGGCAGATAACCCAAACGTGACAGTTCTTGCATTCCTTTAACAGACATGTGTCCCAACCGGCTATGCCACAATGAAACCTTTGGCAGCTCGGTTATGGCAACAACATGATTACCCACACTGGAAACATAAAGAGGGTACAAGGTATCACTCTTAAAACCCTCAGCCACTACAACCTGGCCATCAGTAATCACCCATTTGGAATCCCCAAATGTGGTGTGGTAACCACTGTCATCCAATAAGCCAGTGCTAATCAGATTTTTCTTGATTTGCGGCACATGGCGAACACCATCAAGCATAAATGTGCGTCCATCAGGGAACACTATCTGTATACTGCCAATCCCTGCAATCTGACATGCATAGTTGTTCCCAAGGTGAACAACTCCATGAGTACCTGTGTAGGAAGTAAACCACTCCCTATGAGGAGTAACATGAAAAGAAGCACCTGAATCCAAGAGCCAGGTGTGCATGTCATGGCCATCAATAACCAAGGTATGTGCAATTACAACAAAAGAACATAATACCTCATGTCTGTCACTGTCACTGTCCTCTGCTGCAACATTCACTGCATCCAAGTCATCTACCTTGGCCTTGCCTTTGCCTTTACTTCCACTGCCTGCATCCTTTACTTCAGCCTTCTTGGCTTTCTGATCCCGTATAAACTTGAAGCACTTAGACTTCACATGTCCCTTCTTGCCACAATAAAAGCATTCAATATCCTTTTTACCACGGGACTGACTTCGGGATTTGGACTTGCTAGCAGATCTCCCCTTCTGCTGAGTCCTGCCTCTTTCCTGTACCTGCAAAGCATTTGAAGACTTGCTGCCCGCATTATTTTTCCTGCTCATCTCCTCCATGAGGAGAGAGCTCTCTACATCAGCATATATAAGAGTGACATTCGAATTAGACAAGGTGGTCTTGAAAGTGTCCCAACTCTCAGGAAGGGTACACAACAAGAAAGTAGCCTTGAACTCCTCATCAAGGTTCAACCCCTGTGCAATCAGCTGTGTAAAGATGGCATTGAACTCACTCAAGTGTGAGGTCATAGCTGTACCTTCCTTCATGCAAAGATCAACCAGCTTCTTCAACCAATACACCTTACTGGCTGAACTCTTTTGGGCATACAACTCTGCTAGCCTCTGCCATACACCATAAGAGGTCTTTTCAGCCTGAACATTGTACACAAGAGAATCACTGAGAGTAAGCATGATAGCAGCCCTCGCGGACAGATCTAGCTCCTCCCATTCATCATCTGACATCCCAGATGGCTTGACACCCTTCACCCTTATGGGCTTAGAAATCTTCTTAAGCAGAAGTACATTCAAACACTGTTCTGCCCATAATGCATAATTGTGTGCCCCTTCCAACTTCTTTATGTTCAGAATTGATGATTCACTTCCCCCTGATGCCATATCAGATAAGGAAAGTACCTGACTCCCTGTAAGTCAAGAAAGACTGAATAAAATTCTGATTTCTCAGAAAAAACCTGCTCTATCAAGAGCCAGGAGCACTCACAATAGTGCTGTTTTTTACTGTCAGAAAATCTGCAGCACAACAGAAAATTTCTCTCCAGTTACTGTACCTTCTGACACACTGTACCGTGCTCAAATAGGCATAAAAACAGTAATTTCAGAATGCTGCAGCTGCTCCACAAGTGCTTTAACAGTGCATCATCAGCTGACAAGGCACAAAACACTGCTGTCTTGATCACTTCTCCCACCTCAGATGAGGTATTGCACTGATTTAATATGCATAAACCACTTGGCATACACTGTTTTGTTCACTGAAAAAAAAAGAGGCTCCAGACACTTCAGCCTGTCACAAACCTGCAACAGAAAATGGGACAAATCCCAAGCAATCACCCTTCTTCCAAGGGGATAAAAGGCATCTGAGGGTCTCAGACAGTAACCCAAGTGCTCTCAAGCAAAATCTGGGCAAAAGCCCCTTGATCTGACACCTGAACCAAGTGAAGAACACCTTAACACTGAGGTAGCATACAAAATGTAGCGCTCTCCTGGCACTTTCACCTGACAATGCAATGCATAAACAGCCGTGTGTACACAATAACAACACAGATCCCAACGTACAGACACTGAAGAGAAAAT
This sequence comes from Dipteris shenzhenensis, assembly GCF_047967505.1. NCBI lineage: Eukaryota > Viridiplantae > Streptophyta > Polypodiopsida > Gleicheniales > Dipteridaceae > Dipteris > Dipteris shenzhenensis. The sequence continues at coordinate 9,181,678 of NC_141620.1, read as the reverse complement.
CTTTTGAGCACTGTCAACGATGGACAGTTAGGGACCGAGTAAACTCGATGCGCCCTGGCCAAGCGTGGCTCAACTGAGATTTTCCAAGGTGTCGTACAGAAAATGTGACCTGCAAGAAATGTCACTGAATACACTGCGGAAACAAGACTAATGTGGGCTCCCTGGCTCCACACTGCCTCAAGGCATACACTGCATAAGCTTTCAGGCAAAAGCCCTTTGATAATGTCACCCAAAAGCTGAGATTTCACTTAGCAAAAGCATAAAAGTCCTCTGCAAGATCAAGGCATTACCTTCCCAAAACAAGATAACTGTGCAATCAACCACACACTGTGGTACTGGTCACCTCAAGCACGAGGAGGTACTTGCTGTACTTTCAAAAAACACAGTTTTGAGAACTGAAAATGATCCTGAATGAAGAGCAGAGTGCTCTTTCTCCTAAAAAAAAACTGATGTACCTGCTGTATTTTTGTACTAGTGTACTTGTGCAGAGTACTTGTGTACCTGTTGTACCTCTGCAGGGTTCAGAATTTTTTTTTTTCAAAAAATGTACTTCTCTTGACGCAGATCCCTGACGAAGGAGGAAAAAAGCCCCTCCCTGTTGCAATCCGTACGGCGGTCCGTACGGTACAGTCGAAGGTACAGGAGGATAGAGAGGTGCTTGAAGGGCTGCAGACTTAGCTAGGAAAGGGCTGGGACCTTGGCTGTCATCTAGGGCAGCAAGGTGCTGAGATCACTATATCATCTGGAGCAGCAATTCCACCAGCAGAAGGAGCAGCAGCAGGGCTATCTTTGGGCCTACAGTCAGGAGGAGAAAGAAGTACCTTGTGCTGCAGACTTAGCTAACAGGAGGCTGCCCACCTAGGCTGGTTTCCAGACAGCAAGGTGGAGAGGAACATTCTAGACAGAAAGTTTACTTACGCTCGAGGTGGAGCACGCGGACTCTAGTCTAGAGATAGCCAGTAGATAGGAGAAGGACTTTGTGGTAAGATCAGAGGACCACACCATTGGTGGGACTCTGGATCTGTCTCTCTTGTATTGTGTCCATAGTTGTGGACGGAAATATATTATTTGGTGGTTTCTCTATCTGGTTGGTTCATTGTCTATTGATGAGTTTGCACACCCATTGTATGCACAGAAGTAAAGAAGTTTGTGATTCCACACCCACACTGCACACTGTGTGAGCTCCTGGGCATTACTATTAGTCTTCCGCTGTGTGTACCCTCTGTTGGGTATTTTTTTCTAACACACAGTGGTCTGTATGAGTTACTTGATTCCATACTTTGTCCCATAGGCACCCATTAATTGTTAGCGTTGTGGCATGCAAATAATAATCTATGGACTAATCCTAGTCACGGTGGGCATCCCCACTGAACACATGTGCACACATTTAATATATATATATATTCTCTGGTTGACTTATGGTCGAGGCGCCTTAATTATGGCCAAGTCTCTCCAACCGAAGCTGGCACATCTCTCCAACACCGAAGTTGGCACAACTTGGTTAACCGTAGTTAACCCTCTTGGTGCATGCCAAGCCTTGTTGACTGAAGTCAACACTTTCTGACTGTAGTCAGATCTATGGTTCTCTGGTTAACCGCAGTTAACCCTCTTGGTAATAAACCAATTCTCCCCGACCGAAATCTTGACTAATGGTAAAAGAAATCTTGCAGCCTCCCCACCGACGTGAAGGGCTCTATAAAGCCAGGCCTCAGACCTCCATTCCATGCAGGGAGCCAAGCCCCTTTGTCTGCCCTATTGCTGGACTAGTTTTCTGGCTCCAACGAGCCCTACCTGTTCTCTCCACTGGCCCACTAGGTTCTTGTTGCCCTTGCCATGTTTGTGCCATATCTGCCAGCTCCATGAGCTCCGTACAGTCCTGTATAGTTGCTGTGAGGTGCTGCCCATGTGGCAGCCCCCTGTCTCTTCTCTGGGCATATCCTGCCCTAGGTCTCCCTCCCCCATGCTCTCCTCATTTGGGGGCTTACAAGGAGGGAGGTGACGTTTCCAATACGCTCTCTCACCGACACATCTTGGCCCAATGCCAACACGTTGATGAAGTTTCCCCAACAGCTCCCATGATGAAACCGTCTGGAACAATCCGGTGTGGGTTCTTGTTCTTGGCTTTTCAACCAGTGGCTCTTGCTCCTCCAGGTCCAGTCTTGCACAAGCAAACCATCTTGGTACACAGTTCCATCTAAGATGGCACCACCACCTTCAGTCACGTTCCTGCCTTGGAACTCGAGATGCCACCATCTTCCAGGTGTCCTCATAATGAATGAACAACTTGGAGTCTTCTAGGCACCATGCTCTGAAGGTCTGTTTCAAGACGTCCTTCCTCTGACAAGGTCCGCAACAAAAGAACCATCTCGAGAAATGAAATCCCAAGAATATTTCTAGATAACCTGGACCATGAACGCTTACTAAGCTCTCAAGCAAGTACTCTTCTGGCTTCCGTACACCTTGTCCATAATCACTTTCTAGCAATTTGTGTCTGAGATTTGAAGAAGCACCACGCTTTCCCTTGCCCATTTTTCCAATCTCGCATTACATGAGACATACGAAGAGCAGATTCTCTCCACAACATGCTACATCAAGTACATACTTGAATGGCAGTGTCTGTGTGCTTGCTCTGAAAGCAAACCATGCACCTCATGCACATACAAATAACCTATGTAATCATGTACTACAAAATCCTCTGAACTTGAAACCCTAGGGCACTCCATGGATTTCACCCTCGTGAGTATCAACAACTATGTATTTGGAAGTGTCCAAGCACTCCACGCTGTCCTTCACCTTCACAAAGGTCTCTGACGCTCCGTTGGCGCACATCTTAATGTCAAACAGCTTCACTGTGACTTTTGGGTCGGCATATCTGACCTCAGTAACACATGGAGATGTCACCAAGAAGCTCTCCGATTACCACATTAGCTTTGGCTTTTGTATCACCATCTGAATCTGAGTCATACTACTTTTTCTTCTGATCCGCCTTCTTCTTTCTTCAGTCCTTTGCAAAATGGCCTGGCTCGTTACAATAGAAACACTTTTTCTTGTGCTTCCTCTTCTTGGATGTCCTCTTCATCTCTAGAAGCATCCTTCTTGGGCTTGCCACCGTTAGGCTCGCCCTTTCCTTTGCCAACAACGCCTTGTCATTGTTGTCATTGTTGTAGAGCTTCTCCTCAGCTTCTTTCTGGAGCAGTAATGGACCCAACTCCTTTTGTCCTATTGTCACAGTCGTAATGAAGCTCTTGAAACTCCATGGTAGCCTCCGAAGTACCATCAAGGCCAACCGATCTGAGTCTACCTTTTGACCAACCGATGCTAGTTGATCCCTCACCACTTTGACCTTCGTCAAGAGGTCATGTATGGAATCTCTCTCATCCATATTCATATTGTAGAGTTGATGCTGAAGAGTCAAGATTTGGGATGTATTATCTGTCTCATACAGATCCTTCAGAATGGCCCTCGCCTCTACTTATGTGTTAAGTCATCTGGATGTGAGGAATCACGGAGGCCACCGTAGTCCCTATGATCCATGCCATGGCGTGGGCTCTATCCTCCCATGCTTCGAGTTCCTCTCCATCTACAGGTATAAGTCCTCCCTTTTTTGTCCATCATATCCTCTGGCTTCGCCTCCACTCCCGTTGTAAGCTTCCACAATTTTTGAGCCACTAAAGGACTCCGGATCTTTACCTTCCAAGTAGGATAATTAGTCCCATTCAGCTTCTTGGATTCTCCAAAGTTAGGGATGGTGAAAGAAGGAACTCAACTGGAGGAGGAGAAAGGGAGAGAAGGGGCTGAAAAGACTTTGGCTCCTTGATGATTATTTAGATGGGTGGTGAATAATCCTCTCAAAACTCTGAAATATGCTCACTGAAGTATAGATGGTCGGGTTTCAGGACATGTTATGATGTGAAACTGCATGTGAGCAAAGGGATTGACTCTGAGTAGGAACTAGTCGAGAATTTTGGGCATGGCTCTTGGAGGAATTCAAACGTCTCCTCTATGACAAACTAATCTATGCTAGACCAACTATCATACCGATGAAAAGTAAGAAATAGTTTCTTTTCCTTTGTTCCTTTTAGTGTGATGGGGTTAGATGCGTTGATGAAGAGGCTTCAATGTATAATAGAAGAGCAGTTGATGTAGAGGCAAAAAATTATGTGATGCAAGTGCCAAAACCTGCGTGTGAGGTCTCAAGCACATAGAGTTCAAAAAAGCAATCGATTCACCTTTTTGGGTGCTCCTCAAATTCTTCCTGGATCAAGAGATATGACTTGATCAAGGTGGAGAGTCATAAAAGTTCATGGGGCACTATGATGATGTGTCAAGCACATGCAAAGTGCAAAGTGTGCCTGTGAAGAAGTCAGTGTGCCTGGCTGGCACTCTGTGCCACATTTCACTGATAGAATTGCAGATGATGTGGAGTGCTGAGGTGTGAAAGATGATGTGGATGCTGATGTGGCCTTGTTTACCTGGCCAATTGGCGTGGATGTTGACGTGGTCGACGTTGATGTGGTAGATAAGGTGATGTGGGGATGCCACGTGGAAGGGTCCACTAGTTGACCAACTGACTTCCTTCCACTCCCCCCCCCCCCCCCCCCCTTTCCCCCTCCAAAAAAAAAAAAAGGGGGGGTTCATGATTGGTTAGTGCTACTAAGGAGAAGTGCATATTGTAAGAACGCATGTGAGCAAATCAGGTACAAAGTTCAATATGTGCCGTTCCCTGCCTATTGTAAGAAGCATTTCAACAATTTGGGTACAAAGTTCAATCTTTACTATCCCCTTGCCTTCAAGCCGTGCAGAGTTAGGATTTGTCTATGCCTTACTAGCCATTTGAGTAAAATGGATGAGGGCACTCGTAATGGTTTTCCTATTGATCCTTTCTCTCTTGCATTTTTCCTATGAGTATCTCGTGATTCCTTCCATTGGGTCATCCACAAATTAAGCTTATGCTCTCCATTGGTGGGAAATGCTATATTTGATGCTCTACATAATATTTTTCATTACCTATTAATAATTATATTCCCCAATGCTCAAGGAAAAGTTTGGTCCTCTATCTCATGAACCTCAAACTTTGGCATTTGACCATGCCTTTGCTAGATGGTATAAAGGTTTTCAAATGTTTGGGCTTGCATTTGGTCTTGCAAATATTTGGAAGAGGCAATAACCTGAATATCCTCATCTTTCAATCCTACAATATGTTGAATCGACAATGTAGGGATAAGATGTGAAGATTTTTCGGAGTCTCTCGAGATTTCGTCGAAAAATTAGAACATTCCGATGGAGGTGGAGATTCTGTTGTTGTCTCCGACTTCTTCCGTTCTTGTTTTTCTCTGTTGTAGTTCGTTAGTGTTTTGGCTTGTGTCTGCGTCAATCTGTTCCCTGAGCGTGTGGGCTCGTTTTGAAGTTTGTTGTGCATCGCGTGTTTGGGATTGAGTCGTTGGCGCAGCTGCTTTTTTGTGTGGACTTGGCGTTGCTTGCTTTTGGTCTTCTGTGTGAGCCGGGGCTGATCCGTTTGTCCATTGCATCGTTTTTGGTTGCCTTGCATTGAGCTGTTGTAGAGTGTTGCTTCTTGCTGATGGTCTACATTCAACTGTAGCTTGTGTTGTTGTTGTGTCGCTGTAGCTTGTAGCTATGAGCCATTGATGTGCAATCCGTTGCTGTAGCTTGGTTGTAGTGTGGAAGAGAGAATGTGAGAGAGCACACACACACACAAGCAGAACAAGCAACAAGAAGTGTGGGGATAAAAAAGGTATGTGTGTACCTCCCCTAGCACACAATGAAGCTTTTATATGAAAGGATAAGGTTACAACACTAAGTACGGTGTACTTAGTGTACTTAACAAATAAAGTACTAAGTGTACTTAACTGTACTTGGGTGGCCATAGAGCCTTTACCCCAACAACCTCCCACTTAAAGGCAATATGCCCTCAAGTAAAAAATAAATGAGGCTCAACCTATACCCATCAACTGTCGGCAATGTGCAAACCGCTCTGCAGGCAAGCCTTTTGTCAACAGATCTGCTGGATTATCATCTGTGTGAATCTTGACAAGCTGAATCAGCTTATCATCTATCACTTCCCTGATGAAGTGATACTTCACATCAATGTGCTTTGTCTTTGCATGAAAGACAGGATTGTGTGCCAACTGAATAGCACTCTGACTGTCACAATGCAACAATGGAATATCACCTGTAATGCCCAAATCTCCCACTAGCCGAGATAACCATAAGGCCTCTTTGCATGCCTCTGTGGCTGCAATATATTCAGCTTCTGTAGTAGACAAGGCTATGCACTGTTGCATCCTTGATATCCATGACACTGCACCTCCAGTGAATGTATAAACATAACCGGTAGTAGATTTCCGGTTATCGGGATGACCAGCAAAATCTGAATCCACATAACCATGCACCTTTGCATCTCTCTTACCAAAGCATATGCATAACTCCTGTGTGCCCTTCAGGTATCTCATGATACCTTTCACTGCATTCCAATGCTTCTTGCCTGGATTTGCCATATACCTGCTAACCACTCCCACTGCAAACGCAATATCAGGTCTGGTAGCAACCATGGCATACATGAGACTGCCACAAGCTGAAGCATACGGAATCTTGGCCATTTCAGCTTTATCAGCATCTGAGTGTGGGCTGTCCATTGCACTGAGTTTCACATACGGAGGCAATGGAGAACTAAGGGTCTTCCCCCCCTCCATATGAAACCTGTGCAATACTTTGCCAATATATTCGGTCTGAGACAAATACAACAAACGCTGTCCCCTGTCTCTCCGTATCCGCATTCCCAGTATGTGATTTGCATCACCAAGGTCCTTCATATCAAAGGCCTCCTGCAATCTTTTCTTAAGATCATCAAGCTCCTTACGAGCTTTACCAGCAATAAGCATGTCATCCACATATAAAATGAGGATGATTAAGCTGCCATTTGCAGCCCTTTTGGTATATAAGCAGTGATCGTCATCACTTCTCCTGAAACCTTGGGACTTCATGAAAGTATCAAATTTCTTATACCATTCCCTTGGTGCCTGTTTCAGCCCGTAAAGGCTCTTTTTAAGCTTGCATACAAGTGACTCCTTGCCCTTGACTGCAAATCCTTCTGGCTGCTGCATGTAGATCTCCTCATGAAGATCACCGTGAAGAAAGGCTGTCTTCACATCCATTTGGCATAATTCCAAATTCTCACATGCAACCAAAGCAAGTACAATCCTGAGTGTGGTCATCTTAACCACTGGAGAAAAGATCTCATCAAAATCAACACCATACTCCTGCTTAAAGCCCTTGGCAACCAACCTGGCTTTATACCTTGGCTTAGCTCCAAGTGTGACTTTCAATCTATACACCCACTTGCATGGCAGTACCTTCATGCCTTTAGGCAACTGCACCAATTCCCAAGTACCATTTTTATGGAGACTGTCCATTTCAGACTTCATGGCTAGTTCCCATAGCCTTTTATCATGCATTTGCACTGCTTCCTTGTAACAGGAGGGTTCTCCGCAATCTGTAAGCATAATAAAATCTGCTCCTGGTACAAATCTGTCTGGCGGTTTCATTTGTCTAGTGGACCTTCTGACCCATTGGTCTTGCTGTCCAACTTGCTGCTCATCTAGAACAGGTTGCTGTTCTAGTAGATCAGGCTGCAGAATTAGGCCTGGGAGGTCTTCCAAAGGTGGCATGTCCCGTAGTACATCTTCCGCCACTGCGGGCTGTCCATTTGGACCTGCTGCAGCATCATGCATTGGCTGATTACGCTGCTGTTGTGGCTGATTTGCAGCCTGCCTGAACTGTACAGGATGTCCCGAGTCATAAGTGTCAACCTCTGAAGCATCAGAAGGCTTATCTGCTGCCTTAAACATACATGACTCATCAAATAAGACATCATTACTGCGTATTAGCTTCTTATTCACAGGATCCCATAGGCGGTAACCCATCTCACCACTGTCACCATATCCAAGAAAAATGCATTTAAGAGACTTAGGATCAAGCTTGCTGCGATTTTCTCTGCGTATGTGCACGTACGCAGTGCAGCCAAAGACCCTCAAGTGCTTGTAGGAAGGAGGTTTTCCTGTCCAAAGCTCCTCTGGCACTCTGCCATCTAGTCTTTTATTTGGTGACCTATTGATGAGGTGTACTGCTGTTTTTACAGCTTCAGCCCAGAATCCATGAGGTAAAGCAGCATGTGACATCATAGAGCGAGACTTTTCCTGTATGGTTCTATTCATACGCTCTGCAGTGCCATTTTGCGCTGGATTGTAGGGGGCAGTGAGTTCTCTTTTAATACCTCTAGCATCACAAAATGCATTGAATGCATTAGACATATACTCCCCACCATTATCTGACCGCAAAGCTTTTAGTTTTCTGCCTGTTTGGTTTTCAACCATAGCAAGCCATTTCTGAAACACTGGAAAGACACCACTCTTCAATCGAAGAGGATACAACCACACCTTCCTTGTGGAATCATCTATAAATGTGACAAAGTACCGTGCACCTCCAAGTGAAAGACTAGGCATCTCACACACATCTGTATGCACAAGCTCAAGTTGAGCATCTTTATGTCCTAATCTCCTTTTATGAGGACACTGTAACTGTCTACCATATATGCAGTGCTCACAAAACTTTAAATCAGAAAATTTAAGAGACGGTAAGTAGCCAAGGCGAGCCAATTGCTCCATTCCACTTATGCTCATATGTCCCATCCGGCTATGCCACATAGAAATATTCGGCAGCTCGGTGGCATGAATATCAGCATGATTACATACTTTAGCATGAAGAGTATACATTGTGTCAACCTTAGAGCCTCTGGCAACAACCAGGGCACCTTTGGTAACCTTCCAGAAACCATGACCAAAGCTGGTCACGAAACCTTCATCATCCAACATGCCAGTAGAAATCAGATTTTTCTTGACTTCGGGTACATGCCTAACATTGTGAAGCATAAGCTGAGTACCATCAGCAAATACAAGCCTGACATCTCCAATACCAACAATACTGCATGCATGATTATCCCCTAGAAAAACGACTCCATTACTGCCTGCCGCATATCTTACAAACAATTCTTTGTAAGGTGTAACATGGAATGAGGCACCTGAGTCAATGATCCAAGAGTGCATGTCTGCAAGATTTCCTGCATGGAGAGAATGAGCATCCAAAGTAGAGAGAAATAGAACCTCTCCCTCACTGTCATAACCGTGTGTAGAATGAAGCTCTTCAATCTTCACACTGCTCTTACCATTGCTTATTGGTACAATTGCTTTTGCATCTGACGCATCAGTATTTTTGGCTTTGTCTCTCTTATCATTTTTCAGTTTAAAGCACTGCTTTTTAGTATGTCCCTTTTTACCACAGTAGTAGCACTCAACATCTTTGTTGGAGCGGGACTTGCTCCTCCCTTTTCCCCTTTCCTGAGATTTGCCTCTTTGCTGACTTCTCTCCCTTGCATTTAAGGCATTGTTAGGCTTTACTGCATCTTGAGCTTTCAGCTTCTGCTCTTCTTGCAAAATCAGCCCTGTGATATCTGAAAAACTTATGAAAGTGTTTGCATTTGTTACAGCTGTGGTGAATGTATCCCAACTTTCAGGAAGAGAAATCAAGAGCGCCATACCCTTGGTTTCCTCATCCACCACATATTTTTGATTTGCAAGTTGAGTGACAATTGAATTAAACTCATTGAGATGTGCATCCATGGAGGTCCCTTCTTTCATCTTCAGATTGAAGAACTTGCGCAGCCAATATATCTTTGTAGCTACACTCTGCTGCTCATATGTGTCCTGTAGCTTTTTCCACACACCCCAGGCTGTTTTCTCACCATCCACATTCCAAACAACACTCTCATGGAGTGACAATTCAATTATGGACTTTGCTGAGAGATCAGCTAGTGCCCAAGCATCATCAGATGTGCCAGTGGGCTTCACACCTTTGTGTATAATAGGAGCATGAAATTGCCTGAGAATTAGAACATTCAGGACCATCTTTTTCCACATTGGGTAGTTAGCAGCACCCTGTAACTTTTTAATATTGAGAAGAGAAGATTCCGAGGATGAAGCCATTATAATCAGCAAGAAATATAACCCACACTTAGGTGCCTGACTTCCTGCAAACCAAGTACACACTTGCACTTGAACTGTGCTCAAAGATCCAATTCCTGCAGCGGAACAAACAGGAACTGCACTTGCACTGTATCTCCCACTTAAACAGAGATTTATCACTGTTTACTGCTTGCTGCAGTTTCTGAACAGCAACTCTGTTTGCATCATTTAATGCACCATTGTACAACCAGCAAGATTCTGAATTTACAGAAGCATCTGCCCTGCATACACAGTGAAAAACAGCAGTGTACTTTGTACTCTGTACCTCTGTACTGTGACTGAATTCATTCAAAACTGTTGACACAGGACAGTCCCCGACTGTACCAGAAAGTACAGAATCAGTATTTGACTGTTTGACTGTTCAAAAAATGTCAATTTCAAGCTTCCAGACACTTCTAAAACTGTATACAACAGTTTAGAACAGAAATTGGGCAAAAGCCCCTTGACTGGAGGCAAAAAAAAACACAGAATTTAGAGTGCATAACTGTTTCACTGACAACTATTAGGCATTTTGTTGCTTCCCCCAGAACTGATAAGCATCCACCTTGCAAAAGCCACAATTATACTAGCACATTCAGTGCTTAAATCTTCAATGTGGTACTCAATGCATTTTCCACTCCCCGTAGGTCACAAATGCATACAAAATCTGCAAGAATCAAACTCCAATCGGGAGTATAAATACAATGCATGCGTGTACAGGCCAATTCTTGGCACTGGCTACAAAAGCCCCTTGATTCTGCAAACAAATGTTGCTGCTGGCGTCGCCTGTGAGCGACGCTGGCGGTCTGATTTGCTTCGCCTGATTTTGAGTGCTGGAGAAGGCGAAGAAGCCGCTGCTGCTGGCATCGCCTGTGAGCGACGCTGGCGGCCTGATTTGCTTCGCCTGCTGCTGGGCGACCGCTACTGCTGGGGCATCGCCTATGTGGTGCGCCTGGCTGGGCGACCTGTCGTCGCCTGGCTGGACGACCTAGCAGATGCTCTCCTGTGAGGCGAGTTGCTAGCGTCGAATGAGTGGCGGTGCTGGCTGGCGTCGCTTGTGCTGGGCGACGCTGGTGGCGCCTGGCGTTGCTGGCGTCGAATGCAGCAGCTTTGGCTGCTGCTAGCGCTGCTGCTCCTCGAACTGCTGCTGCTGCTCAACACTCGCTAAGACCCACGTTTGGGCTATGCCAAAGACGAAGAACGAGCTGCAACTGAGAAGACGAGCAGGAAGGAGAATGTGCTAGCCCACGCTCTGATACCAGTTGTGGAAGAGAGAATGTGAGAGAGCACACACACACACAAGCAGAACAAGCAACAAGAAGTGTGGGGATAAAAAAGGTATGTGTGTACCTCCCCTAGCACACAATGAAGCTTTTATATGAAAGGATAAGGTATAGTGTACTTAACAAATAAAGTACTAAGTGTACTTAACTGTACTTGGGTGGCCATAGAGCCTTTACCCCAACATGTAGGTCGTTGTGTCTTGTTACTTGGTCTGAGTACGAGAGTCGTCCGATTGGTTGTAGTTTACAAAGCCTCTTGTAGTGATCACTTTGCAGGTTGAAGTTGCGTAGCTTGATGTTGTTTGTTGTCAGAGTTGGTTGCTCGTGCTTGCGAGTAGCGTGTGGATGCTTAGTCGGAGCTTTTGTGGACTTGTGTTGTGTGTTGCGGCTGCCTTGCGAGTCGCATGTGTGTTGAGTCTGCTACTTTGCCCGCTTTGAATGCACAAAGAGCACTTGGCTACTGTGTTTCAAGAACTAAAAAATCATAAACTTTTTATTAATGCCAAAAAGAGTGAATTCTTTCTTGACGAGATTCATTATCTTGGACACATTATTTCCAAAGAAGGGATTAGGATGGATCCAGCCAAGATTAAAGCTATATAAGAATGGCCAGAGCTCACCTCGGTACATGAAGTATGCAGCTTTATTGGGCTTTGTTCCTATTACATCATTCGACACTTTGCTGATATAGCAGCCCCCTTACATGACTTGACCAAGAAAAATATAGTTTTCAGGTGGGGAGAAATGTAGGCCATCCTCTGGTGGTTCTAGTGATGCCCTATAGGCCATGGTATGTGCCTTGTAGGCATAAATAAAGACACTTATAGTGTTAGTGTCTTTTAGGCCACATAGGACACTTAGTCCTATGTGACACCTAGGACACTTAGTCCTAGGTCTAGGTACTTGTACCTTGTACTCTTTTGTTTTGGATAATCTAAGTTTGACGTGACGGGTGTTCTTCTGCGACCCTTTGCTACCTGCACTCTCTCCTTTCTATCCGATCCTATAGTGGTATCAGAGCTCAGGGCTTGACTCGTCTTCCTGCTGCAACTATCCGTACTTCTTTCATACATCTACCCATACATTTGACGCCGTACAACAGTACTTGCGCCATCATACGTCCACATTTGATGCCGTACAACAGTACACGTGCCATCGTACGTCCGTACCTTCACTCGTACAAGATTGTACCTGCATCGTCGTACGTATGTACCTGCGTACGGAAGACTCTTTGTTTGCTTTGAGTTCAGTGCTTTGCTTGTTCTTGTGTAGCTTGCGCTTGTTGTGTAAGCGTTGTAGTTGGGTCTTCTATCCGCCTTGCGTGTTTGTGACGCATTTTGTCGCAGTTGGAGATGCCTCTACTTAGTCCGCCATTTGATCTTGTAGGTCGTAGTCCGGTTGTTGTACCGTTGAATTTGTTGTAGCTGTAGCTTGTCTGCTTGCTGCTGGTCCTATTGCTTGTAGTAGTCGCTGTAGCTTATCTGCTTGCTATTGGCGGTCCTATTGCTTGTAGTAGTCGTAGCTTATCTGCTTGCTACTGGCGCTATTGCTTGTAGTAGTCGCTGTAGTAGTTCTAGGATACTTTGACTAGCTGCTTAGTCGGCTGAGCATAGATTAGCATAGAGATACGAGGATAGAGATACTATCTCTCTCTCTCTCTCTCTCTCTCTCTCTCTCAGAAGACAACTATTGCGCTCTCTTTCTTCTTATAAAGACAAATCTATCTATCTCGATTCCTCTCGAATGAATCTATAATGTCTCTTCCCAAAAGAGTAGAATAGCATGAATGAAATCTCTCAAATGATGGACGAGAGTAACACTCACTCTCTCTTGGAAGGAAAGAACTCTTAATGAATGAAAATGGACGGAATTTCTCTCAGTAACGGAATGAAATAAGAAACGTCTTAATCTCAATCTCTCTTACACTCTCAAACAAGAATGTTGCCTCAGTGGAAGGTACAACCGAGCTTTGATACCATAAACAAATATGAAGAGGAAGAGAAGAGTGGAGATGAGGATAGAGGGCACAACTAGAGAGCACACTACAAATGACTAACAGTACACTATATTGGTTGAAAAGAATCAATATACACATACCTCTTTAGGGTTAGGGTTAGGGTTTCCTGCCCTAGTGCTATTTAGCACTCTTTGTGTTAGTGCTATGCACACATTATAACATGATGTTGAAATGAGTCCTCAACAACCTCTGCCAACGTGCATAACTTGCAAATCCGTTGCTTGCTAGGCGTGCATGTGGCTCTCCCTGCCTCGATCCTCAACTGATGGGATGAGACCCACATCTTTCTGATGGCAATCCTCAAGGCGTGTGAGACTCTAGATACAAGGGTCTGATGATCACTCCATTCTCTAATACTCAAGAAATGGTCCCGGTAGAACTTGGTCTTGGTAGGGAACTCCCAATCCCGCCCAGTCCGTGACGTATAGAGCTAGAGTAGATCCAACCGTATGATACCGCTGATCTCATCGCGTGGGACCATGGGATTAGGGGCATCCAAGCGGTACTAAAAAAAGAGGGAGATGGTCCATCTGAAGACCTCGACTGGCAAGCCATCTGGATATGTGTGTGTACCAAGCCGTGCGAACCCTCTCTTGGCTAGTCTGGAAGACTCTAGTGGCAACCTTGGTAGTGGTCAACTAGGTAAAGCCCAAACCTTGTGAAGATATGTTACCGGATGGCATCAATTTGGAGTGGTGCCATGGCGAACTCTGCCTGTACGGTCTAATGGGGGACTGAGGGCTTCTCACCACCAATCTGTTGCCGATATGTCACTCCCCTAGAAGGGTGCTACGTACATGGCTGTCGGCCTCATAAGTATATCCAATAGCCACCCCTTTGTTGAGGGGTCCCAGAAGTGTGCTTGAAAGCACTATCGCTCTAGCTGAACTAGAGCACCCTGCCCTTGTGTAAGTCTTGCTCTAGCTGCATGGTTCATTGTGAAGATTGGTTCTACAAAGACTACCCCTAGGTAGGTGTATGACTGCACGACCTCAACTGGCTCTCCTTGGTAGGTGAAGCTGTGTCGATGAAGTATTGCCTGAGAGAGAGAGAGAGAGAGAGAGAGAGAGAGAGAGAGAATATAATGTGATATGATTGTATTAAAGTCCGTGTGAGACGCTTTAGGATCTATGGGACTGGCGATCCCTATTAACTAATAGTGATCCCTTACATCCAGTGAAAGAAAATATTACAAACTTGCTACATGGCGAGTACCTTTTGGGCTAGTCTGTGTGCTAGCCCTAGTACCTTCTTGCGGTGTTCCAAACCCTCTTTTAAGTAGCTTCCTAGCTTTTTGGCTGGCTGCTCTAGCAGATTTTTAAAAGTATTTCTAATTGTCCCCATAACCTTCTTTGATGTGTGCTGCTCATTTTCCACCTCCCCCATGGGGCAGATTTTGCAGGTCCTTTCTTCTTTAGGGATCCTAGGTCTTGCCCTCCTATCCCTCCCCACCTCTAGATCACATGAACTGATCCTGATTTTGCAGATTAGGTGCCTTTCGAACATTGATTAGTCTTCCCTGAGGTATTACTGTGTGCCATAGCTGTCCATTGGATTAATTTCCTATTTGTAGAACTGCATTCTTTTCCCTGGGTTTTGCCATATAATTTGTAGCATTTTCGCGTCAATATCTCCCTAATTTCACATGCATCTTCTGGAATGTCAGCTGCTGTTATACCCCATGACTCTAGCCATTTCATCCCCTTTGTGTGCCATCCCGTGTACTTGCGTAGCTTCCATTGCCTTGCGTGGTATCCTACTGACATCCACTTCCTAACTTTGTTGACGTAAGCCATAAATTGACATAACGCCTCCCCTTCTAGAGGTGTCATACCTATTTCAGCCAGTAGGATGTAGGGTATCTATGCTTTCACCCTGAGCTCCCCTATTGGGAACTGATATGCAGAGTTTCTATTCTTTCTTAGGAGAAGCTGGACAGCCTTTGAGAGAGAGAGAGAGAGAGAGAGAGAGAGAGAGAGATGAACTTTGTATCCTCGATACAGGTCTCAGAAATACCTTGTGGTGGAGAACTTCTAGGCTACTCTAAGAGGACGCCGATAGAGATTTTTGCTGTGGACGACCATATATTGGGTATTCAAGGCCACCCAGAGTTTGAGGTGGATGTCGTATTGGATATTATGGAAACTCGTTTGGCTATGGGAATCATAACGGTACATTTCTGATGCTTTGTTGCCCCTTTATACTTTGCACAAGACTAAAACCTTCTTTTAAAATATTTTCATGTTTATATCATTCATTTGGAAAGGGTTCTTTTAAAAATATTTTCATGTTTATATCGTTCATTTGGATTTTGGTTTTTTTTTTTTTGGGGGGGGGGGGTTCTAATGCAACTAAAAAAGTTGATGTTGTCTTGGCATGGAATTTGCTTCCTTTTTATGAGTGAATTCAAATGGATTCAGAAATTAGCGTAATGAATCTCATGTACATCTCAAACAATGATTTAAATTTCAGTGTGTGAAGTCAATCGTATGCTATCAAGCATTTGGATTGTCACTTGTTGAAGGTTTTGTGAGACTAGAGAGCTTTGCTCTTAGCATACTAAATGGAAGCATATTCTATTCAAATACAGAGATGTCCAATGGTTGGGATGGCAATCTTTGATACATGCATGAATTGGATTGCCAAGAGAGAGCTAATCTTTTTGTGGTAAGAGAACAAGCTGCAATGCACGATTGAGGCCCCTCGACTTCTGGGCAAGAAAGGTTTGTGATGAGTCTAGACCTTGGAGGAGACATTGCAGATGTTGTACTTAGCAAAGGCATTAGCAAAACGCTTCAATGATAGCCAAGGGCCTGGTAATGTTTCCAGCTTCGGCTGTTTTTCCTCTAATCAAGCGCCCCCGACTTTCTGGGAAAATACTATGTCCTGGATGGAGATGATACGCAAACAACCAAGTGTTCCTAGAAACGTGTGGATGTGACATTGGATAGCAAAATATACATGTAAGCTAGGCCACCTTTAGTGAGGGACGATGCTTAAAAATATAACTCTTTGACCGTAGATGCCAATGTGATAATGGAGTCAAGCCTCAGGCTGATCAGCCAAACAACACGACCATATAAGGTGAGCACTAATGCCACGTGGTATGGGATGCATGTGATTATTTTTGGTAAGCTTGTCTGTTTTTGGATTTAACTCATGGCGCTTGAGGGTGACCTGGCAATGCATGGCTTGACACAGAATCACCCAGCTGTATATTTTTGGATTTTGGATGCTGATTTCTTTGTTCTCAGATCAAATATTACGTTGTTCTTAGAACAAATATTTTTGGGCAAATTGATGTATTAGAGGTGAATGGCAACTTGCAAGAGCTCTATGAGTGCTTATGGGTGAGCGTACGTGTGTGAAGTAAGCTGTGATGTGTGTGTGAGTGAGTTCGTGTGATTCCGATAGTTTAGGGAGTGATTGAGAGTGAGGCGGTTTTTGTCTTGAAAGGCTATATATGAAGTCTTTTTCATGAATAAAGTTGAGCTTGTTGTTTAATGTAAACTCTCGTGCACTCTCCCTCTCTCTTTTCTTCTGAGAAATGGCTCTATTCCGACCCCGTTGAACTTCCTCTGCTGCCATTTTCCACCATGATGGTATCAGAGCCTGCTTCCTTGGGCTGAGGGCTGGGGTGTTTTGCTTGTGTGTGTGGACAAGACATCCTCCTAGTTGTGAGAGAGAGGAGAGGTCTGTTCAAGTAGAGACTGAGTTCTTCTTCTAGAGGTGGACCCAGAGACGACAACTTCTTTCTTTGTTCATAGGAATAGAAAGGCAGACTGAAGGCGCAAATTTGTAAGACCTGCAGACAGTGCGTCAAATATATATGGAGCTACAGGCAGCAAAAATAAAATTCTAGAGGACATTTAGATCTATGTTTTTCGTTTTTATTTTGTCTCATTCAGAAGTTTGTGTCAAAAGATATGTCGATGGCAAAAAATGGCTATAATCTGAGGCTGCGCACAGGCAGGCACTAAGACGATATCTAGAGAACATTAGAGATAGAAAAAGAGAAGAACTGAGACCCATGTATTGAGCAAGCAGTGGTTGTATTTGGTGGGCCTATCCTAGGTGAAAGTTTAAAAATGACTAAGAACAATCTTATCTTTAAACAAATTAACAATGCTCATATTGGGGAACTCGGGATCCCACTAAGCATCGTGTGCTCAAATAGAAAAGATCAATTTCTCCCACGTGCCTCTCTTTGCAGAAGGCATGTCAGAAAAGGACGTGCTTCCCAGCTTCTCGTCCTCCTAATGAAGTCATCCACGAGTCCACATGTGATAGGTAATTAGTAAGTTGGCACCTGAAGTAAGCTCTCTGCTGACAGTGTGCAAATGCATAAACATTGAGTATCTCAAGCCGGATGTCTGCAAGGGTCCATCCAGAGTGCCCGACCATCAATCAGGTCCCCATGATCAAAGACCTCTCAAGCACAACAGAAATGTAGACTCTCCACTACATCCTACCATCGAGGACCAAATCTTGGGCCCAGGACTTGGGAGTAAGTGGCTAATATCCGTAGTTGAGAACATGTGCACTTGAAGCATCAAAACAGCTGTTGAATGACAAAAAGGGGGCTGCAACTCTTGTCTGAATCAGTTTCTACAGTTGCTATTGCACACAGTTGTGGAAGCCATACACGTTCTAACCCACTGGGCTAGAAGCCTACGATAACAGCTCTGAGTGGACCATCTTGGCAGGTGCTTTCGAGGGCAACAATCCTTGTTAGGCCGGTGCCTCAAAAAGGGCATCACAAACGACACACGACATTTTTGAGATCAAGTTAGCAAATCTAGGTATGAGACAGCCATCTGCTGAAGTTGGGGAATGGCGCCATCCACATCTACTTTGAGGGCAATCAAGCATGTCTAATGAAAAGGTCACCTCACACTTCGCCTTATCTCCATGTAGGATCCACATAGCATCTAAGGCACATACAGCTTGAAGATTTGAGGCGAGGTCTCCACAGACATTTAACCGGATCTTTAAGGATCAGATGATGCCCGTGGGACGATGGATGGGAGCAGCAGGGGATCGCCCCCCCAACATCTCTTCCTATTTGCCGTCCTCATGCAGCCCCATTGCAAGATAGCCTCTATACAAAGAGAGAGGTCACAAGAGGTGTTGTAGGAATGAAGGGGATGGGAGAGGCTGGCAATTCCAGCAGGGGGGGAGGGTGCAAGGGGGGGAAAAGGCGGGAGGGGACGGCTAAAAGGGAGGGAGGCAAAGGCACCAAGAGTTGATGAGGGGGTGGGCTTGGAAACTAGAGACCTCATTAGGGACAATAAGGGGGGACCAATATCAAAAACTAGGCTTGGGGTTGGGAGAAGAGGGGGAAGAGAGACTAGTGAAGGCGAGGGAGCTGCAGATAAAAATTGGCACACTTTAGAGAAAGGGGAGAGAAGCTGGCACCTACATGGTAGCTGTTATGCTCTAGCCGAGATAGCATGACCTCGAAAAGATCGGTGGGCATTTTCTCTTAGATGACCAACTTTTGTAATATTTCATGTGCGTAAATAAAATGGTCAAGGGAAGTAACTGCCAAGGTCCTAGGTGAGGGTGTATTGGCATCGACTAGGTGGTTCTGAGTGCTCAGGCCTAGGTGCACCTAAATGTCTAATAATGCCAAGGGGCAAATGTTTAAATCGTGCCTAAAGAGAGGGGTAAATGGTGTACCGAGCTAAAGGTCTAAAATGATGACATGTGGCAGAGGGAACTATCTAGGGAGATTTCATCATCGAGGACGCTGATGCTTGAAGAGGGAAGGAATGTTATGCTCTAGTTGAGATAGCATGATCTTGGAAAGATCGGTGGGCATTTTCTCTTAGATGACCGACTTTTGTAATATTTCATGTGCGTAAATCAAATGGTTAAGGGAAGTAACTGCCAAGATCCTAGGTGAGGGTGTATTGGCATCGACTAGGTGGTTCTGAGTGCTCAGGCCTAGGTGCACCTAAATGTGTAATAATGCCAAGGGGCAAATGTTTAAATTGTGCCCCAAGAGAGGGGTAAATGGTGTACCAAGCTAAAGGTCTAAAATGATGACATGTGGCAGAGGGAACCATCTAGGGAACTGAGGGCTTGTGGATAAGCATGAATGAAGAAAATTACGTATCCTTAGATGCTTGCAGTCTACAAGAGAGGCTGGGAGGAAAAATATGATGCCAGCACCTGTGATTGTGAATTAGCGAGTGAATCAACGAAAACCAGAGCGTTAAGAAAGTGTATGTATCATTTGGTATCAGAGCCTCAGGTTGGACGAAGGGATCGCATGAGGATGTGAGCATAGAGAGCTGCTTTCGTTGATGGAGCAGCTGAGCCGTTGATGGGTGTTAGAGAGTGCTCTAATGGCCGAGATTAGAGAAACTCAAAAGGTGGACGAGTTTGTCCAGAGTCTATGGCCTAAGGCTCATGTGTTAAAACCTGGGAAAAAGGATGACCTGGCATCCAGAAAAGGCCAAACTTATGCAAGATATGCCATAAGGGATGGTATGCTGAAAAGAAATGGCAAGGTAGTAGTACCTAATCAGAATGATCTCAGGCAGAGAGTCATTCGACAGTGCCATGATAGCCCATGTGCGGGACATCCAGGGGTCGAGAAGACATATGATCTCGTGAAGCGAGATTTCTTTTGGCCAAAGATGAAAAAGCATATTCATGAATATGTGACACGTGTTTCGTGTCAAGTAAGTAAGGTAGAGCGGGTGAAGCCACCCGGCCTTTTACAGCCCTTGGAGATACCACTAAGTAAGTGGGAGAGCATTTCCATGGACTTTATTGTAGGGCTGCCTACGAGGACACCAGGTGGATATGATTCTATCCTTGTGGTGGTTGATCGTCTTACCAAGATGGCTCACTTCATTCCAACTAGAGAGTCTGTTAGTGCCCCGCAAGTGGCGGATTTGTTTATTAGACATATATTTCGTCTGCATGGATTACCCAAATCCATAGTGTCAAACAGAGATGTCAAATTTACCGGTTATTTTTGGACAGCGGTATTTGAGACACTAAGGACTGAGTTGGAAATGAGTAGTGGGGATCATCCAGAAACGGATGGTCAGATCAAAAGAATCAACCAAATTTTAGAGGATATGCTTAGAGCATATGTGTCATTGAGGCAACATACATGGGACAAGTGGTTGCCATTGTTGGAGTTTGCGTACAATGATAGAAAACATTCCTCTACAGGGTTCAGTCCGTTTGAGCTGAACTATGGTTATAGACCAGCGAATCCAACTATAGTTGGAATACCTCAGAAAGTGCCTAGTGCCGCGAACTTTGTGGTTCAGATGCGGGAGATGCTAGCACTTGCGAGAGCTAACATCCGCCAAGCTATGGATAGAGCTAAGGCGTATGCGGATGAAAACCGATCCGCTAGAGAATTTAAGGAAGGAGAAAAAGTTTTTCTCAGAGTTCTTTCGCACTCTTAAGTCTTTGACTGCAGGAGAGTGTGCTAAGTTATCACCTCGATATTGTGGGCCATGGTTAATTCTAAAAAGAATAGGTAAGGTAGCCTATAAATTAGAAATACCACAGGGGTGTAAGGTGCACCCAGTGTTTCATGTTTCTCGTTTAAAGAAATTTTTGCATACTGGTGACTCACTAATCGAAGGTGTTGTTTTGTTTCAGGAGATAGAGGATAATGCAAGACGGAAACCAACAAGAATCTTGGACCGAGGAACAATGCAAGTACGCAATCGGAAGATACCCATGGTGTTGGTTGCATGGCATGGTCTACCTCTATCAGAAGCTACATGGAAATCGGTATACCAGTTACGGAGAGTGTTCCCAGATTTCATCATCGAGGACGCTGATGCTTGAAGAGGGAAGGAATGTTATGCTCTAGTTGAGATAGCATGATCTTGGAAAGATCGGTGGGCATTTTCTCTTAGATGACCGACTTTTGTAATATTTCATGTGCGTAAATCAAATGGTCAAGGGAAGTAACTGCCAAGATCCTAGGTGAGGGTGTATTGGCATCGACTAGGTGGTTCTGAGTGCTCAGGCCTAGGTGCACCTAAATGTGTAATAATGCCAAGGGGCAAATGTTTAAATTGTGCCCCAAGAGAGGGGTAAATGGTGTACCAAGCTAAAGGTCTAAAATGATGACATGTGGCAGAGGGAACCATCTAGGGAATTGAGGGCTTGTGGATAAGCATGAATGAAGAAAATTACGTATCCTTAGATGCTTGCAGTCTACAAGAGAGGCTGGGAGGAAAAATATGATGCTAGCGCCTGTGTTTGTGAATTAGCCAGTGAATCAACGAAAACCAGAGCGTTAAGAAAGTGTACGTATCAGTAGCAGTAGCTCTCCCACCCTCCTACCCCCCATCAATGCATGACACATCTTCATAGGTTCCCCCAAGGATGGCTTGGATGCCTATCCAGAATTTCAGAACAAATTTCTTTGGAGGCCCTCCCTGAAGGGATGGTGCTCTGACGAGTGGAGGTACTGCGACAATTGAAGCTTGGGCATCTAGCCAAGACTTGCCTGAAGTCTCGTCAGTATGGGTTGTGGTGGTGAGGTGAGGCACCTGCACGGTAGCAGGAGCCCTCCCACCCAATGCATGACACATCTTCACAGGTTCCCCCAGCTATGGCTTGGATGCCAGCCCAGAATTGCAGAAAACAACATTATGCAAAGAAAAATACAAAGCGAAGAGCTAGATGATCAAAGTGGGTAGGGAGGCAAGCTAGGGTACCTATGGAGATGGAGCCCCCCCACAGGAGCAAGCCCAAGAGAATGAACAAGACATCCACGTAGAGCTCCATCCTACCTACCTATAAGGGGACCACCAGCACTAAACCCTATGGCAACAAAGATAGCTCCTGAGGGCACTATGGGAGGGAGGAGGGACATCTGCCCATTCCTTGGTAGAGCCTACAATTCTTCCAATGGTGGGCCGTACAACCTGAACGGTAGTGACAAGAATACTTCAGGGCCAGATGGCCCAGCTTCCTACGATGGTGGCAGTACCTCCATTCGTCAGAGCACTATCCCTTTAGGGAGGGTCTCCAAAGAAATGCAAGAGAGTAGGGTGGAGGGGTCCGTGGACCGTAACCACCAAATGGACCTTTGGCACCCCGAGTCTGCCATCCTTGGGGACCCCAAAATTCGCACTGATCAAGGAGGAGAAATCATTTGTAAGGCCTAGGAATCTCAAAGTCACCAGGTACCTCATCTGGTGGTGCATCTCCATGTCATCCACTATAAAGCCATGTTGCCATGGTATAAAGAAAATCAAGTGTGGCTCGAGGTTTATGGGAGAACTCTGAAGAATTGTTTGAGACTCTGTGGGGTGGACATCTTGATCACAAAGACACCGCACCGCGTCCATATATCATCACCTCCTGGATGTGGTTGCCTCCAAAGCAAGGCTCACCTATACCCTTCTTTGATCTGCTTCTAGTGGGGGACTGGACCCACCAGACGCCCAATGCTTGCTCTATCATTGAACTCCTCTCATGAAAGCATAACATGATAAGAGATGTGAGTTGAGGATGCTTCCATTTGAGCTTCTGTGGCCAGACCACGAGGAGTCACCTTAACTACCACCTAAGAACACTGAGGTGCAAACTGCTATTTCCATAAGAAGAGAAAGTGAATGGGAATGGGAAACGAATGGGTGTGGGATAGGGAAAGGGAATTGGAAAGGAACGGGAAAGGAAGAGGGAAGAATGGGGATTCAAAAAGGAATGGGAGAGGAAAGGAAAGGGAGGGGTTTCGGAATGGGGAAGGAAAGGAGCAGGGGTAGTGCTGTATAGCACCCTCCATGAGTCCCAACAGGGCTGAGGTGATTGGAAAACAGGTGGGAAATGGAATCCATTATGGCACTTTTCACATCACAACTTGTCTGCACTTAACTTAAACTAAGAAGAAGTGATTGGCTGATCGCATGTTGCATGACACAACTACTTTTCCTAAAAATGTGAAATGTTGTTCATGGATTCCAACCATCATGCACATGCATCCGAACATTTCTTGTATGCATGCAGTCATCAGGGTCCTTGCAGCAGCAGTGGCAAGACAAGCCACCAATGTTATGCCCCTCTTTTAAGTTTTGGCATAGTTACGTGTCGGTCCTGTGCAGAAAGGTGCGATTGTAAGAACTGTGTGTTAATCTCAGTTTTCTGTCTTCTTCACCACCTTTCTAGGGCGTTTTTATATCTGGGCATTACAGGTTGTAACTATAATAGTTCCTTCTTATGAAAGTCACTGTAGTCTCACGGGATATTATGTTCTCTCAGGAGGAGGTGGCTAGGGCTGCCAAAGCATCGATTTCTGAAAATAAACCAGATAAGGAGGTTTGGCAGAAACTTTGCAAGGATTTTCTCAAAAAATGATAGTGCACTGGTACAGATTGATTAAACTTACTTTATGCTGCTAGATTAACCGACCTCCAGCTGTGTTTCTAAATGGCTTGGGAATTCTGGGGCCTCTGTATTCGTTATATATTTTCGTATGTAACAAATTCTCTTGAAACTTTGAATGGTTAGTTAAGTATCATTCCTTAGAGCATTCTCCTTTCTTCTATCAGTTTATGTGTGGTCTTTCAGGACCAGAATTGCTTCTATATCCTTCAAGATGGTACTCATATTCAGACATGGAGGCATGCAGAAACATAGATCTCTCTAGAGGGACAATTCTAAACTGCATTCCTTTTAGACTATCTATTTTGATATTTATGATTCAGAGGAAGTATTTTACATATCAACTAAATTGCTTCATACTCGTGAGTCGATAGTAGTTCCATCTACCATTTTGAAACTTAAGACTTGTGATTGTATGTACATATTGCACTCTCACCTGTAAGGTAGAACTTTGATGTAGGAATTCTTAGTATATCTTGTAGCATGTTACAAAAATGTATGTTCAAGTTTAAAGTTAGAGAGATTTAGAAGCTACAACTTAGCCTAACCTTTAAAGCGTCTGCTTATCCCAGCCTTTAAACTGACGATAAGCTTTAGGCCTCTCTCTCTCTCTCTCTCTCTCTCTCTCTCTCTCTCTCTCCTTAGGCATTGCAACATGAGAGATTCAAAAGAGTAGCAATGCGAGGTACTCAAGATTAGGTTTGGACAACTTGCAAAGATTTGGCCTCAAGGTCAAAATTTTGCGCTTTTTTCAACATCTTGTTCTTGAGGTCATCCCCCAAGGACGGTTTGGAAACCCTTGCAAAGTTTAAACCTTGTGGCCAAAACTCTCAAGGGAAACAAACTTGAGAAGATTATCTCACGCATCTAAATAAAATCGGTGGGTAGATATGACACATCACGATGCATGGATTACATTGTTAAAATGATTTGTGCGCTCAGCTCTCAATACATAGTTTTATTCTACATGTCATAATTTATTAGCATTCCTCCCCTGGGGTCCCCCTATATCTATTGATCCTTGCTTTGACTTGTGCTCAAAGGTGCAAGAGGTAATTTTTGAAACCAATTTCTTGCTTGCATCGCCCCATTCTCATCTTATTTTGATTCACATTGCTCCTTAGACACTCAAAGTTTTCCCTCAAAATGCTACTTAGGATAAACTACATTCTGGTGCCACGGTAGTCCTCCGATGTTATATGAGGATGTGCCTCTATCGGGTTGTCTCTTGCTGTGGTGGGAGGCATGGCCTTTGTGATCTTTGTATTTGGTGGGCCATCTCAAGAGTGATACCATGGCTTTAACAGGCCCGCATGAGTAGAGTTGAGATAGGCTTGATCTCCGTTGTGCATGCTTTCGTCTATCTCTGCATTGTCTGGTCTCTATGGCTCTGACTCCATGGCTCCTGGTCGCCTCTTCTTGTTGATCCGCTCTACCTTCATGTCAGCTAGCTCCTCTTGTACTCCACTTGTCCGGGTGTCGACTTGAAAGTGTAGATGTTTTTGACATATGGAGTGTCCGGTCTAGCTCAGTCTCTAGCATCATCGTCACCTCTTGTTCTTTGATTTATCTCAACAAAATTGGTGTGTCACCACATCTCAAATCAAGTAAACTTGACCATGAAGGTGGTGGATTAGGCGAGAAAGTGGTCCGAGCCCCTATCCCTCTTAGAAAATGCAGTGATGAATCTCATAGTAGACTTGGCATGTATAGAGGAAGTGATCCTTTGTCCCTACCTCCTCGAATGTGCATAGCTTGCAAATTCATTGCTCTTGGGTTGTGCCTATGGCTCTCACTACCTCGATCCTTCCCAATGCAATCCTTAATGCATGTGAGACTCATCTGTCCTCCAATTATTGGGGTTTGATACTCACTCCATCATCAAATACTTGTAGGGAGTGATCATTGTAGAATTGGACCTTGGTTAGGAACTCCTACCTCCCTCCTCAAGTACGTGGCGTGTCGAGTTCGAGTAGATCCAATCATATGATATAATTGATTTGATCTCATGGGATTTGGGAGGGCGGGGCGTATTGAAAAGGTAGGAGTCTATCCTTCTAAACATCCCAATTGGCACACGAGAGAGAGAGAGAGAGAGAGAGAGAGAGAGAGGTAATATTCTTGTGCACATGCGTTAGATTGTTAATTGTCCTATCCCAAATAGGTATTACTATATTGCGGTTATTCTAATGACACCCTTGTGTGGAGATGCTATTATAAGTTCTCATTATCTAGATTTGGATTGGATCCCTCTTCATCCTCTTCAAGCCTAGCAATAGTAGCTAAGCTTCCTGGTAATAAACATACAAGGTTGGGGTTGAGATACTCCCCCTCCTTATTTGGACGAGACCTATACCCTCCCCCCTCCCCTTTCTCCCTTCCCTTATGCCTTTGAGGGTAGTACATAGGCAGTGCGGAAAGGAATGACCCATACCCTTCTGCCTTGGAGTATTGCAAGGCATCGGGGATATCCCATTTCCTCGGTACTTATGGAAAATCAAGGATTGATAATAGGAGGTGCACATTAGTGCTGGTAGGTTGGTCTTCCCTCCCTTTCATGGTGCGGCTGTTGCTGAGAACTTGAACGAGCCCCTTGCCTTTTAAGTTATGGCTTGGGAAGCTCCTCCATATTCCCTTAATATATCATTGTTTGATCCAAACTTTGGAGGTTTTTCTTGAAACTTGGAGAGAGTTGCTTGTATATACGGTACTCATGGAAAATCAAGGATTGATAATAGGAGGTGCACATTAGTGCTGGTAGGTTGGTCTTCCCTCCCTTCCATGGTGCGGCTGTTGCTGAGAACTTGAACGAGCCCCTTGCCTTTTGCTTGGAAAGCTCCTCCATATTCCCTTAATATATCATTCTTTGATCCAAACTTTGGAGGTTTTGCTTGAAACTTGGAGAGAGTTGCTTGTAATATTGGATGAAAAAAGGACAATATGAAACTCTTTGGATGACAACCTTAAACTTTTTGCTTGGTCTTTTTCTTAAGGAACATGTTAAGATATAAGGTTTCATCTTCATAAGTAAACCTCAACACAATCTAAGAGATGGAATGTGCGAACTCACACAAGCTTGTGCTATTTAGTACCCGTTGATAAGTTTGCTAAAACTCGTGCTTTCCATGGTGTGGTTGTTTCCTAGAACTTGAACGAGGCCCTTGCCTTTTAAGTTATGGCTTAGGAAGCTCCTCCATATTCCCTTAAGACATCGTCCTTTGATCCAAACTTTGGAGGTTTTGCTTGAAACTTGGAGAGAGTTGCTTGTAATATTGGATGAAGAAAGGGCAATACGAAACTTTTTGGATGACAACCTTAAACTTTTTCCTTGGTCTTTTCTTAAGGAACATGTTAAGATATAAGGTTCCATCTTCATAAGTAAACCTCAACACAATCTAAGAGATGGAATGTGCAAACTCACACAAGCCTGTGCTATTTAGTACCCACTGATAAGTTTGCTAAAACTCGTGCTTTCCTTGTAGAATACTCATGTGTTGTTGATCCAAGCAAAGATTGGTGAGGCGTAACATTTTTGTTAAAAGAACTCGTTCTTTCTTTTTTTTGGAAAATGTAACTCATTGCAAATCTGACGTATAATACTACTAGAGAATTAGCATATGATATTCCAGGTTTTGACTTACACGCTGTCAGAGTGGATTACTCTTTTACCATACATTATGGGAACTTATAAAGCC
Source organism: Dipteris shenzhenensis (assembly GCF_047967505.1). Lineage (NCBI taxonomy): Eukaryota > Viridiplantae > Streptophyta > Polypodiopsida > Gleicheniales > Dipteridaceae > Dipteris > Dipteris shenzhenensis. The sequence goes on along the minus strand of NC_141620.1, from coordinate 9,154,233 downwards.
CATAAAGCGCTTTTAGGTGGATTAAATATGCGCGTATGCATTTTCTTAGGAGTCAATAAATTCCATCACTATGGCACTCCAAGCTTGTTAGTAGGAGACCTTTGATGGAATTTTTAGCTACACTTAAAAAGGATATATTTGAGAAGTCTGATAACCCATTAGGGTTGTTGATTGAGTTTATGATGCATATTGGAGCCTACCTTATAAGATTGTTAACATTGATAAATGCTATGAAAACATCTCATTCATGAGTGAACTTCATAGCATGCTTCCACTTGCGTTGATGCTCGTGCATCATAGCCTATGTAGCAAGAAGGCTCCCTGCAATCAGTAAGCATCACATAGTCTACCCCTGGATCATTCTTGTTGCTGACTTTAGAAGAGTCTTTATGATATGGAGATTTGGAGCTTGTTCTTGTTGCTTTTAATCTCATTCTTCTTCTTTCTTCTTTCTCTTTTAGATAAAGTTCACAATATGCAAACAAATCATAAAAATATAATAGCATGAGCTTCAAAGCATATTGTGAACTTTATCTAAAAGAGAAAGAAGAAAGAAGAAGAAAGAAGAAGAAAGCATTCATTAGGACCCTCACCTCGTCGGGTGCGCTCCTATGGAATACTTTACCATAGTCACACGACTAAAAATGAAATAATGTCATAGCAAGAAATATCAAAAATACAATTCCATAACATCTCTCCTTCTTGGATTGCAACTCACCTTAGCTGTTGCGTGTTTGATTATAGGAATTGAAGAGGTTTAGAAAAGCTTGAAAGAATCGGTAAGGCATTCACTGAGCATCATCTCTCGGATAGTTCTAAAACTTGAGCAAATATTTGACATAAACATTTCCTTTTCAGATTGCGATCCATGATGCACTCAAGTTCAAGTATCATCATTGAGATGATCAAAAAGTATCTTTAAGTGATCTTAAACTCATAGATTTAACCAATTTAGAACTTTTGAGAAATAAATTATTTTTTTCTCATATGCTGTACCAATTAGAGAGTGCTATGGCACATTTATTCATAGCTCATGTTACTTGAGGTATAGGCCCAAGCATTACATTTGTCATATTCCTCAACATCTTACTGTCCCATACCTATGTGATATTGAGAAACAATAACAAATACAACATTTTCTTTCCCTTATAATGTGAATAGTAAAAATGACATATATTAGTTTGTGGGGTCGAAAAAAGAATATGGGTCAATGTTTGCTTCGATATAGCCAATTTCCCTTTTGCCTATTTCTATTTTGAAACAATTTGGGTCACATTGCACTCGCTTGAGGGAAACTGGTATATCTAATTTTACTTACGTGTATCGTTGGAGGGGGAGGAATCCCGATAGTTAGAAATTTTGCTATCCTCGCACGCTTTTGAAAAATTTCACCTCTTGTCCTACAAATTTTTGAATATTAAAGTATATTTGCCTCCTGGCAAAGAGGACGACATTAGTTGTGTCGGTATCCTCTAAAACAAAGGAGAAACGGCTTGGGCGCACAATGTCAAAGATGTTGTCAATAAGAAGAACCAACATGATTCTAGCGGCTGGATGCAAAGCAGAAGAAATGCAAGATCATCTCGATCTGAGAAGTCTTTAGGCTTCAATAGAATGCAAGAAAAGGAGAGACAGCCTAAGTGCATAAGTTATTGATCTAGTGACAACGTTCTAGCATGAGAATACATGATTTTCTCTAAATAAGGACACCTGAAAAAAGCGGATGGTGCACAAGCAGTGGGATGAGCACATCATACACATGCTTGATACAACACAGATTAGTGGTTGCCTTGTGTAAATGAGTTTTGGAATGGTTTAATTATTTAACTTAATTTCTAAACTGGGCTAGCTTGGACTAAATGTGATTGTCCTAAACCAGCCCAGTGGTTAGAACATCATGCAATTATATCAGTGTGCTGGTGTAGGTCAAACTCTAGTTATGTGATTGTCCTATACTAGCATAGTTGAACAACAATATATTTCACTAGCCCGATGGTTGTTTGTGAATGTTTGATTGTTTGATTTCTGAATTGGACTGGTAATGTGATTATACTAAACTAGCTTGGTGGTTGGAACATCATGCACTATATCACTGTTTTGGTTTAGGTCAAGCACCAGCTATGTGATTGTCCTAAACCAACGCGGTTGAACAATAATATATTTTATTGGCTTGATAATTGTTTGTGATTGAGTTTTAGAATAGTTTTATTGTTTAATTTCTAAACTATGCTAGCTTGAACTTAATATTATTATCCTAAACTAGCGTGGTGGTTGGAACATCAATATATTTTGCAACATAAGAAACAACAACATATTTTTATCTAGGACACTGGTAGAAATTGATGTGTTTCTTGGTAGTTAAATATTAGTTATGTTTAACTTCCAGGCTGGTTCAAGTCATATACCAATTAATTTTTTAATTGGGCTATCTTGGACTCAATATGATTGTCCTAAACCAGCCTGGTGGTTTGAACGTCATGCAAATATCACCGACCTGGCTCAGATCAAAGAAGAGTTATGTGATAGTCCTAAACCGGTGTCGGTTGAAATAGAAATATATTACACAAATAAAAATAATTGATGACTAGCCCGATGGTTGGTTGAAATTGCTATGTTTCCTAATAGTTAAATTATTTAAGTTTTATTTTTAGGTTGGTTCGGGTCATATATCAATCAATTTCTAAAACGGGTTGGCTTGGACTTATGTGGCATTCCTAGATCAGCCCGATGGTTGGAACATCTTGCAATATATCACCGAGCTGATTTAATCTAAACATGAGTTATGTGATTGTCTTGATCTAGTGTGGTTAAACAAAAAATAAATGGAAATATATTTTGTAACCAAAATAATTGATGACTGGTCTGGTGGTTAAAATTATTATGTTTCCTAGTAGTTAAATTAGTTTCTTTTACTAGTAGTTAAATCTGTTTCATTTCTAGGCTGGTTTGGGTCATGCTTAGATTGTGATCGTCCAAAACCAGCCCGATGGTTGGGACCAACAATATCTAATTCAGTTGGTTAATGTGATTGTCCTTTAGTTGTATAATTGTTTTGTTTTCTAGTAGCTTGATTAGTTCAATTGGTAGTGTGATTATTAGATGGTCGGAACACCGAGCTAGTACTTGTCAGACATAAGTTATGTGTCTGTTCTAAACTAGCCCAATGGTTGAATTATTTTGCTTTGTGGTCGTCAATTTGTTTTGCATTATAATAGCTTGATTAGATTATTTTTTTATATATACTTGTGTTTGTTTTCCTGATAGAGTACAAAAATCATAGTATTTGTTTCAATTTTTTTATATTTCCTGCATGTTGGGTGAGCAGACAGAGTTGCATATGAAGTCTATGGCTTAGAACCCTGACGTTTTGATTGGGAAAAGGAGATTTAAGCATTGTAAGCCCTGGTACATCAAGAAACTTAAAGACAAGAATGTGTGTTGTTGTAAAACACATATAGACTTTGACCTAGCTCGGCAAGTTTTGAATGACTTAGAGATTTGGTCATGTTGGATCATTGCTCCATGGAGATAGATGCCCATGTCTCACAGATGAATGTGCAGTCTATAGGCCACCTGGATCCTCATCATGTGTTGCAAGGGAGACCAAGTTTGGTAGCCTAAGGTCTTTTTGGGAGCCACTAGTCTATCCAAAGCGAGACTTTGCGTGCCAATATGTTGAATGCATTCGTGGCACATGCATGCATTGTAGTTTGAAGAAGAGGCAATATAATGAAGATCAAGTTTGGTAGCCTAAGGTCTCTGTGGGAGCCACTAGTCTATCCAAATGGAGACTTTGAGTGGCACTTTATTGAATGCATTCGTGGCACATGCATACATTGTAGTTTCAAGAAGAGGCAATATGATGTCTGTTCAAATGAAATGAGGGAAGACAACCCTGTTGCTCTAAAATCGGGGAGATTTGAACATATAATTGTTGAGGGATCGGAGAAAAAGAGATGGCTACTATCGTATAAAAGCATTCAGTTGAGGGAGCTTGTAGACCTCTTAGTCACCAAGAATAGTGTCATATGTAGAGTGTTCCATGAAGGGAAAGTGAATGAAGTGCAAAGGAGAAACAGAAACGATTGTGGGGCCATTAAAGGAACTTGTAGTTTGCATAGCATTTGGGGCTTGTCAAACAACCACATTCTCAAAAGAAGAAAACTTTCTTGTTTTTGCAATGTGTGCATCATAGGGGATCATGACAATCATGAGGACATTGCAAGTGTGAAGAGATGGGAGATAGTTTAAGTTTTTCCTCTACATGAAGAGGAGTGACAAACAATGAAGAGACAAATGATGACTCACCATAGTTTGGGGAGCCTTTTGATGACCTCATTGACTATCTAAAAGAGGGGGATAACTTTGCAGTTGTCTTGCTGACTCTGGGGAAAATGAGGAAGATGACCCATACTTTGTATTGCAGTGTACCAATCCATGGGGGACAAGGTTGAGGAAGCATTTGTGGATCAATGCAGAACAAGCCACCAGAAGTGAGATCTAGTATTTGGAGCTATCTAGTACAAAAGACATCCAAGAGAGGCCACAAATACGAATGGTTACATAAGAGCTCGCAAACATTTGTGTACTCTCATGTAGTAAGAGCTATTAAGTTCCACTTGCAAGTTGTGCCTAGATGAAAGAAGGATAAAAGTGTCTTCAAAATGGATTTAGACACGCATGTGCACATCATGGGGTGTCTTGGAGTAGTGGACAATTAAGACAATAAAAGAGAATGCATTCTAAGAAAAATATATTCCACTTATTATGAAAAAATAAAAAAAAGAAATTACAATCGGCTTGTATTAGTAAATCTCAAACCCACCGCACTTGGTTTACAAAATTGTGCTTGTTTTACAACCACTGTTCTTGTTTTATGTAAGTCCCCACCATGCTTGTTTTACAACCACTGCGCTTCATTTTTATAGTAAATCCCGAACCCACCATCCTTGTTTTAGTAATCCCAAATGATTGGATATATTCTAGTCTTACAAAGGTACACACACACACACACATATGTATATATGTATATTTGTATACACACACACACACACACACACACATATATATATGCCAGCTATCTTGTAAAGCCACCGAACTAGTGGCTTTACAAGATAGGTTGCAGTTAATCCTTGACCACGTATTGTGTGCAACCAACCACTACGCTAGTTGGGATCCTAAAACAACTTGTGTAAATTCAATTTTTGATATGGCCCTTGAGGGGTCCCCTTTAGGGACAAGTGGCATATCGACATGCCTCTAGCCATATAGTGCATGTTGATATGGCCCTTGCCCCTAAAGGGCCCATATATCGACATGCTGCTAGCCATATAGGGCATGTCGATATGGCCCTTTCCCCTAAAGGAGAGCCCTCAAGGGACCATATATCGTATGAAATGAGCCACTGTGCTGGAGAATTTAATTACCAATAGTCACCAGCACGATGGCTCCTTCATGATTATCTGGATGTCCCAAATGTTTCGTGCCAATCACTACAATGGCATGTGATTGCATGCTGGGCTTGCAATGGTGGTGTGCTGTTACCTTTAATGAGAAAGTCAAATTTACTATTTTTTAAGCCCTTCTGATGAAGCTTTGCATGGCAAAGAATGTCTGCAAAATGTAGCATTGCCCGGGAGGCCAGGCATGTGATTAATTGGCTGCTTTAATTTTGATGAATTGAAGATGGCTCGTGATTTTTTAGATGGCACCACTAGGCGTCTAGTCACCATGGCTCAGATTTTGATTAATTTAACGGTGCTTATTAAGATGGATCATTATTATTTAGATGGCACCACAAGGCTTCCAGCCACCACAGTGGCTCGAATTTTGATTAATTTAAAGTGGCTCATTAATATTAGAGTGCCATTGTTACTAATTAATTAGAGCACCAGTATTACTATTTAAATAGAGTGCCACTGTTACCATTTAACAATGGCCTTAAACATGATTTGACTATTTTCCTCTCATCTGCCCCTGCTTTGCTACTTTTCTCCATGCTCCATCCTCCATCTCTCTCATCCACCCTTGCTCTGCTATGTTACTGCACGCTCCCTCCTCCAACTCTCATATGCTCATCTACTCCCCTACTCATACGGTCCACTACTTACCCACTCTTTTTACCATGGCAAGACTCGTAGGAAACATAGCCAATAGTACTACACCTCTCAATACAATGTGATCCCAATCTTGTTTGCTTTCTTGTACAAGGTTATTGTGTTGCACTTGCTAGGACTTAAAATTCCAACTCTTGTGAAATGTCTTTGTAATCTCCATAAATTTCCCCGACATCTCCATGTCGCCACCTTGGATGGCATGCACACATGTGGCCTCTTTATGGTTGTGCTCCATGGATTCCTAGAGATGTTGTGATAAGGGATAAGGATTTGAAAGTAGAGTTTTCCTGTGTTGTTGGGGGGGTCAAATTCTAAGTCCTACATTTGTGCATGGTCTTCAACCTCTCCATAGGCTCCCCAAAAATTTAGACGCAGTAAGATGAGATGGCCTCTGTGAATATGCTAATGTATAGTAGTCTATCAACAACAATTAGCAATCTTGGGGGGGTCACTCATATATATGCAAGCATAGCATGTAGGTTCAACAAAAGGAGTTTTTAAAATCCTCTTTTTACACAATTTTCACATATAAAAAGGTATTACATGAAGAAGGTCTTCATAAATTGAATAGAAAAAGTGTGTGTTTTATTCATGATAAATTTACATATAAGGGGTTTTACAAATAGGCCTTGAATGCACGTGATGTATAGGCTTTATACCTAGCGACCCCCAGAATCAGCACAATGCTAAGTTGAATAAATATCCTTTTTATAACTTTTTCTCAATGAGGCTCATAACCACTCAGCAACGGTTGAGTGATTATTATCCTCACCCTTTTGGTCTCTAAGGCTCTCAGCAATTGCTAAATTTTTATAAATGTAATCTCTTTTGTTCCATTTTTGCTCCATGGGGCTCTCAGCAATTGCTACGTTAGTTTTTATAATCTGCCTTTGGATGTAGATGTAATCTCTTTTGTTTAATTTTTGCTTAATGAGCCTCTTAGAAATTGTTTAAAATTGGTATGGTACCACTACACCTAGCTGATGTGTTCCTGCCACTTAATCCATGATTCCTCACAGAGGTCACAGATGTTATTACACATGGATCGTGCTTCTATTACATGGCTACTGATCAAATCTTTGAGTTGTTGTAAAAGCTTGCCGTAGTTAATGGGTAACTCAATCATAGTCGGCTTAGGTAGCTACTGAACTTGTGTGAGAATCAATCTACACTCGGCTTTGAAGATATTGTGGTATCGCTTAGCGCGCTCTTGCACAAAATGGTTGAAGTCTTGAATGGCCTTCTTGTAGACTGAGATAATTGGTTGGACGTGGGCTCCAAAATGTCCTGGTGCATAAGGGGTGCAGTAAACACCTCATCTCCTATTGGCTACCGATAAACCTTGTAGCGAACAGGCATCTCCTCCCTACCTGGAACATGCCTCAAAACTTTTGTTGTAGGTATAGCAATTGGAAGACCCTCCAATTGGTGTGCACCTCCTTATCTATGACCTTGACCAAAAATTAGAGCTACACTATTATATTAAAACTGCAAGCCGTTTGTTATATCAAAACTGTTATATCAAAACTGCAAGCCGTTTGTACTCCCTGCTCAGTATGGGTCTCCTTACTAGAATGTAATAAGAGTGTCTAGGCCATGACACCTTCTAGCCGTTTGCCTACGAAACCCCTCCCTCGGTCGAGGAACATGGGTCTGAGGTTTGCGCTTGCTCTTTTGGAGCCACCCACCGAGCCGCCAGCTCCATCATGATCTGGTAGTGGTTTACAATGTAGGCTACTGGGGTGCTCGTGAGGCACTTGGAGAGGTGGATGAGTTGCTGGAGTTTCTCATACTTGTCTAGCTTTGCTCGAAGCTATGCATTGTCCTTGTGCAACATCTCCCCTTGCATGAACTCCTCCCTCTAGCACTTATTTTCCTACTCGAGTGCCTTGAATTGGACTTGGTCTACCTATTGCTTCTTGTCTGCTCCGACCTGTTGCTACAACTTTTGTATAATCTACTGTAGGTCTCAAGCTCACACTGCAAATTGCTATAGTTTTCGATGTGTGTTTGTTGTAGTTACACGTGCATCTGAAGGAGTTCATCATGAAGTATTCTTACTCCCTTGAGATGCTCTTGAAGAGACTTACCCTTGGCAACTAGGTCACTTTTTGCCCTCCCTAGATTGGCTATTTGCTCTTTGAAAAATTTGGTCACCTCCTCCTGGTACTTGGCTTGTAAAAATAAGTTTTCTTCTAGCACCTAGGGAGGAATCTAGTGGTTTGCTAAATAATCCAAGGATTGAATTGCATAGACCAGAAGCTCCCTCAGCACCTGCCATTAACTCTCTGTGGCCATGCGATCTTGATGTTCATCTTGAGTTAATAGTGGGTCAATAGGAAATGGCTCTAGGAGCCCAAGGCACTGAAGGGGATTCGAAAGTGGAGGCAAGGTAAGAGGACCAAGTGTTGAGCCAGTTCCTTGTTGCATGGATTTGTCTCCTAATCCATTATGTCCTTGCTATCTTTTCCCTTTCTATTGGGGGTACCCTGCTAGCTATTCCCCTCCAATTGTTTTTACTCCTTGGTGGTGCCCTTCCCACTATCCCCCCCTCATTAGGTTGCTCGAAGGTGTCCTTGTCACTGTTACTGTCTGGCTTCTCATCTTCCTATTGTCCCCACCTGTGTGGCTATTTGGCTTCTCATTGCCAGTTCCTTGCTCCTGTTGGTCTTTGCCTTGTCCTTGTTGTTGGTCTTCTCCTTGTCCCTATTTTAGTTCCTCTCCTTTGTCCTGCTCAGCTTTACTCTATTTCTATTCATCTTGTTGACTCGCTCTCGAATTGCTTGCCTCTCCTGTTGGTAGTGCACCTAGTCAAGGAACTCTTTCGGACATGAGTTTGTGATGGAGCATACATAAGTGGGGGCCAAGCTTGCAATGGGTTTGTCCCTTATTGATAGCTTGGAGCTAGTTCTCAAAAGCCTTTTTGAAAAAGGTGAACCAGTCCACATGGAGCTGGTCCTCCTCTGCCATAATGACCGCAATGTCTTCTTGATGTCAGTAGATACTTGAAAAATGTCTATTTTACCCAACGTCAGGATATGCAACTCCAGTAACTAGGATTCAACATCCTACAAAAATGGATCTTCAACTTATACATTCTTGGGATGACAACAACTTGGAACCTTCCAAGGATACAACATCATAGTCTTCTGTCTTAATGGTCATCTCCTCTGTACCCCAATCGTGGAGTACATTTGCACTTTTTAGCCAAGGGCTCCCCAATAAAATTGGGTAGGCATGCTGCTCCATTGCAATCACAATAAAACTAATTGTATAATAGATACCACCTATCGAGATGATCACATCTTGTAGCATACCCTTAGCATCAACTAATCGTTGATCTAACATGTACACTCAAAATGGCGATGGTTTATATGAGTTGAACTTTAGTATTTGGAAAATTTCTTCAGAAATGATGTGATCTTGATCCTCCATCCACTATTACACCTAGTATAGTCTACTTCTTAATCTTAATAGTGATGTGACTGGAACTTCTTCATCTACAACTAGTGTATCAATCATAGGTATGGTGGCTAAGGTTCTTAGGTTGCTTGGTGGATTCCTTGATCTGCTGAGCAAAGAAGTCATGACAGTATGGAGTTATTTGCATCAGCTTAGCAAAAGTTAGACTAACTTGCATATTTTTGAATAGTCCCCATGCTCGGGCTAGCTTTGCGCTAGTTTCCTATGGCATAATGAATTCTTCTTTAAAACCAAATCTCAAGGATTCTCCTTGCTTAGTAATAGAGTGCTAGAACTACTTGAGCATTTTAACTACTAACACTTGCCCTTTCAACTCCCTTGCAATGCCAACTCCTTTTGTGCCTTCCAATTGAAGTCCTTACCTGAAGTGTTAGTGTCTTCGACTGTTGTCATCTTCCCTTTGACCAAGTAATTACTTGAGCATCAACTATTTTTAGAAATTCAGCTACAATTGCTGGTCATTCTAGATCTACCTCTTTCCTTTCCATGTTATTCTTTAAGAATCTTAAGTGTTCCACCCACATTGGACAATCAGAATGCAAATGATTTTCTCCACAATGAAAACACTTAATTTTAGACAAATCACTCTTCTCTTTACCATTCTTACCTTTGTCCTTCTGCTTGGGATGCAGAGGTTTGCCACTTGGTGCTCAATTACCTGGTTTGCTAACACTTGTCTATTTTTTCCATTAAACCAATAGTCTAAGTCATCATGGTGAAATTCGGTATAGGTATTGAAATACTTAGTCTTGCATTCCTCTTCCACATGTCCACCTCTAGAACACTTGTTACACCACTTCTCATTGTTACTTGGTTTATCTCGAATGCCTAATTCTTTTGAAGCCTTCTTTAAATGGGTTTTTAGCTTATCCTTCTTGAGTGGAGTCTCCTAAATGTTACTCTTAGCATCCTTCTTCTTCACTTTATTTTTCAAACCCTCGCTTTTTCCCAAAGCAACAACTCAGTTTAGCATTGGATTGACTATCTCTAGCTTACACAAATCAACCTGGGTACAACCTATGATCAACCACGATCACATAGACTTGTCATCTAGAATTGTAGTCAATTTATTAATAAGATCTCTCATCCTCAGAATAAAGTCTTGGACGGGATTCGCCTTTATTCTTTTAGTTCACTCAACTTTGTTCTCACGTCTTTTTCATTAATTTCCTATCGAAACTTGCACAAAAAGGCTACTGACATGGCATACCAATCGGGAAAATACCCAATTGGAAACTGATTGAACCACCTTTGAGCACTATTCATTAATGTACATTGAAAATAGTCCATATACTTTTCATCTATGGTTGCACCATTGATATAATAGACACGTAGGAAACTTTGCATGTGACTGTAAGGATCTTGATCATCTGAGCCTTTAAAATTTTGGAACTTTACCTTGATATTAGCTGGACTTGAACTTCTCTGCCCCAAAACCCAAGAGTAGGTAGGTCTACAGCTCGGAATAACTAACTCACTCGCACCCCACCTATCACCTTCCTGATTGTGAGGATGCTATAGACCCCTGACTTAGTTAGTACTATCATTAGGCATCAAGGGTACAACCGGACATATACATGTCGACCGACGAGTAGGTTCTCTATATGTTGTAAGAGGAACTCGGGCAAACTACCTAAATTTCTCTTCATTGACCTCTGGTCAATGGTGGCATCTCTCTCCATCAAAAGAACACCTGTCTTCATGAGATGATGGATTCTTTGTCCATTTGCCGTAGCTGGTCTTTTGGCTTCATACCTTTTGAGATGTACTCTTTTAGGTACAATAGCCGAGTATCATTGAAGATGTTCTCATTGCTCTCTGAGTTGGTCTTCATGTTCATTTTGTTTCTCTATCGAGCAAATGGCCATTCGTTCAAAATCCAATCTCTCTGTGGACGAGTGCTTGGCTTCCATTTGCCATAACAGGCCTTCACCCACCAAGCCTCAGCTTAACACCATTGTTCTGACCCTCTGGCTCTGCATACTAGTCAACTTCCACCCTTAGGTAGCATAGCCGAGTCTCTCTTCTCGTGCTCATTGCTTCTGTTGGACAATTGCCCCTACCAGCCTCCTTCAAGCATTGAACTCAGGTTTTGAGATTGCTCTGCCTCGCAGAGTTAGATGTAGCCACTGCCTCTGCCTCTGATTTATATATCCTTCATGTCTATATCCTTCATGTCTAGCCGCCTATCTTCTTCTTCTCTCCAAGCACATGTCAACCATGGTTTAATTTAAAAATTAATTGAAGAACTATTCGAGTAGAGTTATGCAATCTCGTGATTTTTATCATGCATGCCCTCTTTTCATACATGCCCTCTTTCTTTATCCCACCCTCATGCTATAGTCCAATTTCCCTCATGCAATCACTTATTTCCATCATTCATGCAATCCCTTATTTCCTCATGAATGCTTAAGGCATTGAAAATCTGACTTTAAACATGCCATGTAATGGAAGCAAGACATGAGTGGGTGTTGGGTTTGGCTAAGCATGTGAGGATGAGCCAAGAATGTGCGGGTGAGTGAATTAGGGGATAAGGAGCCCAATCCAAATTCTTATATAAGTACACAAATGGTTGAAGTGTGTGGTGTGTCATTTTAAACTTATCACAAATATTGCCCGAGCTTTAACAATATCGATGAAATACAAAATTGGCCCATGGCCATATGCAATGCACAGTGTGACACCTATAGTTCCAAGAATTGACAAGGCTCCAAATGTATAGAATTGGGGTCGATCAATTAAAGGTACATAAAAAAAGGGGGGTTAATTAAAAGAAGTTGCCAATTACATTGATGTTTGAATAAGGCAACATCCTTTGTACCAAGAGATGCTGCCACCATATCCACTAGGTAAGCTACATCAAACCAACATAAAATGTGTATTGTATGAGGGGTAATAATGTGTACATGTGTTCATGATACAAATAATAAGCATATGAGTGTGTGTGTCAATGTGTATAAATTTGTGTGTGTTTGTGTATGTTTGAGTGTATAACATGTGTGTGTATGTGTGTGTGTTTGCATGTATGTGTGTTTTATAAGTGTGTGTGCATGTGTGGGGGTGTGTGAGTGTGTGTGTGAGTAAATGTGTGCATGTGTGTGTGTGTGTGTGTAGATTAAAAAGTCCCATCAATAATTGAGCCATACAATTAATTCCATCAACTGGATAAAAAGTTAAAAAAGGAAAACATATAAGGAAAAAATGTTTGAGACAGCTAAGTTGAAAAATGCAACTAGAGTTTGCAAAAATTTTGATCAAATTAATAATCTTTAATAATATTGAGTTTGACAAACATAATAGTGAAAAAAGATGTCAAATCCTCGGGCAGCAGTCCAGGTTCCGAGGTCAGGGTCCACTTACCTATCACCATTCAAACAAACTAGGTGTTAGAGCATCATAGTTACGTTTGGGTAGATAGGTAATGCCTATTTCCCTGACTTGTTATCGCTTTACCTAAGAATATAGAAAACCATATTGATTCTTAGATAATTAAAAAAATGAATTTAGCCACAAGTGGAGTAAGAAGCGAATGATTGCATGGGTTAAGAAGGGATTAGAGGAGGTATGGGATGATTAGTGGGCTGGGTATGTGGGGTGGTTAAAAAGAAAGTGTAAAGGGAAGATTTCAAGAGGGTACATAAAATAATAATTCATAATTAGGGAAGTATTCGTGTGTGTGTGTGTGTGTGTGTTCGTGTGTAAAGAAATAAGTGTCTGTGTGTGTGAGATACATTTACTTAATCAAATTTATTTTGTGTGTGTGTGTGGCCCACCCCCAAGCCAAAGGGTAAGAACACATGGTGGGGAGTAAGCCCACCATGTGGAACTTACTCCCCACCTACTAATAATAAGTGAATAATAGTGGATCTGTATGGTGAGTGTCAAAATGAAAAAATAATGCCAATAGTAAATGCATAAATCACTTCTGCAAAATAGATATAAAAGTTAGTAAAAAATAAGGGTGGATCACAACAACATGACTAGGGATTATCCATGCTAAAGAATTATCCAATGGATGTGAATTAATTGTATGACACTAGCCCTCGACCAAAGGCTAGTTGGGAAATCAAAGTGTGTGTTTAGATTAAAAAGTCTCATCAATAATTGAGCCATACAATTAATTCCATTGATTGGATAAAAAGTTAAAAAAGGAAAACATATAAGGAAAAATGTTTGAGACATCTAAGTTGAAAAATACAATTAGAGTTTGCAAAAATTTTGAACAAATTAAGAATTTTTAATAATATTGAGTTTTACAAACATAATATTGAAAAAAGATGTCGAATCCTCAAGCAGTCCAAGTTTTGAGGTCGGGGTCCACTTACCTCTACCACCATCAAAACAAACCAGGTGTTAGAACATCATAGTTACGTTTGCGAAGACATGTAATGCGTGTTTTCCCCAGCTTATCATCATTTTACCTAAGAATATAGACAACCATATGGATTCTTAGATAATTAGAAAAAACAATTTAGCCACAAGTGGAGTAAGGAGCGAATGAATGCATGGGTTAAGAAGGGATTAGAGGAGGTATGGGACAATTAGTGGGCTTGGTATGTGGGGTGGTTAAAAAGAAAGTGTAAAGGGAATATTTCAAGAGGGTACATAAAAGAATAATTCATAGTTAGGGAAGTATTCATGTGTGTGTGTGTGTGTGTGTGTGTGTGTGTGTGTGTGTGTGTGTGTGTGTTCGTGTGTAAAGAAATAAGTGTCTATGTGTATGAGATACATTTACTAATCAAATTTATTTTGTGTGTGTGTGTGTGTCTCTCTCTCTCTCTCTCTCTCTCTCTCCTCTCTCTCTCTCTCTCTCTCTCTCTCTCTCTCTCTCTCTCTCTCTCTCTCTCTCGCTCGCTCGCTCGCTTCCCCCCTCGGTCCTTGTGCCCCGTTGGATGCACCCTAACTTTGCCTTAATTCCACCACCTGAACTTGCACCCATCTACCACCTGCATCCCATTGTCATAGCATGTGGCATGTGCCTTGCAGATGCCATAACTGCCATGTCATTCGACCATTGACATGCCACATGTTGGCATGCCTCCCGAGTTTGCAGTCCCTCTCTCTCTCTCTCTCTCTCTCTCTCTCTCTCTCTCTCTCTCTCTCTCTCTCTCTCTCTCTCTCTCTCTCCCCCCCCCCTAGCATGATCAAAACTATGAGTAGGGTCATGGCGCTACACCATGTGGCATGCAGGTAGTTCATGTAGCAAACTGTGGGACACATGGCATGCGATAGTTTCTTGGCAAACAATGATGATGTAACAAATTGCAGACCTCTACCTCCTATTTACTACATATTATCATCATCGCCAAGTGTCACATCTCCACTTGGGTTGCCTATTGTTGTCCCGATCATCTTGTATGTGCCACCTACCCTCAACTGAGGCTCTGAGCCTCCTCCAAGCCTCCAACCTCCCTACTCCTCACCCGAATCTCTAGAATTCTTCCCCAAGCCTTCATATCCCTACCACATGGCCGGTATGGCATGAGTCTCCTTAAAGAAGTATAAGATAAGACATATATATATATATATATATATAAATATGTACGTACACACACACACACACATACATACATACATACATGTGTGTGTGTGTGTGTGTGTGTGTGTGTGTGTGTGTGTGTGTGTGTGTGTGTATGTTCACACACACGCATATATATGCTCTCTCTCTCTCTCTCTCTCTCCATCTACCTTTATCCCTTACTTCACCGACTTTGAATTTTTGTGCCTTAGCTTCACTCTCACACCACTCTTGCTCTCCAACAGGAACTCAATTTCCGCACACTTAAGCATTCAAATTTCTCTCTCCTGAATGCTGCAACTTGCAAGCCGACTTCCTTGTGCATGCCTCTCCTCTGTAAACACCATGTGCAATACTCTTTTGAGAGACATGTGGCAACATTTTCCTCTCACTCTCCATAATATATAGGAAGAAGATAATATAATATTATTTATATATATTAAATAATATATACTCTCTCTCTCTCTCTCTCTCTCTCTCTCTCTCTCTCTCTCTCTCTCTCTCTCTCTCTCTCTCTCTCTCTCTCTCCACGTGGCCTCTCTAGCCTGCAAACCTGTGCTCTGCATCCCTTAGCCATGTGGAACCTCTGGCCATGCACCCCTCTAGCCCCTGAGTCAAGCATTTGCCACATGGCTTGCTTGGCCCCTCTTGGCTACACATGCCTCTCTTCACATTCTGACAGTCCCTTGCTCACATCGGATTTTGATAGTGCCACATGGTGCTTACGTAGTAGCCCTCACCCCATGCCTCCCTTAGGTATGCCCAACCCTCACTTGGGTTTGTGGTCCCGTGTGCATGGTTGTGTCAGTGATGGCTAATGTGGCCTACCCTCTGCCAGCATGTACTGCACCATGTGGTAGGGCTACACCATGTGGCTTTTGTGCCCCATTTTGTGCTCTGCGATGCTACCATGGCGATTGCACTTTTGATCGAGTTTGGCCTTAGAACTGCACTGCACCACAATTTCAGCCACATGTCATTGCATAGTCACTCCTCCCTCTGAACCTCCTCTTCCTCTCACTAAACCTCTCCCGAACCTCCTTATCTCTTGAGCCCTCCAAGTATTTGCCACATTGGCAAGTCTAGGATCACTCTCCGTAAAGAATATATGGATAGAGATAAAATATAGGGATAGAGATAGAGAAGACCCAAAACAGTAAGTGCATACAACCATAAGTCGAGATCATCATTCATGGCATGTGTAATTCTAACTTTGACAAACATTTGAGAAGTACAAGCTACATGAGATTGGTATCACCACCCTCTGCAATCAAGGTTTCATTGGGTGTTGAAAATACGATGTGCTCCAGAGCTACGATCTTGTTTCTCCACAATCTATAAGTCTATCTCGTCAGTAGGGCCTTTAGATGGCAAAACAATATCATTCGGAGTTCAAAATTATATCCATGCTAGTTAGAGAGCTTTCTTGTGCATGCTAGTGGGGCTCTCCCAATCCCACTAGCAAGCAACTATCATAGCCCCATGGAGGGGGGCTAGGGCTAGCTGAGAATGCTGGGCTAGGATTGCAGCTCTAGCGCAACCTTATAAAATTTCAAGATGCTACAACCTTCCAATGCCCAAAGCTCCTCATTGGCCCAAACATTCTGAGGGCTATAATTTCTGATGTAGTGCATGAGGGAGGGAGGGAAAGAAAAATTAGAATTTATAAGTAAAAATAGAGAAAAAAAGAAACAAAGAGTGGGGACTAAGGGGGAAAAGAAGTATAGATCATAAATGTAAAAAAGAAAGAGAGAAACTAATATTATGGCCCATTATTACAGCCTAATTTTCAAAATGCAATAAAGAAATTAATACTCCATGTCGATATATATATATATATATATATATATATATTGTGTGTGTGTGTGTTATCTATCGTTTAAGTTAAAAAAAGACAAAAAGGGAGAAGTGATATCATTTAAACCAATATTTGATAAAAAAAAGGAAATCAATATTTGCTTACAAAAAAAGAAAAAAGAAAAGATACATAGAATAATCAAGGTGATAACAAAGGGATAACAATAGTGTAGCCCGGGTAGTTGTGTCCTTGATGCCAATTATTTAAGGAGGAAAGAACTATACTTGCCAACCAACTAGACAATAACGAAAGCTAGAACTTTACTAGCTATTGAATGGGTGACAGGTATCCAAGCATTCTTCCCTTGCTTGTCATTGTTAGTGTCACAAATGATACTCATCAAACAAACAAGAACCCAGGCTAGTAAATGTCATATATCAGGAAGTAGTTAAAAAAGGTATAAGAATGGGTTAGAACCTATTAGGTGGAAGAAACATAGAAATCAAATTATTTGGAGAAATAAATTAATTTCCTAGCCTTCCAGGCATGATTTAAAAAAATTAAAATTAAAATTAAAAGCCTACCATATAGGAGGCATAGTAAATTATAGGTTAGAGAAATAATTTCCTAGCCTACCATAAAGGATGCATTAAGATAAATAATGCAATTACTAAGCCTACCATCGAGGAGGCACAAACAAGTTAGAGAAAATGATTTATTAGCCTTCCATTAAGGAGGCATAATAAAATCTTGAAAGTTAAAGAAATAGATAGATAGTCTTTTGTATGGGGGGTCAAAAGAATCAAAGTTAGAATTTCATTGCATGGGTGACAAGTGCCCAAACATTGTCCCATGCATGCTATTAATGTTATTAACAAACTAGTATACAGTTGTCCAAAACTTCATAGAGAAGAAATTATAATTGTAGATCCATCATTATTTCAAAAGTGTCTTAGCATTCCTAGGGAGGTAAGCTCTGGTCCTAATAATATCTCCAATTTTCTCATTCTTTCGTGCATTCTCCATCTTTTGGTTGATGAGGGATATTTTGACAGGATCCAGGATCAC
Organism: Dipteris shenzhenensis; assembly: GCF_047967505.1. Taxonomy (NCBI): domain Eukaryota; kingdom Viridiplantae; phylum Streptophyta; class Polypodiopsida; order Gleicheniales; family Dipteridaceae; genus Dipteris; species Dipteris shenzhenensis. Next base: position 9,136,250 of record NC_141620.1, on the reverse strand, counting down.
TGACATTCTAGTGGTCCTTTTATATGTAGGGATGTTCGGTCCCAACTTTAGTTGTCAATAATCATAAAAATAAAGGTTACAAGAATAACATTTTATTTAAGAGAAAATAACCTATATCACACTAAAGGAACCAAAGAAATACATCTTTTTGATAAGATTTCAATGTAGGATATTATGAACATTATAACAAGAAAGGCATTTAGTAAGGAAATAATGGACAAGGACGCATACTAGCATTTAAAAATATACAAAGATTAAAAAGAAATGATAAAGAATACATAAGGGGCACTAATAAGTGGGGTGTATGAAGGGTTAATAATGAGGAAAAAAGGTAAGCATAGGGTTATTAAGTATAGAAAGTAGAGATAGTGTATAATCTAAAAGCGTGCATGCGGTTATCTAGAGACACATGGCAGAAGGCCTTGGAATAAGGAAATAGCACGGGACTTGACGCCAACCTATGACCAGCTTCACAAAGCTTATGCAAGAATAAGACGCAATGCATATAGGCTAGCTCAACTATGCACTCCCAACACGTAGCAACTACGCCAGTGCACAGAGATGGGAATCAAGCGGCAGACTATTGAATGGGCAATAAACAACATTTATCTACGCCAACAATACTAAAGCCAAGACTGGGACCAAGCAGCAGACAATAAGCAACTAATGCTTATCTACACCAATCCTCCCTAGGTGGCAGCAAGAGGCAATCATCTTCAGGTAAGTAATGTTCATGCATGTATATAGCGTAGATAAGCAAAACTACAGAGTTGTGCTAAAATGACTAAAGAACGAAGCTAAACAAACGTCACCACAGTCAAGAACTAGAGGGCAATCCAGAGGAACTGTGTTCAAACAAAGCTCCTATCCACCATAATCATGAGACAATGCAAAAATGCTTGCAAGGGACTATGCCATCTTAAGACAGCAAGTCGTTTCGGTGTAGGAGAAAGAACATAGGGATATTGAGGGCGACTGAAGAGAGAGAGAGAGAAAGAGAGAGAGCAAAGGCTATGCACCTGAGTAGTCGCCATCACGTACAAAGAAACTACATAGTTCGTTGAGTTTAGAGGGGGATGGAGTAGAGGCAGAGCTTAGGAGGAGAGGGTGTAGATGTAGAGCATAGAAGTAGTAGTCGCGACAGATGTAGATGGAGCCGACAAGTGGACGTAGTAGGAAGCTTAGGTAGTGGGAGCTAGGTAGGAGGATTGTTAAATAGGCAAGGTGCCACCGAGAAAAATAAAGGCACCTCTTAGAGTAGGTATGCCACTTGTTCTTCCCTCATCCAAAAAAAATCGTCACGTAGGCATTTTTTAAACTAAACATGTTTAGCATTTCCAATAAGGCTAGGTATAATGTGGAAAGTTTACACATATTACTAAAATAAAGTTTAAAGGACTCAATAATTCATAGGAACTATATAAGATAACTTAAAAATTCAATAGTTACATTAACAAGATAACTTAATCAGTGTTGCAATGTACTACTTGACATATCATCAAGGTACGCACTAGGGTAAGTGTGACTATAATCATAAATTGAGGATATTAAAAAAAGGGGGGTAGATTGATACCACATAGCAATGATAAACTATTACATCTTCCAAAGCTTAGAAGGTACCAATAAATTCAAAGGTCATTGGAAAAGTTGCCCATTACATCAAAGTTTACATAGAGACCATTGTCAATATGATGTATTCTAGGTGAGTTGCATCAAACAAAGCAATATATCAGTTTTTGACAAATATAAAGGGTGCTAGTGTGTGAGTGTGTATGTTGAGAGCAATTAATAGGGGTGTGTGTGTGTGTGTGTGTTGGGGGGACGAGGTAGAGGGCTGTTTAAGCTCACAAGTGTCAAAATATATGAGATAATGAAAGTGTGTGTGTGTAGACAATTCGATATCCCATCACACTAATGAGCCATACATTTAATTCAAAGTAGTATAATTAAGACACAATTATTAATAGAAAAATGAGGAGTGAAAAGTGACATCATTTTAATCAATATTTGATTATATAAAAAAAAGGGGGGGAAATAATATTTGAATAAAGAAAAGACAGATTAAGAGAATAATCTAGATAATAACAAAGGAATAGCAATAGTGTAGCTAGGGTAATTGCATCCTTGATGCCAATTATTCGAGGAGGAAGGAACTATACTTGCCACAACCAACCAGACAATAATCAAAGTTAGAACTTAAATGATCATTGAATGGGTGATAGGTATCCAAACATTCCTCCCACGCTTGTTATTGTTGTCACGAATAATATCAATCCATAACACACCACAACTACACAGGAAAGCAATCACTTTTGACTTCTCATTACTGCAAGCTCAAAACAAGCTAAAAAGAGAAACTCATGCTCCCTTTACATTCATGCGATGTGCAAAGATGCTGATACTGGAAGAAGAGCACTGGTCACAAATACAAAGAAACTCCTATTCCCTTTCAATTCCTGCAACCTGCAGAGAAGCTGACACCGAAACAAGAGTAATGGTCACAAATACGATTGCTAAACTTACAGCAACTACATATATTCAATGACATAATGTGAAAGAGATAGAACAACCCTGGCAAGACCATCTACATATTTCTAATAGGAGGAGATGGAACCGGTAAAACAACTATCGTGCATGCTCTCAATCAAGATCTCATCCCTAAATAGCTCTTTAGCCAAAAGGGGAAGTTTAACCAACTTTGTAGTACCACCTTTACTCTTGTAGAGATAGTTAATGAAGAGAGTGTAACCTAAAGCTGCAATCAAGCTCTAGAAGCAGTCATCTTGGCCACATTAACTTTGGAAGAGAATAAATTTTGGCCTCGTCTCTAGTAATCTTGATCAACCACATTTAGGCTAGTTTTAGACTAAATTCAGATGGGGACAGATAGTACACTCAATCCCTTTGGGTGTTTGTTGAGGCTAGCAATTACCTATCCATGTACAGTTGCACTTAACAATAGTAAAACAATCAACTACCATGGATCATGACAACTCTGTCACCCAAAGTTGCACTTCAAGTGGCTACTATGAATCATGACCCATTGCCAATAGTCCAAACAAAGACAACCACACCCCGTGTTATTCATATACGATAGCCATCACCACATCATACATAGCCTAGGAAATTGAGCCTACTCTAATACCATGTTGTAGCTCATAGAACATGCCAGCTCTGCCCTCACTAAAAGCCGATGGCTGAGAGAGAGAGAGAGAGAGAGAGAGAGAGAGAGAGATCTCAATCCTCCATTATATTCAAGGCTTTCAAGGTTCTCATGTTGCGTGTGGGATTAGTCAAGCCACAACTTCACATGTCAAACAAAATCACAAGGACCCCTTCATCCACTAGGCATTTAACCATACAAGCCACACAAGCAGCTACACCAAGGGTGGTCACTCATTCTCAGCAAATAAGTGCAACACATTTGTTGGAAGCTATCAAATACCACAGTTGCACCTACCTTCTATGCAACAAGGGCACATACCAATGGAGCCTATGCACAGTTCATGTGGTTCTATAGTAGGGATGTGACACACATTTAGACTCCAAATTAGAGCATTAGCCCCATACCCAGCCCATATCCTTGAAATGGTCTATCACAAGTGGAATTAACATCATATAGCTAGAGGCAGGTGTATTGATGGTTGGAGATAAACTTTAGAGACATCAAAGAATGGTGGGACATAAGTCCCTGCTCCTAAGTCACATGTAAATGATGTTCATTTGGCCTCAGTTCCCAACTGCAATAATGAGCAAGATGGACAGTGGAAAAAATACATGAATTGTTTGCACATTGTCTTTAAGATGGATGGTCCTCACCAAGAAAGTGGTCGATGAGATAAAGAATGAGGTGTTTGTTATTGAATCTATGGAAGACTCGTTGCATGCAATGGAATATGACATGCACATATGTGCAAGGCCTATGTGTACGTGCCTAGACTTTAAAAAATGGATGTAAGCCATAAAACCATACCTAGCATGCAAATACATCCACTTCATGTTTTTAAGAGTAGCAGGTCTTTATCAAAATGAGCACATGTTAATTCATCACCATGTGCTCTCCATGACGAAGGTGGTTATGGTGCTATCTAGTGAGTAGACTTACCCATGACTATGTGTGTATGATAATGTAAAATCACAACGTAATTCAAGGAGGATTTTTTGTATATCAAGGTGTGATGACTTGGTTATTTATGCAAGGCTTCATAGTCTAATATCTCAAAAAATTATAAGTTCTCTTATAATATCTGGGCACATGACTATATACTATGATAATATAAAATCACAATGTAATTCAAGGATACTTTTTGGTATGTGGAGGCATGACTTGATTATTTATGCAAGGCTCCATCGTCTAATATCTCCAAAAATTATAGTTCTCTTGAGTTTCAATTTCTAGTCTACTTTGTAGTCATTCACGCATGAAGGTTGCTTATTGTGCTTTCTTCTTGAGTAGTGGTAGGCTTATTTTCTACAAGAATCCATAATTATTCATGCATGAAGGTTGATTATTGTGCTTTTTTCTTGTAGTGGTCGGCTTATTTTATGCAAGACTCCATAGTCTTATCTCAAAATATTATCAGTTCTTTCAAGTTTCAATTTCAACTAAAAATATATATTTGAGTTGTTTATTTTGAGTGTATGGGTAAGCTTCATGCCAAACCTTAAATGCAAAGGTACACAAAGGAGTGACTTAATATAAAAATGTGTTTGGAAGAGAGGGCAAAGAGAGGGGGATAGTCTAAGAGAGTACCATAGTGCAATAACATTGGCAAGTAAGACTAATAATTTCCTTATGGGATGTGACACACACACATATAGATAGATAGAGAGAGAGAGAGAGAGAGAGAGAGAGGAATAATAATGACAAGAAATACTACTCTTTTTTTTTGTTGGAATTTGTGTGCCTTTGGGGCTTTAATGTGGTCCTAATTCCCCTTGTGGTACCTTGAAACAATTAGATTTTGGAGGGGTAAAAGGGCCCTCTTTGTGTGTAGTGGACATGCTTACATTTGAGGATTGAAATTTGATATATAATGGTGTCTTATGGAAATCCTTGGATATCTAATGGTGTCTTATGGATTGAAATTTGATATATAATGGTGTCTTATGTAAATCCTTGGATATATAACGATAGTTTAAGGCCCTCTCAAAAGTCTCATCAGGACTTAGAGAGGTTGATGCATGGCTAGGAGGCAGAGAGATGGGATCTCCGATGCTTTGCATTTCCTTAGGACAAGTGGTGGCAATGGATTGGCTGTCGACAATTGGTATCAGATCTTAAGAGTGTGGGCTATGCTTAAGGGCTTTGTTGCTTCATTTTGTCTTTTCTCTTTGTTTGCAACATGAAATGCATGCGATTGTTTGATCTTTGTAAATAGACGAGTCATTTAACACAAGTGTTTGGTCTCTATCGTGGGTATGCAATATGCAGCATCTTTATATGCTTGGCTTCACTGTCTCTTCCTCATATGTTTGTGCTATGCAATTATTTATTGCATCGATACACACTCTTCTCATTGTCTATAGGTGGCAAGATGGCTTTTGGGATTGGAAGAGTAGCCCATGTAGCTTATATGGTTCTAACTTGGTAGAGATACTGCAAAGATCGTTACTCTGCTGCACTGTGAATGAGTGCATACGTTGCTTCTCTTTGCGTCTTTCTCTTCAGGACCATATGCATGCGAGTCATTTAGTTTAAAGTGTCACTTTTCTTTGGGTCTTTCTCTTTAAGACCAAATGCATGCGAGTATTTTTTGTTTTGAGCCATTAGTATAAGTCGAAAGCCCTCTCTTTGGAATGAAACTTTTTGACTTTTTTGGAGTCTAATGAGCATACCATGAAATAGATGCTAGTAGTTCTCTTCCTTCTTGAATCACGTCGTTTTCTAACCTTTTCCATCTATCTTATTGGATTTATCGAAATGATTTGCATTTGATACTTGATCGAAATCCATCTCCTGCAACATATGTGCAAGTGATCATGTGAATGAAATCTCGGTCTGTTCATTTTTTGGCTTTGACGTATTCTTCCAAAGAAGCATTGCACCTGCTAGTCTTTTTTTAGAGCCACAGATGATAGTTCTGTGCATGCCTTCGCATGTTGGGGAGTCATGGGAGAGAAGAGATGCATCATGACAAGAGTTGAGAACACACAAGAGAAGACCAAAATGTGTGTTCTATTGATTGTGAGAGAGAAGCCTCTCATTTATAGAGTGGGATAGAGGTGTCCTAGATCATAGGCACCTCTCCTACATCAAAGGCAGTCAGCCCTACAATATAGTAGGGACTTCCTAAATCTTTGTTACCTCCTCAAGAGGGCACGTTGTACTACATCACCACTATGTGTCATGGTCCTAGACACCTCATAGCACTAAGTGTGCTATACTACACACACACACACACACATGTGACTACTAGATGCACACGTGCACCTGAGAGCAAGTCCTTGATCATAAATGTCCCAACATACCCCCCCTCAAGCTCCCCTCATGGGTTTGCCTCATGCTATGTCAAAAATACATCTAGTCACATAGTTTCACATGCCATATCATGGTGGGTCAAGGATAAATCTATGTCTAGGATCACATGCTAGCAAGGGTGCCCAAGGGTTGAGGTTCACAAAAAATCGGATAGACCCACCCAAATGGTTATCCCCCTTGCATGTACAAGGATTAATCTTAGGCCTTTGTGTGGACCTAGTTTTTCGTCTGCAAGAGGTACCATGGAGGCAAACACATATCACATGGGCTACATCATATGGTGACTAGAGGTGATTTACAAAGACTATCAGGACTAAAACACATAACCATAACATTCTCTTCTCATCCACTAAAGCATTTGAGCTCAAAATTCATGAGGAGCTTCTTCATAGTGTCGCCCAACTTCAACTAGGAGGGCTAGTCAAAATTATGACTCTACTGCCCGAATTTTGAAAAAGCGTGTCAGACATAGAACGCATTGGTACGGGCAGTAGGAGGACAACTCTATGCCAAGCTTAAAGCTAGAGGTGTGTCCTAATGAGATGGTTCTTTGGCCCAGAGGGCTTGGAGAATGGTCGTCCAGGTGAAGAGTATAAGATCTCACAAGAATTTTCAAGAAAGAGGCAAAATTGGAGGGAAGGGTGCAGAGGTGAGGAAGAAGATGATGATGTGGCAAACTAGGAGGCTAATGAGTTTCTATACTACAACTCTGATACCACATGTTAGGGCGTTGTGGAAGAGAAGAGATGCATCATGACAAGGGTTGAGAATACAAGAGAAGACCAAAATGTGTGTTCTATTGATTGAGAGAGAAGCCTCTCATTTATAGAGTGGGAGAGAGGATGTCCTAGAACATAGGCACCTCTCCTACATCAAAGGAAATCATGCCTACATCATAGGGACTTCTAACATCTTTGGCATCTCCTCAAGAGGGTGCCTTATATTGCATCACCACCTGTGTCATGATCCTAGAAACCTCATAGCACTAAGTGTGCTATACTACACGCACACACACACACACAAACATGTGATAGTTAGATGCACACATGAACCTTAGAGCAAGCCCTTGATCACAAATGTCCCAACATCGTGGTCTTCCCATTCTCCATGTGAATGGCAGTCATTTGACATAGAATGCATCTTTTGGTTATTGTAGAAGGCGAATCCTCTGTCTCTTTTGGTTGCTTGCTTCGATTGACGTCTCTGCTTGCTTTTGTTCATTGTCTTTCTAAAATTTCAAGACTATCTAGGTTGGTATTTGACTATAGGTACTTTGAATGCATACTGTGGCTTTCATTGTGTGTTTTTTGCTACGTTATTTTGGTGACCTCTATGCCAATGAGATGTTCAGAATGCTATTCATTCAGGAATTGAGCCACTGCATTCATGGAAGTAGTTGTATGTACCTACTTTAGAAAGATTGTGGTGTGCCTTATTTATGTTTCTAAGTAGATCTTACAGCAGTGACCATGTTTTTGCATTCTTTTACATGTGCTTCTCTATGTTTTCTCCTATAACTTGGTGATAGAAGTTTGTTTTGAGTTGCACTTTTCCTGAATCCAATCATAATTGAATGTGTTTGAAGGTTGTAGAAAATAGTTTCATAACTATGTTACTTTTGTAAATAAGTCATTTGACTTTTTAGACAATAGTTTTCACTTTGCTTTTACTTTAATTTTGTAACTAAGTCATTTGAGTTTTTAAACAATAGTTTTCACTTTGCTTTTTCTTTCTTGGGAATAAAATTGGACATTTACTTTTGCTTTTCTAGTAACCACAATAGAGAAAAATGAGAAGACTTATGTGGGTGAATTTTGTAAAAGAGACTCTACAATTTCCTCATCATGCTGTTAGGAAATGCAATTTGTTTCTTGCATAAAACTTATTTCTACTAATTCAAAAAAACAGTTCAAGAAAATTTCAAGGAAAAGGCATTGTGAATTGTCTATGCAACATGATTTGTATATGTTTGCTATGTAATTCAAGGGATAAAAATGAGGAATAAGTGCGTTATCTTGTAGAAAAGTTCCTTTCTAGATTGAAAATAGAAAAAACATTTTCTATTATGTCTTCGGAAAAAACAAAAGAGTTTCTATTTGCTCAGTTCAGCGTATTTGCTATTAGTATTGCCATAAAAGAATAAGAAGTCTCGTATTATGTAACAAGTCGTTAGGAGATGGAGAAATGAGTGTTGAAAATCTGTGCAGAAGTTTACCTATTCAAAAATCCAAGTGGTTTCCATTTGTTGAGTTATGTATATGCACTCTAATTGTCTTCATAAAAGAATAAGGAATGATGTCTTGCATAACACCTCATGAAGTGATAGAGAAATAAGTGTCAGGATGTTGTGATGAGCTTCTCTTAGACTTCCTAGTGGAAGGAAGGAAGTCAAATAAAAGTAGATGTTAGCCTAAAACTCTTTGTATCCACATATTGCTTGCAGTTTACTTTTTTATGGAAGATCAAACACGTCAAGATGGCATGGCAACAAAGAAATTAAAAACCTTTGATGATGTCCAGCCACCATGGATTTAATAAATGGTAACCCTTTTAGTGAAATATAAAATACTTACTTTGAATTTCTTACCTCGAATCTTAAGCTTGCTTACGAATTTCCAAAACTTACACTTAGACACTCTTGCTCCTGGATTCCGATAAGCTCTTGAGCACCCCTCCACCTAAGAGCAATCCAAGATCTTGTATCATAGCTCCAACGTGAGAGTCTAGCTCACCAATAACTCCTAAAAATACCCTTTTGAGTTGATGAGCTTCAAATAGACATTCATTGTACCCTGCCTATAGGAGGGTTGTCAAATTCACAGTTGCATACAAACAAAAGCACGCTGCAATCAAAGAAGGTTGAAACTTGCAATTTTCAATTGCAATAAGTAAAACCTTACTTGAAAATACCCTTTTGAGTTGATGAGCTTCAAATAGACATTCATTGTACCTTGGCTATAGGAGGCTTATCAAATTCACAATTGCATACAAACAAAAGCACGTTGCAATAAAAGAAGGTTGAAACTAGCAATTTTCAATTGCAATAAGTAAAACCTTAACAAAGCTTTGATTCCTTATCCACTAAGACTTTGAATGAATGGACGACATGAAAAATATACTGCAGAATCTACCATCGTCTACCATTGTTCCTTCTAAATTGGACTTCAACTAACCTTCTACCAACAGAGCTATTGTTGTGCATCTAGCCTCTACAATTTGTTAAAGTATTTCCAATTTTAGAAAAAAATTAGCTTTCTAATGGTATTCTCAGATTTGCATTCGAGGGCAAAGACTTGGTCAAATATGACACGTTTCGTGCAATAGAAGGTCCTTGGCCCAAACTTTAAAAAAAAAAAAAAACCTTGGCCCAAACTTTTGAAAGTTGACCTTATTGATCGGAGGGTTGAAGAGACTATGCAAATACTAATGTACAATTCATATTTAATCCCCATGGTGTAGCAACATATTGCACCTCCCACCTTGCACATGACTAAAGTGGATACAACCACAACAAAGTACTAAAAGAGGCCTTTGACTACAACGTAAAAACAAACTTGGTACAATCAACCGTCTACAAAAGATTGGTAGCACATTGATAAACGCTCAAGAATTAAGCTCCCAATAGGTTGCCTATATTGCGCTTTCTTTGCCAATAACAAGTTCCTCCAAACAATTCGCCTTCAATAGAAGATAGAACTATTAAAAACGAAAGCAGCTTTGCCATGACACTGACATATTCTTTAAGGACATCATTCAAAAGTATTCCAAACATCAACAAGCATTATGAGAAATTTGCTTGGCCGAATACACAAGTGAAGATGAAGAAGGAAGAGAGAACATGATTCGTGGACTCAACCAACACAAAGACCCATATCACTTCTACCATGAGAACTTTTTGCTCTATATCCCCTTCAAAATATTTGAGAGCACACTGATGGCAACAGACAAACATGGGCGGACGTATATCATGAGCATACAACAATCATCAAAGAAAATAAAGACAAGTTCACCAAGACAATACTTCAAACGACTAAAAGTAGCTACTCACTGGAAACATCAAGAACATCATCATCTAACCATTATAGCTATGACATCGGGGCAAAAATAACACAACCCAGAAGCTAGCCAATTCACAAGCATCCTTCTCACAAAACATACAAACTAATGCCAAACAAAGATTACCATGACACAAGCCAGAAACTAAATCAAGAGCAACAACTCCTGCACGATGACATCATGCTTTGCAAGATACCGAACACAATAGAAGTGACTCATCTTTTCCTCAATGGAGGTGCTGGCATCGGTAAAACATTTACCTTGCACAAGCAATAGTACAAGGGTTACTCCACAACTATGCACGAGCAATTCATTCCAACATTGACTTGCCAAGCGCATTGGTGATGGCATACATAGGCAGGGCCGCATTTGATGCAGGTGGGACAACGATCCATTCGGCTCTACACCTACCACTCGCAACTCATTCAACCAAAAATCTCACCGGCGAAAACCTCGACAATCTTAGTAGTCATCTTCGATGAAGCGTCTCTAATTGGCCAAAGAATGCTGAACTTGATCGATACAAGACTCCGATCAATGAAACACAATCATTCAAAGCCATTTGGTGGATTAGATGCCATATTATGAGGTGCTTTGTGCCAGGCAAAAGCCCAATTAGAGATTATTGGAAATTCAAGAAGCCTAGGACATCAACTAGCCTATTCTAACTCTCGTATTAGGAAGAGAAGGTTTGATGCTATGGACTAAGAACAATAATGCGAAAAAAGGGAAAAAAATTCATAGAAACATTGAACAAAATTAGAGCTGCACAATATGACAACAATGACTAACAATACCTAAACGACACTTTCCTATGATGGACGCCACCTTACACCAATAGTGCTCATCTCTTCTACACGAATGCATAGAAAGAGAACCACTACTAGCACGTCTTCGAGAGCCTGCCTCGACTTCTCCATGCAATTGACAAAAAAAAGCAAGACATGTAGCAAACAAGCTAAAGCCCCTACAAACCCTCAAGCAACGGTTGGCTTGCACATGACTCTAGTGCTGAAACAAGGAATGATAATTGAGATCTAGAGTGGTGATGGCACGTTCCAGTAAGCTAGCATTAAAATCAACACTTGTACATCGACGAATTCCTGCCAAGATGGATACTAGATCACAAAAGAATTCCTAGTTGGCAAGAACACTCTAAATATAATAACAATGAAGCAATTCCCAAGACAACCTGCCAATGCAAGAACAATACATAGATCACAAGGATTAACAATGTCAAGTGTGACTTTCGACCCACAATGTCAAGTGTGACTTTCGACCCACAGAACATACGAACCCACAGCCTAACATACATAGCCCTCTCTCGCATTTCCTCCATCAAAAACCTTTTCTAACTCAACAGACTAGGAAGGAAACATATTAAGGTTGACACCGAAGTCTTGCAAGAACTCACTTGCATGTAGACAGACACAACTTATCAATATACAACAACACCCACACTATCATTGAGTCCCTTAGTATAGTTTTGCTGAACGCACACCTACTTGACATTCTGCAGGACATGAATATAATGGCTGCTGACATCCTATACCTCCAAGAAACAAAATAACGGCCGTTAAGTAGTGCAAATTTAGACAACTTTGATGAGCTATCCTGCTATATGGGCCTTCATTTTGCAGAAGAAGACACAAACACTGATCACACATAGTACTAGTGCACAAAACAATGTTGAGGTGATAAGCGCAACTTTTTAAAATGAAACACACAGCAAACTACACATAATAGCAGCTTACAAATTGCCCAAGGCAAACACCTGACACTTCGTAGAAAAGCCACAACACATTCTAACAACAATAGGTACCAACACTCCACTCATCATACTTGAATTCATTGGCTAAAAGCAACGAACACATTGAACATCCTCAACAACGCCCTTCGACAAGCATCATGCGCCCAAATAATCAACCACAGTTTACCAGTCAGTGCTAGATCACATTTAGACCAACATCAAAGACCAATTAACAATATTAGGAACGAAATATTGCTACTAGTTAGACCACTCTAGCACCTACATTCTTCTCCCAAAGAACATGCACTACTAAATGCAACTTCTTCGCCAATGGCAACAGCATCTTCCAATCTTGTCATGGATCATAGCAAGCGATGCACCAATATGATCGAGGGAGACCTTCGCCTCAACTTCACATCTCCGAGACGCTTACACACGGCTTCCCTCACTTCTCACCATCCCACAGTCATTCACATAACGAACCGAGGTAGCATGTAACTCCCAAATTTTTGATGTTGTATGCGCACCATAGTGCAAGCCTTGCAGTTTAGCAACTCTAGTAGTACGTCATTCTCCAACAAAAGAATTTCCCTTTTTCCACGTTTTTCACCTTGTTAAAGACCCTAAGGGGACGGTATGTGTAAAGTGAACTTGAAGGGAGGGCAAAATCCTTGGCGGCAAACCCTCACAGAGATCTTATATGATATATGGTTTTCATGTCTGGGGTTTAAGCTAAGCCCTCAGCGAGTCCAAGTTGCCTGGTGTTGGAGGCGTATTTTTGCTCTAGCGCCACCATTCTAGGGTTTCCTGTCCTTCCATTCCTCTTCGCTCTCCGCGGGCGCAGCTATGGAGTTTTGGGGTACTTCTCGTCCTCTATTTACTTCTCTGCACTGTTTGCTCTCTTGCCCCCAATCGTCGCTCTCCCTCCTCCCTCTCTTTGTAGTAGTAGTCGTAACTCGCATTGAGCAGTCGCCCTCTTTGAACGCGCTGGCAGTCAGTTTTCGCGTCGATTAGTCGGTTATTTCTACCACTCGTGGAAATCTTTTACGTACATAGCTTTTAGCTAGCGATGAACTTAACTCTGTTTCAGGAGACGTAGCTGTACCTTTGAAGGTATCCGGTGCGGTCTTCGTTCTTTTAGTCAACTGCCTCTATGGTGTTGTCGTAGATTGCGAACAACTTTCTAGCTGTCGCATGTGTATGGTGTTGCATTAACTGTGGCTAATAGTGGTATCCTTTCTCTCGTTCCGTTTTAAGACAATATGTTTCAACTTCCAGACTTGCGGGAGGTTTGCTCTTCAGCATTTTTATGTGGGTGAAAAACCTGAGTCAAAAGGATATTTTTATCAGCTATACTGCTTTTTGCTTTACTTCCGACAATTATGCTTTGTATTTGACGCCCCGCGTTTTGCTTTGAATGTTGCTAAGCTATGTGCGTTGTTTAAGAATAAAATGTGCAACGCCGTAATAAGTTGTGAATGGATATGCCCTTATTAATACGTATGTACATTCCGTCTCTTGATAAGTTCATAAATAGTGGCTTACTCGTATATTGTCACTCTTGCATTTTTTATGTGTTAGTTGGGATGAAAGAGTAGTTTATTGAGTACGTTTCTTTTTGTGACTTTTTGTGACTTTTTATTCAGCCTTAAAAGTTTCAAACTTGATCCAAGGCCAGAATTCCTTCAAAGGCTCAACTGTTTATTCTCCTATTGTTTCTTTTTGTGATTTTTTCATCCTTAAAAGTTTCCAACGTCATCATCCAAGGCTAGTATTCCTTAAAAGGCTCAATCCTTTGTTGTCCTCTTCATTGAATCAAATTGCAATAGGTGTGCATGACGTTGCATAACTATAGAGACCTCACGCAAGTAGTTAAGTTATATATTGTATTTGAATTGTTGGTTACTCTTAATATTTGCTCGATAAGGTTAGTCTTCTTGATCTTGTAAGAGGATGAATTGGTTTGGTTGCAACTTAGGATTTATAAAAGTGTAGTTGATCGGTTATAGCTGGCGCCTCCCAAGTTGCGGCCTGCTGGTATTGTGATAATTTTTTCTATCTTAAATGGTGTGTTGCCCTATCAGCTAGATTTAGATTTAGATGCTCATTGGGGAGAGACTAAAATGAAAACGTTTAGACTTCACAAGCAGTTGTAGCTTGATTGAAGAGAATTTGGACTACCTTTTGATTAGCCTTCTCCTTTAGTGCTAGCCTTCGTCATGGCTGAGTCTGCCCTTCACCTCTGGAGTGCCGACAGAAACTCAGTAGTTTTGAAGCAAAGTAAATAGAAAAAAGCATCTCCATTATCTTACCAAGGTCACAACCCCCAATCAGCTATTTTGTGTATCTCTGCATCAGCAATAGACATGGATTAGTCTCCTGTACCAGGAGTAGGTATTTAAATGGCGTTTCTTGGAGTCTGTGCAGTGAGTCAATGATACTGGGACTGATTTTAACTCGGTTTAACATTTAAAATAGGAAGAACTGTACAATGCGTGGAAGGCATGATTTTTAAACTTATTCTTAATTTCAGATTGTTCCTAGTTTGTAGTCAATGGATGCTGCCGTGAAGTGCTGGATCAATTTCTGCTTTTGTGTGCCTTAGTTCTGATTTTATTTTGAAGTTATTGGACGTTCGGAACATTGTATTGTTATTATACTTTTTTCTAAGGTTTTATCATTCACTAGGCTAAGTACTTTACATTCTCTTAATTTGGAAACATGTCCCTGTTTTCTCCATTTCGGTTGTGCTCCAGGCATGGGACTGTTCTCTGAATTGTGGGTGTCTTATACGTGATCTTTTCCTGGTACTATGTTGTTGCAGGTGTAGAGGTACCAAGTGGGAAGCCTTTGTCTTGTGACCCTGGGGAAGAGTCTTATGTGCACATATCTCAGGTTTTTGTATTAAACCGTTTTCTAGAAGTTCCAACTACTGAAAAACCAAATGTGCATTAGAATCTGAACCGTTTTTGCTTTTTAAACAAGGTTGCAAGCTTTTGAAACTGTGCCAGCATTCCTTTTGTAAAGTCCAAGTTAAAACTGTATAGGCAGATCATTTTAACATCTAAATGTCGTAGGATTAGTGTAGAATCAAGATTAGAGATCTGGTATGCAGGTTTAGAGATTTGGCATACTTGAAGGTCCAACCTGCCTTTTGCAAAATGTGCTTGTAATCTGTTAATTAAGTTATTTAAAAGATTGCAGTGAGCTGTAATATTGCTATGATGCCAAACGTGTCCCCATCAGATATAGGGTGTGTAAATGTAGGAAACATCCTTCAGCAACTTCTGTCTTAGAATCCATGTATGGGTTTGGTAAACTAAGAAATGCTTGTTCCTTTCAAACATATTCAGGGATTTAAAGTTTCCAGTTAAGTCTTTTATTTGGTGATGGGAAATGTTCTGTGATATTTAGGTACCTATAATGCCAACCTAACCACACTGGGCTGTAGGCTGTGCATATCCTTGAAAGTTCTCTTACGTACTTCTATGTTTTGGAAGGGTCAAACCTTGAGCAGATAGACTTGTACATGATTGTTACTTTGTTAGGATCTCCCATGAGATCATGCTTGTTTTCAACAAGTTAAATAGGCATTTTAACTAAGTAGATAAATTAATCCTCCCTCCACTGCCTCTTCTCCCTGCCTTCCTTCCCCACTCTGCCTGCTCCTGCTGTCTCAGCTCCTCCCCTCTCGCCGTCACCTCCCCGTACCACTCGTCCCCCCTGCTCATCGCCTTCTTGCTTGCCCCCCCCCCTTTTGTCCCCTTCCCTGTCTCCGTCTGCCCCCAGGTGCCTCCCTCCTCTTTTCTCCTCTTTCTCCTTCACCCTCCCAATTTCCCCCGTTCCCACTCAGCGCTTCCTCCCTCGCCATTCCATTTGTCCCCTCCTCTCCCTCCTCACTCTCCCGTCCTCAGCGCTGTCTCCCTCTCCTTATCATGTCCCCCCCCAACTCAGCGCCTCCCCCCTCGCCATCTCCCCCCTCGACATTGCCTTTGCCTCCCCTCTCCCCTCCTTACTGTTACCCCCCCCCCTGCCTGCCCCCCTTCTCCCTCGGCATTGCCTCTCCCCTCCCCTGCCCGCCTCGCCATCAGCTCTCGCTCCCTCCTACTCAGCTTGTATCCCAATCTGCATTCCCACCCCTCCCATTTCCTCTCCTCTCCCATTCTCCCCCCTCTGCCATTTCCCTCCTATACCCCTGCTTCCCCTCCTGCCCTCCTTCCTCCTTCCCTGTTGCCTTTTCGTTGTGATCATGGTAGGCGGATTTTTCTTCATTAGTGGACATTAGGTGATGTTAGTGTAGTTTATATACTTTAGTTCAGTCTAGTTATTAAGCTATGTGCAAAGCTTAACATGGATTAATGTGAATTTTCAAGATGTAGATTTACTTGTTTTTTTGTCATGGCTTTTTTCTATGCATGTTGTGCTATCAGAGCTCTAGATTGAGAGTTATGGATGTTGCAAGAACTGTACCCATTATGTACACACATACAAAACCTTTGCAGGACATATTGAAGAATATCCATTATCTATGCACACATATGCAAAATCATTAAAGGACATTTTTTTTGGAGAAAGTGCGTTATTGGGAAACATGCTAGTGTCTTTTCTATACACAGGGCCTTGTTATTTGTCATTCATTGTATTGCCTCTTTCATGTAGTGTCTGTCCAAGGTAGCTGTTCCAATGAAGTAGAATGATATAGCTGCCTATCTGTAAAGGCATGTAGCTTGTCCAGCAAGGTTAATGCATGAAGTCTAACATGAATTTAGTCCATCAAGGTTAAGATCAGAAAGTTCTAGGGTGGAAGATCCTTGCTTTTTTCTAAGAACAGAGTTGTTGTAATTTAGCAATATGTTGGCCGGTAGGATGAGTAGAAAGTCATGTCAATGGCTAGGTATGGGTATTTTTTTAGTGGCCAAACGTTCAGAACTCTAGAGGGTGAGAGGATTTTTGGCTGTCCATGGTGGGAATGTGCGCATTGGGTACTTTACTGTTTTCCACTTTGAAAAAACTTGCCCCATTCTATTCTAATTTCTAACTAAGTTTATATTTTTTGGTTTCTTGTGAGCATTTTTTTGACTACTGAATTGTATGTGTGTGTTCCTGTTGCAAAAGAGGATAATTTTGTAATTCACTGGGTACACTTTTTCCTAGTAGACCTGTGCTTCCCACTCCAAGGGCTATAGAATTTACTATTTTGTGTTTGGCTTATGCAGGCTGCTCTTGGAGAGAATAAGAGTGGGAAAGGAAACGACCGAGTAGTTTTGAAAGTGAAAGTTGGAAAGACAGAAGTGATTGTTGGAACTTTGTCACAGGGAAGGTGTGATCAGACTCCACTGGACCTAATATTCGACAAGGAATTTGTTCTGTTCCATAATAGTACTGCCTCTAGTGTGTACTTTTGTGGTTACAAAACAGATGCTGTCAAAGATGACGAATATCCTTGCTAATTGTACATGGAAACTTGCCCTTACTGGCTTCCTTGCAAGCTTTTCCTTGGTTACCTCCTTTGTTGCCTTGGTCCTGCCTGTGTCTGTTTAGAAAACTTTGCCTATCAAAGAATAGGTATGCTGAAACCTTACTCCTTGCTATTTCCTCTCTCTGCCCTTCTATGGTCATCTCTCTAGGCCACTGCTCTGGGTCCTGTACCAATGGATTCCTGGGTGATTGCTGACTTGCTTCTTGCCCTTTTAAACTTTTTGAGCTGTTTGTAATGCTTTAGAGCTTCTGGGTTCCTCGCAAGTCCTTAACTTGTTGATGTGCAGCACAATGTTTCCTGATGAAGAACCTTCAGGTATACACGAAATCAACTGGAATATAATTATCCTGAAGTACTGTTTTGTTTGTATAGCTACATTGCTTCACAATGCTTTAGTAGAATTTTATGATATTCAGTCTTTACATTTTACTGATCCTAGTCATCTGCTGTTCAGAATCAGATGAGGAGGTCCCCCATCCTGTACAAACATCAGCCAAAGAGAATGGTTTGCCCCGTGGCTCTGTCATGCCTTTCTGCTTTTACCTGTGCTGTCCAGGATTACAACTTTGATAACAATGTGTTTTTCTTTGACAGGGAAGCCTGCTGTGAAGTCTGAGACCCCTGGAGCTAAACCAGTAGGCAAAGTAAGCGCACAGAAGGTGGAAGCACTACCAGTGGAGTCAAAGCCTCAACCTGTAAAGGCAAAGCCTGAAGTTAAAGAGAAAAAAGTTGAGGATGAGGAAGATGATGAGGATGATGATGACG
Organism: Dipteris shenzhenensis; assembly: GCF_047967505.1. Classification (NCBI taxonomy): domain Eukaryota; kingdom Viridiplantae; phylum Streptophyta; class Polypodiopsida; order Gleicheniales; family Dipteridaceae; genus Dipteris; species Dipteris shenzhenensis. The sequence goes on along the minus strand of NC_141620.1, from coordinate 9,117,719 downwards.
AAGATGATGAGGATGATGATGAGGATGACGATGAGGATGACGACGACGATGACGAGGAGGATGATGTGAGTAATATGGAGACCTGATCGGGATAACCTGGATTTCTTTACTTGTATCGCGTCGCTGTCCATGTACTTTCTGGCAGGAATGATTGTTTAATAATGAGATTTTATCTTTCCAGTATTGGTTCTGAATGTCGCTCAGGTAATCTTGCAAGTTTCATCGAACGTGCTCATGTTCTGGGCATTAATCTGCATATACTGAATTCAGGAAATGCTAGAGCGATCAAGTGAGGATGATTTAGGGTCTGAGGACGAAGGTGATTCTGAGGAGGATGAGTCTGAAGAGGAGCAGCCAAAGGTATGTTCAGGAAGATGTTTTGTAAGGTGGACCACGTCGGCAAGAAGTCTTTAAATCAAGATATATATACTGCATTTACCCTGAATGCCATTTGTTGTATTTTGCCTGCTCAGTTCTGTGTATAGTATTGCAAATGCAGTATTACAATTCAGTGTACATTGTTGGCAGGCTGCTGGAAAGAAGAGGGTTCTTGATGGGCTTAAGAATACTGGATCTGGGAAGAAGCCCAAGCTCTCAACACCAGTTGGAGCTCTAAAACCAGGTTAGTTTATTCCTTGGAGTAGTGGTGGTGGTTTAATTGTGCTTCCAGCTTATTTGCAATTTCAAAACCTCAAATGTCGGAATTAAAGCTGGTCATTGCTCCTTCTAACTATATGGATTGGGTGTTTCTTGTATCGTCACTCCTGCATTCTCTGTTTATGTTTAGGGGGGAAGATGGATATCAAAACTCCATCAACACCAGCTCCCACCCCCAAGCAACAACAGCAAAGCGCAAAGAAAGATGCTTCTGCAAAGAAGTCAGCTGTTAAAGAAAATGTATGTCTGAAGGCTGAGCCATTTTTTTAAACGTTGCTAGTACTTAAATTGGATTTTCTACGTGGCCTTTTGCACTAAGAATCGTGCATTGTCACAGAGCTCAAAATCTGGTACACCATCCTCTGGACAGAAGCTTGGTCAGTTTACTTGCCAGCCATGCAAAAAGTGAGTTTATTTACCAATGCCATGTAGGATGTTAGGTAATAGGCTGCAAATGAGAGGTTTTTCCAAAAGCTGTCACGGTAGTCTTGCTTGGTACTACTACTGCCTAGACGGAGGTTCTAGGTCAATAGTTGATGTGGTTTGTGCTTAAAGATCTCAAGGTTGAGGGTCTTTCTATATTACTGTTGTGATTGATGTCTTTTGTGATCCTTTTGTGTAGTATGGTATTGTGTTCTTCCTTGCTTTGTATACCAATTCAAAGGTTCTAAGTGCAAGTACCAGCATGTACAAAGTGTTGGTGTAGCAAATTGATTGCTTAGAGTTAAATATCGTCTCAATAGTGAATATATGTAATCTATCACTTTGAAAATTCTGAATTAGGACAATTTCTTGCATTTGTCTCCTTAGACCTACATATTATTTTGGTCTAGGGAAAAATATGAGAATAGAAGTGAATCTTTTCATCTTTTAGTGTGCCCATTCGAGGCTATCATCTTAAAAAATAGAATAAAATATCACATAACACTTGTGGTTGCATGTATGCACACATGCACACGTGTAAAATATGTATAATACCCATATGCATGTGTATGTCTAGAAAGATCTGTAAGAGTAGTATCCTTAGCTTGTCTAAAGGTGATACATATGCACACGTGCATGCATATATATTTATTTCGTACACGTGTACACGTGTGAGAATGAAAAATATGTAATCATCTTTAAAAGACCTCACAAGCCTATCTGAAGCAAAAATACATCCAAAGTTGATTTAACTAAAAGCCATCAAGCGTACAGTAAGATCCTTGTAATGCCAAGTCTTTACAAAGAAGTGACCTTTGTGCAAGGGTACAGTAAGACCTTGGAACTGAACATCACACATGAAATGAGGATATAGATATAGAACTACGGAGTAGTCTGTCTAGAAAGATATGTAAGTGTGGTATCCTTGGTTTCTCTAAAGGTGAAACATATGCATACGTGTATGCTTGTATATGTAGAGCTTGCACGTGTGTGAGAACAAAAAGTATACTACTGTCTTTAAAGACCTCACAAGCCAGCAGGAGGTATCTTACCATGTCGAGAGACGACTCAATAGTGACAGACCTCACATCACATCAAACTTCTCCACCATTAGATAAGTGCCTTCAAAGAGGGACTCTGCAACTACTACTTCTATATCTATATCCCCTTTGTCCAGTTCCAAGATCTTACTGTAGCTATAGTCAACAACCATGGTTTTCTCTTAGCTGACTTGCAAATCCATACTTATTGTAGATTGTCTCGGGTGATTTGATGAATCTCCTCACCTCATTTACAAGGAGGCATCAAGATCTTACTGTAGCTATAGTCAACAACCATGGTTTTCTCTTAGATGACTTGCAAATCCATACTTATTGTAGATCGTCTCGGATGATTTGATGAATCTCCTCACCTCATTTACAAGGAGGCATCAAGTGAGAATTGATATTGCGGTAAATGATCGATGTTCCGTGCCTTGTGAATGAAACCATCTGTATACAGGTTTGTGCATACCAATACTGCTTGTCTCCTCTTTACAAGCTTCATAAATGCTGAGAGCGCAGTTCATTGGCAGTATTTCTGGGTTACATTAGTCCATCCAAGCTGCTTGACTTTGTGCAGATAGTTGATCTAAAATGAGGCTCGTTTGTGTGTAGTCTCACTAAAAACTCTTCATAGTAAAATGTCGTGCATAGTATATCTCTTTCTTTGAATCATGCATGACAGCATGTTGACTTGTAGTCTCAGAATGGGTCCACTCATCCTCTCTGATATTTGTTGCCATAAAATACATGCACATGTAACAGTGAAGATATGGTCTAGCGTGGACCGGTCTCAATTGTTTGCTACATTCACTCTTATGTTTGCTCTCTTAATGTTCTCACTAATGTGAATCTCATGATGATGCCTTTGCCCGAAACTGTTTCTGCCCATGCGAGCAGAGCTTGTATGCATTCCCATTGAGCCCTATGTATGTCTTCATCCTTCCTTTTGGAGATAAAGCGATCCTGTAGCTCACCAATTGCCCCCTCCATTAGCTGCATTTGGCAGCTTGGGCTTGCATACCTTACATGTTCCCTTCCAAAAATTGCAGCTGCATTGCCATTACATGCATTTACTCACTTCGTATTAACATGTTGTTAGTGTGTTTAGGGGGATGGGCATCATTTGTGATGAAAGCATCAATATTGGCTTGCACTTGAAAGTATTCTAGTGCTTGTCCCCAAACAGGGGAGCCGCTCGTTTTTCTCATTCTTATGCACTTGCATAGATGGGCCTCTTTTCGCAAGAGAGTTCCTTGCTTAGCAGAAGTGGCACTTGAAGAAGTGTCCAATTATGTCTCGGATCTGGTGAAAGTTGACAAGAAATTGGTGAGCCTGTAGCTCACTGATTACCCCCTCCATTAGCTGCATTTTGGCAGCTTGGGCTTGCATACCTTAACACTCTTCCTTCAAAAATCTGCAACCTCACTGCCATTGTATGCATTTCCTCATTTCGTATTAACGTGATGTTTTGGTGTGGAGATTTCTCATTTCGTATTAACATGATGTTTTGGTCTGTGGATGGAGAGAGAGAGAGCGAGAGAGAGAGAGAGAGAGAGATGGGGAAGTGAGCTCTCAAATATCTGCAGCCTCAATGCATTTCCTCATTTCGTGTTAACATGAGAGTGTTATCATGAGAGAGAGAGAGAGAGAGAGAGAGAGAGAGAGAGAGAGAGATGGGGAAGTGAGCTCTCAAATATTTGCAGCCTCAATGCATTTCCTCATTTCGTGTTAACATGAGAGAGAGAGAGAGAGAGAGAGAGAGAGAGAGGGAGGGAGGGAGGGAGGGAGGGAGAGGGAGGTATTGGCAAGTGGCCCTACTCAAGCGAGCAAAGAAGCTTACAAAGACCCCTTGGCCCCTTAATCAATCACTATTTCCACATCAATGGTGAATATCGGCACCAAATCCAGATTCTCATCCCCCTTAATCAATCACTATTTCCACATAAATGGTGAATATCGGTACCAAATCCGGATTTTCTTTGAGAAAGGCTTCCTTCTCATCATCCGCCAGTCTGTACGCCATGTTCGTCGTCTCGGCCAACATAGGTCGTACCGCATCTTCCAAACGTGCCGCCACTCCCATTGTGACCCGCACTTTCTTCTTGCCTCGCCACACAGAGATGACATTTTACTCCCAATTCTGCTTGACCTTTGCTTGCCGCAACCAAGGCCTTCCCAAGAGAATGCTATACTCTGGTGTCGGGGCTTGCATATTGAGTACCACGAATGAGACCACGAAGGAGATGTTCGCCACATCCAAGACCACTTGCCATAAGATTTTGAGTGGTGGAACTCGGTGTTGATCAACCATGCGGACTAAGAACGGCACTGGTTCCCATGACATCCATCCCATTTCTTGGCAGGTCTTCAAGGTGACTATATTGACCCCCAAACCTCCATCTACCAAAACTTGAGCGAAAGTCGAGCCAAAGTCCACCCTTGTGCTTTTACTGACTCTCACCAAAATTCTTACGTCCGTCAGAGGGATGGCCGGTACTAGAGAGGAATCAGCTTGGCACAGATCCACCCCTTATGGCTCCGACTCCGTGTGGAGGGAGTGCAACAATTGCCAGTGAAACCTAGGAACCAAGTTGAGTAATCTACTTAGAATGCATTCCAACCCCGAATCCCTTTGCAAAGAATTTGCCCGTTTCTTGGCTTGGTTAGCCCCAACAAGGGAGCTGCTTTGATAGCCTTCTGGCCGTTCCTCGGTAAGTGAAGTTTGAACTTGCCTTGTGCTATCTCCAACTTTGGTTGGACAATCGGCTCCACGAACTGCACCTTGCGTGCCCCAATGGGCGCCTTTGCGGACTCCGCTAGTTGCATCAAGGGTGGCTCCTCCATCATCAACTCGTGGACTTGTCATCATCCTTGCGCATGTATTGGCCAATCCAACAGCTTGTCACCTTTCTTGAGGGTCGACCCCTGTAGCTTTATACCTGCATGGGTGATTATACTAATCTCCAGGCACATCAACGAGTCATCCTCAACAATGTGCACCATGGAAGTGCTAGGCATTTTCCCTTACATCTTTTGCCGCTCCGTTCATTGTGTTGCCAATCTCATTCCTGAGCATCCAAGCATTCGTCCTGCCAATGGCCTTCGCCCAAGCAAAACTAGGAAGTTTTCGGTCGATTTTGACCACAACCTCCACCGCAGCAGCCCCCGCCTCTTTGGAATGACTGTTGTGGTTGCTCCTTTTGCACAAAAGATGCACTCGGATTTTGTTGTCGACAAATTGCTCTTTGGCCATGCCCATTATAGTGGCATCCCACTGTGTTGTGGGTATTTGTCAAGCAGATCATGCACCAATTCGCATTAAGGGCACACTCGACTGCAGTGCGTTTCTTTAGAAACCCCGTATAGCTGCTTATGCTTGGGCACTGATGACGACATAAGTGTTGCTTTGCTTGCTAGGTATGTCTTCCTTTTGTTTTTCATAAAAGTTTTTGTTTACCTCTTTTTCTTCTCTTTAATTCTCTTTTATTTTCTGTGTTTATCTTTAGAACAACAAAAAAATTAAAATTTGTATGGTTGGACTTATTCTAGTCTTACAAAGGTGTAAATATATATATAGAGAGAGAGAGATAGAGAGAGAGAGAGAGGCTTGTTAATTTGGCATGCACATTCTTTTTGCAGGGCTTTCCAATCAGAATCTGCTCTAAGCCAGCACACCCTTGCAAAGCATAAGTAATGTGCTAGGAGTTTTTGTGAATCTTTTTTTTCTTGTTGAGATTGTTCGCAGATGTACCCTATTAGAGCAATTTGCCTTGGAGAAGTCTGCCAGGCTAATGCAATCTAGTAGTGAAGAGTGCTTTGCCTTGCAGAATGAGGCTTTGCTTGTGGATGGCTTATATGCAGTTTTTCTCCTTAACTTCTGTCATGAGAGAGTTGCAGCCGAGTGAATTACAGCATGTACATGAATCAGCCAAACTTTGTTTTTTTGAAATGCCCTTTCACAAGGTTTCTGAAGTTTTGGGCAGCTTCGAACTGCTGATATTCATATGACATTTCTCTAGGCCTTTATTATTCTCAGCTCAATTTCAAATGTGCCTCTTGATGGATGGAGCCCTGTCAAATTCTGAATCTTTGCTGTATGCTGCAATTCTCATTATGGGATCTGCTTATCAATTATTAACATGAGTAGAATGTATATGTAGGATACATGTGTACTAGCCTAACTGTGCTTATGAAGTATGAAATTGGTCTGGTAAAAGCGTTGTGGTCTAGAAATCAATATTGTACGTACTAGGTTAACCAAGCTGATCATTCAAGAAATTTAATTTTTTGTACAGTGTGTGCCTAGACAAGATTTATTGGATTGACTTTTTACTTCAGGTCAAAGTTTTCCATCCTACTTTTCATGCCAGAAGCTTAAAAGGAATGGAAGTATTAAAGCCAAAAATATGGCCCATATAAGTTGAAAACAGGTTTTTTATACTTTCTTTTACATGTTTAGTACGGTTAGATTTTGACCTAAATCATCAAAGGGTCCAATGCTATAGTGAATCATTAATCAAGGAAGGTTTTACTTTCTTTTTTGATGAAATATTACTTGTAGTGAGATACATATTCTTGATTGAGTAGGGGAAGCTCACATGTTGGACCAAATCCAGAAGTTGTTGACTCCTTGATCGATCATAGACAGATGACCTAATTTGGTTACATTCCAAGCCTTTAAGGCTCACCAAATTTCTTTTGATGGATTACAAATGCCCATGCTTGTATTTTCTAAAAAATTACAAGCGTTTTGAGCTACGCTCTGTGAGTATGCTTTTATATTCTGTAAAATTACAAGCCTTTGTAGTTACGCCTATGAGTATGCTTTCATATTCTGAAAAATCCCGAGCCTTAGTAGTTGAGCTTTTTGAGAATAAATTCCTTTGAATATGGAAGATTCTTGACTCTATATATGATATAATCCTTACCCTTTATACTAAAATGAAATGCAGTTTACAGGTGATTGTTATGAAACAGTCTCGTTGGAAGGTGAGAATAGACTTATCAAAATTATGAGGCTAGTGTACCCTTCTCTACAATTTGAGTACCCATACATGGCCATTAGAGTCAAGAGTGGATGGTATCTAAACCCAAGAGTGGCATAGCACTTGATTTTGTCTCAAACATGCACCTGAATTTGTTAAGTAGATGATCAAACTATTGTCCAACAATAGATTTTAGAAAAGAAATGAAAAATTTGCGTCCATAGAGGGAGTAAAAAGTAACATCATTCTCTATCTTTGAAAGGCTTGTGAGCATACACCCCTATTGTTCTGGTCAGCTCTTGCCAAGTATCTCATTCTCATTCATAGTTGGGGTTGTAATCTCTGTCCTTAAGTGCTCTTAAAATCTTTTGGAAATTGAGCTTGAAACAACTTCAAACCATCCTCTTATAAATCTCAAAATCTAGATCTCAAAAGTAGGAATGATCTTGAGAATTGTTTCTTTGATTAGTCACAACTACAATTGCATACATTGAAAGCCAATCTTTCATCTTGAAAAGTATGATTAGAACAAACACTCAAAAGACAATTCAAAATTTGTACCTTGGACCTTTGGTATTTGTCCCTCTTACATGACATGTACAAAACCTATTCTTGGCCCCCTTCGGTTGCCTCATAGGTGAAAATCCGTCTTGAAATTCAGATTGGTAATAAAGTACATATGGTTCAAGTCAAAGTGCACTTGTCCATCAACTATAAATCATTACTTCATCTTTCCAACAATATATTGTATATAAAGATCCTTGCTAACTTTTACAATAATACTCAAAGAACTTATCTAATTAGTTTTAGATTGGAGGGCATTGTTTGATACTTTCACTATACTAGAATCTTTATTTTTTGAAATTCAAAAAAATAATTAATCTGTTGGTAATTATTGGACTACTTTTCCTTTTTCTTTTTGCAACTTTCCACCCTAAATGCAATTGCTTCTTAGATAACATAATTTTAATAATAAAAACACTTAAGCATTGAAAGAATGTGGTTTAACATGAGGCTTCACATCCCCTTCCTCTTTAATTTACTTCGTGGCTATAGCAAAGGTCTAGGACTTTGTGCACGTAGTTTTTTAGACTTCCCATGTCCTCTTATGTTGCATCATCTATGGATAGACATACCACTTGATGAGGACTTCATGTATCAACTTGTTTTCAAGATGTTTTCACCTACTTGAAAAGAATAGATTGTGGAAACACTCTTAGATTATCGACTCAACTTTTAATGCATGTTATGTACAAAGTTAAACACATACTTTTTCAGCAAGGTCACATGAAATGCAAACTTTTATTTGATGCACAAAATAAGCTCTAATTTGAGGTTCCTAAATTTCTTCAATATCTTGAATGGTCCCTTACACCTCTCTGTTAGTCTTTTATCTTTTGTAAATCTTAAATTGCTTTTGTTACACTTGAGTCTAAACAAGGTGAATATGATTGAGTCTAAACAAGGTGAATCATACTCAACGGGCTTGCCCAACTAGGAGGAGAGAAAGAAGGAAGAGTGAATGACAAAAAAAGGATGATGCTAACTACTAAGAAAAGCTAGCCAATTGGAAAATTAATGAACAACAATTAAAAAATATGTAATTTCACTTCTAAGACTAGTTTAATTACTAAGGCTTGAGCAATGATCGCACTTGCAAAGTTAAAAGGCGGTTTAGGGAGTAGCAATTGAAATAGTGGAGAGGTTGAGATAGTAGAGAGGAGAGCGAGACGTGAAAGAGCCCAGAGTGCTGTCAATCGGGGACATGCAGTTAACAAAGAGGGGCTAGAAGGAAGGTAAGCAGACCCTCGAGAGTAGATTGGATACTCCTATTTAGGTCAGACCATCGTTAAGGTGAGAGTACGTCCTTAGTCGAGTTTGTCCATATGAATGGAATGTCCTTAGTCGATTGAACTGAGAGGGTTCAAGCCAATTCTTGTAAATGGTTTATGATTAATGAAAGTGTCTCTCTCTTTGTGTGCAACAGTAGTGTTTTCATGTAAGCCGTTCCACCCCGTCATCATACGATTGCCCCAACTTCAATGACCCCAGCTCCCTGTGTTCTATTGGCATCGAGTTTGTTTGTGGACCTTGCACAACAACTTAAGGACTACAAGAGGGGGAATCTTTGTGTTAACACCATCCACTCGTGCACCGGAGCACTTTTTACTTAGAACCTTGGCACCTTGCAACCTCTATTAGAACCCTTGTTGTCGCAATCAACCCTAAGTAAACCAGAGTGTCAACATTTGGCGATCTTGCTAGGGAGGGATATGAAGAGTAGAAGTCAATAGCGTTGAGTGGATGTGAGTTGTGGGTATTGAGTGGAATGAGCTTAGTAATTCTATGCATAGTCATTGGGAGATTCATGTTGTCAAGTAACAAACTAAGGCAGTTAGTCGGCATTGCAACATATTAGAAGAAATTTCTCCGAGTGACTACCGATGACTAGAATAGCTTGCGGATGTGTTTGAGGTTTGGCAAGTGGGCATCCGAGAGTATTTAGGCAACAATCCGGTTAATTTAATGTCTGATGCATGCTCGGAAAGAAGACAACGGTACACAGCTAGACAGGAAGATCATCTAAACCATTTGCATCTTGCCATGCGAGCTGGAGCAGTTTCAGAACTTGAGATGGGATTCCTAAAGGAGACTGGCAGAGCATTCTATTGCCCAACAGGAGCGACTTGCGCAAGATGAGAGACTCGACCTCGCTACCCCAGGGCTGGGGGTTGACTACTATGTAGATAGAGTCAGAAGGAAGAATTGCTGGGAATAGACTGAGACGCTCTAGAAGACAAGCTGCTGAAGGGTCGTCACATCAAGTGGCCGAGGAGTTCTTATCTTACTGAGAGCTTGGAATTGGAGCAGATGGCGATGTCTTTTGCAAGCCAACATAATGAAAATTAATTAAATGAAACATTGTCTCAGTTGAGGCAGTTCAGTCGAGTTCCTCTGCGAAACGAGCAGATGGGGACTCGGGATGAGGACAACCTACATGATACATTTGAGGATGTACTTATTGAACTTCCTCGCGGATGGTGTCCTCATGTAGTGCATCGAGATGGTGATCGCTATATACATTCCAGCTGCAAAGTTGATACTTAGGGCCTTAGCACATGGATGCGGCTAGCATGGGTGTAGGATGGGAATATTTTTGTCATCATTACTCCCATCCTACACCGTGGTCTAGGATGGATTTAGAATGGGAGTAGCCACTTTTTCTCCCATCCTGGACCATGGCCTCTAGACCCTAGCAGCCAGAATGGGTTCCCCTTTTTTAGGGATTCAAAAACATGGAAGGATGACATGTGTCCTTGTCCCCACAAGGTCCCCACCTCTTAAACACATGAAATGATGCCATGTGTCCTCTTCCTCTTAAACCCATCCCTAGTTCTTTTTTTGTTAGCACATGGTGGGATGGGAATAGGATAGAAATATGCATGGGACCACCTTTTTCCATTCCCATCCTATTTCTTCCCATGTGCTAAGCCCCTTACTTTATGCTAGCAAGTGGTCGATTTGCTTACCTAGGGTACAGAGCAGACTGAGTAGCAGAACTTACAGAATAAACGAAAAGGCTAAACATCAAGGTGAAGTTTCAAAATTACAAGGGTATGGATGATGAAGACCCGTACAGCCATTTACAGATCTTTTTACAAGTCTGTCATATTATTGGTGCTACTACAGATGCACTGTACATGGATTATTTCCCTTGTACTTTTATTAAGGGTGCACAAAGGTGGTTTAATCAATTTCTCATTGGATACTTCGCTGATTGGGATGCTATATCTTAAGCCTTCTTACAAAGGTTCCGATAAGAGATCAATGAGGAAGATGTTTGAACTCCATTAAGCGAATTAAAACAAAATAAGGGAGAATCTCTTCAAGAGTTCGTGTTACGAATGCGAGCTCTCATCAATCAATTGTAGACTATACCTCTATGCAAGCATGCTTGATCACTGGATGTACTCAGATTGACTTGAGGAAGCCAAAAATTGTAAATCCAACTCGAATTTATCAAGAATTGCTTGATCGAGCAATTGCCCTCAAGAAGAGTGAGGGTCTCAAGGGTAAATCAAAGAAAAAAAATACTGATTGAAAGGATGTTGACATTGATAATGAAGATGCTGTCAATCATGAAATACTGATAGAAAGGATGTTGACAATGATAATGAAGATGTTGTCATGAAAGGCATAAAGAAAGTTTTGAAAGAATTGGGCATTCAAGGAAAGTTGTTTCCTAGTGAGAAATGGTGGTGTAAATGTTTCAAAAATGGTCACACGGAAGATCAATGTAAAACAAACTACTGCAACACTTGTGCGAAATATGGGCATGATGACTGTGAATGTTGGTTCAATGGTAAGAATCGCATAGTAGTTGCACATCAAGTGACCATTGATGCAAAAAATACTCATGGAAAGCCACCTCGACCTAATAACAAAGGTTAAGGGAAAGATGGAAAAGAAAAGATTTATCCTTAAAAGGTTAAATGCTATTGTTGTGGAGAAAATCATTACAGGAATGATTGCTCCATATGAGATGAGCATGTTAAATTTTTGAAGAATAACATGGGAAAGGGGAGAAGTAGATCTTGCATGTAGGGCTGTCAAAGTAGATATGCTTGACACAGTGGATGCTCAGGTAGTTACTCGGTCAAAGGGACCCGCAGCTTCTTTCAAAGATGAAACAATTCCTGTTGATGTGGATTGGAAGTCGCAAAAAGACACTGTAACTAAAATTTCTCGTGAATTGAAGGGTAAAGCTCTAGCAATTGAGTTGTCACCTGAGCAACCAATGACTATCATGGAAGTAAGTGAATCTTCAAAATCTCAGGAGCAAGTAGAGAAGATGGAAAAAGCTGCAGTTACTAGCGCAAAGCTAGCCCGAGCATGGGAAACCTTTAGAAATATGAAGGTAACATTGACTTTTGTTGAGTTGATGTGACGCCCCATTATTTTGAGAGTTTTTCATAGAACAGAATCTGAGAATAAATGAAAGGATGTGGATGCTTTGGTCACTATGCCTATCATTGACACACTTGTGGTAGATGAAGATGTTCCTATTGTCACAGTTAAGGTGAAAAACCAAACCATTCCAGATGTAATAGTAGACGGTGGATCAAGAGTGAATATTGTTTCTGAAGAACTCACGACTCGATTAAACTTTAAACACTATAAGCCCCCTCTGTTTCGAATGGCTGACCAAAGACCAGTGGATCCCAAGGGTATGTTACAAGATGTGGTTATTTCTATAAGAGGTATTTATTATACCATTAGTCTCATTGTGATTGCCATGGAGCAACAAGCCTATCTAATTTTGTTAGGACGTCCATGGCTAAAAAGTGCCAAGGTATTGCATGATTGGGGATTTGAGGAAATGATTATTAAGCTGGAAGGGAAGGATGTTTGTGTTCCCACTAATCCTCAAAAAATACCAAATAGCTATCATCCTAAATAATTAGAAGGTACTGATCAATTTCCCCAAGATGTTGAGTTTTGGCTCATGGAATTGCAAATCATTTCAGTAGATGAACTTGGCATATATCAAGTGGCAGCAGCTGATATAAAATCTAAAATGAAGGCTGAACAGATAGCAATACAGAAGGATATGTATTCGAGTCATTTCATGGAAGATAATGTGGATGAAAGGGAAATCATCGAAACACCCATTGCCATTACTCAAATAGGTACTAACCAATTGATTCCTAAATCAATGTAGAAACTCAACCACGATACAAAAGACAATCCTCACATGGTCGTTTTCAGTGCTAACTTAACCCTGGATCAGCTCAATCTTATAAAAAAATTGTTTGTGACTTATAAAGATGTCTTTTCCTGGACTTATATTGATCTCCAAGGAGTTTCACCTAGATTTGTAAACACAGATTTCCACTTGTTCCAGATGCTAAACCCATTCGCCAGCAAATGTATCGCATGAATCCTAACTAGGTCACAAGGCAGAGCTGGATCAACTTATTTAGGCAGGATTTATTTTGTAATTGATCGTAAGTGATTGGTTGTTTCCAATTGTCGTAGTACCTAATAAGGATGGAAGCTTCGTTTTTGTGTGGATTACAGAAAATTAAATGCCCAAACGGTACCAGACCCATTTCCAATACCATTTATAGATGGAATTCTTAATCAGGCTGCAGGACATGAGATGTACTCATTCATGGATGGTTATAGTGGGTACAACCAGATTACTTGTGGCACTTGAAGACCAGTCTAAGACTGCATTCATCACTGAGTGGGGAGCTATGTTACTTGGGTGATGTCTTTTGGTTTGCGAATGCCCATTCAACATTTCAGAAATTCATGGTAGAAACTTTTCGTGACTACCTGACATAATTCATTGCTATATACTTGGTTGATTTTTGTGTTTGCTCTTCAGAGGACAATCATTTGGGTCTTTTGGAGAAAGTTTTTCAACGATGTCATCAGGCAAGTATATCTCTTAACCTGGCCAAGTCTATCTTTTGTGTTTGAGTTTGTGTATCACTCGGGCATGTAATTTCCAAGGAAGGCATGTGTACTGAGCTAGGTAAAATTTGTGCTATTCAAGCAATGCTGGATCCCGCTAACTTGACACAGCTAAGATCTATTGTGGGCTTCATAAGTTTCTATAGAAGATTTGTAAAAGATTTTGCCAAAATTGCAGCTCCTTTATCTGAGCTGACAAAGAAGGATACCAAATTTGAGTGGATAGATGAACTGTCAAAGGTTTTTCATGAACTTAAAAACCAAGCTATTACTACTCCCATACTCAAACAACCAAGATGGGATATTATTTTTCATGTACATGTGGATGCTTTAGGCTATGCTTTAGGTATTATACTAGCTCATGGCAGGCTTGATTATCCAGTCTATTATGCGTGCACATTGCTCACGCCCACTAAATCCAATTACAGTACTACCAAGCGAGAGGCTCTTGGCATGATTTTTGTTGGATGCTCTTACTACATGAGTTCAACTTTAAAATTATTCATAAACCTAGTAAAACTCATGTCGGTGCCAATTGTTTATCTTAATTACCCACACCTGAAGAAATTTCTGGAGTGGTTGTTGAGTTGCTTGATGCAGATCTGTTTGCAATTGATTTTCTTAAGACAGAGTATGCTAAATTGGTAGACTATTTATCTAAGGGAATCTTTCTTGAACACATGCCCCATGATAAACACAGGTAATTAGCCCTGAAGGCTTGGAAATACACACTGATTGGTGGACAACTATATCGACACTATGCAGATGGAGTGGTATGCTGATGGGTTCGTCATGAATGAGCTATTGTATTACGTGAAGCTCACTTGGGACCTTATGGTGGGCATTTCCAAAGGTGAAATTACAACCCGCAAAGTATTGCAAGCCGGGTTGTGGTGAGAAACATTATTTTGCAGATGCAAGCAAGATATGCCAACAATGTGATGTTGTCAGCGAACTAGCCTGTTGTTGCCGAATCAACATATGCCGTTGTAGCCTATTCGATCATGGGAAGGTTTTTAGAGGTGGGGACTTCATTTTATTGGTCCTTTTAAGTCATCTCGACATACAAGTAACAAATATCTTGTCATTGCCACTAATTATGCTACTAAGTGGGTTGAAGCTAAAACTCTTCAAGACAATTCTGCTTGAAGTACAACATGGTTTCTTTTTGAACATAAGTCATGCACACTATGTCAACCACATACTATGCTCGAGACAATGGTTGTTCTAAATCGACTACTAAAACTGTCAAACTCATTCTCACTAAGACTATGCAGTCTAACAAATGTGATTGGGATACTAAGTTACATGTTGCATTATAGGCTTACTGTACTACATACAAGGTCACTACTAATTTAACACCATTTTGTATGGCTTTTGGGCTCGAAGCAGTTGTTCCTCTCGAGTTTGGGGTACCAAGTCTTCGTATTGCAACCGAATACCATCTTGGTGAACCGAATGCAATCAAGGGGCGATTGCATCAGCTAGCCCACCTAGATGAATTGTGTCTCCGAGCAGGCTGGTAACAGCAGGTCATTCAACGACGCAAGAAAGCATGGCATGATCATCATATTAAACCGAAGCATTTGGATAAAAGGATGCTTGTGTTGTTGAACATGGCAAAAATAGGGCCTATTAAAACCAATTTTAAGCTTAGATGGAATGCACCCTATAGATTGACTGAAGTTTCTAGGATGGCTCCTTAGAAGTCAGATTTAGGAGGGAGATCTTAAATGGATTGAACTCAGTAATGGTAAACAATTGCTATGCCAATAGTTTGCTGATGACACCACTTTAACTCCTAGAAACATTGATCAAGATGTCTTTTGTGTAATGGACTGAGAGATGTTCTGTCAATCAGGCTCATCTATTAACCACTCTAAAACAGGGTATGCCACACTCAGTGGGGAAGATCAAGGGGTCTTTCAACAGCTAGGATGCACGAAGTTACAAAAAGGTATAGTATTTAGACTCTTGGATACCAATGGGATTTGATGTCACAATGAAGCAGAGGTGGGACTGGGTGTTGGACAGATTCCATAACAAACTAGACAAATGGAGAAGCTTCCAAGAAAATCTGGCCGGAAGGAAAATGGTTCTCAATCACTATCTCTATACTATTATCATTTTCTATCTATCTTGTTGGTCTCCATCCAAGACTGCCTTGGATAGATTTATCAGATCATGTAGATCTTTCTTAGGGGGGGGGGGTCCACTAAGATTTCTAAGGTTAGATGGGAGTATTGTATTAAACCCAAAGAGGAGGGGGGGTTAGGGGTGATTGACATCTCCTCTGTTGCTATTAGTTAGATAGAGAAAACTTTCTTCTAATTTCAAGCCAAGTTTTCCATCTGATATGTTCTCTACTCCATAGCTGGCCCCAAGTTTGAAGCCCTTTCTTGAACAACTTAGCTACAACTGTAAATTGCTCATTTGTCAAAGTAGCAAATCTAAAAATGGAGGAAACCCAGATAGAATCAAGCAACATGAAGTTACCTTTGCCAATGAAGAGAATGTAGGCTTTTATCTCTTCAAAAGCTCCCCAAATGGACTTCCACAAGGGACTCCCCTTAGGTTTACAAGGTTCAGGGTTAGAAAGAGTAGAAACAAAGGGATACTTTTTCCAATTGGGTGCTCTATAAGGTCTGATGCAATTCATATTTCTCAAGAGAAGCTATGCCCAATCCTCCTTAGGATGAAGAGCAACTTTGATGATCCAAGTGGCAGATAGGGCCGGCCCTCCCAGAGCCAAAGGTGCCATCTTAGGCATCCTGATTCGAGATGCTTGGAGGGTTGATGAACTAGCCCTTCCCCAAATGGCCCACTACTTTGATCATTTGGCAATGAAGCACATCTAGGCTTCCATTCATCTTTGGGTCTCTCTTGGCTAGGTTGGAGGAGCCCTCTTGGCCCCATTCTAAGGAGACTGGTTCAATCATTGCCATTCCTAATCATAACCTCAAGAGTACCCCTATCCAGGAAAACTGTCCCAACCACCTACTATATTCCCACATTAGCTTGCCACCACCCAAGGATGGCTATGTCAATCTTTCTCATCCATGTCCTTGCCCCTCAAAGATGCTTCTAGTTGTGCCTCTACTTCCATGAGGAGCCTACTCCACATCCCCAAAGAACTAGCTCAGTCATTGTGCCACTATGTCCACTTTATGTGAGTCTGTTGTCGAAGCATGAGACCATCCTGATCCTAAATGTCTAGGCGATGCATAACTAATAGTTCATAATGCTCAGTCTGAGTTCTAAAGGCAATCTTCTATATGTCTTCTTCTACCATATGAACTTGTTGATATCTAAATTTAAGATTTATTTATTTAAGATTGATTTTACTAAATACCTTATCCCTCTCAATTTCTCAAACTATCATCTACACTAAGAATTGGGTACTTATTTTTCATTATGATCTTGTTTAACCCACAATAATCAATGCATATTCGAAAAGTGCCATTCTTCTTTTTTACCAATAAGATAGGTGCTCCATAAGGAGGGATGATAGGTATATCAAACCCCTCTATTAGCTACTCCATCTATTTTTAAATTTATTTTTGTTCTATTTGATTCAATCTATATGGTGCCTTACAAGATGGAGTATTGGATGATAGGATCTCTTTCCTATGAGCTTCATGTCTAGAGTAAGATAATCTAGGTGGTAAGTCCTTTAGGAAACAATTAAAAAACTTAGATAGAAATTTTTGGTTAGTAGCTTTGGTATGAGGATTGGTAGCTGAAACCATATTTATTACAAAAGGTTCTTGTTTTCTATTTGCCTTGTTGGCCTATGTGTGATTAAAGGACTAATATCTATCTTCATAGGACTACTTTCTTGGGTATCCATCTCAATCTATGTCTGATGTGACTCATAATTTATCTTATGGCTGTATTAATACCACCAGTGCATACCCAAGATAATTTTGAATCCTTGAAGGGGTGCTACTAGGAAGTGCCATCTATCTTTATGAGGCTTGATTGAGATTTCTAAGTTCTTGACTTCTCTAGTATAATTGCACTTTGTTTTTGCAAAGTAGCCTTAATCTTGTAATGAGAAGGGACTAATTCTAGGTTCAACAATGACAATGACCTTTTTGAAATAAAGTAATGGGTATTTCTAGCATCAAGGAAAAAAACAACTTTCTTCCCATTAATAAGTTCATTTTAAGGAATGAATGACAATTGTACTTACCTTCGAAGACCTTTGAGTGGCTTCTTGTCATGTCACTCTCTTGCTTGGATGCATTGTCCTTGGTTGATCATGTGCACCTTTGCAATTAGAGTCTTCTTTCTTTCTAGACAATTAGTTTCTATGTGTCCCTCCTTGCTACATTTGTAGCACTTATCACTCTCTTTTCTTTTTAGAGTTTTTGCCTTTCATCTTTGGAGGAGAATTTGTTTTCTACGAGACAAAACCATTTTTAGATTTGAAGAAAGAATTTTTACTAAACGTTTCCTTCTTTTAAGATTGAAAGGATTGATTTAGACCCTTTCCCTCTTTTGGAATACCCTTATTTCACTCATGGTTCATAGCAAGTAAAATGGAAAAATTCACTGAGGGTGGGTGGAACATATTAGTCTCTACCATGGTCTTTTCACTCACTCTCTCTAGGATAGCAATTGAAGTAACGTCTACCAAAACCTACCAATTATATACAGAGACCGTTTCCTTTTCTAACTGCTTAGAGATATCCCACTATTGCCTATTTCTTGCCTAGAAATAAGATAGTAGAATATCTTTCTTTATGAGCATTTGGAAAGACTTCTGGATATCTAGTCATCTTCAACTATGCTTCATGACATTCTACCAAAGTGCATAGGTCTCCACTGAATGTTAGGTTTTTGATTTTATCTTTTTCAGAGAATTGTTCTAGCTTATTAATTCATGATAGGACAACGATTGCATCTTTATTTCCATCAAATTTCAAGAATGTGAAATATTTTCTATTGATTTTGTTCCCTTACTTGAATGTTGTGCTTTTAGTGTGCCTCTCACCATCCTAAGGATACGCTCATCCTTAGAATTAGAATTAGATGACTCATCATCAGATGAATGTCTCTTTCTTTTATTTCTCTTAAATTTCCTTTCCAATTTCTCCCTATGCTCATGCTCTTGTGTCAATTATGCTTGAAGTGCATCTAATTGCTCTTGGAGCATGGGTGCATGTGGTTGGTATCCTATGATTATGCAATAGATATAGTGGGGTGAAAATAATAAAGATATTTAAGTGTATAAAGTCATGCACAAACAAGAGATGTTTATGCACCTTTGGGAATATGATAGTGAACAATAATAGATGCATGAAATAAAATATTTGAAAAAGAAATCACTTCTATCTCTCATGGTAGGATGGAT
Source organism: Dipteris shenzhenensis (assembly GCF_047967505.1). Taxonomy (NCBI): domain Eukaryota; kingdom Viridiplantae; phylum Streptophyta; class Polypodiopsida; order Gleicheniales; family Dipteridaceae; genus Dipteris; species Dipteris shenzhenensis. The sequence goes on along the minus strand of NC_141620.1, from coordinate 9,098,769 downwards.
CTTGAATTGGAGTAGGAGATTTTGTCTTCAATTTGCATCACTTTTGATTGGCTTATACTCGAGCACTTTACAATTCATCATCTAGTTGCTTTGTGGCTTTGAATTCCTTCTTTGATTCATATTTCAAATTCAATTGCACTTTCACTTTCTCTTGATCAAGAACCTCACGTGATTTTTTTTGGAGTCCCTTTTTGTGCCTTTATCAAATTCCTTTATACTATTCTTTGATAAGTTCTTTTCTCTAGAGAGACATTTTCTTTGAATATTATTTTGCTAAATAAAAATAAAGCTAGAGTACCTTGGCCTTAGAAAGGTGTATTTATATAAATGCATTTTTATTTGTTTTTAACCTTGCAACCTTAGCTTTGATGTTTTTTGTTAAAATTGGAGCCACAAAATTTCTTTGAGGTGTATTCAATCTATCACATATCAATGCATCCCTTCATGAAAACCAATCAGATTGTATCGGTAGGCTCATTGCCAAGAGCTTGTGAGTCATAGAGCTTATGGTAAAGGGTTGCTATTGCAATGATTTATTGCAAAAGAGACGGAGGTGCAAAGACACTTAATAGTTCACTAGCCTGTTGAAATAGTAAAGCTTGAGCCTTGTGGAAATTGATAAATGATTTGAAGCAAACTTTTTTAATCTTATGGAAATAATAAAAATGTTATGAGTCTAGCTCTATGAGCATAGAGGCCATGGAGTACTATTGTAGTCTGATTTTTTCATGGATGATCACAAAACTCTACAAAAACCTCCCTCCACCTCAGGATTTTGTTCTAAGATTTTGCAAGACGTCTGGTGGGATATTTACAAAATATTTAAACACAATTGATATTTGATAATTCCCCCTTTGCTATACGAACTATTCACACATAGCTCAAGTGACTATATATTAATACCCTTAAGTGACTATATGAGGATCCCCTCTTTTTTTCAAACTATTCACACATAGCTCAAGTGACTATATATAAATATAAACTCCTCTAAAGCATGGCACAACTATTTGTGGATGTTTTACGTCCTCAATAGTTTTGCTACATGGGTAGACTTTGTAGTAGCAAGGTTTGTGGGAGGTGTGCTGTGCAAGGCTCAAAACTTTGACATGAAGTCATTGACAGTTTTAAGCAATATCCACAGGACTATTGCTGTAATATCTTTTGATGACCTGTCTGATGTGGGAGTAGAATCGGTAGTGCAAATGAACTCCTCCAATCTTTTGACTCTCTCAAGAGTATGATACTCCTTTGTAAGCTCTTGAAGTTTGGAAAGCCCCCCTCAACTTTGATTATAGCTTTTGAAGTTTGGAAAGCCTCCCTCAACTTTCATTACACCTTTCCTCTCTCCCCTTGAAGTTGTACCACGAAGTTGTACCACATGTATTTTCAAGATCTCCCCCTTCCCAATAGGCCTAGAGCATAGCCTTTCTTTGATACCACTATAACCAAAATCAAGAATTGTAACGTACACACTACTACCATCTAGCATGGAAAAAAATAATTCCACATAGGCATTCCCATGCAGATCATCCACTAAAATCATCGTGCATCCAATGAGGTTCTAAGGTATAGTCAACTTGACTATAAAATAATATTATATTCATAGTGAGTAGTGTAGGAACTACAATTCTGTAGCAAATATACTATTGCCGAGAGAGCCTAGTCTCTCTCATATCCATCTCTTATCTCTTGCTTTCTTCCAAGAGACCAAGAAAGTAGACTAGCTCTACATTACTAGATTGCCACAAGAATTCAAACTAGGTTCAACCAAAGCTATCCTAGTACCCATGGGAACATGAATGATTGAGAGTTGGAAACTCCCCAAACAAGTGCAGTAACTTCTTGGACTCTTTTGGCCATTTGTAACTAGATTATTTTGTAGTAGGTATTTATGCTTACTTTATGCTATTCATGTTGATTTACATAATGTTGATCAAGTAATATGAGCTTTGGTAGTGCAATTGTAATCTCATCACATTCAATTAGACCATCAACTTCAACCATGCTATCAATTGGGACTAGCTATTATGACATCCCTCCCAGACTACATAGATATGGCTCATGCATGACCACAAATAGGTGAAGGTGTGAGGGCGCTCAGGGATTTGAGCCCCAAATCACCCGAGCCTAGGAGTGGCGAGGTTAACACAAATGCTATTTGGGAACCGATTAGGACTACCTCCTAATACCAAGTTTGTACCAAGCGCTATAATATGGTTAACACAAGTGCTATTTTCGCTAGTAGGGAGAGTCAATAAGAATAGCAATATGCCTTGATGCCCTACGAGCCCAAGAGCCCATGGTTGTAAAGTGAGGGAGAGTGCTAAAAAGGAAAAGGGTTGGCTCCTCCCTCCCCCTCTCCCTCCCTCCCTCCTCCTCCTCCCTCCTCCTCCTCCACCCTTCTCATCCTCCCTCATCCTCTTCCTCCCTCCTCCTCCTCCCTTTTCCTCCTCCTCCCTCCACCTCCTCTTTCCTCCCTTGATCCTCCTTCTTAACCCTTTACCCCTTGAATCCGTGAAGGAGACTAGCTCTCCACTCCTCAACCCTAGACTCCTCCTAAACCGTGCAACCCTTTATAAACCTTGGAACTCCTAGAGAGCTCTCTCAGCCCTATCCCCTTTTTGAAGCCTACAATCCCAACCCTTGAAATCCTGTGGAGGCGAGAGCCTCCACCCATCTTTGTGATCAAGCCCTCTTTCTCACCCATGCATGCATGAGATTTGATTTCCACACTTTAGCCTACAGCTCTCACTGGAATATCACCTGATGACCTATGCTACACTTGTGAACACCTATGCTACAATGAGCAATGAAATGATTGTAGGTGACCAACACCCTCGAAACTTGCACTCCATTTTGGGACTAAACCACAAATAATAACATGGTTTCTCAACCATGGCGTCAACGAATAAAAATTGCACATATGATTCTCTGGAGTCCTACAACTTTGTAAGTTTGCACCTAGACACATAGGTTAGGTCCACAGACACATGCACCTTTGGACACAATAGATGTACAAATAAAACCAAATTGAAAAGGAAAGATGCCAACATGTCAAGCACTCAATCTCAAAATCAAGGCATAGTCCTTAGAAGTCCTTAGGTGAATAGGTGTTCATATTGATATCTATTTTAGGTAGCACAAGTTAGCCAACAAGCTCCAAGCATGGCACATTCACGATCCTTAGGTGACGATAGGAAGTTGACATGAGTACATCATTTGATATTAATGCAAATCAATACAAAAATAGGTGCTTTCAACTCAAGGTTATTGACATGATCAATACCAAAAATTCACTCATGGGCTCCAGAGCCATAAATGCAAGTCCTAAACCTCATCATCAAACACCTCATCCTTTACTCTCTTAAGCATTCCTCTCAAAAAACAATGAATCAACTTACAAGATCCAAGAAGACATACATTCTATAAAAAAAGAATGCATCAAGCAAAAAAGTATGTTTTTGTGAGCCAAATTTGTTGCCAAATAAGGTAGTCAAACAGAAGCCTTCTCAAAATGTGCATCAACGTACCATGTACATGACAAAGATGAGAAATGCCAAGCATTATCAAAAGGAAAAATTGGGTGCACATGCAATCTACAAGAGAAGACAAACTTTGCACACACTTAACAAGGCAAGGACTACTTCGATGACAGAATCACATCAAAAGAAGGTACAGACCAACCCCAACAACCAAACAACTCCATGGAAGGAACAAAGTTCAAAAATATTCCCACTCAGAGCATTGGATACCTGAGGACGAGTAATCAAATTGGTCTGGGGGAATGTTCACTCAGCAGCAACAAGGGAGAGAAGTACAGTTTAGAGCAACGAAGATGAGATCATTGTGTGTGTAGAGTAGCGACAAAGCTCCGCTTGTAATATCTTGAGCCTGAAAGATGGTATGATGAATATTAAAGGATGAGGATAGCCAAAATCCTCTCTAGAAAAGATCCAATAAGGTCTCGTACAAAAGAAGTCCCACCACGGAGGTACCTACAGATTGTGTAAAGACCAACGTGTATAAATATCTCTCAATGGAATGAAGCTCCGACTCTTTGGGGTTCAGTGTTCAGTTCACTTTAGTGTTCATGTGCTTGTTTTCCTTGGGTCCATGCTCCCTTAATGTGAAAGCATGCTCTAACCTTGTAATTTCCCATCTCCCCCCCCCTTTCCTCTTCCTTCCTCCTCTGCCTCCTCCTCCTCCTCCTCCTCCTCCTCCTTCCTCCCTCCTCCTCCCTCCTCCCTCCTCCTCCTCTTGCTCCTTCCTCCCTCCTCCTCCTGCCTCTTCCCTCCTTCCTCCCTCCTCCTTGTCCTCCTCCCCCTCCTCCTCCTTCCTGCCTCCTCCTCCCTCCTGAGAAAACATGTGTGCCTCAGGATCTATGGAGCACTCTAAGGTGGATGGAACCTATGTGGAAACATGATGAAGAGAGTGCTCATGACATGTACCTCTAGTCAATTAGGTTCCAAGATAGATTAGCTTGGACTCATAAAGAGAATCTTGAGATAGTGCATAGTGCTTGATTGATATTACTTCAAATGAACCTCCTTTTTATAGATGAGGGTACTTATATCTATTTGCTTGCTCACATGTGGGATATCTCCTCCATGCCATGTGGCAGCTTGCCCTTTGCTCACACCTTTGCTCTACAAGTGCTCATAGTGCATGCATTGCTACTTAAGGTGGCCAAGTGTGGTTTTTACATGTCAATACCTCCCCTGGGTGCTTTCATAGCTACTCTCAGGTGGTCAGGTTTGATTTACAAAATATAGGCAAAATTGGCAAGGTCTTTTTTTTTTTGTTTCTCAATACATGTTGTTCCTATCATTCTGCTCATGGCTTGATGATGATGGCATTTGCTTCTTTGCTTAGTGTAGCTTCATGCATGATGCTTTGTTCTTCCATGTGCCTTAATGCTTTCTGTGTGGATGCCATGCTTTTTGCTATGGTCATCTCATGCACTTGAGCTTTTGGCATGCTTATGACAATGATGTGTGCATTCATGCTTTGATTTTCCATTTGTTGTAAAGGTCTTACCAATTGATTTCTTTCAATATTGGCAGTGTCTAATTGCATACAATGATTCTAACTTGACAGGTGCATAGAGCTCGAAAAGACAATCACTTTTCCTTTTTAGAGCGTGTGCAAATTCTTTTTGGATTGAGAGTTATACCTTGTCGAAGATTTTGTGAAGAAGAGGGGGCCTTGATGATGTGGCACAGGAATTCACATGCTGAATTCCATACTGTGCTTAGCAAGGGGCTCTATGTGCTTAGGTGGCACTGTGGTGAACTTTGAACCCAACTTGGTTAAACCCAAGGTTTACACAAACTTTACCATAGTTTAACTAACCCAAGTAGCTGAACCTAACCATAGTTCAATAACTCAACCAACCCTATCTCATCAGGAGTGGTTTAGCAATAGAGATGTGGGTACGAGCATCGACATGGCGAATTGGATGAGAAAGAGTGAGGCAGATATTCCATGGAGGCGACTCGAGGCGGGATCTACAGCCTGTGTGCATTGCGAGGAGAGGCACACTATGGAGGAGGCGTCGTAGGTGACCATCCATGAAGGCGTTTAGAGCAGTTGTGACATTGGGCTTGTTGCGCATGTGTACTGCTGAGCCGTTACATGGAGTCCGTTAGTTGCTGAGGCATATGAGAGCCTTCTGTGTTGCGGCTGCCTTGCAGGAGCAGGTCGTTTCGGTGCTCTTAGTGCTACGAGTCATTTGGAGGTGCATGGCTGAGTCGAGCTTTGCAGCTATGGCTCTGCAGCACGTTTCTTGCTTTGCTATTGTTCAATGGAAGGCTACCCGTGAGTTGGGAGGACTTTGCAAAAGTAGGTTGTTGTAGGATGCCTTGGTCACGGCTTTGATGTAGTAGGTGGTCGTTCAGACTTGTAGCAGGAGGTCGTTGTGGCTCAGAGTTTCATGAGCTAGTGGCCAGAGCTCAGAGTGGGTGGCTGCCATTGCATAGGAGTCAAGGCTGAAGCTCGTGAGGCTTTGCTTGGAGGAGGCATGGCCTGGCTGCATGCTTGCTGTGGCTCTATGTTGCCTTTGTTGCAGTAGGCTGCCTTAGATTCGAGGTAGAAGAAGCGTTGCCTCGGTTGGCCGTAGATAGAGTTGTAGAAACTCTTTCTCTCTCACACATAAGAAGACTCATAGGGATTCTTTGTGAATCAAACTCTCACCAAATCTCTGAGGCATGAACAGAAATCTCCTCTTCCTCTTAGCAAAAAATATCTCAAAGAATGCTCTCAAATTCGAATGAACACTCAAGTCACAATGAATCTCTCATGAAATGGATGGATGGAAAATTTCTCTCTCAAGGGACGGAAATTTGTTTTCAATCTATAACTAAAACTAAACTAGGAGAAAAACATGAGCTCCTAAGACATGCCTACAACTAATCTAGGAATGGAAGCAATCCTAGTGAACTACTAATGAGCTAAACTAGGAGAGCTAAACCTATGCTCTGATACCATGAGAAAACATGTTTGCCTCAGGATCTATGGAGTACTCTAAGGTGGATGGAACCTATGTGGAAACATGATGAAGAGAGTGCTCATGACATGTACCTCAAGTCAATTAGGTTCCAAGATAGATTAGCTTGGACTCATAAAGAGAATCTTGAGATAGTGCATAGTGCTTGATTGATATTACTTCAAATGAACCTCCCTTTTATAGGTGAGGGTACTTACATCCATTTGCTTGCTCACATAAGGGATATCTCCTCCATGCCATGTGGCAGCTTGCCCTTTGCTCATACCTTTGCTCTACAAGTGCTCATGGCACCACAACTCTCAACACCTCCTCCTCCCTCCTCCCTTATCCCTCCTCCTCAGCTCTTACCCCTCAAATATGTGGAGACTAGCTCTCCAATCCTCAACCTTGGACTCCTCCTAAACCCTGCAACCCTCTCAGAACCTTGGAACTCCTAGATAGCTTTCTCAACCCTATCCCCTTTTCGAACCTTGCAATCCCCTTCTAAACCCTTGAACTCTTGTGGAGGCGAGAGCCTCCATCAATCATTGTGTGATCAAGCTCTCTCACCCATGTGCGCATGAAATCTGCTTTCCATGCTTTAGCCTACATCTCTCATCAGAATACAACCCAAGGACCTATGCTACAATGTAAACACCTATGCTACAACAAGCAATGACATGATTGTAGATGACCAACACCCTCGGAACCTGCACTTGGTAGAAAAAGTGACAACATATGCAAATGATATCTAATCCACCTCAAACTTTGCAAGCACAAGGATCTTTCTCTCATTAAGGCCTACACAAAGTGTTATGCCCATTGGAACTCCTCTTTTTTTCATGTTATAGCCACTACAAATGAGCAATGCATATTTTCACCACTCATCCACAATGAATGGTGAGGATTGTGGAAATATTCTTGCTCAATCATACAAATGATATCTAATCCACATAAAACTCTACAAGCACATGGGCCTTACTTTCATTAAGTCTTATGAAAATTAACATACCCATTGGATACACACATATATGTGCCAGAAGCACATTGATGCATATTTTTAACACTCATCCCTGATACATAGTGATAATTATGGAAATACACATGCCCAACCATACAAGTGATACCTGATCCACGTAAAACTCTACAAGCACAAGGGTCTTACTTTAAGTAAGACCCTTTCATGATAGATGATAAGAATTATGGAAGTACACATGCCGGACGATGCAAACTATACCTGATCCACATTAGACCTTTGTAAGCAAAAGGATCTTACTCTAAGGCCTGTGAAAAGTATCATGCTCGTAGGACACACACATATTTCAAAAGCACACTAATGCATATTTTTTGCACTCATGCATGACACATGGTAAGAAATGTGTAAATACCCATGTCTAACCATCCAAATGATATTTGATCCACATCAAACTTTGCAAGCACAAGGATATTACTCTCATCGACACCTACACAAAGTATCATACCCATCAAACACCCACACATATGCTACAAGCACACCGATGCATAGTTTTAACACTCATGCATGTTATATGGTAACAATTGTTGGGAATACACATACCCAACCATGCAAAAGATGTCTGATTCATATCAAAATTTGCAAGCACAAGAATATTACTCTCATCAAATCCTACACAAAGTGTCATATCCATCAGACAGACACACATATGCTAGAAGTGCATTAATGCATATTTTAACACTCATGCATGATGCATGGTAAGGATTATGGAAACACTCATGCCTAACCATGCAAATGATATCGATCCACATAAAAAATTACAAGAAAAAGGATATTACTCTCATTAAGTCATGTGCAAATTAACATACTCCTTGGACACACACATATATGTTAGAAGCATAATACCAATGCATATTTTAAGCACTCATGCATGATGCATGGAAAGAGAGTGGAAATACGCATGCCCAACGGGTGCCCAACCATGCAAATGATATCCGATCCACATTAAAATTTGCAAGAATAAAGGCCTCATTCTTGTTAAGGCCTTTGCAAAGTATCATACCCATTATGTACATGCACATATATGCTAGAAGCACACCGATGCACATTTTAAACAGTCATGCACGATGCATGGTAAGAATAGTGGATGCAAATGATATCACATCCCCATCAAATTTTGAAAGAGCAAGTATATTTTTCTCATTAAAGTGTATGCAAAGTATCATAGTTTTTGGAGTTTAGAAAAGGAGAAATTGGAAAAGTGAGAGAGGAAGAGGGAGGAAGTGAGTTGAGTGTTTTCTAGTTGCTTTTGGTGTTGTTTAGGTGTTAAAAGATAGGAAAATGTAGATTGTAGCATTGCTAAGCTTTGCGTTTCAAGAAAAAAGCTCCACAATCATGTTTTTGCGAGAAGTTCAAGGTCTTGGGAATGAGAAACAGTCCCATCCTTGAAAAGCACTCCAAAAATGTCCCATTTTATTGTATCTACCCATTAGACACAACTAGAAGCATACCGGTGCATATTTTTTTCACTCATGCATGATGCATGGTAAGAATTGTGGATATACGCATACTCGACCATGGAAATGATACTCGATCCACATCAAACTTTTCAAGAATAATTATCTTACTCTCATTAAGACTTGTGTTATTTTCATACCTATCAAACACACATACATATGCTAGAAGCACACTAATGCATAGTTTCAGCACTCATGCACAATGCATGGTAAGAAATGTGAAATACAAATGCCCAATAGTGAAAATATATCCAATCCACTTTGCAACAACAAGGTTCATGCTCTCATTAAGGCCTATGCAAAGCATCATACCCATGCACATATGCTAGAAGCATATTGATGCATATTTTTTACACTCTTGCACAATGCATGGTAAGAATTGGGAAATACCCTTGCCCAACCATGCAAATGATATCTGATCTACATAAAACTTTGCAAGCATGAGGATATTATTCTTATTAAGGCCTGCACAAAGTATCATACCCATAGCATGGACAACATTTTCTAGAAAGACACTGATTCATAATATTAACACTCATGCACGATGCAATAAATGGCAATCAAGAAATGATTGCCATTTTGTGCTACCATTTATTTCAAAGAAATGGTAGACAAGAAAATGTTGCCATTTCCTATTGCTATTTCTTCCCAAGAAATGGCAATTCAAGAACTAGTTGCCATTTCTACCAAATATATGGCACTTTGAAAAATGGTTGCCATTTCATACTTAAGAGATGGAAAAATTTTAAATTGGGTGCCATTTCTACCTAGTTTTCTTGTAGTGGATTTTGCCTTAAGGATGAGTCAAGATTGGTTGGGGACCGGGGTTGAGGCGATGCTAGTCAAATGAATGGAGAGGGGAGTAGTAACTTGCTATTCAGCCACCTTGGGGGTGGGGATTACACTAAGGCAATAATTTGACTGGGTAAAAGAAAGGTTGAAGATTGAATTGAGGGGTCGGTATAGTGTGAATATGGGCTAGAATGCAAGAATAGCAATTTAGCCCCTAAACCACATATTAAACATCACTGTGGAACCTCAAGAGGTCACATTGGTTGGAGGTGGAGAAATTACTGAGAGCTTTCTCATGGTTAGAGGTGGAGAAATTATTAAGAGCTCTCTCAGGGATGAAGAAGCCAGGTAGTGCAACTTACACTACGTGCCTTGGGAGGATATGGAGGCCTCTAAGCTTCAGGGGGTAGGGTCTATGCATTCCAAATGTTGGATTATGGAATATCTTACTACTACTAAGTAAGTGGATGCCAGGATTATTTCAGTGCAACGCTCCATGGGTCGAGATTACCAAGTGGTTTATTGGAGCAAGGCCTTGGCAAAGGGGTTGGGTTCTAATGTGGCATGGAATGATATAACCGGCTCTATTCAAACTTTCCATTGAAGATTTTTGGTTCTAATCTAATTAAAGGATTAGTTGAGGCTTGGAAAGCATGTGGATAGCTATTGACTTAGAAAGATAGACCGGGTCTAAGGGGGGATGCAAGCTTACTAGAGAACTTATGGTGGAGTTGGGCCATTGACGTAGGACAACAAATCGATAGTTGAATCAGATATTAGGTGTGCGGGGACTCTTCAAAAGGGAGACATACTTGATTCACAGAGTTTTGGATGCTATACTTGAATACTGGACCTCAAATTGTGTTGAGGCTCTAGGGTGGCGTGTTAAGGGAGGACTAATTTGCGAAAATGTCTACTAAAGTTTGTATGAAAACTTGACAAAGAAGCTCTCGCTACTAGTAAGAATGCTCAACAATAAATGGAAACTAAGAAGATGCGATGGCTGGTGACAATTGAGGTTGAAAGAGATTTGGAAAGGATGTACTATTGGGAAGGCAAGTTTTTTGATGTGGAAGTTGTTCACCTATGGCTTCCATAGGAGGCCGCTTGGCTCAATGGATGTCAGTTAACCCAAGTTGCCCACTTTGTGGGGTTCATTTAAAGAAATGTAGCATCTTGTTAGGCTTGCTGGTTTGGAGGAAACTACAATGTGCAATACAAAAGTCAGGTCTCATGACTAGGTTTACTCTTGGGGCTAGCTAGAAGGCTACTCTTGTGGGGGGATCCATGTGGAATGCCGACCACTTTGGCCCTATTTACGGGCACCATTCTTACTTGTTGTTTGGATTGGGAGACACGAGTTAGTGTGTTTGCTAGCGAGTGCTAGGACTGGGTATTGTGAGAGTTTACTATTGGGGCTCACAAGACTGAATTTGATGGATTTTTATGTGTTGACTGAGAAAAGGTTCCTAGTCATAAGTTTGGGTATAAGAGATGTTGGTAGATAGCTTATCAAGTAGATATAGTGTTGCTTCTGCAGCATAGGCTATATGCACCTTCTAATCCATTTTTTGTTTTGTATTAAAGTTGATTTAAGGGACACCCCTTCCCTTCCTTTAATATAAGCCGGCTGGTTTACCCCCAAAAAAGGGGCAACACATAGGTAAGAAAGCATGGCATTGCACGCCTTGAACAAGGAGTGTCAGGGAAAGAAATACTCTAATAGAGGGTGCACATTGCACACGACACCTCGAAGTAGTCTCTAAATTTAAAGGCTACAATGCCCTTCAACTAGAAGAATGACTTCTAAATTACCCTTCAAAATGAAATTCTAGGCTCATCGGGTTCTAGAACTGTCACCTAAAGTTGCAGAGTTTCCTCCTATGTGAGCAAGCACTCTCTTGGAAACAAGTGGGTGCCTAAAATTTGTAGACTATATATCGTATACTCACATGGTAACAAACCTAAACTTACATTTGCTTAGGCACTACCTGGTTGCAAAATTACAGTATTATGGACAATTAGAGGATAGTTGTGACGAGAGAGACACTTTCGATCCTCCCTCATGGTTTTGTAAAACTTGATATTTTATTAGAGCTGCCTTCCCCTGAATGTTTGGCCTAGTTCCAGTTTGTTGGAGCTACGTTGTGAATTGTTAAGACTCTTGAATCACTGCTTGTCACCATGAAGGATAGGGCTTGGCCATTTAGCTGGGCATTGCTTTGCCAATTCTGCCTGCAGTTATGAGACATAGGTTGCCATCCAGTCCTTGTCTCATACATTAACGCCGCGTGCACTACCCTTGCCCCTCCCACATTGGTTACCAACACAAGATTGAAGTAGGCATGCTTGTTAATTGTGAAGTGGATCTCCCCTCACTTAATATAGGGAACTCTACAAGCAATCACGATAGACAAGATATAGAGAATGCACGAAATTTGTTACCACTTTCGAATATATCCTCCCTAATAGCCTTGATAGACCCATGTTTGCAACCTTTATGAATGAAGTCATTTTGAGGCTTAACGTTTAGATGAATTATCCTCTCCCTGCACTCGTCATGTACAAAGGCTAGACCTCGAGCTATCCTGAAGAGTGCTATCTTGCAGCGGACACTTAGCTTAACGAGACGATTGCGTGTTATAATTATTGAAAAGCCAATGATCCCAAGAACCATTCTCCTTATATTCATACACTAGAAGCCCGTGCTTTCCTTGCATGTAGAAACTAAGTAAATGTAGAAAATTGAAATGGTGGATTGCTCCTATGATTGCTACCTTCGATCTGAATTCTTTGTCCTCTTGTTGCAAACCTTCAAGCTGCTTTATGGCTACTTTTGTGCCATTTGACAATGCTCCCTTATACATTGCACTGAAGTCGCCCTTTCCTACCATCATTTCAAAGTGTTCGTGATTGCTTGCAATTCCTTGTAGGAGAATCTACATTTGTGCTGCTAATAGCATTTCTATAAACAAAAATTAATGAAACTAGGCATACATACAAGAACAAGTACAACCGATATACAAGAACAAGGCATACATACAAGAACGAGTACAATCAATATACAAGATGTAGTCGCAACAATGATGATATGACTGGCCGTTTTAGATGCAACTTACATGAAGGCACTTGTTGTCCAACATATGCTAGAAAGCCGCAATGCAAGAACAATTCTATTTGCATTTGTCTCGGCACCTTTCCTCTGTTGAAATATCATTTGAAGGAAGATTGCATATGATGAGCAAAATCTCGGGAGAAGGCACTGATTATCACCAAACGAATCAAATACCTTTGTCCATGTGGGCCCACTGAGTTGGTGCGCATGCAAGTTTCCATTGGATTCGAGCCTTAGAATATCTAGAGAATGCCAATATAGGCATAGCGTGGTAGGGCGAAGATAGCCACCAGCATCAACACCACCACCCGAGTTGGAATTGCCATGACTTCCATCTATTGTTGCTACCTAGGGGAATAAGAGCATGTTGGTGTCACAATAGTTGACCATATTACTATGGGAACTACAAAATGCTATGAAGCATTCTATCGTAACAAGCCTGTTTTGGACATGATGGTTCCAGCTAGCAAGTAGCCAATTACATATAACAATGCCTATTCCGAACATGAGTTAGGGTGCATTGGGCAAATACAACATAAATCTTGTTAAAACTTGCACATTGTCGATGCAATTCCAACATAACACAATTTTGACACAAGCTGCGAATCCACTTATATTGGAGGGATTGTACTAGAGAGGCGATGCTCGCCTAATTCTTTGAAAGGAAAGAGGGAGGCGGCTAGGAGGGGAAAGAAGGTAGTGATTGCTAAACGCGATGTGTAAACGAAGAGAGTAGCAGGAGGAGCCCACAGGTCTTTGGGGAGTTATAGGAAATGATGGATCTTTGCATGTTAGATCTAGCATTCAAGGTGAATTTTAATTAAGCTGCAGAATTGCATAGACAAATTGTACACGGAGATGTTCTAGCTCATTAAGTAAATGAAGACTTTTGTATCACAAAATGCTAAACTCATAACTGGCCGCCACTCACTAGCCAATAAGAAACTAACAAAAAATTAAGAATAAAAAATATAATATTGCTCTCGCCTTTTCTTAAGCCTTCCCCTAGGGCAGGTCAAAAACCATAAAGGTCCGGGGTTGGTTGAGATTTTAATCTTTAATCTCAGCCGTCCGTTCTAGACATTTTCAAAGACGGAATGTGACCTCACAATCTTCAGGTCATACTAACCAAGCTTAACTTACACAACCTAACCAACTATGCGAGATAGCGTTGCCGCCTAAGAGGGACCTCATCTTGCTTGCCTCTGCAATACTCACTTCCTACATGCAGCCGTGAGCAAGCCAACAATTCAGAGGCCCTTAAGCTCGCAGTGGCTTTGGTGAACGATGCTCTCGCTGTTGCTACGAACATTTGGTACTGTTGGCGAAGTTTCCGTTTGCTCTATTTTGTGAGGTTATGCAAGGCAATTGCTACGAATGTCCAAACATTGTTGTCAAAGCTTTTGTCTACTCTGTTTTGCATCATTATGCAAGGCAAGCCTCAGTTCATCAATTTGGAGTTTCTGGCCCAGGGAATCTCCTACATGAAGGCTACAACCAAGCTTCACGGGAACACAAACCACCCCATTTCTCCCTTCCCTCAAGAAGATCTCCCACTCCAATTTGATCTTCTCCATTTGCATGTCTTGGAGCTCAGTCAATACTATGGTGCCTTTCTATTGATCCGATAACTCCCCCTTCTAAAATCTTATGTGTCACCATAGCTGCACCTTTGCCTCCAACTTTGCGTGTCGCATGATCTCACTTGATTGTTTCCTTTAGCGAAAACCCCTTGCTCTTACAAAGCATGGTCAAAGCCATTGCAAAACTCAAAATCAAAGCTCGGCAATTCGTACATGTCACCCTTCAGAACAAGCAACGAGGAAGGGACAACATCGATGCCTACATGATCCTCCGCTCAAACTTCGTTATGCCCTTAGAACTTCGCTATGCCCTTTATAACTTTGAAAGAACGCGCACAAAAACTACCAAGGCGACAGATGAAGCATGCACAAACAATGGAACTAGCAAGACGATATGCATAGAGAACCGGGCAGCTATCGAGGAGCACAAAGAACTGCATGTGCAACATAAATGTGATGCTAATAAAAGTTGAGCACGTAGCACTAACCACGGTTAAGCGCGTGATGCCTCCCTTTGGCCCTCCACATGCCCGGAGTCAGACTTTCCAATCTTGTTCGCAGGCCGCAAGCCGGATTCCGAGGACTTTCCTCCTTGGAGACCTATACATCCAAGGGAATTTCCCAATACTTAGGCTCAAGTCCATTAATCTAGGAGTTTAAGGATGGGGATTCGGGAAGCACGCACGATGAGCGGGGTCTTGAGGAATAAGAGCCATGCGCGAGGGCAATCTGATGCTTTCAGCTTAGAGATCACTCTCTCTCTCTCTCTCGTTTCCCTTTCTTGAGGGGGGCATGACTTGAGAGAGTGCCCGTCGGTGTAGATTTGAGTTGCATGCAGCATGACATCAATTTGTCGATGATTTCGTAGAGTCATAGTAGCGGGCCGTGCTATTTTTGAGTGTGTTCGACGAGGGACGAATGTGACCAGGTGGGCTCAAGTCTCGGTTTGTTTTGTCAACCATCTTCTTGATTGCCCTGTCGGGCCCAAGAATCAAATCAGACTGGACATGACGATGACAAAGTTCAAACTTCCTTCAATCTCAGTAAAATGAATATGTTAAAGGTTTTCTCCTCAGATCAGATTGAACATCGCGATGACGAAACGTATATAAATATATACATATATACATATAGCCTTATAGGGCTGGAGGGTTATAACTTAAGGGAGGTTGATAAAAAAATATTGTCGTACAGCAAAAGTGTTAGTCCGACCCAATGGAATCAGGTAGCACTTCGAAGTTGGCGATCTGCAACTTGTGTCCCGGCGCAGCACAAATTATGAGTTATTACAGGACAGGAAGGAACACTTCTGTAATGACTATAATGAGAAGCGTATAAAATGGAGGGCAAAAAGACCGAAGAAGATCGATGACTCGATGACACTCAAATGCAGGGAGATTAGACATCCTGGATTAGACTGTTGCAGGTGCTGGACGGACGGGTCGCAGTCTCACGGATGTGAAGAGTGGACTGGAGAAACACCGTCGCCTGGCCTCAAACACGTAGAGGTTAGACAAGGTTTAGACAAATTGGATTTACTCTATCACCCTGGCTACTGGATGGATTAATGGTCGCCATCTCAGAGGATATGGGGGGACTCGCCACAGGATAGTGAACCGACAAACAAGAATAGTCATTAGTTGATCTGCCACGCTACCTTACAACTTGCCCGTTGCAGTCTTAGTGTTGTTCCATTCATGTATGCGAGAGGCGCCTAGAGCACTTCGCAGCAAGAAACGCAGGATGTGTGTTCAAGTGGAGCCAGACTGCGAAAGCTCTCCCATTATTTGGCTCGCTCTCGAGTGAAGGGGCAAGCTAGATGAACATTCACACCGCTAGAGTTCGGATTGTCTATGAATTCTGCAATCTAGAAGCTCGGCAGTCTCACACACTAGCTATTCTATAGCGGTCTTTGAATTCTGGCATCTAGGTCGTCCGCCTCATTCCCCAGATTTCTCGAGCTGTGGGGTACCAATCGCCGGGCTTCCTCCGTCGAGCTGCGGGCAAAGACCTGCAACGTGTTTGACTGCCCTCTCAAGTCTGCCCATAAAACCGTAAGTGTCGCTTTGGGGTCGAAGCCTGAAAGGTAAGTTACGGGGACGTGTCACGGTTGGTGATTTCGTCCTCGATTTCCAATTAAAAGGGAACGACCAGCGAAAGCGATATGGGCCAAAGGGAAGGAACAGGGGTCACATGGGGGAGGTAGGAAAGGGTCGGAGATGAAATGGTCGGGGAAGGAGTATGGGCGGGGCGACGTCTGGATCTGGAATGTCGTTTCTTTTCTGTGGTTGACCACGCTATCCTGGCGACTCGCGAGCAAGGAGAGCTTGTGCCATCTTGTAGCAAGAGCCTTTGGAAAGAAAAGTCGTGGTCTGGCGGAGAGAGAATTGGGCGTAAGCCAATGCGGAATTCTAGCGAGAGCGTTTTAAGAGGGCAGGAGACCACATCGACGGGCCTCTGCCATTGGGGAAAGGGGCAAGTCTGGCGATGCCGCCAGAGACGCGAGGTGAGCCAAAAAGGCAGGCTAGCGAGAAGGCCTCACAAACAGTGGAAAGAAGAAGAGGAGAGGCATTGGTGGCCTCGGAGCCCGGGGGTCCTGAGTAGGACAGGTTGCACTGCGTGCCGGGAAAAGGAGGGAGGCATCACGAGGAGGGCGGGGGCAGCGAGTGGGTGGGTCACGTTCGGGACGAGGGTGGCGAAAGTAGAGGAGGCTCCCCGATGGTGGTGGTGTAGGTAGGCTTTAGGGAAACGGGGAGACGGAAGGGGCTTTTGGGTGGAGGTGCCCATTTTCCTCGAGGGGGAGGAGGAGCTCGATGTTTGCAGTGGCTATGGCGGGCTAGGCGAACAAAGAGCCTCTGTGTGTGAGAGAGAGAGAGAGAGAGAGAGAGAGAGAGAGAGCCTGTGACTGACCAATGCATCTAGCAGCCGTGCGCTCTTGCTGTCCTCGCCATCTTCTTCTTGCTACCTTTGATCTGATTTTGAGAGGGGCTTGAGGCAGCGAGCGACAAAGAGAGGCTGGTGCCTCTTCTGAGTGACAGAGAGAGAGAGAGAGAGAGAGAGTCCGAATTCTTCTAAGGTGCCCTCCAGAGAGAGAGAGAGAGAGAGAGAGAGAGAGAGAGTCCGAATTCTTCTAAGGTGCCCTCCATCTCCGAAGTGCCTCTTCTTGCTTGGCAACCTTTGATTGCCCTCCTCGCATCTTGCATTCCGTCTAGAGTTCCTCATTGCATCACTGTATTGCTCCTCCGACCTCTTGAAAGTTTGCACCCTCTCTGCTTTGCTGCAGCCTATTTTGCAAGGACAGAGCAGCCGTTACAAGCTCAGGTAGTAGCGCGCTTTTTGCACTAGTTGTAGAGGTGTAGAAACAGCTTATGGCCTCTGTGAGCGTCGGACCTGCTGGCGCAGTCAAGGTTGGAAGTACTAGCAGTAGCATGATTGGTGCCCAGAAGGCTGCGCCCCGAGGAGTCGAGCAACTTCCCAGGGAGATGAACGAGATGAAGATCCGAGACGACCGAGGGGACAACAGCGAGGACAAGGTGCGATGTCTTTCCCTCCTTTATGGATCTTCATCCCAAAATGGGTTTTGCTCCAGATTGGACGTCAAACGACATCAAGAGTTGTTGTTTGGGGATGCCTGTCTCAGGACATCGAGGCTGCTGTCGTGGATGGAAATGGTACTGAAACAGGGCATATTATTGTGACCACTATTGGTGGCCGGAATGGCCAACCTAAGCAAGTAACTTTCACCTGCTTCTGAGTTCATTTACCACAATTAATGCATTGCTGATAGTAATCGGAGTTGGCTTTCGCTTAATCTTCTTACGCAACTTCCACCCTTTCATGTAGCAGATTTGCAGACTATTTGCCATGTTTTAAAGTAAACGTCACTTGTTGTTCTTGCTCCGAGCTTTCGTCCTTTTTGCAGACCATCAGCTACATGGCAGAGCGTGTCGTAGGGACTGGTTCGTTTGGAGTCGTTTTTCAGGTGTGCTTTTTCATGTGGGATCGAAAAACATTCGACTGTAGGTTGTAAAGTGACGGAGCTAGTGGAATGGAAAAACAGGCTATGTTGTGATTAGATTTCAGAGCACAAATTCACAACTTTCCTTTTCTTATCTAAAAGGGCAAGTGTTTGGAGAACGGGGAGACCGTGGCAATAAAGAAGGTTCTTCAGGATAAACGTTACAAAAATCGTGAACTTCAGATTATGCGGCTGCTTGATCATCCCAATGTTGTCGCTCTTAAACACTGTTTCCACTCCTCAACAGACAAAGATGAGGTTTACCTTAACTTGGTATTGGAGTATGTCCCTGAAACGGTGTATCGAATTGCCAAGCATTACAACAGGATGAACCAACGGATGCCTTTAATTTTTGTGAAGCTCTACGTCTATCAGGTTATTCATCGGATTTTTTCTGTTTATCCGATCTACTCTTGTGATGTTCATTTGACTGATGAAGTTATTGTGATGCTTCTGCAGATCTGCAGAGCTTTAGCTTACATTCATGGGGCTATCGGTGTATGTCATCGAGATATCAAACCACAAAATCTTCTGGTAAATGGGGCTTCTAGAATGCTGTCATGAAATGTATACATGCACTGTTTTGATCAGCTATGGATGCGCGTTTGGAGTAAGGACCTTGGACCGTTGCCTTGTAGGTTGGGGGGAAGTCTTCCAACGTGCATTGTAATAGCATCAGATCCGGGGTATGCAGCTGAACTAATGGAGTGGATATGGTATCATTGGCATTGCCATTCTGGGGATTACTGGCTTGAATATTATCCCACTCAGGCTATACAGCATGGCTTAAGCAATAGAATAGATACGATATCATTGGAGATTCCATTCTGGGGCTTCAGTCATCTCCTTTCGCCTAAGGGGAGGGGAGCTTAGGAAGCTGCAAAAATTGTGCTTAAGGGTTTTTGGAGTAGTCTCTGAAGCAGATTTATGGGGTTGAATATGTGGAGTACTCTGAACTAGAAATTCTAGTTATGTTGTTTACACTTTGAGTTAGTGTTCTCGGGTTTTGCAATGTGGAATGGTGCAGACTGCATGCGCAGAGAACTTTTCGATACATTTCTTGCAAATGCTGCACTATTGCTTGATGGTCAGCTTTACACTTGTAGACTAAAAACGTTCATGTAGCAAGCAAGCATTTAAGGTCCATCAAGCACCAAGCTTGCCATTGGCATCTATCTGAGCATGCTTCTCGTAATGTTTATTGCTTCCTCTCATGCTTTGAAGTGTACCTCCGATTCTTGGGTTGCAAGTCCCTGCCAGACTGCACAGCCTTGCTCATCATTTGTGCAAAAATAATTTGAAGTCTAGCTATGTTCCAAATGTTGGATCCTTGTTATATATCACATAGTCTGTCTCATGATCTACATGTGAAAATGCTATGTTCTACCATCCATTCATCATAAAGATATCATGGCCCTTGTGAGCCCACAGTTACGGTGAGGAAAGAAGCCAGTAGCCATATTCATTAGCATCCACTTTTAAGGTATCATCTGCCGAGCCCTACACATGAAGCCCATCAGGGGCAACTGTAGGACAGGCCCAGCAAGCAATAAACATCAGGCTTGGCCAGCAAAGGGAGAGGCCAACCAGGCCCAACAAACCCGGTTGGTGTAAGATACATGCAGCCTACGCCTTACATGCATGCATGGTACTTGCTACTGCTTGCTACATTTGCAAAATACTTTTCATGTCTATGGATTGTTAAGTCGTGAATGCAAGACTCCACTGCCTAGCCATGCCACTCTCACAAGATCTGAATAATGCCTTCGTATTATGAATTAGGCTCTTTTTCAGACTTCATTGCTTAGAGATTACTGCTCAAGGCCCCGCCATAGGTCATGGGCTGGGTTAGCCCATTCCCTTCTTAGGCACCATTTGCACTATTTTCTTGGTATTAAGCAGCATATTTTAACCTTGTGAGGGGTGAGGCTCTTACTGTCCATTTACATTTGAATGCCTATGTGATTTATTCACTGCATGCCCTTCTTTGTGCATCAGTTGCCTGTTTCTTGGTATTAACACAAGCCATATTTTAAGGGCTGTGCCTCTGTACTTTCGACAAGTAAAGAGGCACCTGGCTGCTCCTCCATGTCATGCCTACTCTGGCCGTTTGGAGTACTCCTTGCTGCCCTAGAAAGGGTATTTCTTGTTCTGTACCAATTGGGCTCTTCACTGCTTCCAATGGTCATCCTGCTGTCATAGAGTAATAGCCTTGTTAACAATTAACTTCCTTGCAATTTTCATGATGGTGTGAACATCTACAGTGGTATGTACCTTGAATTGCAACTAAATGGTGTGAACATCTGTAGTGATATATCTTGAACTAGATGTTTGTCAGGGTGTCACGATACACACCTTGAATTGCTACTAAATTAAAGCCTAGGAGTCTAATGCTTTCATTTTGGCTAAATCTATTGGTGGGTGCATTCAAAGGATGGCTTTGCTTTGTTATTTATTTTATGCTTATGAGAAGATGGTAGATATATTAGGCTAGAGAGTAGATGTGACTTTAATATGCGGGTTTAGTATATGGTTTATGTAAGTAAGAAGTAGCATAAATGTTTTGGGATGTAAATCACCCAATTTTGTGATGTGATCACTTACATTTCCTTGCTTTTGCAGGTGAACCCGCACACACACCAATTGAAGCTTTGTGACTTTGGAAGTGCAAAAATATTGGTAGGCAGTTGTCACTATAAGCTGTTTTGAGAATAAGGCAAAGCCTGAAGTTTGTGCATGTATATATATATATATATATATACCTTTCTTTGTAAGACTAGAATAAGTCCAATCATACAAATTTAGAAATTTTTTTGTTCTAAAGATCAAAAATCTACAAAGAAATTAAAAGAGAAAATGAAAGAGAAGAAAAATGAGGTAAACAAAAACTTTTAAGAAAAACAAAAGGAAGACATAGTTAGCAAGCAAAGCAACACTTATGTCATCATCAGTGCCCAAGCATAAGCAGCTATACTGGGTTTCTAAAGACCCGCGGAGTCTCTTGTGCATGTACTCTAGTGATATGTTGAAATGACAGGTTCGTGCCCATATTTTCTATTCGTGGAGGTGCAGACTTGCTTGAATACCGACCATAACATAGACATTGCTTTGCTTACTACGTAGCTTTCCCCATCTAATGTGTAGTTTTATTTGGTGTTCGCTAATAAAGTGACAAGTCCCCTCTCTCTCCCTACTTGTGTGTTCTGTGCTTTCTAACCTTCCTTTTATTCCAAAATAGAAGATACAACGTAGTAGTTCAGACCCTTCAGCATGGGTACACCTAAAAGAACTAGTCCCAATGGGACAACATAAAATTCCCCATTTTGCAACCAAAGATTGCTCTAGGTGTATTCATATCCTATGATACACCTAAAAGAGCCTAGTGCCTATGGACTTCCTATAGGATTTAGTTCAATTGATGTAGAACCCCTAAAAACTACGTGTAGAGATCTCAAAATCATGTCCACTTCAGTTCCAATTGATGTTTTATGGAAGAGGATCCCAACTATTCCAAGAATAGCTTGTGGGATGACTCCAACAATGCATAACCCACAAGTGGGAATCGGCTTCCAAGCATTTGTGACAATCCATGGTTAGCATATTCCATCAAATCTACTTGTGCAAATTCAGCTTGTCAATGATTTGCTCTGGGGAGTGTGCAGGAGGGGAAAGAAGATGACGCTCTGGAGAAGGAGATCCAAGGATATCAAGAAATTGTGCAAGGTGCAAAACATCGGGGAGCTGTCTAGGAGAAAATTGCAATTTCCTTTGGAAGAAGGGAGCTAGCTGGAATGTCGAGCATCTTGGGATAGAAGATTCTGGCGTTGTGATTAGCTGTTGCAGTGATTTGGATGTGGAGGTGTAGACGTAGAGGAGGGGAATGGACACAGGCATGAAGTTTGGTGTCCTAGATGTGAAATATATGGAGGTTGCAGGGAGGAAGTTGTGAGAATCAGGTAGGAATGAGTGTAACAATTAGGGGGGGATGGAGAAGGACACCATGGCGGTTGCCAAGGTTAAGTCTTAAAGAAAATAAAGCAAAGAGTTAGAAGGGTTCTCCGAAAAATGGAAAAACACGCCCATCTTGTGCTTATAAACTTTGTATCCCCCTCATTATTGCCAAACTTAATCTTTGAAGAATGATGGCATACATACATCTGAGTAGGTAAGATGGTGGTCCCTCCATTCTAGAGCCACTTTGGGTTCTAATGGATTTGCTAGAGTCATGTGGATTTGCATAAATACAAATATTCCATATCACTTAAGACGAACGAAATTCATTTTGGACTTATGAATTGTGGACAATTTTGAAGATCCTAACTACTAGAGTGACTGAGATAGACTCAACTGAAATAATAAGGGAAGGATAGTGCTCTCTAAGCTCCACAATACTAGAATTAGATCTCTAAACCATAGGTCATGTAGCCAAAACACTAACATTTAAGTGCAATAGACCTGTAGAAAATAGAACGCACACAACTTTAGAAATAAGTAAACCCAAGCTCTAAATCTATTAAAAAATCACTAATGTACAACTCCAAAGCCCTACAAAATTCGACAGTATGTGAGGAAACGGTTGTATAAGGCTACTAGGAGTCGAACCTATTTATGGAGCTTAGACATGGACTGATCAAATCATTATTTATGGATCAGGTGTCTAGAATAAGTTGAGCCAAAAGAATGTCATGTTAGAGTTTCATGTACGCAGGTGTAGATGGATAGGGGCAGCGTACATTCGAATAGATAGATTGTGCTTTGTTCAAGGAGATGATGAATAACAGGTTCTACTTCAAACCCTTGGACATGGAGCAGGCTCAAGTAGAAAGGCTCAGTGATATGTACCCAAGATCAACAAAACTGCCGCAATTTCACTATAAGAAGAATAAAGTTCTCTTGGAAGATCTCTCTAGGTTCAAATTCGCCAATCTCCAAAAACCACGCTTTGCCATGACATAGGGCACAGTTTTAAGTAGGTTTTCGCGCACACTAGATTTATTCTAGGTTAATATACTCCTAAGCGCTCGATGTAGTTTAGAGCTAATCTTACTAGATAGAGTTGGCCAATGAATTAATCCTCAACTAATCTAAGCGCTCGATGCAGTTTAGAGCTAATCTAACTAGATAGAGTTGGCCAATGAATTAATATTACTATGCGCTCGATGCAGTTTAGAGCCAATCTAATTAGATAGAGTTGGCCAATGAATTAATCCTCAACTTCTGGGTTGGTTTTGATTGGATCAACAAAAAATCTAAATTTGTATGATTGGACATATTCTAGTCTTACAAAGGTATATGGTTTTGATTGGGCTTTAATAATTTTCCCCATGACTTGTTCACACCTTATGATTGCTAGAGGTAAGTCAATCTAATGTGTACAACGAGGGTTCATAGTTGCGAGACATTTGGAAACGTGTTTGAAAACGTTATAAACGTTTGAATTTTTTTCAAAAGGTGTTTTGAATCAAAACCTTTTGTAGTTGCTTGTGTTATAAATTTTTTTATGTCTAGTATATAAACACACATGCCTAGGTCCTAAAATACATGCTTCATGCACTAATGGCACCCAGAATACTCAGGAACCTAGAAGAAAACTTTTCAATAATGAATTATGATGGCCTCATGTTTCAACACTCGGGAGTGAGCCCCTTTTGCACCAAAAACACCAAAAACATCCCTTTTGAAGTACAATAGGGGAAAAACTTGACCTTAGACCCTTTTGCACCAAAAACACCCTCCAAAAAGACATGTTTCAAACACCCAAGCTTTTGCCAACTTTTCAAAAACTAAAAAATGCGTTTCATTGCAACTATGCGAGGTTTCGAAAACCTTAGAGAACACTCACATTTTCCCCAAAGTTTTCACAACTTTGATGATCTGTTATAAGATCGAAACCACAATATGTGCTGGGATTTCAGAGGATGAATTTGGGCATGTTCTTGTATTCTTCTAGATATTTACTTGATTACTGAGCCTCATTCTTATAATTGGCCATCATACTTGAATTTTTCCATGTTCTCAGTGTAAGTGCCATAGGTGCATGAAAGCATGCAATTTAGGATCTAACATATGTATCTTTGAGTGGCATATACTTCACCCGTATTAAAGAGGATATTCTTCAAAAATACTTCACCCGTATTAAAGAGCATATTCTTCACCCGTATTAAAGAGGATATTCTATCTTAAATGGTGCGTTGCCCTATCAGCTAGATTTAGATTTAGATGCTCGTTGGGGAGAGACTAAAATGAAAATGTTTAGACTTCACAAGCAGTTGTAGCTTGAATGAAGAGATTTTGGACTACCTTTTGATTAGCCTTCTCCTTTAGTGCTAGCCTTCATCATGGCTGAGTCTGCCCTTCACCTCCGGAGTGCCGACAGAAACTCAGTACGAAGACTTTGTATAAATGGATGCTCAAGTATGTGTGGGTGTGTGGATTTGTATGTGTGAGAGCATATTTTTTTACTATGGTCTACACCCACTGTTGGGCGCTGATGACGTCAGTGGGGATGTCATAGTAGCTAGTCCCTGCTATGCATGATGGAGTTTATGGTTTTCAACCTTGTGAGTGACTATCATGAGATTGAAACTGCACTATGTTGTGTTTTTAGAGGATGAGTTTGGGAATGTTCCTGGATTCATCTAGGTATATTCTTCAAAAATACTATCCACTTGCTTTGCATTTAAGGTAGGATAAATTCTGAAATTTAAATAAATATTCTCTGATTTCATTCCCTTTATGCCACCAAAGTTCTGCTCTCAGTTAATAATCTCTTTCTGGTCCTATGCGTAAGGCTAGAAATGATCAGAAACTGGTCTATGTAATGCTTGAGTAACAATTTACTTCCTTTCAAAGCTGGTCTATTTTTCTTGTTGCTCCTAAATTTACAGTTCAAAAATTTGTGCATGATGTGGCATCGAAACCGTTACCCTTCGTCTTTGTACTTATTGAATGCGATTGGTCCTAGCCACTTTCTTGGCCGTAATTTGATTATCTTGCTGGTTATTTAGGCCTTTGTAAGGATGAAATGTGTTACGGTTCTTTCTCCCGTCATGTTGATGCCATATATTAAGCATTTACTTGCTCTATGAACAACAGGTGCTTTGAAAGGATTGTAAATTTGTATGATGTTTCCATGCCTGTGTTGAGCAAGGCTAATAATAAAAGAAAGAAAATGATAATTCAAGGAAAAAAGTATAGCAAGGAAAGGCTACTTCTATATCATACACTCAATTGCTTTGGGTGTGTGTAATACTCTCAATTTTAAAAAGATATTTTTGATTTTTTGAATAAACAGTGCTTTGCTTCAGGTGAAAGGTGAAACAAATATAGCTTACATTTGTTCACGCTACTATCGAGCTCCAGAGCTGATATTTGGGGCTGTGGAGTACACTACTGCAATTGATATTTGGTCTACAGGATGTGTTTTGGCTGAACTCATGCTTGGGCAGGTAAGTTATGACCTTGTCTTATCTATAACAAGTCAAGCTACAGGGTTTAGGAGGCTGCCATAACATTGCAAGAATGTAATGTTCTGTATAGAACATCTCTTACTAGATACCTGTTTGCTTGATCCATAGCCTATATTCCCTGGAGAAAGTGGCGTTGATCAATTGGTAGAAATTATTAAGGTATGTACTTGTTTTGTATCATCTGCTAACATGCAATGTATGAATCTGATCCAAAGTCGGTCTTGTTTGTCTCACGTATCTGGTTTGCGTGTAGTAAAAAAGTGTTCCAACATGCCCTGGACCTATTAATTGAATGGTATTATTGGTTCTATGAACAAAAAAGACCGCCACACTTGTCATTGCAAAATGCCTATAAAGCCTCTTCCATGGGTATTGTTTATTAGATGCCTGATTTTTGCTGCAAAGAATCTGTTATTTTGTGCATCACAGCTCTTGAAAATGAGTAGTTTTAGACACAATGTTGCAACTTGGTTTATATATTGTTTCATGGTGTTCTTGTTCTATGTATGTGCTTTCTGCAGGTCTTAGGAACTCCAACGCGGGAGGAAATCAAGTGCATGAATCCTAATTATACAGACTTCAAATTTCCTCAAATTAAAGCACATCCTTGGCACAAGGTAGACAATATGGTGATTTGTTGCAGGGCTGCGTTTCTTTTTGTTCTTATCTGGAAGGGGGACTTTTAATGGATTCAATTCCTTTGGTTGGCAGTGCAAGCTGATCTCTAAGCAAGTTGGAATATTGTGGAAAAGGACCAATTGCATGCCTGTGTGTGTGTGTTTTGTTGAAGCTATATGCGAGTCTCCACCACCTATTGAATGAATGCCATCAAATGTGAAGGAAAATGTTTTTTGAGACCTGGTCCGAATTGTCCTCGAATCATGAATCTTCCAGCGCCTGACGTATAGATGCAGCTATTCTTTTGGTTTAAGCCATTGCATGATTTGAAGAGTTGTGATATGCTTGTACTTTTGACATTAAAGTAGTGCATGTATGGGTGTCTTAATTTAGAAGGAAAATCAACTCTTCGTAAAAATAAAAGAACCTCTAAAAAGAACCCTTTGATGTGGAGAACTCATATCAAGCCCTTTAACATTCATCATTACCAACATAGTCATACACCTAACATCGTATGGAAACCTAAAGTTATGTTACGAGGTTGTCCTAGCTCTCCTGCAATCTCACATGTAGTTCGTGAGTTGCCTCCCTCACTTCCTCTTCCTCCACTTCCTCCTCCTTTAGTTCCTTTAACTTCCTCAGTTCCAAGAGTTTTTGCTTCTCGAGACTATAAAAGAAGACTACTCTACCTAGATAGATTAATGTCACTGGGTCTTTTTTCAATAAAAGTTTTTGAAAAATATAATGTCAAAGTTCTTTTTAAACTTCAATACACCTTGGAAAACTTCTCTTTTGAGGATTTGAATCTAAATAAGCTCCATTATATACAACTTAAAACTTCGTTGGATCGCTTCTTAAAAGTAAAAGCTTCATTTCAAAGCAAAGAAGTCTATCTAAATAAGGAACTCTTGATTTGTATTTTTACTTCTCCCTCCCTTGACAAGATAGGCTTAAACTCCATTTTGAAGTCTCCTGAAGTAATGGATTCTCTCCCTCATTTTGTGAGAAGAATTTGGAAGCATCCAGTAGTAGCTTGGAAGTATGTAAAAACTTTAGGACAAAAGGCTTTCAACTATGGAGAGATAGGTAAAAGGCTTTCAGAGCATTCAAAATCTTCTATCCTTAAAGAACCTTGTTGTTGTAAAAGTAAGAGATTCCAAAGCTTTATTGATGCTGATTTAGGACATGTAGTCACAACTGATACCTCAATTTTGCTTTCTAGTAACCTAAGAGACCTTTTCATGAAAGGCACAAAATTTCGATTGTACTCTTTTAAAGAGTCTTGCCTTTTAAAAGCTATCGATAAGGGAATCTCAAAGTTTGTTTTGCAATTGGAAGAATGTTTAGGAGTTAAAAATATCTT
The DNA here is from genome assembly GCF_047967505.1 of Dipteris shenzhenensis. NCBI lineage: Eukaryota > Viridiplantae > Streptophyta > Polypodiopsida > Gleicheniales > Dipteridaceae > Dipteris > Dipteris shenzhenensis. Next base: position 9,070,837 of record NC_141620.1, on the reverse strand, counting down.
ATCAGAATGGAAAGGGAAGATTTTGAAGAAAGTTGCTTTGAAACTAGAAGAAGTCCCTTCGGTTATTTGCTCAAAGAAAAGTAACCATCTTTCAAAAGAAGATGAAACTCTTCTTCGAAAATTCCATAGGAATTTTGTCATTTCTTATGTGGACAAATGTTCCAATAACTTTGTTTTTATTTGCAAAAAGTTTTACTTAGAATGTCTTTTGAGAGAAGTGAACTCGTCTGCCAAAACTTACGCCCCCGCCTTAGTTTCTCAAAAAGATTTGATCTCAAAACATCAGAGTTTTTGCAAGTCTTCTGGGTTTGTTTGCAATCCAAGCATACCTTTTCTTTGTGCTGCTTGGAAGTTTCACAAAACTCCAAAAAAGCCAAGGTTTATTGCAGCTGCTTGTGAGACTACTTTGACGAATATCTCTAAATGGCTAAGCTACTGCTTCAAAGCCATGTTGCCTAGTGTCCATGAACTTTGGAGGGACTTATTAAAAGAGGCAGATGTCCCCTCGAACTCAAGCTAAATTTTAAATGACTCTGTAGGAGTGATTCCTGTTGTAAAATTTTTTAATTCCTCTCGAAGCATTCAGGAAAAAGAGTCTCCTATTCTCCTTCAAACCTATGATTTTACGACGCTTTACACAAAGATTGAGCTGGAAGACCTGAAGTTTAGAATTAAAAAGCTAGTGGCTGAAGTTTTCAAGCTGAGATTTGACAAATATAGATGCAAAGTGCTAAAAGTTGAGAAAACAGCCTTATGCTTTGACTTTTTGTGGCTAAAAAATAAAGATCATGACATAGGTTCTAAAAAGAAAAGATACACAAAGGTAGTAAGTGTAGAAGATGTTTGCTCTTGGATAGATTTTCTTTTAGATAATCTTTACATCACAATAGGTGATTCTTTGTTTCAACAAGTTATAGGAATCCCCATGGGCACTAATTGTGCCGTCTTTTTAGCAAACTTTTATCTTTTCACTTATGAATTTGAGTTTATGCAACGTCTTATTTCTATCAATACCTGCCCTATCATTTTACATAAGCTTAGTCAAGTTAGGCGTTTTATAGATGATTTATTTGTACCAGATGTTCCTAACTTTCAAGACTTTATGTACAAAGACGCTAGAGCTTTTGGAGAAGGAATCTATCCTCGTGACTCTTGTGAACTGAACTGCACTTCAAAAGGGGATTCTTGTGTTTTCTTAGATCTTAGACTTTCTCAATCTACCATAGGATTAGAGGTTGATATATACGATAAACGTGAACAACCTGAATATAGTGGTTTACACATTATAAAAATGCCTCACATTGACTCAAACATTTCTGATTTGGCAAAATATGGAGTCATTTCTTCCCAATTCCATAGATTTTCCCGCCTTTGTACAACTAAGGAGTCTTTTATCACTCATTGTAGTAATTTGATCACTTTACTATTACACAAGAGGTATAATCCAAGGAAAATAATGAAAAAAGTTCGCACATTCTTAGATATGAAGTCTTTTATCTATGGTGTTTCGGCCTTAGGTTTGTTTAGAATGATTGAACTTAAGCTGAAAACAAAAAGCGGGGAGCTGAATAGCCCGTTTTTCTTTTAGTTTCAAAAGAGAGTTTGTTTGAGTATACTTGTGCTTTCTAAGTTAGAAATGTATTTTTGCCTCTTTGCAGAAACGAGACATAAGTGTAAAGTGCCTTTTAACTTTTTATGTTTTAAATAAGAGAGAGAGAGAGAGAGAGAGAGAGAGAGAGAGAGAGAGATTCTAGTTTTTTGGAAGTTTTTGTTTCTTGACTTGCTTGTTTATTTTTGCTTAAGTCACCTGCTTCGTTTCTTCTTTATTTCTTGTTTTCATTCTCTTTTGTTTATTTGACGTATTTTAGCAAGCACTGGGTTTGCCCAAGAGACTCCGCGGGTCTTTAGAAACCCAGTATAGCTGCTTATGCTTGGGCACTGATGACGACATAAGTGTTGCTTTGCTTGCTAAGTATGTCTTCCTTTTGCTTTTCATAAAAGTTTTTGTTTACCTCTTTTTTCTTCTCTTTCATTTTCTCTTTTATTTTCTTTGTAGATTTTTGATCTTTAGAACAACAAAAAATTCTAAATTTGTATGATTGGACTTATTCTAGTCTTACAAAGGTATATACATGTATGGGTGTCTCCTTTGCTACAACATTTACATGTTAACGTATTGTCAGTGTGCATTTGAAATGCCTAAATGTGCTGATATGTATGTATGTATGTATGTATGTTTGTGTCTTTTGAGAGGAAGGAAATCTTGAGCGTGTGCTATTGGTTTATCTTTCATGGGCTGTTTATGTCTTTTATACTGTGTTGATCTAAGGCTAGACTGAACCATCTCCTGTAGTGACAGCAAGAGTTTTGATGTTCTCTAATTTTGTAATGTTATGTTATCTCAATTACAGAAGGAAACTCCTTTTGTTGTGAAACTGTGTAACACACTTTTTTGGTGAAATCCAGATAATTATATTAGCAGAAGTTGTCTCCAAGAGGGAGACCAATTACATCGTTAGAAAACTTCAAGTACTGAGAGTAATCAACTGGTTCGCATGCAGACAGTCATAAAAGGACTGCCTGAGGGGCGCTTGGAAAAAGAACTTTTTAGAGAAAGGTCACCAAAAACCCGATGGTTTCTGCCCTTCCAAAGAGTTCATAGGGCCGCCGTAGCAAACCGAGGAAAAGAAAAGATCATATACCTGCCAGTCAGGGTGTAACCCAAACAGCCAAAGCAGCCTGCCAAAGACAGCTGTCGAAAGTGAGCCTGCAAGATCCTTTCCAAAAGTAAAAAGAAATCTCGCGAATCATGACAATGCCAAAACATATGCGCCACGGGTTCCCGAGAAGCTAAGAATTGATGACATGTAGCCGGGCCAATATATCTTCGAGCTAGAAGTATACCAGAAGGAAAAACACCCACAACTCTTCTCCAAATAAAAAACTGCTAGCGAAGAGGGAGTTTGCAATTCCAGACTTGGCACAGTCTACTCCTCCATTGTGCCTCATAGACCACACATGGTCCAACGGAGAGGCAAAAGAACCCTGTATATACTGTAACTGTGAGAGAAGTCAAAGGAAGGATCGTCAAACTGAGGCTGTTGTGGTTGGTGGGGACTCAAGCACTATGCCAAAACACCCTTTGATGGAGGATAAGATGGGCTGACAGTCCTTCGAGAGTCTCAAGGAGCGTCACTAGAAAGTGTGGCACATGATTCGTCATGTCCAAGTCGTCGACTGTGAACCCTGGTACCATGGGATGAACAATAGGTGCAGGGCAAGAAGATGGGAGTCTGCTCCACCAAGGCCTGAATACCTAAGTGACAGGGAGCTTAGATAGAGAAGAAAGACTCATCCTCCCGTAGATGGTGACGTCCTGAATATGGTCACCCTCTAGTGCCAAGCTCACCTGGATCCATCACGAACTTGGCTCCTTGTAGTTGTGAGGCTGACGATACGGCCCACCAGTGCTTTGTCCTAGAGGAAGGGGAGGAGAGGGATGAAGGTAAGGGGAGGGTGGGCAAAGGTAGAAGGGTAGGGGAAGCTAGCAGCAGGAAGTGCGAGCAGGAGAAGCCATCCGCAATCCACCTTTTATGATTTATAGGTAACAGTGGTATATACATATTTACAGCAGAGATGTTGATGCAAACAAGTGTGAAAATCAAGAGTTTATTTGGATATCTACCAATCCCTCTTCACGAGGGTAGGACGATTATGTTAGGGGTCATGACGCATCTCCTGATGTCACCTAGAGAGAGAGGGCCTTGTTTGTGGGTGTGCCTGCCTGTGTGCTCGCCTAGTGAGTGAGGGTAGCGTAGAGAACGAGGGCCTTGAGGGTAGTCTAGGTTAGTAGCAGCCAGATCAGTGCTGAGGAGAGGCTCCCTTTTAGGGCTGTCCTTGAGCCCCTTCTAGGGCTGTGTGGAGGCGCCTAGGTGGCTGGAGGGCAGAGGGCAGAGCCCCTCATATAGGCTGGTGCAGCTCCCTGTGGAGGGCTAGGGGCAGTCGGCCCTAGAGCCCTGCTTGTTGGTTGGCAGGCCCATGCATAAGGGCCTTGTGCAGCCCTATATAGGAGGTTGTAGGGGTCGGCCCATGTAGGCAGCTGGTCGGCCTGCCCCTTGCTAGCTGATTAGGAGGCTGGGGGCTATATATAGTAGCACTTGAGGAACAGGGTAATGGAGCAGTTCATCCACTCCCTTGTGCTCCCTTTCTTGTGGTTGTTGAGCTGTTTGTTTGAGCTCTTGAGCAGCCTGTTGGCTCCGAGATTTCCCCGCAGTTGTAGCAGGATTTTTCTCTTGAGATCGCTTGCAATTCTTCTGTGCCCCTCTCTCTCTCTCTCTCTCTCTCTCTCCCCCCGTTGTCGTAGCCCCTGCCTTTGTCCGTCAGTGTTGTCATCATTGCAGTTGCCAAGACACCCTCTCCATATCCACTGACGTATTAGCGGGGGGGTTTTGACAAACCCATTCTCGGGCAACATGAACATATTTATTTCCTACAGCAAGAAGTGAGGGAGCTGAAGATATTACTGGCAGAGGTAACAGCTAGAGTTTAGGTCCTTGAAGGGCCTGGACAACAGTTAGTTATAGATGAAGCTGTGAAGGTGTGCAAAGCTTCTCCCCCTACCCCCCAGCTGGTCTCCACAGTCAAGGGTTTAGTGCATATCGAGGTTCAAACAATTAAGAAGGAAGTGAGTGTGGAAGTGGATGCAAAAGTAAGACAGACATTCATGCAGAGATTAAAGAACATGAAGCTGAGGGACAATGCGTTAAAAATTAGAATAGGGGGACTTCTAGGAGACTGGTACAAAGAGGAGGACACATTCAGTGAAACACTAACAAAGGTCAAAGCAGCCTTGCCCAACATTGAATGGTCAGATGGTGATGAGGAGGAAGATCACGATTCCGGACCAGCTTATATTGAACATTCTAAAGGTCATGCCATCCTTACATTAAAATCAAAACATTGGCGGATTAAGCTTCTCCGACAATCTTATAAGCTGAAAGGTACCAAAGTACGGATAGCCGAGGAGCTTACACAAGTTCAACTCAAGAACAAGGCAACAGAATTAGCAAAGGTCAAGGCTGCCAGGAAAGATGGGAAATGGGCAGTATACCGGGAAGGAGTAGCACTAATTAAAGAGTTCAAATTAAAACCAAAAGACTCAGTCTTAAATTGATGCATGGCCCGCTATGTATGTGTATGCTTTTTCTAGGTTATCACATAGGTACTTAAATAAAATGGAGCTGTCTCTGCACTCGCTTGGAGCTGCCTTGTGCCCTCCCTAAGCTGATGTACTAGATGGTTTTCATGTTGTCCCAAAGACCTCTTGGTCTCCCGTGGACGTTCTTTCTTTCTTTCTCCTTCTCAGTGTGGTGTGTGTGCGAGGTGTGCTCTCTCTCTCTCTCTCTCCCCCATTTCCACTGCACTTCTCACAGATTATGGGGTGGCATCATTTCGCATCTCATTTAGAGAAAACCGATTTGCAAGTGCATCGGCATTCTGAGCTTCCTTGTCTTTATCCTTGGACACTAGCTTTACCCTTGTCCTGAGCGTTTACAAGTTGCACTTTAGAGGGCTTCAACGCTTTCGGTGGTTGAACATTGTTAACATTAGCAATGGTAGGCTTTTTCGAAGGAGGTACATCTTTGGCGGGTACTAGAAATAACACTGACATTGAGATTGCATATGACTAAATTTCCCACAAGAGAAACAAGAACCATAAAACCTCCCTCATTTGAGTGTAAAATGAGCATGTTGTGAGGCCATGGCATTCATATTTAAATTGATGGGGACACTTGGTGGCCTTGGCACATCGGTGTTTCATAGAACATAGAAATGATGTGCATATATTGAAGATATCAGTGGACAAACCAACGTCCCTAAGTTCTGAGCAAAGCGGGATGCTTGGCACCTTAACCCATACTGGGCATTGATGTCAAATAAGATGTTAGTAGTTCTTTGTAGGCGATGATGGGTACACATGCACCAAACAACCACCAGAGAAGAGAGGAGATATTTCAAATAGCATGTGCTTGTATTGTGGTTATCTTCATAGAACCCGCGATCAACTATGTAGCATCCACACACATAGTTGCCCTGTAACATAGCTTCGAGACATCCAGTGCAACTGGCATACAACAAGATAGCATGCCTTCTTGGCCAAATCTAGAACATGAACTTTCAAAGCTTCGCCAAGAATATTGACCGTGAAATATGTTAGCTGCCCGTGCATGCTTAATCTTCCTACTATAAAGTGTTTGCAAAGTGCTGGATAGATGGATTATCATAGGAAATGATTGATAAGATCCGAGGTTGAGAAGCTTTCATCTTCTTAGATCTACCATGGAGGAATCACCAAGAACCTTCTACACACAAGATTCCATTTTGGGCTTCATACGCACGTATGCATGCACACACATGTCTTTCCTAGTGATATCCATTTCTTCTTATATTACAAAAAGAAGTCCTCAAGGAAGGGACAGGCTGCTTCAAAATCAAAAGATCTCATTGTATGACAAGTAAGGAGGATAGTCAAGATCCCGAGCATACAGACAATTGAAGAACGATTGCCGCAAAGATGTCCAGAAGAAGGGATACTTGGCAAGGCGCGGATCACCAAAGACCCTATGGTTTTGACCCTTTCATATAGTCCAAGGTGCCCAATAGTGTACCCAAGTAAAGAAAAGATCATACCCCTGCCTGCAGGGTGAGTCCCAAACAACCATAAAAGCTTGCCAAAGCAAGCCCTAGAGAAGTGTGCTTGAAGACTTTGCTGTACGGAAAACAAGAATTCATGAGTCTCAGGGCAATGGCTAAAAAGATGAGGCGTTGACTCTCTTGAAGACAGACATCAATGGCAAGTAGTCGGAGCAATAAGTCTACATGCCAAGATCTGTCTGAAAGAACCCCAAGCAGAACTCGCCATAAGAAAATTTGTTACAGCTCAAATTTGCTGCAACCTTCTTCTCCACCGTCGAGAAATACAAGTCATAGACTAGATGTAGTTTGCATGAGTAGAAACCCAAGGCGTGACAGTTGCATCTCTGCCAACAGCAACGAACCACAAGCGTGATCATCTGAGTGAAGGGTCCAATCCTTGAGGCGGTCTATGATCTCAAGACGTGGTATTGGCTGAAAATCATGAAGCATTTGTGACAATGTGTCAGAGAGTTCTATCATGCTGTCCCAATCCAAACTGTCTGACTACAGCAGGAAAAGATAACACCATACCACCAGCATTAAGCACATCACCGACAAGACGTATGCCTTTTGACCAAATAAAATAAGACCGGCAAGGCTTCTGAGAAGGCCAAAGGATGTGCAAACACCTTTGACTGATGAAGGCACTTTGCATGCAAAGAGTTTTTATGACGAGCATCCCTACCATTCCATTTACGATGTGAGAGTATGTGCTTCAGTCAGAAAGCATACGAGAGACAAGAGGACAGAGTGGCATTGAAGTTGACTGTGTTTTGTTTGTCTCATCAGGTCACCCATGGGATGCAAAGAGAACCCATGAAACCCACAGAGGTCACTCTTTATGTCCAGAAGAGTGAGTCAGAATTTCTGATTTTATTTTTTATGTGGATGACATGCTCAACATGGGGCCCGACACGAAGAAAATTGCAGATTTCAAGGCAAATTTGTAGAAATCATTTGCAAAGTCGGATATGGGCAGGTTTCACTACTATTTGGGCATACAGTTTGCTAAAGTTAAGGGGGGCACAATGATGAATTAATCCAAATATATTGGACAGCTCTTGCAATGTTTCCAATTCGAGGATTGTAAGCCGGTTTCCACTCCATTAGGCTTGGCTTCAGTTTGTCCTACGAAGTGTCCGATTTGATGCTACTCTTTATCAGGTGGGAGTGGGCTGCCTTATTTACTTATGTCATACCCGGCCTCATTTGCAATATGCCGTTTCGGAGTTAAGCAAGTATGTGCACAAGCTTGGCACACAGCATTGGCAGGTAATGAAGTGGCTCTTCCTCTACTTGAAGGCCACACAACATTTTGGACTTTCTATAGTGATTAGTCTTCATTGGATTTGCATGCATTCATGGACAATGATTGGACATGTTGTTACGACAAGAGGGTGTCTCACAGTGGCAATTGTTTCATGCTTGGCATTTCTTGATTTAGCAAAAAGCAGCCTGTAGTTGCTACTTCAAGTTTTGAAGCTAAGTACATGGCAGCCTTCATAGCCATTGGAGATGGTATTTGGCTTTGTAAGTTACTTGCAGAGCTTGATGTCTGTCGGACCTCCTCTACCATGGTCTTCGTTGACAACCAGAGTGCTTTGGCCTTTGCACCTACTCTTGTCTTTCATACGCATACCAAGCACATTGAGGTGCACTATCATTATGTTTGAGAGCTTATCAATTAGAGATGTACAGTTGTCATATGTTTCCACGGAGGATAACTTAGTAGATCTCTTCACGAAGGCTCTATTATGATCCGAGTCCGAGGCTTTTCGACATGCCTTACACTTGGCACCATTTATTACGTGATGTTGATCTCCGTGTACTATCATAGGTTGCTATATATATCTTGGACGAATATGTGCAACCATGATATAGATTCTAGGTATTCTTAGATGTATCTAGGATACTTCAGCCATACCATAGAGGGGGGTTTGTTAGCAATTAGTCCTAGTATGGCCTTGTAGGCTAGTTAGGACATTTGGTCCTAGTCCTTGTCAAACCACTTGACTTTGGTCAATCAGTTGAATTTGGTTAGCCAATTGACTTTGGTTAACCAATTCACTTTGGTCAACAGTTGACTTTGGGGCTATATAGTGGCTACACTTGTACTTTCTTCATTGTCTAGTTGTAAGTACTCTTGATTTCCTTTAGCTGTTATTTGCTCTGGCGCATTCCACTTTGCATTCCATTGCTCTGTGCACCCAACAGCTCTTCTTTTTGGAAAGATCTTGGCTCATCAACATATTGCTCCTGCCATTTGTATGCCCATGTCTGTCCTTGTGGGAGTCTATGCCTCATTTATTATGGCATTGCCCTAAATCTCACGAGTTTTTGCTTTTGATACAGCAGTGCCTTCAGGCCCATTTCCCTAGTGCTCACTTAGGCAAGCAATTCTCGTTGTTTGGTTTTCATCCTATCAGGTAAGGGTGTGATCGTTCCTTTAATCACTATGGATCTATGGAATGACCACAAACATCGGGTGTTTAGTGATCCATCCCTGGCTAAGTATCATTTCTTTTGGACATCTCTACGGCAGTCCTTATTTGACTGCCTACATGCACGGGATTGTGATTATCCACCTTTCTTGTCATATAATGAGATCTTCTGATGTTTGTAGTTGGCTGCCCCCTTCTTGGGGGCTGTTTTTTGTCATATAAAGACAATTAAAAAAAAAAAGCATGTGTGTACACTGTACACACATGTATGTGTATATGTATATATGCGAACTGACACACACATGCACATGCATAGGCTTATGCGTGTGTGCATGTTTGTGCATGTGTAGCTACAGAAACATAAATACACAGACAGACAGACACAGATAGATAGATAGGAGGCAAATAGGGGTGTGTGTGTGTAGAGAGAGAGAGAGAGAGAGAGAGAGAGAGAGAGAGAGAGGATTGTTGACATTTTGGTATTAATATGTTTGGGTGCTCAGATATTCCACAAGAGGATGCCACCAGAAGCGGTTGATTTGGTTTCCAGACTTTTGCAATACTCACCAAACCTACGCTTCACGGCTGTAAGATTCCAACCATCTTTAAGGCATCATCCTAGGACGGATTACTTCTAGATAATGTGTTGATTGATGTGGAGGCATGGTGAAAACTGCAGCTGGAAGCTTGCGTTCATCCATTCTTTGATGAAATACGTGATCCCAACACGAGACTGCCGAATGGGCGTCCTTTACCGCCTTTGTTCAACTTCAAGCCTCATGGTAATTGCTTGGACGTCTAAAAGAACGAAGTGTTTTTTCTTTGTTGGTCATAATCATGGTACAGAATTTACTTTCTTTGAAAGTTTTGATGTCAGTGGAGCAGTTTTTTAAAAGTCCAATTATTGTGATTGTTTTTAAAGCCTCTTGGTCTACTGTCTGGTACTAGGTAGTGTCTATTTTTGGACATCCTTTTGGATATGTGAGAAAATTAAAAATGCTTCAGCAAGGAAGTGAACATTGAGTGACAAGAGGATCATTAGATTTAGTTGTGCAATTGTGCTAGCTCTTGTCACACTGGGCTGAGATGAAGGATCATTGAGTGACAAGAGGATCATTTGATTTAGTTGTGCAATAGTGCTAGCTCTCGTCACACTGGTTTGAGATGAAGGGTAGTCTCACTGCAATGGCACGCTGTGAGAATTAATTGTACACAATGAGCATGTCTTCATATATGTAACCTGCCACACTGTTTCAATTAATACAACTACAGAGTGCCTGCTGTGTGCATGGCAGGAATATGTGTTGCACGTTCTATGTATTTGTGACAGGATCTTGTAAAGTCAACAAAGTGTTGTGAGACTAGTTGTTTATAAATTACTGGCAGTTATATATATGGATGTGTTCACAATTTGAGACTCTGAGGTGTGCGACACTTTTTTTCTTTGAATTTGCATGGAGTGCTAGCCTGATCTGTGTGTGTGTGTGTGTGGTGCGTGCGCGTGTGCTACTACGCTTGTGATATTTCGTTGATCGTTTTGCACGTACACCACAACTAATTAGAGTATACTCAGTTTTGTTTATTTTTCTCCCATGAACCATGCCAATAGATGGAAAGTTATTTGACGGAGTGGTCTTTTTTATCGGCTTTAAAGTGTCCACATACATATGCTCTTCTATAATCTATTTGACACGTTAAGGTTGCACACCTGAATCTTTCTTTCTTTTGCAGAGCTGAAAGGTGCCACTCCTGAGATGATTCAAAAGCTGATCCCTGAGCACGCACAAAAGCAAAATCCGTTTTTAGGCTATCAATAAGGAGGTGGTCTTGTCTAGTAAGGAAGGTGTTCCTGTCCAGTGGATTGGATGTCGTCCTTGTCAGGCTGCTTCTTTACTAATGTACGATGGTCCTTAGATGAAGGAGCTTTGTGCATAAGCTCTGTTGGAGAGGCCGTTAGCTTGCTTGTTGTGGAGTTGATTGTTGCAATGCCTAAGGTAAGGATACTTAACTGCAGTAGTTTGTGAGAGGGGTGTCGATGCTGGCTGAAAAGGGGCACCACATAGAACCCAGGTGGAGGCATAAGTTTGTTTCTGAAAATTGAATATTAGTGTTTCATAGCTGGTTTCACATTTTGTCAAACTTTGTAGAATATGTCAATAGTATGTCTCTCTGGGAAAGACTCTCTCCAGGCGTATGAGGGATTGGAGGCGAGTTACTCCCAATGTATACTGCTTTGAGTTATTTTGCATTTTGGGAACTTTGGGGTTCCGGTGTAATATCAGAATCACATTCAGCTCTTCAGTCAAGAAGTGCTAGGTTTGTGGACTGCTTCCTGTTGCAGAGCACAATGCCACATTTCCTTATGGAGGAGCTCACAGGATATTTTTTAAAAGGTGATGATGCCTTGTTTCCTTAAAACTAATGCAGTGAGCGTTGGATTGGGTTGGCTGGTTCCAGGATTCAAAATGATTAAAAAGAACGACAGAGATGCTGAATATCTGTCCGATTTGAGTACGATGGTTGACATCTGTGCTGGTGACAGAATATCGATGTGAATTGTACGTATCGTCTCGGAAGTCAGTATTCATATCAAGGTCTGTCCAACTAATAATCTTTTGTGCACCAAATTGCGCTTTCAAGACTCTCAAGTGTGTATTGGCGGTATTCTCTTGCTTCACAGGCTATACATTTTACATCTTACAATGGACTTTAAATTTATTTAGTAATGGAACTTATCATTATTTAAACATGGCTTTATTTTTGGATCAATATGATTTAGACCAATTTCAAAGCAATTAGGTCATGTGCCTTACTCACGTTGTCTTTTTCTGAAGCAATGTTATAGAATTGAAGCAAAGAGTTTTTTGAGAGGCCACCATCATACCTTTCCTCACATCCATCAACTCAGATAATTTCCAGAGAGGGACAGCGATTTAGTTGCTGGACGTGTCTGGATCTAGTTGCCCTGAAAAGGACTCTCTCATTTAGCTAAGTTTGTTACTCCATTACCATTAATGATTTAGGTCACAGCTTGTTAGTTTGAAGCACTAGTTGAATTTAAGTTTTAGGTCTATTTCTGACAGCCAAGTGGTGCAGTCAAGTGGTGTAACTGAGGATGCAATCAAGGACATCTCATGTTGCCAATTGAATTAGAGGTTAATTAAGAATCTCAAATAGAGGATTGTTGAGATTCCAGGGAGGGTCAGGGATTTAGTTGCTGGGAAGGCCTCTTTCATTTAGCTAAGCTTATTTGGTGATTTACTCTCTTACCATTTACAATTTAGGTCACAGCTTGTTAGTTAGAAGCACCAGTAGAATTGAAGCTTTAGATCTATTGCTGGCAGCCAAGTGGTGACAATCAAGTACTCGTCTTGTCAGGGATTGAGTTGCTGGGAATGCCTTTTTCATTTAGCTACGCTTATTTGGTGATTGACTCTCTTACCATTTACAATTTAGGTCACAGCTTGTAAGGACTAGTAGAATTGAAGCTTTAGATCTATTGCTGGCAGCCCAGTGGTGACAATGAAGTACTTGTCTCGTCTCTTGGGCTGCTCCTTAGAGTCTTCTCTCAATTGTTTGTCACAAGCTTCTTGCATGCTCAAGTTTTAAGTCAACATGTCAATGGGCAACTCTGAGAGAATTGGGGAGATTCTACCTCCATCCACATCATCCTCCTTTTGCCTCCTTATGGGGGGTTTATGTAGTGCCTTAGTACACGATGTGTCATTAACTTACATTTGAAGTAGGATCATGTATTTCATGCTTTGACTTCATAGTTGCTTGGCCATGCTCGAAGTGCCTAGCACATCTAATGGCATATCTAATTCTCCTTTCCTCTCGCTCAGCCATCATCTTTAAGGACGTTCATCGCCTTTTGAAAGGCTTGATCATGACCACTCATGAAGCCTTTACCCAATCTACATTTTTCTTCACACAAAGTAATATCTCGTCTATTGGCACTACATCTAGGAGCAGTCATGCAAATGAAGTGTAATACCAATAGTTTGCACACCCATCCTCAAATTCACCATACGTTGTTGTCATATCATAATTATCGCGAAATGTCAATAGTTTTTTTCCCTACCCCGGGGAATCTAGGGGGAAGTGCAAGGGGGTAAGAAGTCCTTTAGTCCAAAAAAATTACATGTCAGACTCAAGATATGTTTGACAGATCCATAATTATTGCAAAATGTCAATAGTTTTTTTCCCTACCCGGGGAATCTAGGGGGAAGCGCAAGGGGGTAAGAAGTCCTTTTTGTCCAAAAAAAGTACATGTTAGACTCAAGATATGTTTGACAGATTCAAGAACAAACTTTAGGCTACATTTGAGATTCTTAATTAGCCTCTAATCCAAATTGGAGATTTTTAATTATTCTGGAATCCCCTTGGCCACATGAGATGCCCCTTTGACGCAAGGTAAGCACCTTGCCCATCCATGAGGAAGACAATACAACAAGCCAAAGCTCGACAATCTTTATTCTTAAGAAGCTTTTCAAGGTAGGCGGAGATCTTGGATCATGTGGAGAAAAGAAGTGAGTATAGAGGCCTCACACAAGAACGTTGAGAGGGCAAGAAGGACCTCAAGAAAGTGATTAATTAAGCACATCCACGAGGAAGTAAAGGACAAAAGGCTCTACAAGAAAGTATAGCTGAGAAGAGTGTCAAGGTAATTCGGATGAGCTTGACGAGAGTAAAGGTTAGTTTTGCTGTACAGATAATTAATCCCTAGCACATGAATGACATTGATGAACATTCTAAGATTTCAATGGTTTGAAAGATGAAAGCCTTTAGCCACCTTCACATTCTCTAGATTTTAAGGGCTTGGAAGATGCATGCTTTTAACCATATAGAAGCCTCTATAGAGTTTGTGGGTAATATCGAGGAAGAGTCCATGAGTTACTTCCCATGCATACTACGTAAGGTGGTATGTCGATGGTTTAAACAAAATAGAGAATAGGCTCCTTTGGAAATTTGAATCAAAAGAAGGATGAGGAAGGTGATGTTGATACCCCACCACGAGCGAAGATGTTGACAAGGAAGGTGATGTTGATGTTGATGTTGATACCTTTGCATTTGAGTTATAAAAATCCTTGGTAAGCTTGACATAAGAGGAAAAGTGATGTAGCGAATGTACCAAGCCTAGACATATACCAAGACATAAGAGACCAAGTGCCAAGCCAACTATTTCCAAGTTGATGTTAAGCCAAGCTGCACCAATGATGAGTGTTGGTATTGAAACAAGATAGCAGGTGTTGCTAATCAAGTCTCTAGGTTTGAAGGGAAGTGGTAGGGATCCACCCCAAAATGACCAATGAGAATAAACACGAAGAATCAAGAGTGGTACCAAGATCAAGGTCTAAGAAGGAATGATTGTGGGAAGACCAAGGCTTACATTTTTTTACATCACCATGAAAATCAACCAAGTTGTAAGTTTGTATACAAGAGTTGTAGAAATGGTGATGTCCCTCACCTAAAGGATGTAAGTAGCCTAATAAGGTCTCCTAAGTAGGGTTATATGTATACTGTTGTAAGTCATCTTTCTAGAATAGAGACTTGTGCATATTGTAAAGACATCTTGTGCCTCCCTCTACTCCTCTGGTCTCCCATACCCCAACAACCTCTCTACATTGGGAAGAGTAGAGTGTCTTACTGTATGATCGCTTTGGCCAAGGATGCCACAGCTTTATTAGGGCTCACTATAGGTTTTTGAAATATTGCATCAAGCTTAGGCTGTTTGAGTTTCTTGTTTTGATGGTGGGAATTTCTTTCAATATTTCTTAGTTTCATTGGTTGATTGCAAAAACTATTTTGGACATCCTTCTCATGCTCTTTCATACTATGTTGAGCTCAATGAAGGACCTTCACATTTGTTCTAACTCAAATTGCAAGGCCTTCCATTTTTAACTTGTGTGTCAAGTTGGGCTTTTTTTGCCTTGGCTTGTTGGACTGTCCTGTCTTTATACACTCACGTTTTTCGACTTGTAGTAATAAGGCATGGATCTAGTTTAAAAGTGTTGTTTCTTTGATCATTGTGTGTTTCACGACATGTCAAGGCAACCAATTTCGAACAACATGTTGCTTGACCAAGAGGGCTTTGTGCCTTTCATATTGACCCCCTCATATCCTGCCTTGTTGTTAGGGACAAAGGGAAGATGGCAAGCAACACTGCCTCATTTTCTTAAGCTTTTGCATTTCAAGCTAGTGTAGTGGTAAAATTGTTTCTTACAAGTGGCTTCTTTATGACCTTTGGATTGGTAGTTTGACGTAACTCTATCTCTTTAAGTGCATGCTTAGTTAATTGTGTCTAAGTATCCACCTCAATTGGGGAATTTCCCTTGCTCATAAGCATAGAGATATGGGGCTTGGGATTTGGTAACCAAAGAAAACGGGAGGAGTTTGGGACTCATCTGACTACTTAGATCGAAAGTAAATCTGAATGTAGATTGCTTAGGGGGCTGGTTGTTGGGAGGCAGACTCTTTAACAAGGGTGGATTTTTTGGTAGGTTCAAAGCAGTCTACTTGGGTGGAGAGTTCGAAATGGTGATGGATTTTCTCCCTAGCAACTCACCTGAGGGAAATAAACATTGAGGTCTCGAAGCTACTATCGTAGCTCTAGTGAAGGGATGGCTTTTCCACTCGTAGAGGAGACAACTCATTGGGCCACTCTAAGAATCCACTTACAAGCTTATCCTTGAAAAGATTCAAGTGTGAACAAATCTTGTAGTGCCTTTAACTTGCAATGCACCCCTTGAGTTGCTCCTAATTAGCTTGGTAGATAATGTTTTATTGTGGGTTGATCCTTTGTATTGTTAAGTACCTTGCCGATTTAGGTAAAGGGGCATTACACACTTTTCGTTAACTCAAGGTATTGTGACTAATTAAAAAAAGGGTTTCTATAGCATTCTTGTCAAGAAGTCAATCGACAGCCGTCGCATGGCATACTGAGAAGCGCCAGGTGCAGGGTCCTCAAACCTCGCCCCATAGCTGCGCACAATCTTTAGAGCCTCCCAAAGATCTCCAAAGGGGATAGCTCTGGAGGTTTTGATAGCTCTTTATATTCAAGCTGTACCACATCACACAATTGTATTCTGGGACAAAGTTCCCCCCTGTACGTGTCCTCCAATGCTCTTTAGCCCCCCATTCCATTAGTCCACACATTATTCATTGGTACCATGTGAGGGAGTTTGGTCCACAAAGACCACACAGTACAATTCCCCCCCATGGGTCAAACACTATGAGTGCTAATCACCAATGAAATGCCACGTTAGCCACCAAATACTAATGAGTGCTGATCAGCCAGATCAACCAATCAATATTAACCACCCATTGCAAGCCAGGTCAGTCAATGTAGTCACCCACTAAGAGCTCGGTCGGGGCCAAATCTATAGAATAGTCAAACAGTGCTACCAATCTTTGAATAGGCCTTGAAATTAAAGCACATGCGGGTCGTTAGCTCTTGCGAGCACAGTCACTTGTCCAATCCACAAAGTAGCAATGATTATCGACTCACAATAGTAAATGCTAGTCACTACCAATCAGAGCACACGTGTGGCACATCCTACATGTATGCGAAGTTGCACCTATCCGTCCTATAGCAGCTGTCACATGCAATAGTATCTCGACTCTACACTCATAGTCTGTCAAAGTACATGTGGCTAGTCACAGTTTGCAGGGTGAAACTTGCTTTCATACCATGTGGCACATTGAGAAGCGCTAGGTGCAGGGTCCCCAAACCTCACCCCATAGCTGCACACAACTTGTAGAACCTCTAAAAGATCCTGGGAGGAAATAGCTCTGGAGGCTTTGACAACTCTTATATCCACACAATTGCATATGAGATGAAGTCCTCCAATGCCACGCGTCCTTTAATTTTCCAACAAGGTCTTTAGTCCCGATAGTCCACATTATTCCTTGGTGCCATACAAGGGAGTTCGGGCCGCATACCCCACATATCAACAATTTCTTAAATGTCTCACGATCAGATAGCCTTGTGACAACGTGAACCTACTAGTTTGAAACAACTTGTTATGCCTTTGCACTAGATCAAGAGTCAGAAGTACATGCTTTACAGATGCTTGGATCAGAGGTGTTTCCTCTTTGTACAGATCAGCCCACAGCCAGGAGCTTATTGGTGGGGTAAGGGGTGAGAGATTTCAGATTTCCAGATCAGTCCGTCAGGGATGCTTCCTTGCTCCTTTTCTTTTTTTGTTCATGGCTGAAGCTATGAGTATCTATATTAGATCTTAGGTTGACATCTTTGGGCTGAGACTTCCCATCAGACGGGAAGAGGAGTTACTTGACAATGAGTTGGCAGATGACACGGCAATTTACTTGGATGCCACAGCATAGACGCTCACTTCTTTTAGGACAGCATTGGATTTATTTTTCTTGGCGGCAAGGGCGTAGATAAATTGGCATAAATCCAAGGGCTTTTGGATTAGCGACGAGGACAATCCAGATTGGGGGCTTGACATAGGTTTCACTTGGGTTGAAAGGGGTGTGCTAGCCAGATATTTGGGCTGCCGGGTCGGCTTGGATATTTCTTCCACGCAGAAGTTTGCTCCCGTGTTGGAGAGCATCAGGAGGAAGCTCCTTTTTTGAGGCTCAGCCAAGTTAGACCTTGCCTTTAGAGTTGTAGTGGTCATGACACCAGGTCCTCTTGGCCACGGCCTGGTTTGTTTGTTCTTGCTGGTGCCATTTTAGGGATTGCATCATTCAGCTCAGGAGATCGATCAAAAAATTTCTTTGGAGTGTGCTTGATGGCACATCAGATACATTAGCTAGGGTGGCTGGGGAGACCCTCATCCTCCCTACACAGGAAGGGGCTCTCAATATTATTGATCGAGATTCACAGTGCAGATCTTTACTCTACAAGATGGTGGTGCAGGGACTTACGCCAGGGCAGGAGCTGTGGAAGGAATTTTTTATTAGTAGCATACAGACTTGCACACCTTCTTTAGGAGGAGACTGGATGAGCAGTCTTCACCACAACACACCTCAGGTCTCCTTCGTCCCCTCTCACGGTTGCCATCTTGAAAGCATGGGTCAGCTTCAGGAGCACTCTTTGGAGGATTCCCCCTTCCTCTATGAAGAGATTGATAGACAACCGGTCATGTGGAATGAAAGGATTTTGGATGATCTGGGTAGACCACTTGGTGCTTCACACTACATGCAGTGGTCCAGATGGGAGAGGGGACCTACCTCATCTCGGGGGTCATGGAAAGATTTCCAGAGGCTTCCAGAGGAGACCAAATCTTAGTTTTGACAGGACATCTCAGAGGGAGTGCAGGGAGGATCTTGCAGATTGAGGTAGCCCTTCCAGTGGATTGGGTAGACACAGATGATATGCCTCTCACTTGCTCAACTTGGGCAGGTGCTTTTACGAGAGGGGGTTTTCCTCTTTAGGTTGTGGCCTTTCGAGATGCACATGGAGATGCCTTGGTTTTTGATGTGCATGATGGTGGCATATTGTTCAGGTCCACAGAGAACATCTTGCTTGAGTCTACCTTTCATCCTATCAGGGTTGTAGGTCTTTTGGAGCAGGGATCAGATTCAGAGTGGTTCCTTGACCCAGACCCCCGGCTTCTTTCCACTGGATCTTGGAGGCAGTGGCTCTACGGGGGAGTTCCCATTAGGCATTTGTAGGGGGACCTTGGAGAGTGGGAGTGGATTGACGTAGGGCTTCGAGAGAAGAGCATCCCCTTCTTTCGCTACACGATTAGTAATTGCACGAGATTCTAGCTCAGTATTAGAGGTTCTAGACTTCCAGAGAGATTCCAGCTCAGTAGAGGTTGGAGACCTTTTAGAGTTCCTCATTGGGAGGCTTTTGATGTCACTACGGATTTGCAGAGGTGCTTTTGGAGGAGACTCTGAAAATCCCACAGGAATAGAAAGATTAGTATTTTCTTTTGGCTTTCTATCCATGGTGGGATTGTAGTGAACCTTTGGAGATCTAGATTCAGAGCCGACCCTACTTGCCCTCGTTGCCTCTCTGCTTTGGAGACGATTCAGTATTGCTTATGGGATTGCAGATAGGCGAGAATGATTTGGATGGGGGTAGCTAGGATTTTCAGTCACTTTGTGCACCCCCATTCTTTATGACATGGGGCTCAGTGGCTTGGATTTCTCCTACTAGGCCTCAGGTCTTTTGTGAGAGAAATGACTCTTCTTGGGCCATTTCGATTCGACATCATCAAGTTGAGTCCTGTTCTTTGGATGTGGTACCATACCTTCCTTTTACAGCAGTACATGCCTATGTGGATACCTCTTGGGAGATACTGGCGAGCATAGCAGCATGGCATATTTGGAGATCCAAATGCACAGAGGCATTAGAGGGGCTCAGGTTCATCCCTTGCACACATTGGCTGGTATCTGGACAGACACCATACATACTTTGATGGCCATATGGACGAGCATGCAGGGAGACTCCCATGCAGCGTCAGCTAGGAGGGCTTCTTTCTTCAGGGAATGGAAGGATTCTCCTTTCTTCTTTGAGACTCTTACAGGGTTGAGGTAGCACTTTTAGCCTTAGCCTTGGTTGTTTTCCACCTCATTTTGAGGGGGTTTATTTATCCTCATGGTTACATGATGTATTCCGCTTTGAGCTTGCTCTCGTGGGTTTTTTCTCTTACTAAATAGAAGTCTCTTTCTTGAAAAAAAAGAAGCAACGCTTGCTAGGACTTATCCAAGCTCTACTTTTATGCAAATTATGCAAAATCATTTTTACAAAATTGCCCACTGCTTGGTTAATGTTCTTAATTAGGGGTTTACCTAATTGTTCAAACTTTTCCTTTAATGCAATAAGTTTCTCTTTCTATTCCATTGTCAAGCTTCACTCTCTGGTCATTTCACTATGCAAACGAGTGTTGTCAAGTCTTCCACACACACGCATGCATGCACACACGTAGAGAGAGAGAGAGAGAGAGAGAGAGAGAGAGAGAGAGAGAGAGAGAGAGAGAGAGTAGTATCGAAGGCCATGAGAGGTGATTTCCAAGCAAGATATGACCTGCTCAAATATCTCCACTGCAAATTTTCTAGAATTTTCACTACCATATGAGGGCCATATGAATGCCTTTACTCCAATCCTTGTGCTCAATTGTGGTCATTCCTTTCTTTCATCAATTTGACTTTTTCATTCCAACTTTTAATATTATTTGCTCAAATGCTTCCACTTAGGCTACTATCACTCAGCCTCTTCTTTCTTTTCTGTTACCACTCTTGAGAGAGAAGATATCCAATGGAGCAAGGGATGAGTAAGGGGACTAGTGATATGGATATGGTGTAGGTGCATATCTCAGTAGATGATGTAGAGAAATTTGAGGATGGAGAGCCTGTGCTAGCGCTTAGAGATCATCCTAAAATACCATGATTTATAGAAGATGAATACGAAGTGAATGTGTTTGGTCGAATGCCTCAGGACACCTTGCTTCATGACACACCATAAGCAAAGAATCACAAGGTTGCTTTTGAGTTGCACAAGCTAAAGCCATATGTGATGGTGAATCATGTTAGGGCTCCCAAGTTTCTAGTCAAGGAAGTAGTTGATGCCCAAGTAGAAGCATGTTGGTTTGTGGCACAAATGGAATTATTTCATAACATGGATGCAATTTCCATTTTTCAATGGGATTACAAATTGGATACATAATTTAGTAGATGGTAACTTTATGGAGATGATCTTTGATGGTCGCGACTCACAAGGGATTCTATGAGGTCCTATTCACATCTAAAGAAGTTTGAGATTCAGTTTTTTTAAAAATCCCATTATTTTTGGATGGACAATTGATGCATGTGGTACCCTAGAACCCTATGGTAGAGTATGGAGATATGTTGCACCAAGCTTGCCCTACTTGCATTAAGGTCATAGAATTTCCAGTAGAGCTATGTGGAAATTGTTGTGGTTGGCCCATGCATACTATTGGGGAGTGTTGGTGGGATCCCACAATGTTGTCTAAGAATAAAAATAGGGTTTTCATGTTGGAGGATTCTAGGAAGCCTAGACACAAACAATCGAGGTTATGCATGGATGGATTCGACCCTTTGTATCTTGAATTAAACTGGGTATCATTTTTAAGCCATTGCTTTCATTGTGGGATATGCATCATTTCATTTCTAAGTGTTTAAAGGAGGTGAATGCTTAGCCACGATCAAATGTGACCCAAGGTTTGAATAATAAAAATACATTAGCTCCTATTTTGCCACTAGCTTAAAGAGAAGGCAAACAAGTAGATAAAAAAAGGGAAAGGGTGGTAGGTAAAGGTAAAAAAGCTTTGGCACATAAAGATGAATAAGTTTTGGCAGATAAAGATAAATAAGCTTTGGCAAATATGGAATATTTAAATTAGCTTATCATGGCAAAGAGAGTTGTTTGTCAGCCAATTGCTTCTAGTGGTAATCAAAATTTGGGTGTTGATCATAGTGCCTCTTCACCATTTTCTCCTAGTGCCACATGATGGAATCAAGATAAAGATAACCATGGCAAAGTTCCATGCTCTTGGTACAATTTACAACCTCGAGTTACTAGTAAATTTTCATCTTTACTTTGATAAAAAGGGGCTATGATCTTAACTTGGGACAATACATATCCGAATGTCTAGTGGAGACTAGATACATTTCCCGATGCTACCGGTCATTTAGGTATATAAAGGAATGGGTGGATGTTTTGCTATGAAGAATATGGAAAAAAATTAAAAAGAAGGAACTAATGATCCTATGCAATATCTTAAGGAAAGAGAGTCCAAATGTGGTACCTTGATTTTCTTTCTATTTTGTTGGATTATAAAGACTACTCTTTTGAATGTCAAAGGTGTGTGTCCAAGAAGTATCACATGTGCTATATTGTGTTTCATGGTTTATGGTATATTTTTGTGCTGTGGAGTATAAACAACATTCCATAGCTAGACAAGTGTATGACTATAAGGAATTTGAGGGTTTTATATATGGGCACACATCACTACACAATCAGGGGTCATGATTTCTATAAAATCTCAATCTAAGCCATCATTTGTTATGTAGAATGTTTAAGGGTGATTTCTTCTTGTGGAAGTAAAGTAGGCTAGATGAAGCATTATGAATTATGGGGTTGTGTGCACCTAATGGCATGGCATAGCATTGTTAGTTATAGGATAATTTACTGTGTTTATGCCATGTTAAGCCTAGCTTTGTGTTGGGGTGATTTTAATATATGTAAATTGTTAGGGCATGCTCCTACATCTCAATCTATCATGGAAGGGTCAGAATAGCTTCATTGGAATCTATTTGTTAATCAAGTTTTGAGGCATGATATGTGATCATGGATACACTCACATGAAAGAGATTTTACGTATTCCTATATACAATATTGGCCACAAGAGGTCCTTTGGACAGAGTGTATATTTGCCACTACTTGAGATACCATCCATGCAGGTGGAATATAATCATCATACTAAGAAACATTTCGGGGCCTTTCAGGCCAGAAGAAAAATAGCCCTCCACCAATCAGAGGACCTACGTAACATAGAAAAAAGTCACAAAAAGGAGGAAAAAAGGAAAAAAATCAAGCTTGCATTCAATAGGGATATCTTTTTCATTTATTATATATGATGTATGTGATTTTTTGTTGCAAAATTTGATGCGTTTGGAGCGGGTCAAAATCCACAGAATGGCTTTTGAAACACTGAGAATACACCTGGAGGCCCAAAAAAGCCAAAAAAAGGCCCAAAAAAGGACTGTGCAGCAAAATGCAATTTGGACAGTTGGACCAAATCGCATCCTACTGCACAGTCTTTTTTCAAGCCTTTTTTAACTTTTTTGGGCCTCCGGGTGCCCATTCTCAATGTTTTAAAAGACCTTCTGGAGGTTTTGGCCCGCTTTGGATGTGTTGGCAATGTCAGAAATATGAAATTATGCACCAAATTTTCAAAGAAGTTAAGTGGCATGTCTACTTAAAACACCTACCTTGTCAGTTTGCTTTTTGATATAATTTATTTTTGAAGCCAAAGAAATAAGAAATATAGTGGTTTCTCTCAAGGCCCCAAAATGAGGTTTGCATTTTCCTAAAATGATTCTGCAACTCTATCATTCCCCTTTGGTATTGGAGATGTATAGCCATCCTATGGATGCTTATCAATTGTTATTAGAGAAGGCTCCTCTTGAGGCTAACTAGACTTTCTTGAAGCATATGGTTTTATCAATTTATGTTTCCGGTGTTACAAAAATTACAAGGCCATGCACTTTTTGTTGGGGTGTCAGCTTGGGATCATTGTACGTTCAATATTCAAAAGCTTCCTCACTAGTATGGGATTCACAATGCCTCATATTTGTGGGAGAAGTTGTAAAACCTCAAATTGTTGGTTAATTTGAACTAGGTCATTTGAGAGGATAGTTCTTGCTGAGATTTTGAGCTAGCCATGGGTTAGTTATGCTAGCACATTGTAGCATTGCACAAGAATCAATATGTGTGATATAATATTATGGTTTTCATGGATGCCCTAAAGGACTCTAATAGCTAGTTATATGCCTTCTATGCTTGTTTGTAGCAAAAGCATGCATGTGAGAATATTGTTAGGATACAGGATAGGCAAAAAGTAAATAGCTTAGCTATTTTGCTTCTATTCTAGATGCATGTATGGAATTTTATCACAATTTTTTGGGTCCACCGAAAGTCATATCTTCTGATATCATTGTAGCCAGAGAATCTTTGTATCACTTGGTTTATCACAAGGTATCAAATGTTACTGCAAATAACTAACTTTGAAAGATATATTTTTAAGGATGAGGTCCAATCTATATCCAAGAATTTGTCAAAAGGAAAAATACAAAGTTGGAGTGGGGTCACCAATAAACTTTTCACAAAGTATGTTGATGAGTTGAGGACCCCTTTCACTTCTATTTTTAAGGAGGTGTGGAATATAGGTATCATGCCTAGAGTTGGAAGCTTTGACTTGTACATTAATTGCCTAAAGCTCATGGAAGGAGGTGTTGAGGAACATGTAGATGACATTAATATGGCCTCAAATTCCAACGGTAATAATAAGCGCAAGGGACATTGGAAATATATTGCAAGCCACACATGAGCATATTATTTGTGCATTCCCCTTAGATGCACGACTCTAATCGAGAAATTGGTAGATGAGATGAAGCATGAGGTGTTTGTTTTATTGATTCACTACATGACTCATGAAATGCAAGGGATTTTACATGCACATATGTGGAACACCGATGTGTACATGCAAAATTTCAAAAATGGCTAGAGGCCATAAAACCATACCCAGAGGCTCGCATGCAAGCATACCTACTTTGTGTCTTTAAGAGTGATGGGTCTCCACCACAATGAGAACTTGCTTATCCATCATCGTATTCCCTTGATGACAAAGGTGGCCATGGCACTGTCTCACGAGTGGACTTACTAATGCCTATGAGTATCTGATATGTAAAACCATAATGTGATATAAAAAATTGCTTGGTATGTGAAGGTGTGTTTTAATATAGATGTGTGTTTGGAATATAGTGTAAATAGAGGGGGAGAGACTAACGAGAATTTCATAATGCAATAACGTTGATAAGAAAGACTCATAGCATATTTCAATGGGGTGTGTGTGTGTGCGTGTGTACGTGCATGCTACCTTCTTTCTATGAAATGTGGGCACACCCAATGAATCCCATGCAGAGTTCAATAAAGGTCTTTTGAACACTTGGAAGATTGAGTTTGTCTTCAAGATGACTATGCTTGTGTAAGAACTTCCAAGGCCTTGTAATAATAATGTGTAGACACATATGCATGCATCCTACCTACTTCCTAAGTATAAGAGATATTTCTTAGAGTCCTGGAGTTACCTATTTTTACTTCTTATAGAAGGATATCTATGATGACCCCATGCTAGCAAACAGAACGAGATCTATGGCAACCACCATGCTGGTTCTTGGAGTTATATACTAGTGCACCAAGGAAAATGTATTTCCTTGTGCAACCAAGGAAAATGCAATTGTCGATATGGCCCTTGAGGGGTCCCCTTTAGGAGGCAAGGGACATATTGACATGCCATATCTGTCCACTGCATCTTGGATATTGTATAATGCATGTCGATATGGCCATTGCCTCTAGAGGGGACCCCTCAAGGGTCATATCATCAATTGAATTTTCTTAATGTTTAATTGTATTTGTTTAGATGTATCTCCATGCAACCACTGTAGTGGGTTTTTGGAGCTATTTTAGCGCTATTTTGGTCCTAAACCAAGGAAAATGTAGTCCTATTTTACTGGTATTTTAGTCCTTGTTGCAATAAACCCTAATTAAGGGCAAAAGTATTCTGAGCCACTGTGGTGATTGGAGGCCTGGTGGTGCCATCTAGATAATCAACTACAATTCATTGAATTAAAATTGAGTAAAAGAGATTACATGTACAACCAATAATAGGTTATATAAAAATTAACAACAATTTATATTGAGAGCAAAAATTGAACAAAAGATCTTACATTTATAAAAACTCAACAATTGTTGAGAGCCTTAGAGGCCAAAAGATTACATCTAGCGAGCACAGCCACACAGCCATTGTTGAGTGCTTTATATAAATTTAATTAACAATAGTTTATACTGAGAGCCTCAAATCAAACAAAGAGATGTAAAAACTTCGCAATTGCTGAGAGCCTTAGAGACCGAAAGATTACATCCAGTGAGCCAAATGATCACTGAGAGCCTTGGAGGCCAAATGATTACACCATGGATGCTTTTATTGAAGCTATGCTTATATATTAATATAAAATGTTGGCGAAAGTTTATCAAGGTCATTTTTTTAGTTTCACAATGTAGTACACTTTTATATATTTTTCATTGAATTTTGAAGTAAAACCTATAAATCTTGGAGAAATTTCAAATTTTTTTGTATAAAAGTTTCAAATCCTAGCGAATCCTTCAAACAATTATTTTTATTAGGGCATACAAACCTTTGACCCAATATAAAAGTTTAGCTTCTTAATGAGACTAACTTGAAAATCATCCATGGATTACATCTAACCATTGGTGAATCGTTATGGGCCTCATTAAGCAAGAGGATATTTATACAACTCAGTATTGCCGATTGCTGCTGATAGCAAGAGGATATTTGTACAACTCAGTATTGCCGCAAGCCCAATATGGAGAGCATGCATTTTTGAAAAAGGCCTTGGAAGAGCAACCCTTATCCATTAGGATCTTTGTCTAGCTCTTACTTGTTATTTAAGTGATTTTATTTGATCATTCCTCCTAATAAAATGTTGAGATCTAGTGAAGGCATCAAGCTCATGAGGAGCAAGCTCTCAAGAACGACTCGCTACCCAAAAAACTTGCAAAGTGTGTTTTGCATTAGCCAATAAATGTCTTTGTACACTCATACAATGATGTCCATAATCCCCCATATATACTGCAAGCGGGTCACAAAATGCTACCATGCCATATCAGTGTCTATGATAGCATGCATTTGCCAAGGCTCAGTCATTGACCGGCCATAGAACTGAAATCATGATGTGAAGGATGGGCATTATTCACCAGCTAGAGTCTTTTGCATGGCAGTGACAGCACCAACAGTCATTCCAAAGAGCATATTTATACATAGTGGATAATGATATGATAGAGGGAGAGAGAAATCAAAGGGCATGTCACATGTAAAGGCATCAAATTGGTACTATCTGAAAAACACATCACACATGGTGCTGCTGCTCCTCCATTCAAATTTTTTGGGGAGCCAATGGAGAGGCTGAAGACCGTGCACATTGCACAAATGTTCCTCTCAGACTACGGCCCCCCCAACAAGACGAGAGTATTCTGCTGTGAAAATCCTTAGCCCTAAATTTTGCTTAACTAAGGTGGTGGTTAGGTTCATGATTATTTGGATGGCACACCGGGCCTCTAGGTGAAAAGGGAGAAGAAGAAGATCACCCCTGGTTCGAATTGAGCTCGAACTTTGATTAATATAAGGTCTGTGGCATTTGGCATTTGGCTACTTTGCTTGAAAATGGCTCATGATTATTTGGATGGCACCCTCCTTGGGATTTTGATTAATTAATGCTATGGTTTAAAATGGCTCATGGTTATTTGGATGGCACACCAGGCCTCCTGGTCAAAAGGGAGAAGAAGAAGATGATCCCCGATGGCTCTAGTCACCAATGTGACTCGAGCTTTGTAATATATAAGGTCTATGGCATTTGACATTTGGCTACTTTTCTCTCATCCATCCTTGCTCTGCTACTTTGCTCCATGTACCCTCCTCTAGCTCTCTTCCAACCCCTACTCTAATTTGCTCCACGCTCTCTCCTCCAACTCTCATCCACTCATTTGCTCCCCTACTCATCCACTCCACTGCTCTTTTCACCATGCATGTTACCACTCATCTGCTCCCCTACTCATCCACTCCAATGCTCTTTTCACCATGCATGTTACTACTATCACCCCTCGAAGCAACGTGATGCCAATCTTGTATGCCTTCTCATATAAGGTCATTGTGTTCACTTGTTAGGACTTGAAATGCTCGCTCTTGTGGAATCTGTTTGTTCCTTTGGTGCCATCCAAATTTAATCATGAGCAATTTTAATTGCATGACACCGCGGTGGCTGATAATTAACTTTCAGCTCATTGATATCTTAGGTGCCACCTCAGATGCCACCTTCCCACTGATAGTAGTGGCAATTAATTATGATGTGGCTATAATCATGAAGTAGATGCCAATGCCTTGGCAATTAATTGTGGTAACTACTTGCACTTTACTGAGCATGCAAGTTCCATGATGATTGGAAACTAACTACACTCTATTGATCATGCAAGCCCAATGGTGGTAACTAGTAGGTGAGTAGGCCACTGGGGTGGCTGGTAATTAATTGCCAGCCTAGTAAAATCTTAGCTACCACCATGGACATGGCTGGCAATCTTAGACACCACCTTGGAGCCACCACCACTAGCTACAACCACCAATGGAAGGTGGCAGTAATTACCACAAACATTCATCATGAAGCCTTATCACCTCTAATCACTCAATACCATGCACTCTACTGAACATGCAAGCCTGGTGACTATGGTAATTAACTGCACTCTACTGATCATGCAAGCCCATTACCATGCACTCTATTGAGCATGCAAGCCCGGTGAATGGTAATTAACTACACTCTACTGATCTTACAAGCTTGATGGTGGTAACTGGCCTGGTAATGGTAACTGGTAGTGCATAATTGTGGGCCATCGTGGTGGCTGGTAATTAACTACTAGCCCGATCGAATCTTAGCCACCACAGACATGGTTGGTAATCTCAGATGCCACCTCGGTGGAATCTTAGCTGCAACTACCGAGGGAAGGTGGCAGTAATTACCACGGACATGAATCATGAAGCCTAATCACCTCTAATCACTCATTACCATGCAAGCTAGTATTGCCACCTTGAATAAATCGAAATTTGGGCCAATCACTGCGGTGAATCTTACCTTGATAGTTCCATTCCCATCTCATTTGTTTCTTTCTCCTTGCCGTCGGGGGCTACAAACTTAAGCCTCCACTATTCCATTCCCTTCATTATTTTGTCTTCTATCCCTCTCAACCGTTTCTTTCTCCCTTACTCTTAGACTGCAAGCTTAAGCCTCCACTATTCCATTTCCTTCATTGTTTTATCTTCTATCCCTCTCAACTGTTTCTTTCTATCTTGCACTCTTTTTGCAATGTCTATCCCCTCTCATAATGGATCCCCATGGATAAATCAAGCTCCAAAATGTGTTTGCATAATTTGAAAGCTCCTCACATAATATTTCCTTCCCCCTACATAGTCCGGGAGCTCCTCGCATAATCTTTCCTTTCCCTCTGAATAGTTCGAGAGCTCCCCCTCTACAACGCAGTGCGAGAGCCTCTCCCCCCTAATCTTGACATCTTGACAAATGGGAGCTCCTCATCACTCGCTCTTCAAAGGCCCAAATTAGATGCTCTTAGCAACTTCACCATGTTGGTACAGGAGGTGAACATGAAGGAGGGACAAATAGTCTATCAAGATCAGGAGATTACCACCATTGAAAGCATGATAGAAAGTGTGCTAGGCATTGCTAGAGGCAATTTACAAGCACACTTCTTGGAGAAGCAGTGGAAGAGACATGATATTCTAGATGTATACCCCAATGATCAGATTAGTAAAGATGGTGGAGTCAAGCTTTATAGCTTGCCAAAAGACCTCCAGGATGTGCTGAAGAAGACAATGCACTTCTTTCCTAATACGAGAGGAACCGTGAAGTTCTGGTAGGTTCAAGTAGCAGTAGAGAAACTAGGATGTGATGTCTCTTTCTCAAGGGTGATCTCTAAGAGCATGATAAATAGAGTAAAGAATTGCATGGATGGAAAATCCAAACCATGAGGTAGCTCTCTAGGGATGCAGAGAGCAACCACGGCATAGCAAGTTGCAGCAATCACAGTGGGGATTGTTATTGAGAACCACTTTTGCAAGTTCTAAAATTAGGCTACAAGACCCTGCAACAAGATTATGATAGGGTTGTGCACATCCGCCGCCGACTGTCATGAGAGATTTCCAAACTAGAGTGAAAGTCTTGGAATGGCCTAGTTGATGCTATTGAGAAATTTGAGCAACTTCAAGAGATGCTGAGGGAATCAGATGAAGCTGTTGCACGGAGTGAGCAAAGAGTGGAGGAGATGAAGGAGAACATCCATAGCCTTAGGATGAGGAAGGAATCAAGAAGCAACTTCTTCATGTACAAAGTCAGACTATGGTATTGATGGGCTATAACAGTTAGATCACATGCCTATCATGTTATGCAACAGGGTTTGATATGCATGATTTGCCATAACCCCATCATAGATGACTGCATGATCCGATGGCCTGCGTGCTCCCACCTTGTGTATGTTTTTTGCCTTGAGGTATTTGTGCATGCAAGCTCGGTATGTAATGTGCCTTTGCCCAAGTCATGGATAGCAGATCAAATGTATCTTGCCTACTATAGCTATCCATAGTAAGAAAGTAGATGCTACAACTCATTTTGCCATTTGGGCAAAAATTGCAAAAGACAAGGAGCTTGAATTGAAGAAGCCCAAGCCCCTGACTGCAAAGAAAAGGAGTCTGAAGAAGGGAGGAGCCAGCCCCCTTCAGGAAAGGAGCAAGAAGGGTCGAGCCAACCAAGGAGCTCAGAGCAAGGAAAGAGGAAGCGACATGAAGGGAGAAGCTAGGCCCCTGAAGGGAGGAGCTAGCCCCCTTCAGGTTAGAAGCAAGGAGGGCCAAGCCTGAAATTAGGGAGCTCAAAAAGATAAGGATAACACTTTGTAGCAATGTGATTTGTTTTAGTATAGCACTAGTTGGTTGTAGCTCGGAGGTTGGTTGCACACTAGGATATTAAATACCACCAGCATGGTTGTTTGCTTCTATTATTACAAGATGAATGGCATAAATTTCATTCATTTAGGATTTGTGGTCACCAGCCCAGTGGCTAAAATCTGACAATAGATAAAGAGAACTAGCCTCAAGGGGACTATTTTACGTATAAAACTTTGCAACAATTCAAAATGTATAAGAGTAAATCTTGGATATATATTACTCGGGTCCTTTTCAGGGAGTGACCACCCCTCTAATTCAGGGTAAGTGGTCGCCAGTGTAGTGGTTGGTTACACACTAGGATATTAATGTGAAGATAGTGGGAGAGAGGGAAGGAGTCTCACTTGCGGCTTTCTCACATACACAATGGGGGAATACACACAAAGGTGGAGGCTGAAAACAGTTTTTCTCTTCTTAGTTGTGAAAGCCAAAAGAACTCTAGTACAAAGAAATAGAAGAACCCTATATGTGGGTCTCAACCAAACTCAGCTAACTAAGATGGCATACTAACTGAGCCACGAACTAGAGTACATAAGGATAGCTGTCATACAGCTATTATTCATGGGCGGTGTACCAACCGCATCTGTAGCTAACAAGTCGGTGACATAAATGCACAACGGTCACCCTGGCATATCACGAGTGGAGCTTGATATCTCAACACTCCCCCTCGAGCTCAAATTCTTGCACACCAAGCAGGTCTCTGAACTTGCATAGCTTCTCTGCGCCCAATGCCTTTGTGAATATGTCAGCTACTTGATCCTCTGTGTTGACATAAACTAGATCAATAAGACCTAGTAAAACCTTCTCCCGCACATAGTGATAATGCACCTCAATGTGCTTTGTTCTAGCATGATAGACT
The DNA here is from genome assembly GCF_047967505.1 of Dipteris shenzhenensis. Classification (NCBI taxonomy): domain Eukaryota; kingdom Viridiplantae; phylum Streptophyta; class Polypodiopsida; order Gleicheniales; family Dipteridaceae; genus Dipteris; species Dipteris shenzhenensis. The sequence continues at coordinate 9,039,545 of NC_141620.1, read as the reverse complement.
GGGTTATTTGCCAAGTGTATACTGCTCATGTTGTCACAATAAATGACAACTGTCCCATCTATAGACTGATGCATATCATAAAGTAGCTTATGCAACCAAGCTATCTCACATGCAGCCATTGCTGCACCCTTGTACTCAACCTTTGTGCTCGACAAGGCAACTGTAGGCTATTTCTTGCTGCTCCAAGTGACTGCAGCACTCCCAAAAGAGAACACATATCCACTGGTAGATCGTCTATTAGAGATACTACCAGCCCAATCAGCATCAGTGTATCCATGCAACTGTATCTGAACCCAATCTCATAAAATAGTCCATACTGCAATGTGGACTTCACATACCTGAGTATGCATCTAGCCGCATCCAAATGTGGTTTCCATGGAGCCTGCATAAACTGACTTACCAATTCAACAACATAGCTCAAATCTGGCTTGGTAATAGTCATATAAATCAAACTTCCTACTATGCGTCTATACATAGTAGGGTCTTCTAGAAGCTCACTTGCATCTGCGCTCAGCTTCACATTCTACTCCAAAGGAACTAAAATAGGCTTACAGCCTGTCATCCCATATTTGGACAGCATGTCCAATCCATACTGCCTCTGCAAGAGCCGTATCCCACTTGGTGATCTAATCACCTTAATGCCCAAGAAATAACGTAGCTCTCCCAAATCCTTCATCTCAAACTTCTGCTTCAATAACATTTTCAGATGAAGGATATCTTCATCACTATCACCTGTGATGATCAAATCATCAACATAAATGACAAGCAACATAATATCTTTCTTTGTTTTTCTCACATAAAGTGAGAAATCTGCCTTGGAAATCTGAAAGCCAATAGTGACAAGATACTGTCCTATCTTGTCCGACCATGCTCTAGGTGCTTGCTTCAAGCCATACAAGGCTTTCTTCAACCTGCAAACAAACTTAGGATGAATAGCATGAACATAACCTGGTGGTTGCTCCATAAAGACCTCTTCTTGCAAATCTCCATGCAAGAAGGCATTCTTTACATCCATTTGATGTAAAGACCATCCCTTTGATGTAGCCATAGCAATGACTGCTCTTACAGTTGCCATCCTTGCAATCGGACTGAGTGTTTCTTCATAATCAATGTCGTATGTCTATGCATACCCTTTGACAACTAATCTTGCCTTGTATTCGTTCACAGAACCATCTGCATTGTGCTTTACCTTATAAACCCACTTACAGCCAATTGCATTCTTGTCTTTAGGCAAAGGCACCAATTCCTATGTAGCATTTGCTTCCAAGGCATCCATTTCTTCATCCATGGCTTTCTCCCATTTTTCTTTTCCTATGGCTTGCTCAAAAGAAGTGGGTTCTGGTTCCTATATCACTTTGACCATATAGGCATAGTGAATGGCTATAAATCCATCATATTTCAGCCTATCCACAGGATATCTAGCTCTACTAGACCTGCGCAAAATAGGCTCACTTCCAGGTGCTCTCAAAAAATCCTTGGTCTTCCTTACTCTAGGTGTAACAACAGAATGAATACCCAAGTCATCATCAATGCTCTGTTCTGAGCCACTGGAGTCACCATCCACATAAGACTGACGTGCATTTACATCAAACATGGGCTGATCTACCTTCTCTTTTCCTTTTCATGATGTGCTACACCATAAACAAATGCTCATTTCTGTCATCACCCTATCTACTAGAGGATGCATAACTGCCTTGTTGCAATTTTCCATTCATAATGTCATTCTGCTTTTTGTAGCAGTCTTTAGCCATATGACCCATTTTACCACAATAGTAGCATTCAACATTGCTGTTTGCATTTTGACCTCTCTGCCATCCACCACGACCTCTTTGGCTCCCCCTGCCTCTAGAGTTACCAGTCCTCCTCCATAGGACTGGTTTTCTTGAGTTTGCTGCATATTCTGATTTCTACCATGGCCTCCAGATCGGCCTCCTCTACCTCTGCCTCTACCTCTTCCAGCATTTGAGTAGAAGACAGTTTCTTTTGAAGTTCCTCCTAAAGAAGATGCACCACCTTTTCTCTGCTCTTCAGAAATTAGAAGAGCAAACAACTCCTCAAAATCAGGAAATTTTTCACGGATGGCAATGGATGTCCGGAACTGTGCATAATCCTTTCCTAGACCATTTAAGGTCACAGAAACTAGATCATCATCTTCCACTGGCGACCCAATGGAAGCAAGTGCATCTGCAATTTTCTTCACCTTCATGTTGTAGCCATTGATGCTCATATTTTCTCTCTGCACATTGTGCAACTCTTGCTTGAGCTGCATTTTCCTGGCTTGTGTATTTGTGTTGTACATTTTTGCCAAAGTATCCTATGCCTCCTTTGGCGTACTTGCATCCTGAATATGCACAATCATAGAATCTGAAATACTGATAGACAGCTAGTACATAACTTTTCTGGCTCTCTCATGCCATCCTTTAAATGCCTGCATTTCCTGTTGATTGGGAACATTAGGAAGAACTGGTTCTTCTTCATTTCCTGTAATGAACTCCCAATAGCCTTTTACCATAAGGAAATTCGTCATTCTAAACTTCCATGCTTGGAAGTTGTTCTTGTCAAGCTTTTCAGTGACAATCTATGAAAGAGAATCAGATGTCATTACAGAACACTACAAAATATTCTGTCACTACAAAAAACACATCTTCTGCCTCACACGGGCAAATTTGCAAAACTGACGAAAGTGGTATTTGACCACATAGTCACTTCCTTGTGATGATTTTGCATCAACAGGCAATAAGGATGATTTTGTAACTCCCATTATCTCTGTGCTCACGCATACGATACAATTTCTGTAGCAACTTTTTACAGATCTGCAGAGCAGTGGTCACACAGCAAAAACAAGGCCTTTTTCTCAGTGCCTGCAAAAATCTTTTGCCACCAAAAAGGACCCCGAAATGGCCTCGAATCAGAAAAAGAAAGTCACCCAGGGCTTCGCCCTATCTCGTAGCATATATTGCCCTCTCGCCACACCACAAAGGGCGTCTCAATCTGAGACAATGCACTCTTGCACTTTCTGGCTATGCTACCTGTAGAGATTTGCTCCCAAACTCGAAAAAGGAAAGCAACACTGGTCCTCTTACCAAGACACCGCGAACTTGGTTTCACGAGTGGAGCTCAATATCTCAACAATTAACTCCACCAATGTGGTGGTTTGCTTCTATTATTAGAATATGAATGTCATACAATTCATTTGTTTAGGATTTAGGATTTGTTTACAATTCATTTGTTTAGGAGTTCACATAGTTCATATCTTGAATTGCTCTCCAACGTTTGCTATCTCCAAGGCAGCTCCTTTTGAATCCTATTTTGGCAAGAAGCCTGATGTTTCCTATTTTTAGTAGTTCATATCTTGAATCGCTCTCCATTGTTTATTGTCCCTAAGGCAACTCCTTTTGAAGCAAGAATCCTGATGTTTCCTATTTTTACATGTTTGAATGTGACCCCTTTGTACACATTCCCAAGAAGCAAAGGGGGACGTTAAATGTGAAGTCTACTCAGATGATCTATGTCGGATACAATTCCCAATCTACAGGTGTATGACCCTTACAAGAAGGAGATTATCCTCAATAGGGATGTTATCTTTGATGAGCAGATTCCATCTTCCATCATTGATGTTACCCCACCCCTTCTTTTAGAGCCCATGGATGATGACAACTTAGTGACGAGTTTATGCCGTCAATACCCTTAGCCACGGCATTGCCCCTAGCCTTGGAAATTGTTCCCAATTCTTCTCCAGAGTGTGACCTCGACAATGATCTAGATGATTCCCCACCTCTCCAGGCTGTTGGAAAAAGTTTTGGGTCAAGATCTCAGAATGTACCTCATTAGTTTATTAATACTCTTTGTGAATTCGATGTCACCGACATTCCTTCCTCATGGCTTCGGGAGGAGGATGGAACTTGACAATCCCATCACAATAAGGAAAAGATTTTGGAGGTAGTTCCACTTCAGGTCAACTACTCTTTGGTGTCCCACATCCTCAAAGACAAGGAGCCTTTGAATGTTCAGGAAGCCCTCTCTCAGACACACTGGAAGAAGGTCATGGAGCTGGAGTTGGATTCTATTGAGTGGAATGGGACTTGGGAGTTAGTACGATGCCCCAAGTGTCATTCTGTCATTGGTGTCAAATGGGTTTACAAGACCAAGTATTCATCCGATGGATTCTTTTTGTAACGTCCATGTATTTGTGATTTTTTCTGTAACTTTCATGTATTTGTGATTCTTTCTGTAACTTCCATGTATGGAAGTCATTGCTTAACATTATCTTTGCATATCTTTCCTAGACTTCCAACACACTAACAGATAAGACTACCCATTGACACATTAGATCATATGAAAGAAGAATGAGAAGGTCGGGGGCTCAATGAACTCTCTCCTTATTTAAATGAAATGCAGATACAACTAAGAGCCCATTTTGAAATGTAGCCCAAACCTTTGAGACCAACAGATCCACCTTCTGTAGCAACCTATGGTATACTAAAAAAACTTCGGAATGCTCTAGTTCTATCTGAGAACACTTTTAGATAACCTCCATGCAAAAATAGAGGCAAAGACGAGGGAGGAAAATAGCTATAAGGAGGACATGCTTCGCAACTAGCTGTTTCATATGGAAGCAGTAGATATGGTGACAATTCATTTCCTTAGCTATAATTTTTTAAGGTACTTGTTAAGCTCATGATGTAGGTTTCTTTTGGTAGGACATGATGGAGGCTTGATGACGTATAGAGCGCTGAGAGCAAGATGAAGAGGACCCCCCAAAAAAAGGAGGATTTACTATGGGCGTACAAGACAGTAAAGAGTATCAAGCAGTTCCTGAGAAGATTGTGTGCCAAGGTCTATGCCAAGGTCTATGATAGTGCATCAAACTGGCGGGTGAGACCTCGACATGGTCATGACCCAGAGCCAGACCTAGAGCCTGTGACTCAATTGCTCAGATAGAAGGTTAACACACAGATTACACTTGGGGATATCCCCTCCCTGTTCAGAGTCGTAGCCTGCCTGACAGGGGTTACTATAGCCCTTGGAGATTCCATCTGGCAAATGGGAAAGCATCTCCATGGTCTTTATTATGGGATTACATAGACCAAGATGGCTCATTTTATTCTTATGCAGATAACACCGCATAAACCACTTGGATCCTTGCACCAAGGGCAAGACTATACAACAGGAGCCCATCCATGATCTCCTTGGGGACGAGATGGTCAACATTGACCTCCACCTCGAAGCTCAAGATGTCTCAGCTTCAGCCACCACTGCCCACCCACAGGAGACCGCTTCCTTCATTACCATCTCCTCCTTGTCTCCATGGGCAAGCCCCACTGAAGCCCTATAGTTTTGTAGTGCGCCACAGCATCAGGCACTGAGTTGGTATAGCAACATGATGGCAAAGCAGCTCTCCCATGCCAGATAAGATAGTCGAAAGTTTGGAATTTCCCTGAACTGCAAAATGTCCTCTAGAAAGACAGTTGGTTTTTTAGTGTCAATAATATGTGAGCATAATATTTTGTGACCATATACAAATTATTTTAGGTCTGACCATATAAATTGTTAACAGATCTTATTTTAGTTGACCAAAAGTACACTAGGATCTATATTTAATACACAACTGCTTAATACACAAGGTGGATGAAGCGGTGGCTAAAATTTGACAATAGATAAAGATAACCAGCCTAAAGGGGACTGTTTTAGTATATCACTTTGCAGCAACAATTTTAGGATAGCATGATGATCGTGCAGGATAAGTGGTCACCAGCACGGTGGTTGGTTGCACACTAGATATTAACTGCCACCAGTGTGGTGGTTTACTTCTATTATTACAAGCTGAATGGCATACAATTCATTTGTTTAGGATTTGTGGATTAGTTATGGGATTTAATAAAACAAGCATGGTGGCTATTTGGGATATACTAAAAACAAGTGTGGGATTTATCGTTTGGGATTTAGAAAAACAATTACAAAAACAAGCGTGGTGGTTAGTTTGGGATTTACTAAAAGATGCGTAGTCTCAAATACATTTTCCATTTTCTAGGATAAGTGGAATATTGTTTCCTTGTAGTGAGACTACATTTTCTTAGTACTATCATAGTCATCCTCATCCACTACTCCAAGACACCCCAAGATGTGCTCATGCATCTCTAAATCCAATTTGAAGATACTCTTTCACTTCTTTCATTGTGGCACAGGTTGCATCTAGAACTTAATAGCTCTTACTAGATGAGAGTACTAGATGAGAGTACACAAAAGTTTGAGGACTCTTATGTAATAAGATGTAATTGCGGCCTCTCTTGGATGTTTTTTTGTACCAAAAAGCTCCAACTACTATATCCCACTTCTTATAGGTGGTTCCCCAATCATCCTTAAATGCTTTCTTAACCTTGTGCTTAGGTTTTGTGCACTGCAACACAAAGTATGGGTCATTTTCCTCATTCTCACTAGAGGCAGCTACAATTGCAAAGTTATCTCCCTCTTCCAAACAGTCACAGTGAGGTCATCAAAACTCTCCCCAAACTATGGTGAATCATTGTTTGTCTCTCCATTGTTTGTCACTCCATTTGAATGTAGAGGAAAAACTTTGAACTCACTCCCATGTCTTTACGATTCCAATGTTCTCACAATTGTCATGATCCCCTATGATGCACTCAGTACAGAAACAAGAAAGTTTTCTTGTTTTGATCAGGTGGTTGTTTGAAAAGCCCTATATGCTATGCAAACCACAAACTCCTTTAATTTTCTCACAATCATGCCAGCTTCTCCTTTGCACTTCATCCACTTCATGGAACACACTACGCATTACACTATTCTTAAGGCTTTGTATTTTGTATGTTGAATGTGTGCCTATGGAGAGGTTGGCTTCGTAAGCCGCCATGTTATAGCATCATGGGCATCATTGAGCTTTTCTTGAGGGCATGTTGATTGGTGTTTAAACACAGCTTTCTTAATAACAGCACCACATCCATCACGTTCACCCTTGCCATGGCTAGACCCTAAGAAATTCCACATCATGTCTTGACCGGTCAAGGATTTAAACCTTGAGACAAAGTAGAATCCACAGTCTGATTTAAATTGAGAGGGAGCACCATCTGACCATACCCAATGTTGTTTTATATTTTTTGCATGAGGATTTTCTTTTTTCAGCCATTCCCAATGCAATAGAAAAGCATGCTATGGAAATACGTTATCATGTTCCCTATCATCTGAAATGTAGAAATGGTATGTGTGTTGCACTGACTTGGACTCCTATGAGTCAACAAGTAGATTGGGATTAGTCGTAGAAGAATCAAGCAAATGACTATATGTAATATGCACAAGAATTATTATCTGCTTGTTGTACCAATGAGCACTTTGTATCTCATCTTGTTCTTGAAATGAATAATTTTCAACGAAATCTAAGACAGAGACAATAGTGTCATGGGGAATATTGGCAAGGCACATCCCAAATTGCTTATCCTACCAGCTAGCCGTGAAATTGTCAAGCACATATTTTGGGATGGATTGAATCATGTGACCTATAAGCACCTTGACTAAGTGCTCTTATATGATAGTCACAATCTCTTTTTATCGGATCCTTCAACATTGACATTTTCAAATCTTCTCCATTTTAGAGCAACATGGTTGTCTTCCCTCATTTCATTTGGACAAACATGAAATGTCTTCTTCTTCAGCTTTAGACTGCAATGCTTGCATGTGCCATGAATGCATTCAATACAGTGCCACTCACAGTCTCCCTTTGGACAAACCATTGGCTCCCAAAGAGACCTTAGGCTACAAAACATGATCTCCATTGGAACACATGATGAGAACCCATGTGATCTACAGACTGCACATTCATCGAGGAGACATGGCATTGGGAAAACAAAACAATTTAAACTCCCGAGCTGGTTTAATATAGTCACATATAATGAATCTAATAATTGAACTAATCAAGCTACTAGCAAAACAAAACAATTTCAACCATTGTGCTGGTTTAGTACAATTACAATTTCAACTACCAGGCTAGTTTAGACAGTCACAATTTCAACCACCAGGCTAGTTTAGGACACGGTCACAATTTCAACCACCAGGTTGATTTAGATTTTCCAAAAATTTAAAGAACTAAAAAATCATCCCATTTGACACTTCTACGAGGATACATCAATTCGAAGGTCCACAAGACAATTAATCATCATCAATTGTTCAAAAGAATGGTAAACATGCCACACATCAGCACCATGAGCACAAGGGTAGCAAGGATGGATAGTAGCATGATCAACATGCTTACTCGATGGTTGTATGTCTTAAGAAAATCAATTAGTAAGAACTCAAGCATTAACATCACTCAACATTTAAGTATATCACAATAATTAAAATACAGCACTGAAAGTTCTATTTTATAAAAAACAACAGTCATTTGCAAATACAAAATATAACATGATAACTTGTATAATTCATCGCATCATCTCCAAAATCCATTAAAAAAATTGATACATGTCATTACAATATATGTCATTGAATGGGATCTATAATCTTTGCAACCAAGGATCTGTAGAAAATGTTCTCTGATGCCAAGAACATTGTACAATTGCTTGGCCGAGGGGCATTACAGGTAGGACATGCACTCCTAACCTTTAATGTAATTTTTTAGCATACCAGGAGAAACCGATGGTGGCATGAGAGCGCATAGTATCCGGTCATTGTATCAAAGCAATCTTGGCATATTGGACATAAAGGCCCATCATCCACAAAGGTAATATAGGGAATACACACAAAGGTGGAGGCTGAAAACAGTTTTCCTCTTCTTAGTTGTGAAAGCCAAAAGAACTCAAGTACAAAGAAAATAGAAGAACCCTATATGTGGGTCTCAAACCAAACTCAACTAACTAAGGTGGCATACTAACTGAGCCACAAACTAGAGTAGATAAGGATAGCTATCATCCAGCTATTATTCGTGGGTGGTGTACCAACCACATCTCCAGCTAACAAGTCGGTGACATAAATACACAACAGTCACCCTGGCATATCGCGAGTGGAGCTCGATATCTCAACACTCCCCCTCGAGCTCAATCCCAATTCCTACACACCAAGCAGGTCTCTGAACTTGTGCAGCTTCTCTGTGCCCAATGCTTTCGTGAATATGTCAGCTTGTAATTTTTTGGCCACCTCAAATGTAACTATAAATTTTGCAAACTGAGCACATGTATAATTTTCTCATATCAATTGTGGCATAAAATGTATACTTTGCCCAAAATCTACAAGTTAGCTCGTGTACACTTTGAACTTATATAATATGATTACAAGCTATTGTCATGTTTGGTGAAATGTAAATTGTCATGTTTAGTGAAATATAAATTGGCATGTAAGTCCAATATGATTTTAGTTTGTAAATCGTTTGATAAGCAGCAAGTTCGCCTTCACAAATTAGCCATTCCTAAAATTAGGAATCTTTCAAGCACACTTTTGGGGTTTAAGCACCCGGTGAAAAGTGTGCTTGGAAAGTTTTATAACTTCATTGATGGCTAGCACACATTGCTCCAACCTCCAACAAATGCGATATACAACATCATGAAATACATATCAAATAACTTGCATTTTAGAACAAGTGCATTTTAAAAGGATTGTATTTTAAAAGAATTGCAACATTTCATTTGATGACAAAAAAGAAGTGTGAATTACATTGTCTCATTTGCACTTTACCTCCAATTGCCACATTTATCAGACACAGGCATACATCATAATAACATCTCTTCTTCATAGTCACTAGAATTTGGTTTAGGGTGTGTAAGTACAAGGGCATCATGCAAGGGACCTAGAATATCTATGTGTACCCTCTTTGGCATATCACCATCACTGTACACCCCTTTCTTATCGTCCAACGCCCTACCATTCACATAGAGGTAAACTAGCTTCTCTGATCTTTCTAATGTCAATCGATTCCTTGTGATGGAATGCATAAACTTGTAGTTTCATTCGCTAGAGGAGGTGCTACAAGATTGTGACAATACCTTCATGGCCAAGGCTTGCAAATGAGGTGTGGATGCTCCACACTCTTCCCACCATCTCCATGCTAGCATATCTTTGGCTAATTCTTTGGATAGGTAAAAAGTCCTTCTCTATTTCAAAAAGTTGAGAGTTCCTTAACAATAGAAGCATACTCTGTCCTATCCTCAAAGAAACATCCAAGAAGATCATGCCACGACTACATAATATGTACATTCATCTCTGTACGATATTCCCACCATTGCGGATCTAATGTATGGGTGGCATAGTGCAAAGAGTTATGTGCTTGATTCCATTGTTTTTGCACCATCTTTTGCAATATGGTTTGTTTAGCCATATTGTATCCACCTTCCCTTGGCCTTGCATCTTCCTTCAAAACATCCATCTCAACAGTCCACCAAGCCATATAAGCACTTCTCATGCTTGGCCCTTTCACATCCAACCTATGAATTTCAAACCAAATTGGATTCATAGCTTCCATTACATCAGATACCCTCTTCCAAAATGCCAGATTATTAACCAGTGCCTTTAAGTCGATGAATTTGTTATAGGAGCCACTTGAGTGTGGCTCAGCTATCCACTGTGTAGCCTCTACGTTGAATAGCATCTCGGTTACAATGGCCTACTGCTTTAACAACCGCTCCAGCATTATATAGTTTGTGCCAAAATGTGTCTCACCTAGCTTCAAAATCTCTGTTGGATGATTCGCAGGCTGGTGATTCCTAAATATACCCATTAATCACTCATGGTTAAGAAAGTATAACACGACTTTTCGAGAAACTTTGAAGAACTTTGTCTCTAGTGTTTTGTACCAATCCTCCAAGACTAGGTCTAGACAGTGGCACAAGCATGGCGATGCCCAAATACGTTGATATCTCTGATTTATAATTTTCCCAGCCTTTCAAAAATTCTTAGCATTATCAGTAATTAGTTGAATAATATTCTCAGGACCAATGTCTTCAATACATCTACTTAGCTGCTCTAGAATAAATTCTCTTGTCTTGGCCTCACTGCTTGTATCAATCGATTGTTGGAAAGCCTCTCCTTTGAACATCACAGCCATGACATTAATCAAGGGCCTCTTGCTAACATTCTTCCATCCATTTGATAGGATGGTGCAACCTATTTTCTCAATGCCATCGTAAACCACTTGCTGCATCTCTTCTTTCATCCTATTGTAGTATGCATCCAACATGCTATTACAGATGGCATCATAACTAGGCATTGTGAAACCCATGCCAGCTTTAGCGACAAAGGTCATGGCTTTTTTCCAATGTGGGCTTTGCACCATGTTCAATGGATATCCTGTGCAATAAATATCTTCAAACACATCTTGTTGCGCACACGCATACAGGCATTTGAACGAGGCACATTACTGCATTGTCCACTTTCCATCCTCTTTCCATATGCATATTTGAGCAACTTGCCAACTGTGCAAGGGATCCTGTGCCACTATTGTGTGCGATTGCACTTCGCAAACAACTTTCCATAGTCGCCGATTGCTTACCTAGGGATCCAAGACCCATGGTTCTTTCTTCAATTACAAGTTGAGACTAGTGGCGTGTGGCTATGTCATCCACAATCATGTCTACACTTACATATGTTTTACCACCCAAAATGGCTCACACTTTCCACTCCTGGACCCTTGCACTTTCCAATCTATCTTTGAGGATCGCCTAGGAAATGTTTGCACATATGAGTACTTGAACGCGTGTGCTCTTCATGGCAAATGTTACATCTCCAATTTGTGCCAGTTACGAGCGTAACATAATCATGCGCTTTTGTAGGGTTTCGTTTCATTAGAGCCAAAATCACGTCTGTATGCACATACTAATGGATCAATAATGTGCAAAAGTTTCAAAAGTAAAATTATCAATTGACACGTATCAATAATATTTGTCCTATCTTGATCAAATTTATTTGATAATACATCTTGCATGGAACAATGATTTCACTCAGTCTTATTCTGCCAGTGCTCATTGTAAGTGTGCTAGACCTCGAGACAGAGCAACTATCCAATCGTCTTGCCCCCTCTTGACATAATTGGATGGTTATAGACGTGGTAATCTACATATGGACCTAGGCTTAGGATGGCGAATTGCCTTTCCCCACATCCCATTCTTTCTCAAGGAAGCATCTATCTATACTAAGATCTTTCACGACATCATGATCTACATGCAAAATTTGAGATTTCACAGATGCTAGTGCAATAGCTAACATTGCTTACATGCACATGGCAGTTTTAAAAGCTAATTGGCTAATGTCTACAAAAACAACTTTCTTTTTTATTTTTTCATGAAAATAACTTTAAATATATTAAAAAAAATACTTTCTTTATGAAAATAATCCGTTCAAATCACAAAGGATAAACCATAAACTAAGAGCTTTGCATATATCCATTTTGCATCCTAGTGTGGGTAGATATCAACTGGCCTGAGCGAGCCCACCACCGACAATGGACACTTTTTAAAAGGATATAAAAACTTACAAATTAGTTTGGAAGCTTTAGGGTCTAAGCGTGGTTAGGTGATAGGCTTTTTGTGCTTTATGGAAGCACATAGCACATTACTTATAGCACAAATTATGTACCTTAATATATGAAAATTTTTTAATATCAATGTTCTTTAATGAACTTACAATATTATAAGAGTCAAAAAGCACATTTTATGATTGCAATAATTTTTAAGGTTTGAAATAGGTGTCCTATACCACTAAAAGTAGTAAATGTCCCGAATAGTGCTTTTTGTGTCACGTTCCCATGCTAAGACCCTTTATTTATCCCTTTTTACTTCTCTTTCTTTGTTTTTTTCGAGACTCTAATCAAAGCTAGATTCTCTAGAATGCAAATAGTACCAGGTGGGCACAAAGTATATATAAGAAATTGTATCACACGGTATGTGCTAAAAAATTATGGTAGTTGAAATGTATCGTACGGTATATCTATTGTCACACGGTATAGATAAATATCGAGCAGTATACCTATCTCTTACCACACGGTATGTACCTTTACCATGCAGTAATGGGCTGCAGTCGCTCCTGGTAAAAAAACGTTGCGAGGCCGATTTAATTGCTCCAGGGGGGTCCCAAAAACATTTGAAACGTTTTAATTCACCAGTTTAAAATGCTCGGTTTAATTCCCTCATAAATCCTTGGATCAGCCTACGACGTGGCTAATGGGAGCTACTAAAACATGGCAAGCAACACCATCTCAAAAGATAAACCTGCTACTATGGAGAATAGCAGTGGGCGAACTGCGAGTCATGGAGAGACTAGCCAAATGGAACCCAAGGATTTCGCCTGTCTACGTGCTCTGCAAAGAAAAGGTAGAAACACACTTCCATATGCTATGGGAATGTCCTGCAATTAAGGGGGTGTGGTGGAAAATGGTCAGATGGTTGCAATCGTTTTGCATTGATGTCAGGATCACTTGGAAAGTGACAATAGGGGTAGGATGAATGAAGTGATTCATGAAGGATGGCAACTCGTGAGGGAAATTATCATCCACAACATCTGGAAACTCAGAACCAGGCAGGTTTTTGACAAACCAGGAAGTATACATCTTGAGATAGAGGCTTTAGCTAATGAAACTAAATGGATGGCCAATATGGTGTCAAAAAAGAAAGTAAATTTGGTACAATTTGCCAAAGCTGTCAATAGGACCTAGCCTCATCATGAGGCTGAATCCCCCCCCATTTCTCTTTTTTTGATATATAATTAAAAAAAGTCCCGCAAAAAAAAGGACGTTTCTTCAAAATCAATAGTCAAATTAAATAGTCAAAAGAAAGGTGAGAGGAGCACTGTAAGTATTCATAATGATGTAGGTGACTAAATAAGTTGGTAGGCATATAGCCCCTCTTAAAATATCTATGGGACATGGATATGTGAATGAGTAAGCTATGTTTCTTCTTCTTCAACAAACTCATTAAAAATAATAATAATCATGGTCTTATATTTGAAGAAACCTCTTTATTTTATTGAACAAAGGTGGATGATCATTAAGCTAGAAGATTTATCAAATTTTATTGAGCAAAGGTAGATGATCATTAAGCTAGAAGATTCATCAAATTTTGTATTTTTTTAAGAGAGAGAGAGAGAGAGAGAGAGAGAGAGAGCAAAAGCATTGGGTCTATGTAAGATTCTAATGAATTATGGCTCATGCTAAGGTTGAAGCTTTGATTTAACATTTAAGTAACCAAAATATATTTGCCAAAAGATAACCATTAGGTTTAGATATGAAGCCTTGGTATATCCAACCGGGGTTATTTAAAGCTCCATTGTGAGACGACTAGATGTGTATAATGTACACACGATAAAGAAACCAAATGGATAAAAAGTGGAAATCTGTACGAATATGCTTCAGAAAGCCTAAAGGAGACGTGGCATGGAGGCCGTGTAGGCACCGAAAAAAGGAAATAACAAAAGAGACTCTAGTGGATCAAAAGTGTGAAGAAGTTGAGCGTCACGCGCGCCCAAAGTATTGCCTTCCACACGTGCGACCGAACCAAACTACAAGCGTGGGTAACGGAATCCCACGTGCGAGGCTGGATCACGTAATTTGCATGCAAATCCGCATGTTTTCGTTCCTGTTCCACATGTGCAGGGACTCATCTCCCGTATTTGCAGGTCTCCCTCTCCTGTCGATCAGCCTGCGTCTCCTGTGCAGTGTGCACCATCGCCAAGCTTGCCATTAACCTGCATACCTACACGAGGAATTCTTCAACAGTTGCGCTTCATCAGCTACCGTAGCTCAACATAGTAATGCTACAAAATCGCAAACTATGAAATTACCCACTGAAAGTTAACAAAGGAGCTGAGATTGTCTGTCGCTTGCCTCTCTCTTCTTGCACCTTCGCCCTCCAATGTTCCATGCTGACTCTCGTCGATTACAAACTAGCATATCGCACTGTACATATCTAGCTGGCCCCTGTTAAAGTGCGAGTCCAGTACGCTCCCGGGGCTGTCGGAGCAGATCGATCGCTAATACGTAGATATTATATTAATTCGCGATATGGTCCTTCAGAACAGAGCTTCTCTACAGCATATATGGCATCTACAGGTGTAGGGTGGGAACCGTAGAAGGGTGAGAGCCTCGCTTGCAGCGCTCTGTACGGGGGCCGGCCCTGAACAGCAAAGACCCAACTTTCACATATGTGTGACACGAGCAGCCTATCGCATTTGTGAAGCCTTCTCAAAATGGCCAGACAACGATCTCGATACCTAAGGAAAGCATATTTGCAATACCACAGTAAGCAAGAACAAGGTATTTTTGCATTTTTTTGCATCTACGCACCCCCACCAGGAGCTTCCCCTCCTCCTTCTGGGGGCGGAGGAGGGGGCGGCGGCGGTGGCTCTTCAGCAGCTGGTGGTGGTTCCCCTCCTTCAGGTGGTGGTGGCGGTGCTGCTTCGCCTTCAGCGGGTGGTGGTGCCTCGCCCTCGGCAGGCGGTGGTGCTTCAGCTGGCGGAGCTTCGGGCGGTTTCTCGTCTTCACCCATCTCTATATCGCCATCGATGCAGCTAGCGCATCGCTTCTCAACCCAGCCCTCGAAGTCGTACTGTGTGTCCCCGCCCCAATGCCGTCCATTGCAGACGCGGCCGATCATGCCTGCTATCACGCCGAGGATTGTTATAACAGCCAACACCACAAACAATTCCCCGATAGCTCCAGTTGGACGTACGGAGTCGCTGCTGGGGTGTACTATTTGGTAACTACCGTTGGAAGCCGCAACGCTTGTGTGGAACTCCATGTGTTTCTTTAGACAAGCTGCACAAGTACTACTGAATGCCTACTGAATGGATCAGGAGAATGGCGTCCGGAAACGGCAGAAGCTTCCGAACAATGCGAAGGCGAGACAAATCTGCCAAGTCTGCAGAAAGGCTGTGTTTTGAAACGGGTTCAATGGAGGAGACTTCAGGTGTGGTGAGATGAGGAAGGCGCAACGGAAGAGGATTTCGTGCGGCATACGAGGTGCGTGTTGGCTAGGAAGGAGCTCTCAGCTGATATGCGCAAGATGCAAAAACTTAGGCGCTAGAATGATTGAAGCGTCCTAATTTAACGACCCATGGATAACAGTGAACACACGTGTGTGGGGGGAACGAAGAGAGCTATACGTGTGTGTGTGTGTGTGGGGTGTCTTTTCACTAAAAAAGTGTGTGTGTGGTGTCAGTGTGTGCCATCGCCAATTCATAAAGAAGTGGACAAGAGAGGATTCCAATTTCGTACTCACCTCAAGCACGAAGGAGTGGTTAGACACTAGGAGAAGCCTACGGTTGGTTACAAGAGTTGGCCAAGACTGTACTCTTGGAGCACAGTTGACGGTGCCCGAAACCTTTTGATATTCTCAATTGCCCACATGATGCCCATGGACCCTTCTCAAGTTACTCAACCCCATTACTACTTCAAAGTTCAAATCACACACGCTCCTACTTCTCGAGATTACCTTTCTACTTTTTAGTGCCTCTCTTACCTATTCTTCCTCTCTCTTCTATATGTTTTCATTAGTTTTCTTTCGCTCTTGCCTATTTTTGTTTCTCTCTCTTGTTGCATTATTGGGAATCCCCTTTTGGACTTGACTCCAAAAAAAATTATAGGTATTTCTTAAGTCCCACAAATGATATTCATTCTTTAATACCAAGTTCCCCATATGAAACCCTATCCATTAGGTCGTTTTGACATCTTAATCTCACTCCATTATTCTTCAACAAAGGAAACTCAAATGACACGATTATCCATTTCTCTAACTTCACCCTCATGATGTGACTACAAGAACGATTTGATTGCCACAAAGGATCCAATTGCTTGCACCATTGTATAAAGGGTCAAATTATAAAGCTACCTAGCTCCCTTTTTAAGACTACCATACATAATCTAAACCTTCCCTTAAATATACTTTTCATTTAGTGCTTAGTGTACAAGTTTCATATTACTAGAGTGATGTGCCTAAAATATATTGACACTTTAACTTTTAAAAGTGATGTTATATCTTCAAATTATGGCAAGAAAAATGTTTCATGATCTATGGTCTACCAAATTTGGATCCATACAAAACTAGGCATGGGGACTATAGCAAGTGGTGACTATAATTGGAAATAGACATTTAAACTAGATGTAGTAATGATTGTTTTAAAATTTGCTTAATGCAGAGAGGACCTCAGAGTTTGATTAGAATTAAGTAGGATGACCTAATCTTGCTACTCTTAGCCACTGGGCTTGTAGCCAATTAAATAGCCACCACTCGGCTTGCATGCAATTATACCCATTGGACTTGCATGATGGGACTCAAATTATTTCTTCTATGCTTCCCATATTATTGTAACCCAGCCCCGAAATTTGACCCTCGAAAGGGGTTTGGCCCTTTCCCCCCTCTTTGTATAAGTTCCACGTTGGAAGAAATAGTACCATTAAATATCCAAAATTTCCTTGTAGAGAGCCCTTCAAAATCCAAATTGTCCTTTAACGAAAATACTTACTCTAGTGCATGGACATGAAGCCTTTTTACTAACAAGCTTTCAGATGGATAAAAAGGCACAAAGAGAGAGAGAGAGAGAGAGAGAGAGAGAGAGAGAGAGAGAGAGAGAGAGAGAGAGAGAGAGAGATTGCATTCAATAGGTAGTTACATAACCAACCTGGGCATGGGTAGTTCAGAACTAGATGCATGGGGGAAAAACTAAAACAAAATCGTGTTAGACAAAGATTTACGTGCTTGACCTTGTCATAGAGAGGGAAATTGCAAAAAAAAGAAAGGAAATTGCTAACAAAATTATTGTTCTTCGCAATGTCCATGGACATGTTATGATGTGCCACATTACCTTGCTTACACCTAGTTAAAGTAAGCAAGGAAGGGAGAAGAATGATGAAAGAGAAAGAGAAAAACTAAAATGCAGGCTCTTATAGCATTTTGTGCTGAAGTCTGCTAGTATAATCCACACGTGTTTTCACCACAAATGCTCAGAATAGCAATGGAAAATATTGAAAAAATCTAGATAACCTATAACCTATTGGTTTTTCCATCAGTATGTTTATTGGAAAACATGAGTATAGAAATCTATTGGGTTTTCCATCAGCATATTCATTTTGTGCTGGAGTCTGCTAGTACAGTCCATAGGTGTTTTCACCACAAATGCTCAAAATAGCAATGGAAAATACTAGAAAATTTTAGATAACCTCTATAGATGCGTCTATCTGTTTCTGAAAACACAGTAGGGGTGTCTGTAGATGCACCTGTAGATGTGGTTTTAGATGCGCTCCAATAGACAGACTATTCTAAAAAGTCAAAAAGGACATGTGCTCGACACAAAAGCATAACACTGAACCGAAAATCATTCGTTTCTTGGATACGACAAAGGACGAATCCAAAGAGAGCAACTTTCAAAGACCGTAAAGAGACTTACTTGGATAAAGGTATGGAAGCTTCTTGTCCTTCTTCAAAGTTGCTTCTCTTCCTTGTTCACCCTCTTCTCCTGCATACTTGGAGATGATTGTGTAAGCCTGGAAGTAAGTGTAGGTGCCTGGACATAAGTGTTAGATTGTGGATCTATTAATAGCAAAGCAAGCAAACCGCGTGAAGATTATGTGAAGAAAAGCAAAGCAAGCACGCTAAAAGTACATTTGAAAACTGCTTCTATAAGCATGTCTAATGGCGCATCTATACACACATCTAAATACGCATGTAATTGGGAATCTAAATACATAGAGCAGACGTGGTTTTAGACGTGTCTATAGACGTGCACCATAGAACAGACAGATGCGATTTTAGAAGCGCCACAGAGTTTTAAGATTAAATATTTGAAGAAAAGCAAATTTTTTGGGTTGTTTGTTTGTAGGATGTCTTCATCTTCAACAAGTAGCTCCAGTGAGGATGAATCCCTTTGTATCCACCATCACGAAATGTGGTTGGAGCAAAAAAACAAATGTATGTGTGATCGATGTCGAGGAAACATGTATCGTGCATGCAGGATTACACTCAATCACATCTCAAAGTATGCAGAATGGGATGCGACCGTAAACATGGTAAGTGTTAAAGAGTTAAGGTTGATTGAGATACCTATGGGTGTTCATATGTTTGAGTTATGATCCCGTTTTAATTTGATACAAGATGCAGTGCCACACCCGCATATGTTGCCCTATGCTCATCATGAGGAGGCGAAGCATTAGCGATATGAGGTGGGATCTTCAGGAGGGACCGTTACGGATGCATGGAGTAATGGTGATAGTAGCCCTCCACCATTACTTCATGAAGCTATGGAGGAGGAGGTGTTTGATGATATGGTGCGGGATTTATATGTCCATCAATCCGAAGGGAGGGATGATAGCATGGAGCAGGATGATCTTTTTACCGCAGCATCGACTCCAATGTTTGAGGGGTGCACATTCTCTGTTCTACATGCCTCCCTTGAGTTACTAAACTTGCAAACCATCTATGGATGGAGCAATGCAAGTTTGAATGCATTACCCAAGTAAGCTTTAAAGTCTATTTTGCAAACATGGTGAATTATGCTAGTGGGTCTATTTACAAGATGGGCGAGCTTGTGAGGTACTTTACATGATACAAAATATGATGCGTATCAATGCTCCATGCAAGGTGTTCATATTTCTAATATGGTGTACTTTTTCATTTCTAGGTATGTGAGCTCAAAGGAAATAGATCCCACCACACTTGAGAATGCTCGAGTTATGTCAATGCATGTGGTTTGTTTAGTGGAGACATTTCCATGTTCTATTCTCACAAGCCAACTACATCTTATAGTGCATTTGGTGGATGAGATTGCTATATGCAGTACTATACATGCACGATGGTTGTTCTTCCTCAAGCGCTTCATGAAGACCTTGTAGGGCTTCGTGAGACAAAATGCAAGACGTGAAGGTAGCATGGCTGAGGGTTGGTTGGTACAAGAGTCACTTGTATATATTTCTGAGTTTCTTGTTGATGTGGATAGCTCTCTCCCATGACTATGGAGAGATGATGAAGACCTAAGGATGACCTCTATTGTGCCTCAAGGGAAAGGACGCAACAAAGTAATAGACACAGAGTTGCTTAATAATATCAACCTCTATTGCATGCTTAATAGTGATGTGATGAAAATATGGGTGACAAGATACGAGGATGCAAAGGCAAGAAGACAAGAAGAAAGGGTCCTCTTTCATATATACCACAGAACTCGTGTGCCATACCCTCAGTATCTAAGAGCATTTCCAAAGGATATTCATGTGGATTGGCTACTTGACGAAATGGAGAAAGCAGAGAAAGACGAGGGGATGCATATCACAATGGAAGAATGGGAGTATGCTAGGGGATGCATGAGTAAGGTCGGTATATAGAATGTTATGCATAAGTTAGGAGCTTTCAATAATTTAGATTACTTATTTAATTGATTTTTTCTCGGTGTAGTGCACTATGTTCAATGCTATATGGTGTGAGGGCAAGAATTTTCGAACACAACGGATTGATGATAAGAGAAACACACAAGATTGCGGTGTCATTGCTAGCTTTGAGGGAGCCAATGGAGCCATGGATGATTATTGTGGTATAATCCAAGATATTATTAAGCTTGACTTTCAATGCTTCTTTGTGTATGTTTTGGATGTAAAGTGGTTTAAGGACGTGGTGGAAAGAGGCCCTAATGCAACAATGAAACGCCATGCAAGTGGCTTTGTAACTATTGACTCCATAAAGTTTTGGCAAAGTAGGAAGGACACACTAGTACTACCGCAACAATGTGAACAGGTACTGTATACACATATAAAAATACTCGCTTTTAAATATTTGATACCTTCGATGCAAGGAAAATAACATGACTGTATTTGTGTTTGAATTAGGTTGTCTATCAACCAATGGTGGATAATAATAGATGGTGGCATGTCATACCTATTATGCCATGTTCCAAAGTGATGTATAGTACATTTACTAATATGGAGCGTATGGAGGATGATCATGGCCATGGAGGTGATGATGACCATGATACGAGAGAGGAGGATGATCATGAGATAGGAGATACAGATATTGAGGCCATTACCCATGAGGACGAGCCTACCATTGGTGATGCTGATTTCGATGAGCATATGAGTAGCACAAGTAGTAGTGGGTTGAATGTATTTGTAGATCTAAACACTTGTTTGGATTTTGAAGTAGATAGTTTGGCAAGGGTTGATCTCATTGAGGATGAGATTGAACTGTAGCCCATCATTGATATTGGCAAAACTATTTTACATATTGTCTCATTCTCCTCACCTCACTTAATTCTTGTATATGTGGGCTTGCAAAAAAGCATTGATGTTTTTGTTAAAATTATGTGCTTTGGTAAACATGGGCAATGTTTGGAAAGTAGTGATGCACACCAAAATCTCACTTTCTGTATTCTCTGTTTTGTGTCTAAATACATGTCTAATTCTTAGTGTAGACGCGCTAATACATGCACAAATAGACGCTTTAATAGATGCAGTATTAGATGGGCCCGCATTTTCTCAGTGTAGATGCGCTAATAGACATGTCAATACACGTGCAAATAACCAACCTGTTAGATGTGCTATTAGACACACCTGTAATTTCTCTATTTAAGCAACGCCTATAGACGCGCCTGCTATTTTGCACGTCTATCAAGCACGTCTATAGTTGCTTTGTGTTGTTGTGAAGAAAGCCTCCTGTTGTTGGTATGCAATCTGTAACAACAACTATTAGCAAGGGATCTATTTGGTAAGAAGCATGGTGTAAGGTTGAATGTATCAAGTGTGCTAGTAGCCCTTAAATTCAACATACCTATGTTTTGAGCACATTTGTGATATTACCTCACTTGTGTGTTAGCATATCTATCAATATATCTATCAAAATATCTATTCGCATGTCAGTTAGTGAAAGTGTGTTGTTAGTAGGTGTGCTATTAGCACACCTACCATTACAGCATTTAGTACTATTTGCAGACTATTATTAGCATATCTCTCTGTTAGCATATGTGGAATTATATGCATTAGCACATATTGTTAGCATACGTGGTACCATATACATTAGCACAACATCTATTAGCATATTTGTTAGCACAACTTATGTTAGCACATATGTCTATTAGCATACATGGAACCAGATTGCTAATCATCATATCTATTATCCTCCTATTATTAGCATATGTGCTAATTAGCATATATATTATTATCAGGTGTGTTATTAGCGGTTTTTTGCTATTAGCATATATGATATTGTTAATAGCACTTCTATTATTAGCATATCAGTTACTGGAATATATGTTATTAGCATATGTGCTAATTACTATATTAGCTACTAGCATATTTGTTATTACCATATGTGCTAATTATCATTTATGTTATTAGCATATCATTGAGCACATGTATTATTAGCACATTGGCACATCTATTATTTGCATATATACTAATTACCATATATTTTTGTTGATATAGTATTGTTTGGTTAAAGACACATGTGTGTTTTCACCATTGATTTAAAGTATATTATGCAGATATAGATGGTGCAGAGGACAGCTCCTACCCTAAACACCTTGGAGAGGATTTTATTGTAAAGGAGGATCTTGGAAAGGTGGCTGCGACAAATGAGTCGGGTGGAGAGGACAACTTGCACCTAAAGGTCATCCCCAGTGAAGGCATGTCTGGTAGTGTCCCCATGCCTGAAGATGTGGATGCGATATCATTGAAGTATGAATGACTTGAAATCTTGGAAGCATCAGCTACTACTGTCCAGATGGACATGGGTGATGACAGTACCTTGGACAATGTGGCTGCCAGGATGGGCAAGAAGAAGAAGTTCAGTTCTGCTTCTCTACTTGAACATTTAAAGCCCCTTTAAAGAGAAAAAAGATGCCATCCGGCACAATGGAGGATGCTATTGTCAAGAATGTTGTTAAACAAAATGCATGCGAGAAGTTGTGATGTATACTGTCTAGTTGTTCAGAGTCCATGCCAGGGTGGAACCAAGGGTCTAGCCCATGTGGCATTCTTCTACTTTTAAAAACGTATATGCTATCTAGTAGATCTTATGACTTGGTCTCCTATAGTTGTATAGACTTCTTAAGTCCTTTTTATAAATGATAAATAAAATACCATGTTTAGAGGAAAACCCTTGTAAAATTGTTCTCTTACCATGGCAACCCCATTTGAAATATATTTAAAGCTAACTAGCTTCTGTTCTATGGTACTTTATTGAACGTACTAGATATTCTAGTGCTCACTTAGTACACAAGTTATGCTATTGGGTGCAAACTGGTATACTTATAGTCCCAACTACTGTATGTTAGTTAGTTAGCATTCATGCATAGATTCCCAACTATAGTATGTTAGTTAGCATTCATGCACAGAGTACTAAATTGGCATACTTCTACTCATGTGCTAGTATTGTAAGCTAATGTTTTATTGATAGAAACATACTAGTTAGAGGTACTCCACTTATTTCAGCTTTCATTGTTGGATTGTCATTTTTTGTGGATCCATCAATATGTAATAGAGCTGCACACTCTTCAACTCTAGAGTTGTAGGATGGAATTGCAAAAAAGGTTAATAACATTGTGAGAGACCTTATAGATGCAGGATATGACCTAGAAGATATTGCAACTATGGATAACTAAGACGACAATCCCTTGGGTCACCTGCTAAAAAGGATGCTGAGGAAGAAGGGTGAGGATCTCCTAGGTTCTAGGGTCATTCCCAAAACATAGTATACCGGGGTGTGTGGAGTGTAGCACAGAGCTGTTATATCCAAGCCATTTGGGATGTATACTGGGTGTGTAGAGTACAGCACATAGCTGTTGTATCGAAGACATTTGGGCTAAGTAATAGAAGGGATAATTATACATCTATATGTTGATTTTATATGGCTCATTTTGATTTTTTCAATGTATGAATTTTTGTATATGATGTTATATGTCTATCTTTATATGATTCACTATAATATTTTATGGTCCATTATGATTGTATATTGTTTGAGTTTATATGGCTCATTTTGATTTTATATGTCTGATGTTGTATGGCTAATTTTATAAGTCTCACTTTGATTTTATATGGCTAGTTTTGATTATATATGGCTCATTCTAAATCTATATGTTCATCTTGATTTCATATGTCTATATGGCTCTTGATGATGTACATGAAGCTTTATTTTAAACGCTATTAAACCAACATTTTGGTGCAAGTCTATGTGATGTTATTGCCTCTCATGCCTGACCAATAGTGTTCAAGATCAATCGGGCAAGGAAATTGAGGGATGACTATGATAGATGGGACTAATTACAAAAGGGCAATGATAATTTTATCGAGACTTTAGACACATCCATCTGGGCCAGTAGCCATCCTATTGATATATCACCCTCAACTATTATGCCTACCTGCACCCCCATCAAAGATTGTCCCAACACCTCTCTAGGAAGATCAGAGAGCAATTGTGTTGGATCTGAATGGTCTTCTAGTGAAGATCGTAGAGTCTTTTCATGGAGAATCACCCCCAGCATATGCATCCCTCATGCACCGTTGTCAAGTGTCCAAGGGATGAGCTATATATATTAGGAAAGATGCTCCCACATTTTTAGATTTTTATCTTACTTGGTTCAAATTTTTTGTTTGGAGCACTCCTCGGAGAATTGAAGTTGATAGAATTCTTTGTGCTTGTTTTGCATGCCACAAGGAAATTAAAATATTGGTTCAAGAACAGTGTCATCAAGCAGAGTTTTCATTAGGTGACAAGCCAATTTTTTTCAAGGACCTACATACAATATGGGATTGGCACAGGCACTTAAATGCAACCAACACCATTATTTGGACGATTCTTTGTACAAGGTTCACCAAAATCTTTCCAGTACATGGTGCATACTTTCCAAGTTTGAGCTACAGGGTTCTTAAGAAATGCAGTTGTATTTGATGGAGGATGTACATCCATGGCTATTTATTTGGCTTTAATGCCAAGATCACTAGGTGCATTAGGGGAGAAATGGGGTCTCAAAAGGGCCTCATAAGGAATGTATTAGGGGAGGATTATGAAACATAATCTAAGTCTATGTGGAGGGGTCATAATGGAGGATCAGGTGGTTTTGATAAGCTAGAGGTGGTTTTAGAAGCAATCAAGAGGGAGGAGTCAAAAAAACATCTAGGAGGATATAAATATATTAAATTTGTTAGTTTATATGGACACATGATTCAATGGTTGGCTCAGTGGCTAGGGCTAGTCAAGGGTGGGGACCATGAGGTCATGGGTTGAAATCCTCCTAGATGCATTCTGGTAGAGGTGATGGGCTTGGTGGGCACCCAAGGTGGCAACCTGGCCACAAGGCAAGCCCGCACATGTTGGCGGCCTGCTCTGTCCCCATGACTATACTTGTAGCCCACTTGCAATCCTCCCTTGTTGACCTTTTGGACATGCCTTAAATGCACCCCCTCTCCACATTTTTAATTTTGAGACACATGGCAGCACATGGTGCTCCTCCACATTTGGTGGTTTTCTCCCCCAAAGCCAAGGTATTCCTTTTGTCTTTTTCATATTGAAACCACCTATGACCTAAGCCTAGTAAATGCAACATGCCACCTCAACATATCATTGCCCCACACAAAAGAGCACTCTCATTGGTACAATTCAAATCCCTCTCTAATCTCGTGAAATTAGGAAACACTAATTGAAGGCCCTTTTGAGACCCCATTTCTCCCCAAATGTACACATCCCAGTTCAAGCATGAGCTGTTCAATAATAACGAGTCTATCAAAACTTTGGAATTCCTCATTAAGATGAAGGGAAAGGATGCAAAGGAACATATATAAAATTATTATGTATACCATTTGATATTATCTTTCAAGCAAAAAACTTGCATTTCCACATGGATTATCTGTCATCTATTCTTACACCTATCGTGGTCATGTTTATATCAGCATCTACAAGCTTTATATTTAATTTTTTGACTACAAGTCTTAGGGGTTAAGGTGAATTTGTTCTTGGATTATTTGTATTTGTTTTGGATTATATTTTCAATTAACTTGCATTTGCTCCACATTAGTTGGCATACAATATGCTACTCAACATATAAAGTATGCTATGCTAGATAGGGAAATGGGCAACTAGTGGTTGACAAAAAGGAAAGGATGAGGCTAGGCATAAATGTAGCACCAAATGAATGCTCTCCCTTTTGTTCATTAGCTAACATCACAATTTATCTAAGATACTATCTTGCACTTTGATACTTATGTTGAACAAATTCTAGACTTAAATTCATGAAATGCAATAACTTCCTAAATTGAAATGAGAATTTGGCAAACTGGTGTTGTGCAATTTGGTATGGTGCTAAAGATTCACAATGTAGCACAAGGGGTGATTGAGAATTTCTAAGGAAAGAGCGGATGTGAAGAATCCAACTATGCATGCCATGTGATTTTGAAAGGGAAACGATAGGCTTCACAATATGATAAAGAATATCTAGGAAAAAAAGATGTAGGCTGAAACAACTTTGTAATATACAAAATATAACTTTTCATAAAGGGGTTCCCTTTCATGTCAATATGGCCCTTAAGGGGTCCCTTTTAGGGGCATGGGCCATATAGACATGCGACATATGTCCCATGGCATGTCGATATGGCCCTTTCCCCTAAAGGGGACCCCTCACTTAAGGGCCATATCGATTACTTATGTTAGCATACTTGTTAGCACACTTGTTATCATACTTACGTTAGCATACTTATGTCAGGATACCAGTGTTAGCATACTTGTTAGCATATATACATTAGTATACTTATGTCAAGATACCAATGTTAACATACTTGTTAGCATGCTTATGTCAGGATACTGTTGTTAGCATACTTGTTAGCATACTTATGTAAGGATAGTGAAGTCAAGATACTTATGTTCGGATACTAAAGTTAGAAACTTGATAGCATACTTATGTTAGTGTACTTATGTTAAGATACTAAAGTTAGCAACTTGATAGCATACTTATGTTGGCATACGTGTTGATACAAATTAACTTTTGAATGTTTCCAAATGCTTCATATTGCAAAAATTCTAAACACTTGAAAGTGCAACTATTCCTCAAAGAATAGATTATTCAATGTCAAAATCAAAGGGCATGCTGTTATATATGACCTCATACGTATCTAAAGTGATTGAGAAAAGGTTTCTTTATTTTTGAGACTCTCCATAGGTATCTTGATGCAACGCACAAGGTGTGAGAGTATGTGGACTGCCGGTTGAGTCATGAGGAGTTTAAAGAAATAGTGATCTATTTCTTTGTAGAAGATAGCCTTAATGACATAAAAACCCTCACTATGACATTTCCCCATTGATCAAGATAGTCCTTATCAGATTACTACTTTTTTGGAGTGCATTTAAGTAGGTAAAAGTCTACACCCTCAACATTATTGGTCTCAATTTTCACTGCAAAAGTGTCACCAACACACAAAGCATTGCTTAACACATCATTACAGCCTTCAAAAGTTGCAGATGTGTATGCATCTTCCTCATCTATCATAGGCTGTATATCTAGCAAAGGTACCAACATGTGAAAAACCCAAGGTTGCGCATGTGCTTTGTTGGCACATCTATTCCAAAGCACATGCATGCATGCATGCATCACGAAAGCATGACAAATGTTTGGTAGTAAGGCCTAATGGATCTTGTGGGTTGTGACCATGAAAAACATGTAAAGAACATGAATTCGGAAGAGCTTCATAGGTTCTGTCATCACTCGTCTAGACAATGCATTGCATTGTCATTTCAAATGGATGCCAAAATCTTTTTTGCATATTGAGTTTAGTGCATCTTTTAGACAGTACATCTACATGGTATTCACAACAACATGTGTAGCGATCCTTTAACATGCATGTGGTAACTAGCATTTGGCAGTGGTAGATGAGAGTGATAATAAGGATTGCACTTGAGCTAACAAGTATTAGAGGTGCTAGCAACCACAAGTGGCACGGGCAGGAAGTATAGGTGCTTAGAGGCATTGCACGTGCTAACCAGCATATCGAAGTGGTAGATGAGAATTCTAATAAGCATTAGAAGTGCTAACAAGGGTTGCAATTGCTAATAAGCATTGCAAGTGCTAGCAACTACAGGTGGTGCTAGCAAGAAGTGTATGTACTAAAACTCAAACCACAAGCATTTCTTGCCAACACATGCAAATTGTCATTAGCACATGCATGTTATTCAATGTGCTAACAAGCACATTCAATAGCAGGCAAAGGTTGAATTGTACACATCTCCAGGTATTTAAGACATTGCCTACTAGGCATTTGTTAACACATAAAATTTCTTGAGAGGACAAAGATAGCATGTTGATACCTCAAGGGGGTCACTCATAAATATGTAAGCATAGCACGTGGGTTCAATGGAAGGAGTTTTTAAAATCCCCTTTCTACACAATTTTCACAGACAGAAGGGTATCAAATAAAGGGGGCATTTACAGATTGAATAGAAAAAGGGTGTCTTTTATTCTTGAAAAATTTACAGATAAGGGATTTTACAAATAGTACTTGAACGCATCTGATATATAGGGTCTATACATCGTGAACCCCTCGGTGAGGTTGATACCTTAGATTTTGAACACTAAAAAAATAATTTTATAAATGGGGCATGACCATGTACAAATACGACAAATTGACATTGATATTTGTAATTGAAACATTGGAGAGATAAGGGTGGAAGCACATTAACCCACTGAAAAAAGCAATTGAAGGGGCTACCACAATCTTGTCATATCTCCTTGCAATCAAGCTTTCTTGAAGCTATGATAAGTATGCTCATCACAATCACCAGATCTTGATGCTGTTTTCTTTTTAGACTTCGCATTACGGAGCTGATGCAAAGTGTTATATGGATGCTTGGTTTATATTGTTCATCATTCATATCATTTCTTAGTTCTAGCCTACACTTAATTGTAGGTTTGGGGTTTACATTTGAGCTACCAACAAGATGAGCCAATGCAAGGCAACATGGGAAGATCCATTGAACCAATAGTACGAGACAATGTCATAAGGGATTATGAAGCTAGAAATAAAAGAGTGCAACACACAAGAGACAAATGCAGGAGGGAGGTTACTATACATGGAATTGATTACTTGCAAAAGCAGAGGATTGTTAACAAAACTGTGAAATTTTTTGATTGCATGATGACTGGCATGGGTGCATAACTGAGGATTGAACTTTTCAATTCAGTGTTGCCACATCCTCATGTCCAATGCCTTTGTGACCTTTCATCAAGAGAAAAAGGTGACGTTCAAGAATTCCTCATTTACAATTTTTGCAATGCACTGGCCATTGTAAAGCAACCAGCTTCCAAAGATGAGTTGTTCTTGAAGAAAAGTGCATTGACTATTATGATGAATGCCAATCAGTGCATTCCCCTAGAAAAGGTCTCAAGAGTACTTCAAGTTCCTAGGCGTAGCTTGTATGAGGCAAGATCCAAAGTCTATACATGGGCTAATGATGGTAATGGACTATTCTCATAGGCTACATGTTGATCGCACTAGCCCAATTAGTGATGAAATAAAGGAACAGTTTGTACAATAATTTTGGGAGGCCAAGACATGTGTTTCCCCCAACAAGAAGGACGTGTGCCGAGAAAGAGTTGGTAGAAATATTTACATCAAGCACCCGATGCATGATTCTCGAGGAGCCCTAGATACTATGCTACTAAAGTGCATGATTGATGTTGCCTACTTTGCAACTTACCACTGACATGATAGTTATAGTACGATATGTTAATTTCCACTGTCATGTGCTATTAACTGAAATCATGGGATGGTTTCCTCTCACCTTTGGTCGGTGCCATATGCTAGTTATAATTATCATATTCTGATTAGCACTCTTTTTTACCAATGTCATAAACTGCTTGGCATATAAAATGCTTGCTACCGCAATCAACGCGAGTAAAGGACACCTAGCTAGGTTAGACACACCTAACATAGTTTAGACATACATAACATACCTAACATAAGTTCAACTAATTATTATGAAAAAAAATTATTACAAACTACACATGAATGCATGGTATAGTATGCCAAAATTTTCATGTTACTAGTAACTAAACAAGTGTGGTCCATAACATTCCCTAGCATGTAATTTGTGGGTTGATACAAGCTAACAATTTGCGAGCTACACACCGACTAGACTTTCAATGGGTTGTTATCAACTGGCAAATGCGAGCCACAACCGGCCAAAGTCAAGTATTTCTCTTTTCCTAATAAGTACATATAAGCGATAATATATTATTTAATATTTTACATCCATGTGCGAGTAGTTACCTGCAATCAGCACATGCAGACCCCCCACTGGCACATATGACATATATATTTTGTATCCATATGCGAGTAGTTACGAGTCGGCATACATGGACTCCCCATTGGCATGTAGATACCTTCTTTCAAAACCATCTAACTTAATAGCTAATGAGTACTAAACATATGATTTTTTAACAAGTTTATAAATACTAAAAACTATATGGTTTGTGGCTATCAAAAGCATCTTCTTTTTACACTAATTTTTAAAAACTATATAGTTGATGCCTACTAAAAACATCATTTTTTTAAATTTTCCATGAAAGTAACTTCAAATTTCTTACAAAAAAAATGCTCTTCTTTATGAATACAATCCTTTTAAATCTCAAATGAGAAACTATAAACTAAGAGCTTTGCAATTATCCCTTTTGCATCCTAGTGTGGGTGGATATTAGCTAGCCTAAGCGAGACCACCATCGACACTGGACACTTTTTAAAAGGATACAAAAACTTACAAATCTGGTTGAAAGCTTTGTTTATCCTTTTTACTTGTTCTTTTTTGTTTTTTTTGAGACTCCAAGTAGAGCTAGATTCTCAAAAATGCAAATAGTATGAGGTGGGCACACAATATATATAAGATATTGTATCATATGGTATATTAACAATACCATGCAGTAGTTAACGTAACCCCGCACAGTATATAAACTTTACCATGTGGTGGATATAGTACTGCATGATATGAAGAAATACCATGCAGTATTATCACTTTCTTACCACACAGTATGTCGTTTCACTACACGGTAACCCATTGTAGCCAGTCCCGGTATAAAAACGTAACTAGACTGGTTTAAATTACTCCAAGGAGCCCCAAAAAAGTTTAAAACATTCTAATTCACCAATTTAAAATGCCCGTTTTCTCTCAAATCCTTGATACCAACTATCTAGTTTCGTTCCCTGGGTCTAGTCTAATTTCATTAGCCATGGATGGTTGAAGTCCCCTCAGAGTGGGGTTTCCTACATTTGGGCCCCATATCATGTGACATGAGCAAGTATTTTGTGGCATGTGCTTCATAAGTTTCCTTCTATGTTGCAATTCAATTCCATTTATAAAATCTTTCCCTTATGAACATGATAAGCCAATTATCAAATCATTATATTAAGCAAGAAATTAGGATTATCTTTTAATTATTATGGGATTACTATGTATGAGGGGAGCATTGCTATAATACATGAAACATGACATGTGCATAACACTAAGAAAGTATATGTGATTACGATTGGTAACATGATCTATGAAATAAGCATTACTCCACTATGTTAATATATGATGAAGGTGAACCATAAATTTGAGGAGTCTTAAAAGAGGTAAGGCAATGATAAAGGGAGAAGCTTTTCAAAAGTTGAGGTAAGGAGGATGGAATAATTGGCACCTTGTTAAAAAATACCAAAAATTGGGAAATCATTCCTACATAATTGTAGACTTTTGTAAAGTCACAAGACATCTAACACATTCTTTTTCATAGTGAGGAATCCTTATAGAATTGATTGTCAATTACATCTCATCAAAAAATTTAAAACCTAGAGATAATTGATAACTTTTTACATCTTTAGTCGTCACCTATGATGTGCGTTCTCCCACATGCCTTCATGTACAACCTTGGAGATAACAATTTGGAGATGCACGTCATGACAGTATGGCCCGTAATCCAAGCTTCTGACCATTTTATGTCCTCGATGATCGGTGATCATGAACTATCATACAATTCTTGATATGTGATAATCAATCAGTGAAGTTGAAGAGACTGCAATTGTGCCATTCGAATTGCAGCTAGAACGTTTTATTCTAAACCATGGAAAATCAACCGTTTGGCATCATCCGAGGAGACCTCTCGCCACTCGTGTACAGCTTGTGGAATCTGCAAAAGTATGGCACTGTGAACCAAGGCGAAGATTCATATCGGAGTGCATCTGGAGGATGGGAGGACATAATATATTGGCCGTAACGAAAGCTCCAGCCCAGGGATAGATGGCGGCGACAGGTAGAATAAAGAGAGACATGACACGTCAATCTTTAATGTTGACTCCCACTGCCAACCAGCTGCACGATGCATCATCAGATGAAATCGCTGTCCGTCGCATATGAATGGACGATTCAGGCAACAGGATGCATGCAAAAAGATTGTCTTCAATCGACCGAACGGAGCCGCAGGTCGATCAAGCACCGCATCAGGTTGAAAAACGGCAATCACGGGTATATTGTACACCAACGAACCACGATGCTGCTGCTTGGTTGATTGCAAGGAAGATGAAAGATGGGATGGAGGCGTGCTGCTCCGCATTGCAATTTGTATACTGCTTTTCACCTTTCCCGCCAGCTTTATTGATATCATGCCGCAAAGGCGTCGCCCGCGCTTTTATTCTTCTCATTTCGCACCCAATACCCGTTCGTCGCCTTTTACAAAACCGTTTCCCCCTTATCCTGTCGCGTCGTATAACGTCCATCCTACTCTTCCAGCAACATCTAGGTCTCACGATTGGTCTACACAGCATCACGGCCCCAGGGGCCAGGGCGCAAACAATTTGTGATCTTTTGAATGTATCCCTAGCTGGGGCCTAGCGCCTGGACGTTTCCTGTAATCAATACTTCATGGGGGGATCATTTCCTGCCAATAACTTTGAAAGTTTGGCTTCAGCTGGCAGCTCACTGCTCAGCATCTTTCTTTCCTCGTTGATATTGCTGTCGGAAAGGTCCAAGGTTCTGATTTTTCCCGGTTCGCTTTCGCCACCACCCAGAACGGTGCCTTTATTATGCAATCGCACCAACAGTACCTACTGTCCAGACTCGAGTCGCTTACCCCAAAGGCTTGCATTTACAAACCAGAAACTTGAAAGCATGTTTGTAATCAAAGTGTACACCCAGGGGCCAGAGCTATTGGGTTGCAAGTTCGAAAGAAACAGGGTTTTTTATGAGCCCCCTACTTCCAACTCCCAATGAGGGGCTCACCAAAAAACGAAGCGTAATGATTGCTTTTAACTGGCTGCAGCTCAATAATTTCTTCAACTTTATCTCTGCCAGGCTCCAGCAAGAGAACGCTGCGCAGTTTTGTGTGAAATTGGCTTTAGCTGCTCAGCAGGCAAACGGCTAGCGTCTGAATTGAAATGAGATCGTAACCTGGTTTTTTCCCAAATCAGAGTGGTTTTTTTCAAACGTCTGATTTGGAACGGTCTTATCCTCACGACTGTTATCATTTCTGCTATAACTACTCAGGAATGGGACGCGGGAGTCGAGACTCGGGAGCTGTAGCCACGCAAAACAGGAACGCTTAGGCTGTGATACACCCTCAACGACACCTCATCTTTAATTTGGCTGATGCACATTGCATTGCTCAAGTTACGCGTGCCCTCTTCTGTTCCAAATCTTTTTCTTGAGGGCCACATGACGACAGCAACAGCACTATATCATTACATTGGATGGCTGCAGCAGAAGACACCCAAGAGGGAAGCGTGACTGAAGTCTCAAATCAATCATCCGTCCCATCCATCGCCGAGTCATCATCTGGCCTCAAGAATTTTACTTAAGCTTTTAAGGAATCATGCTTGTTGCCACAAGCGCACCATTGCAATCAAGAAAGCTGGCAGCCAGCAACACTACCCCAACCCTGCCTAATGCTCCACGTCTATAAAGGCCACAACATCACGGGTGCGCAGGAATTTTAAATAAAAATACGTACTTTTTCATTAAAAAACGTGGCCAATGCCCTAAACTCCAAAAAATGTGATTCTTTACATTGGCTCTCTATCAAGAGCATACCGTGTGATTGGTTATCATACCGCGCGGTATGAGCTACCCCGCACGGTCCCACATCAATATCGTGCAGTTTTTTTAGAGTGCCATGAGACACCACACGGTAACCCACCGATACCGTACGGTAGATGTCATATTGGCATGTGTGCCATCGCGGATCGTCCGATTCGGAATGATATGCAATCGCGAACATTGACATATCCTGCGGTGCAAGAAGGTACTGCGTGGTGTAGCTGCGAAATCTTATAAAAAGATCTCGCCCTCACCACTACAGCCCTGTGCATACCATAATCCATCGGGCCAAGTGATGATGCGCCTCGGTCCGTCGGATTCACCTCGCCCTGGCTGACTGTCATTAGGTTGTTTGAGAGAGGGAAAGAGATCACATAGTGATTGCTATAGTAGTGGATTATGTCAACATGAGGTACGAATTACTTGACGTAATATACCATTGCCTTGGAAAGTTAGAAGTTTGTTCTAAGGATCGGAAGCCATGTGAAAGTTATTTAGAAACGTTAATGATGTTGCATATTGCATGTTGCTTTGAGGTTGCTTTTGAGTGCAAGCTTAGTTTACACTAGCAGTACAAATTTGCATGTGTATTTCAGATGTTCTTTATTTTAATTTTGAGCGCTTACAAAACGATTGTTGCATGCTCTAGATCACTATACACCCATCCTTGATGGCAACACAAGAGCAGTTGAAGACTGAGATTCAGATGCTTATCTGTAAGACAACCATCGAACACTTAATAGGATTGAGCGACGAAGAAATCCATGCCTATGCAAGCTCAAAATTTTTATGCGATCAAATGGTATCATGAATTTGGACTTATGTACATGAGCTAGCCCAGCTGTGGTCGAATGACACGGTTGAATGTTAAAGCGATACTTGATCAAGTTATCCCTTGAGTGTTTGGAGATCCAATAGAACATATGTGAAATGGGTTAAGACCACATATCCCAAAGAAGAACCTCACATTGATTGGAACTCTCCACTCACCAAGTTGCAAGCAAGCACAACAAGACAAAGCACCCACAGATGCGCACATAGACGTCGCGTTTTCATAACTTTAAAATAAACTTACGGGCATGTCTATTTACACGTCTATTGGCATATCTACAAACCCGCATCTACAAGCACATCTATATAACAGATAGACGCATCTATAGATGCGCAAATAGATGCTCGGCTAGAAATCGCGCTTATAGACGCTTTACGAAATCTTTTTTTTAATAAAAGCAGAATTTTGTGTGGTTGAACAGAATGCTATGTATGTTGTGTATGCTATGTAGTTACAAGAATCCCATTTCCACATTATGCAATTCAATTCTTACAGCCAACCGCATTTTAATTAGCATGATTGCAAGCACGCCTATAGTCGACGATTACAATTCCAAATAAAATATTACAACTCCAAAACGTTTAATTCACAAGGCATTCATTGATAGAACGTTGCACAAGGAAATTAAAAGCCAAAAAAATAAAAGGAGTGTATATTAATTCATAGCTCAAAAAGTGCTTGTATGTACATATAGCACGAAGCCAAGCCACATCCTGTGGCTTCAAGTACAAAAAATAAGAGGAGTGTATATACAAGAGAGGCACGAAGCCAAGCTAGTGGCTTCAAGTACAAAAAAGGGTAGCTAGCACTACTTCTATGACTAATCTAAGTTCTCCGCGTCCTCACTCCCTTCTTTGCTCCCTTCTTTGACCCCTTCTTCGCTCCCTTCTTCCTCATCTTCTTCCTCTTGATCAACCGTCGTAGGACCCTGTAAATGAGGAACAACATGTATCAATGTATGAAAAATTAAATCTTTACTTACAATATTGACATTATTTAATTACTTTTAAATCCCTGGGGGAATGCTCCAGTAGTCCGGATATATTGCTCCTCAGTAATCAAATCGTTATCATAGAAGTGCCTCCATGTATCTCCTCTATGATGGTGGTGGTGGTAGGCTATCTCAACAGGAGTAGAGTACCTGTCCACCACGATATCAAGCTGCAAGATGACACCATTTGCGCAGGGATTAGTACAAAGAAACAACCTCCTAATAAACTATATAAACAATATAATTTGAGATCGATACTTACAAATTAAGCCTCCCATGATTCAATACCCCTTGCTCCAAAATTCAGCTTCCATAGTGCTCCATTTGGATCCTTCGTGCCTCCATGTGCTGCAGACTGGGGTTCGCCTTCGTTGCTTTCTTTCACTCACGCCTGTGAGCGGTGTGGGATTGGCCCCTTGATGGTTGACCTCTCTCAAGCCTGACAATCTCAGCTAGTAGCTACCTCTTAAGCGAAGATCTTTTATTGCTAAGTATCGTAACAATCTTTGACTTGGCCCATTTATCTGTGAACTGAACATTGGGGGGATTGGGATACCTAGAGTGAACAGCAACAAGGGTCTCATCAACCATCTTTTTTTGATGGTCTTTGTAGTGAATAAAGCAATCTCTGTAATCATTAGACATTACAGAGTGCATGAAGGCCATGATGTCCTTCCCCCGTGCATCTATCAAGATGCCTCCTATCTGAGTTATGTCATAGAAGATCGTACCATCACTCTCTAACACATGTGCATCATCTGAATCATCCCCGTCTCCGCCACTACCCCCCCCCAAGCACTGTGCCATGCTATTCCCCACCGCTCTCCCTGCTACTATGCCTGTTGCCCTGCCATGTCGAGCTAGTACGCTGACCACTCATAGTTGGAGAAGTGACTCTCGATTGCATGGGAGTACGCTGGCCACTTGTAGTTGGAGAAGCGACTCTTGACGACACGAGAGTACGTCCATGGCTCTGCGAGACAAAAGGACCTCCTGACCATCACAGGGGGAGAAGGGGCTCGGCTCTGTAGCTGGTTGGGCTGTCTCGACTCCACTGGGATAATCTCAATTGCTGTGGGGTTGGGGTGGTTTGGAGTCTGTACTGCTGACTCCTCGGGGGTGTTTGTAGTACCCTCATGTATGTGTATAACTCCCGAGGAGTGGGAGGGTGCCCAAAATGTTATATAACTCTCGAAAGATGGCATCTCGAAGATCAGGTGAGGCTGAAGAGCTTCCTAGTTATAGTCTATCATACCCATCCTACCATATGCAAATAATGTGTTATTGACCTTAGACAGAATGATGAACTGAAGAAAAGAAAATAAGAAGATTACCATCGAGCATGTCCTCGTCACGAGATGCAAAAGAAAAAATACAGTGACGGCCTGACATTGAGCAAGCATTTATAGACTCCTACATTCTTTGAATTAGAGTGATAGAAGTTTGTATCTGTTTGCTCAATGTCAGGCTATTGAAGCTTTACGTGGGGAAAAAGAGAGAAGGAAAGAGAGGAAAAGAGGAGAAAAAAGATAAGAGAGGAGATAAGAGAGAAAAAGAGAGGAGAAAAGAGAATGAAAGAGAGGAGAAAGGAGAGGAAAAGAGAGGAGAAAAAGAGATAAAAAGTGGGGATAAAAGAGAGAAAAAGAGAGAAGGAAAGAGAGGAGAAAAGAGAGGAAAATTGAGGAAAAGAGAGGAGAAAAAGAGATAAAAAGTGGGGATAAAAGAGAGAAAAAGAAAGAAGGAAAGAGAGGAGAAAAGAGAGGAAAAGAGAGGAGAAAAAAAGAGAGAAAAAGAGAGGAGATAAGAGAGGAAAATTATCACAAAAAGAGAAGGAAAGAGAGGAGAAAAGAGAGGAGGGAAAGAGAGAAAAAGAGAGAAGAAAAGAGACGAAAAGAGAAGGAAAGAGAGGAGATAAGAGAGAAAATGAGAGATGAAAAGAGAAGGAAAGAGAGGATAAAAGAGAGAAGGAAAAAGATAGACAAGGTGAAGGAAAGAGAGGAGAAAAGAGAGGATATTAGAGAGAAGGAAAGAGATGAGAAAAGAGACGAAAAGAGAAAAGAGAGGAGAAAAAAGAAAGGACATAAGAGAGAAAAAGAGAGGAGAAAAGAGAAGGAAACAGAGGAGAAAGGAGAGAAAAAGAGAATGCAATCCCTTATTTCCTCACAAATGCAATCCCTTTCTTTAATCATGCTTTCCCTTTCCATCATTCATGCAATCCCTTTCTTCAATCATGCAATCCCTTTCCATCAT
This sequence comes from Dipteris shenzhenensis, assembly GCF_047967505.1. Lineage (NCBI taxonomy): Eukaryota > Viridiplantae > Streptophyta > Polypodiopsida > Gleicheniales > Dipteridaceae > Dipteris > Dipteris shenzhenensis. Next base: position 9,001,477 of record NC_141620.1, on the reverse strand, counting down.
TCATGCAATCCCTTTCTTCATTCATGCAATCGCTTATTTCCATCATTCAATATGCAATCCTTTTCTTGGAAGTAGAAGGGGAGCCTTTAGGGAAGGGGAAGGGGAAGGGAAAGGGAAAGAGGAGGAAAACACAACAAAGACTGTCAGAGCGCGTCAATAGGCACAGTTGTTTATTTTTCCAAAAGACAGACACGATGTTAGATGCGCTATTAGACGCATCTATAAAAGCGCTCCGACAAATGCCTTTTTCAAAGAAACTGAAAAGGACATGCGCCCAATCCCAAAAAGAATAACACTAGTACCAAAAACATCCGTTCCCTATATACGATAAAGGACGAATCCAAAGAGAGCAACTTCCGAAGAAGATCAACCGCCAAGAGACTTACCTTCGATAGAGGTATGGAAGCTTCTTGTCCTTCTTCACAGCCTCTTCATAGCTGCTTCTCTTTCTTCTCTTCCTTGTTCACCCTCTTCTCTTGTGTGCTTGGGGATGATTGTGTAAGCCTGGAGATGAGTGTGGGTTCTTGGAGATAAGTGTGGATGCCCGGAGCTGTGTCAATCGAAGCAAAAAATCAAATGTATGTGTGATCGATGTCGAGGAAACATGTATCGTGCACGTAGGAATCACCATCGATTTCTCCCACCTGATCATCCTAGATGTCACCCCTTGGAATGAAGTCCCCCCACAGTCACTCACTGCAGGAGACTGGATGAGAATTTAGGATAATTCCACGACTCCTCCACCACTTGGCATGAGCCTATAAGGATTTGTAACTATTGTGTGCTATATTGGCTGGAAATAAAGATTGCCCGCTAACACCAACTTTTGTTTGGATAGTCCATCTTTTATCGTTTATAATATTGGTCCCACCTCAAGATCAATCACCTACTTGATCCCATGCATATCTTCAAGAATGTGGCATCTATCATTTGGGGACATTTGAATGGGACACAAGATTCCGCAGGCATAAGGGACGATCTACGCACCACAGGGAGGATGCGTGAAGCTTGGCCACAAGAGAGACCAAATGGGCGTGTCTTTTTACCTCGTGCACCATGGAGGTTATCAAAGCTAGAGATGGTGGCAGTGATGTAAGCTATCACTACAATTCGTACTCCCACTGGATGCATGAGGTGTTTGAAGGGGGCCTTCAGAAAGAGTAAGAAAAGAGATTTAGAGCAATTATATGACTTGAAATCTCATGATTGGCACAAGATGCTCCAATTAAGTATTTTATGTGCATAATATCTTTTTCCTTCCAAATTTGTAAGTGAATTAGAAGCAACTAATCAACCATTCCTCGTGTGTTCAGTTCATACTACCTACTAGCATTCCTCGCAGTGCATCAAAGGATGTGAAGTATTGTATTTACAAGATGGGCGAGCTTGTGAGGTACTTTACAAGATACAAAATGTGAATATTGTATTTACAAGATGGGTGAGCTTGTGAGGTACTTTACAGGATGCAAGGTGTTCATATTGCTAATATTGCATACTTTTTCCTTTCTAGGTACGTGAGCTCAAAGGAAATGGATCCTACCACGCTTGAGAATGCTCGAGTTATGTCAGTGGAGGTGGTTTGTTTAGTGGAGGAGACATTTCCACGTTGTATTCTCATAAGCCAATTACATCTCATAGTGCATTTGGTGGATGAGATTGCTATATGCGGCACTGTACATGCACGATGGTTGTTCTTCCTAGAGCACTTCATGAAGATCTTGAAGGGTTTCATGAGACAAAATGCAAGACCTGAAGGTAGCATGGCCGAGGGTTGGTTGATGCAAGAGTCACTTGTATATATTTTTGAGTTTCTTGTTGATGTGGATAGCTTTCTCCTATGATTATGGAGAGATGATGAAGACCTAAGGATGACCTCTATTGTGCCTCAAGGGAAAGGACACAGCAAAGTAATAGACAAGGAGTTGCTTAATAATATCAACCTCTATTGCATGCTTAGTGATGTGATGAAAAGATGGGTGACAAGATACGAGGATGCAAAGGCAAGAAGACAAGGAGAAAGGGCCCTCTTTCGTACACACCACGGATCTCGTGTGCCATACCCTCAGCATCTAAGAGCACTTCCAAAGGATATTCATGTGGATTGGCTACTTGATGAAATGAAGAGAGCAGAAAGAGACGAGGGGATGCATATCACAATGGAAGAATAGGAGTATGCTAAGGGATGCATGAGCAAGGTCAGTATATAAAATGTTATGCATAAGTTAGGAGCTTTTAATAATTTAGATTGCTTATTTCATTGATTTTGTCTTGGTGTAGTGTACTATGTTCAATGCTATACGGTGTGAGGGCAAGCAATTTCGAACACAACGGATTGATGATAAGAGAAACACACAAGATTGCGACGTCATTACTAGCTTTGAGAGAGCCAATCGAGCCATGGATGATTATTGTGGCATAATCCAAGATATTACTAAGCTTGACTTTCGACGCTTCTTTGTGTATGTTTTGGATGTACAATGGTTTAAGGACGTTGTGGAAAGAGGCCCTAATGCAACAATCAAACACCATGCAAGTGGCTTTGTAACTATTGACTCCACAAAGTTTTGGCAAAGTAAGAAGGATACACTAGTACTACCACAACAATGTGAATAGGTACTGTACACACATATAAAAATACTCACTTTTAAATATTTGATACCTTCGATGCAAGGAAAATAACATGATTGTATTTGTGTTTGAATTAGGTTGTCTATCAACCAATGGTGGATAATAATAGGTGGTGGCATGTCATACCTATTACGCCACGTTCCAAAGTGATGTATAGTACATTTACTAATATGGAGTGTATGGAGGATGATCAGGGCCATGGAGGTGATGATGACCGTGATACAAGAGAGGAGGATGATCATGGCCATGGAGGTGATGATGAGCATGATACGAGAGAGGATGATGATCATGAGATAGGAGATACACATATTGAGGCCGTGAGGATGAGCCTACCATTGGTGATGCTGATTTCGATGAGCACATGAGTAGCATAAGTAGTAGTGAGTTGAATGTATTTGTAGATCTCAACACTGGTTTGGATTTTGAAGTAGATAGTTTGGCAAGGGTTGATCTCATTGAGGATGAGATTGAATCGTAACCCATCATTGATATTGGCAAAACTAGTTTACATATTGTCTCATTCTCCTCACCTCACTTAACTTTTGTATATGTGGGTTTTGAAACCTTCCCACATGGTGACCCAAAACAACCATCCACTTTCTCTTGTTCTCCTGCATCATTCCTCTACTTTCACCACGATGAGCCATTCCATTCTCTTTGACAAGTATTCCTTATTGTATTACTATTGTTGTGATCCTCTTAAACTTTCAAGACAATAAGCTTCTCTCACCGTTTATTCGCTTGTTCTCAGTTTCATTCATTTTTTTTAATGTCTTACTATTTTAGTGTGTGTTTCTTTGACTTCACAGGTATTAGAGTGAGGATTTCAGATGGCAACCAAAAACTTTGGTCGCGCCACTAGGAAATGGTCTGTCACTCTAGCTGGCAAAGATGTGGATGTACAATGTATCTCTTTGCCCTGCGAAGACCTACCTCACTAATCTCGTGTAGAAGTTTCCAATACTATGAATGTGGACGGTAGATAGTAGTGGTGAAAGGAGATTGGGTTCTATTGCTTGGGCAGAGAAAGTAGCAATCAACTAACACTTTTTTGGCTTCTTGGAAGGGCAGAGTGAAAGATTTTCAGAGTAAAAAAGGAAGGCACAAGATGCATCACAGAGGTTCGGATACAACATGTCTACATGCACGGAGAACTTGTATTACGGGATCATCCTGCTTATCTTCCACACTATAGACCCAATTGTAAGTGTATTTGTGTAATGAAATACTTAAAATGAAATATTTGTTTCTTTCGATGACAGACAGTCTCTTTGTTTTTGTTCAAATATATATCCCTCATCATATGAAGAGTGGCAACCATTGGAGTGCATACTAGGATTCTTTGATGCTTTACATCATGCTATTGGGGAGCTACAATACCAAGGTAGAAAATCAACAACCCTGGCTGAATCAAGTATACTTTTTTATGATGATCATTTTAATCAATTGATGGACAATGCTCACTCACAGGGTTTATTAAAAAAGCAAGATCTCCCGGCATGGTATACAGTTGATTGGCCAGTCCTTGATGGCAGCATCACAGAATTCTACAGAGCCAAACTACTTTCGGAAGTATAGCATTCCCTGAAACCAAATATTGCTACCAGGATAGTTAAAATCAACGTTTTCATGCCACTTATAGTTTTTGAGAGCTTTTTCAAGATTATTCAGTTAAAGTTTGTAAAACCATGTTGACTTTCAGAGAAAAAGGGTATGATGAAGTTCCAATTCTAAAATTTTTGGATAATGGTTGGGATAGAATGGTGGCCAACAATGTGTATTATGAGGTTGCTCATAACTCCATCAACATTAAGTACATGATTGCCTCGCAAAACTTTATTTTCTCTTTTTACTATAAATGTAGCAAGATGATAGGCACAAAACTTGTGGCAATGGACCAAGACGAGAGGTCATCAGGTCCAATAATTGAAATCAATGTTATTGAGAATGACATCCTTCTAACATCCATCTCACTGGGACCTCACTGGGACAATGCTGCACTCCCTATCAGTTACGTAATGACATTATTATGGAGACTGAGAACAATATCAACAAAGAATTTTCATTCATTTTGAACAACAGGAAAGTAAGTTGGTTTCCATTGTGTGTTTCTCCTAATTTGACCACCCTGTGTTTCTCCTAATTTGATTCTCTTTACATTTGCATAATACATTTACATATTGCTAAAATTTTATTTTTGTAGATACTTCAAAGGAGCGAAAACAAAATTCAATGCAAGGACATTGTGAATAGAACAATTCAGATAATACAAAGCTATTGACTAAGGTATTACTTGCAACCAAAAAATATATTTAACATTTGATGTATTAATACAAAATGATTACAAGTATTATCTATTTTTCTATTATTGCTCAGAATCTCTCTCTTGACTTTTTTGCAGTGGAGACTCCTGAGAATCTTCCACATGCTGCTCAGGTTACTGTTGCTGTGGATCCTGCTGCTATACATCCTACTGTGGATCTAGCTCCTCTACATTCTAGTGTGGATCCTGCCGCTACACATCCTCCATCGGTACTGTCTCCTCCTACATCGACTCCTCCTGCATTGACTCCTCCTACTGCTTTGGTGTCCCTGCCTCCTCGTCCAGGGGCTCGAGCTTGGCCTCGTGCTGCTTTGATGTCCCTGCCTCCTCGTGCATAGGCTCGAGCTTTTGGAAAAGATCAAGCAACTCATCAACACCGACACCTTCTAGAATGTCTTCTAGATTGCTAGTGCCTAGGACATTCTGAGCCTCTTGTTCAACTCGGAGATCCTCAGCGCCTTTTGATCCCTCTCTTGTATGGACTGGTTGGCTTGGTGCTAGACAAGGGGAAGAGTGCTCTAGCAGCTTCATAATTGTCTTTGCTCTAAAGCTATGTACATATTCAGAGCCAAAACTATCCTCTTTCATTTGCAATAAAAACAAAGAATGTTTTCAATATTTTGTATCAATGCATTAAATTTAGAACTTCTCAAATAGTATCCAATGAAAGCACTCACAAATTCAAGCTGTTTCTTTGAAAAGTATGTGTCAATCATATATTTGGCACTGATGAGAGTCCTCCATCCACAAGAAAAAGGATCCTCCTATTGTGGTGTCTGTTTTATCAAAATAGAAAGCTAAGATTTATATTGGACTATGAAGAGTGCAAAAAATAAGAGGGAGATAAAGATAAGTGACAATGATTACTGTACCTACAATGACATTGGCTGAGCTGAATCTAACATCTTTAACTTTAGATCACGGAGGTCTAGTGCATCCATTAGTCTTTTGAGATAACTACAATGGGAGTGAAGGGCAACAAATTATAAAATTCACACTTCTGCAAGTAAATGCGATATGGCTGACTTTTCAAGAGAAAACTTGAAAATCGTGTTTTAGAGAAAAAGTATAGACAATGATTGACTTACAATTCCAAATCCTGGTGGGTACCCTTTAAGGAGTTAAATGTATAGCATAGATTTTGCTGTATATCTATATGTACCTTACTCCAATGATTGCTACAAGAGAAACATGAGGGGACTAGACCAAGAGGGTGTAAATTTAATTTAAACAATCAGGATTTTGACAACAGAGGGTAGTAGTGGAAAAGGTCAGGAAACATACTCTGAGCAATATGGGAGGAGAATCATATCAACCACATCCAAATTACAAAAACGAAATCACTTGGAAATGCTTTTGGTTGATGTCTTGTTATCTTTTAGCTTGAAAGATATAGCTAGATCAACTATATACTTAGAGTGCTGAAGGCTCTGATGGATCTGACTCTTCAAAAATCTACCAAAAATAACTTCACTTAGCTTATGAAAAAGTGAATGCTACAAAGACATAAACACAATTGACATAGAAAGATATACTTACTATAGAGCTGCAAGCATGATTGTGCAAGTCACATGTTTTTCTTTCTGTGCTAAAGCCATGATGCAATCTTTTGTCAAGTCCCAAGTCAGGTCATCATTCACAGTCTGGATGGCTACTCTGATCCTTGGTCCAAGTTGTAGGAGCTTCTGCTGAATTTGCACCATCCTCACTAATGTCTGGGATTGCAAGACAGACACTATTTCTTTAACTCTTTCCCTGAGGGACTCTTCATAGGCAACCTTGCCTCTGGTATGAAGTTGGTGAAACACCTCTACAACCTCGAATCCATCATCTTTAGGTTTCCTTGCTGGAGGTATCAACAAGATATCCCTCATTTTCAGATCATCCCAATCCTCTGCATTAAGGATCTTGTCATATCTATATCTAACCCTGACAAGTGTTTGGATGTCTTTCTTCATGATGGTGACCCTATGTGCATGTTTTGCTACCATCATGGTGTCCATGAAAAACTCTATGAGCCACTCTTCAATAGCTTCTTGGAGAGCAAGTAGTGCAGTCCTTTGCTATCTAAATTCCACATGCCAGTTCATGCATACTACCCTGACTAGCCTCTGGAATGGTGCCATGGGTACTGCATATCCTATGGCTTTCTAAGCCTTCGTGATCTCCATCAGGATAGATCTTCTTTGGCTTACTCTTTTCTTCCTGTTCCTTGCTAGCATGTGCACAGGCTTCCCCTTCTTTGAAGATTTAGATCTAGATGGAGTTGTGGCAGCCCCTGCAATGTATGGTCCTTTTCCTTTCCTTCTGGCTATTGCTTTGGTCCTTGCCATAGTATATTGTGCTCTTCTCCTGGAAAAAAACCCAGACATCACAAGGAAATCAGCAACCTAAGAGTTTGCTTGAAAACGCGATATGGTGTAAAAAGATAGAGAAAAGCCTCAAATTGCATTTTTCAGCAAATATCTTTGGACATACCCCAGGAACACCCAGCATGCTAAAAGTTTTCTAGAAAACGCGATATGGGGGAGAAAAACAAAGAACAAGCTCAAATCGTGTTTTTGAGCACATATACTGAAGCCTACTCTAATCAATCAGTTTGGACTCTACCATCCTCCTAAACTCTACAATGCAGATGAGATGTGCTCAGAAAAACAACACATAGAGTGCCTTTGAGAGAAAGCTATGGAATGGTCATTTCACCTTACTAATAGGAAAAAACAATGACTTCTGACAGATTGTTTACCTGGGCTTGTGTGTACAACTGGAGCTAGAGCTGGGGAGGTGTGAGATGGACCTGGGGAGGTTGTGGTTGGAGCTGCAATGGGTGGTGGAGCTAGTGAGGGAGGTTGGATTTGGAGATGTAGTGGACTCTGTGATGGAGGTGGTGAGGTAGTGAGGTTGGAGCTGGAGTTGGAGCTGGTGAGGTAGTGGGGTTGGAGCTGGAGGTGGTGAGGTTGGAGGCAACTGAAACTAGAGATAGGGATGAAATGAAGGGTAGCTCTACTTAGAGGGGGTTTGGTCTCAAAATTTGTGCAAACAATGATGAGGAAATAAATGTACAAGAACCTAGAAGACTGTTTTCCACATGTGTGGCTGACAAGACAGATGTGACACTCATTGGAAACTATGTCCTTTCCTCTTATCTACAGTTTCTCCATCCCTCTAGCAGTTTTGATCTACACTTTCCTCCATCCCTCTAGTAGTTCTGATCTGCATCACTGCCATCATCACCCCCCCCACCCCCCCAATCATCATCCCACCCCCCCACCCTTACTGCACCTGTGCAAGAGCCACAAACATGTCACTAGGGCTAGTCATGGACATAAAAATTCTAGGTATTCATTCTACCACTTAGGAATCTGCTATATTTGTTTGCTACTAGTGTTTTCTTGATCTGTGATTGTGTAGACCTCATCTTTTCTTAGGTGCCAGTATTTGGTCCATAGAGGATAACATTTTTTTTTAGAAAACGCGATTTGAGGCTCTTTTCCATAAAAACACCCTATGTCGCGTTTATTAAAAAAACATGCTAGGTGTGCACAAGCTTGTATAGGGAGGACAAAAATGAATGATACTCTAAAAAGCTTGGTCTAAAAATAGGTGCATGCAATCACTAGATACTCTAAATATAGTACCTTGAAGACCGGTTTTAGCATGTGTTGGGTTTTTGAGGCAAAAGAGAGCTGATATACCACAGAAGATCCTTTGAGAAGAAAAGGCGCAAAAACACGTCAGGGTGCCATAGCTAGTCTCTCCAATTTCGACTGGTTTTTCTTTGTTTTCAGCTTGAATATGCAACCATTGCTGTTTAAATTTCAGCACATGATAGCTCTAGGTATGGACTAGCTCCCGAGAAGTATGGAGTATGCTAAGAGAAAATGCAGGAGCAAAGGTCGATGAACTGCATGTAATACTGCATGTTAATGGCGACGAAACGAGCACGTATTTCTTCAATTCCTTTCAGCCAGGGGTTCACCCCTTTCAGGTGGATCTCCAGCAAGAAGGGCGTGGAAAATGGTAGAGAACCAGAGGAGAACAGGCTTAAGCAAACTTTGGGAAGAAGAGGAAGAGATGGTGAAGAAGAAGATGGAGAAGAAGATGATGATGTGGCAGAAATGGATCAAGGGGGATCAAATGGCTCTGATACCATGTTGGTGAACTGAAAAGAAAGAGTAGAGTGGACACAAACTCAGAATACTTGCATTATGGAATGAAAAAGAGTGAGGTCCTTATGTAGGCACCTCATACATGCTCACTACATTATCCCCACCTACCTATACTTGTGCAAAAGCCACAGTCTTGATCTATCTAATTCTACTTCATCAGCAGCAGCTATTAGGCATTTACCTGAAATTGTTGCATCAAGAGGAAGGACTTTTTGCTAGAAAATGCGATATGGAAGAGAAAAACAGAGAAAGAGCTCAAATCGCATTTTTGAACAAATTTTTCTTAAGCCCAATCTAATCAATCAGTTGTACTCCACCATCCTCCTAAACCCTAGATTGTAGATGAGATGTGCTCAAAAAAACATTTCAGGGAGTGTCTTTGAGAAAAAGCTATGGAAAGGTTATTTCACCTTAACAACGGGATAAACCAATGATAGGAGATAGATTGCTTACTTGGGCTTGTGTGTAGAGCTGGGGTGGTTGTGGCTGGAGTTGCAGTGGGTGGTGGAGCTGGTGAGGTTGGAGTTGGAGTTGCAGTGGGACTCTGTGATGGAGGTGGTGAGGTAGTGAGGTTGGAGCTGGAGCTGATGAGGTAGTGAGGTTGGAGCTGGAGGTGGTGAGGTTGGAGCTGGAGGTGGTGAGGTTGGAGCTGGAGTGGTGAGGTAGGAAGTTGGAGCTGATGAGGTAGTGAGGCTGGAGGCAACTGAAACTAGAGATAGGGATGAAATAAAGGGTAACTCTACTTAGAGGTGGTTTTGCCTCAAAATGTGTGTAAGAAATTATGGGATGAAATGAAGGGTAACTCTATCTAGAGGTGGTTTTGCCTCAAAATGTGTGCAAGAAATTATGGGATGAAATGAAGGGTAACTCTACTTAGAGGTGGTTTTGCCTCAAAATGTGTGCAAGAAATTATGACGAAATAAATGCATAGGAACCTAGAAGGCCATTTTCCACACATGTGGCTGACAAGACAGATGTGTCATGCATTGAAAATTGTGCCCTTTCCACTTATCTACACTTTTCTCCATCCCTTATCTACATTTTCCTCCATCCCTACACCATATCCTTACCTTGCATCACTACCATCATCCCCCCCCCCTTACTCCCATCATCCCTTCAACAACCCCCCTCCCCCCCCTTACTCCCATCATCCCCCCAACAACCCCCCCTTATTGCACCTATGCAAGAGCCACAAACAAGTCACTAGGGCTAGCCATGGATTGAACAAATCCGGATACTCATATATACCACAGGAATCCACTATATTTGTGGGCAATAGTGTTTTCTTGATCTGTGATTGTGTAGACCTCACCTTTCCTTAGGTGCCAGTGACACAGCACATAGAGAATAACTTCTTTTGCCAAAAAGCGCAATTTGAGGCTCTTTTCCATTGAAACATATATCGCGTTTATTAGAAAAATATGCTAGGTGTGCAAGAATTAGATTAAAAACGCGATTTAGAGTAGTTTTCCTAAAGAAACATGAATATCGCCTTTTCTAGCAAAAGGTACTAACCTTATTAGTATGTATCAGCTTGAGAAGATCTTGATGGGTGCCAGCTTGATGGTTGTCAGCTTGATGTATCTTGAGCTGTAGTGGGTCAGTGTGGATAACAGTTTGATGGGTGTCAGCTTGATGGGTTGAGAGATAGAGCTGTAGTGGGTCTGGGGAAAGGACCTGGAGCTGTATTGGGTCTAGATGTAGTGGGTCTAGGGGAAGGACCAGGAGCCTTTAGGGAAGAAGATGAAACTAGAGATGGAGATGACAACGGGAATGATTAAGTCTGGTAGCTTGGTCTAAAAATAGGTGCATGCAATCACTAGATACTCTAAATATAGTACCTTGAAGACCAGTTTTGGCATGTGTGGTAGACAAGTATGATGAATAGATATCTCTGCCATCTCCTCTTATCTTCACTTTTCTCCATCCATTCAACAGTTTTGAATCTTCATCTTCTTCCTCATTTTCATCCGGACAATACATTAGACCTTGCTTTTTTCCCATCATCATCCCCACCTACCTATACTTATGCAAAGAGCCATGGAGAGAAAGGCTACAGGTACTTAAATACACCACAGTCTTGATCTACGTTTCCAATTGTCTTCTTCATCTATCTAATTCTACTGCATCAGCTAGTAGTCATCTGCTTCATCTTTTGAATGATCAAGACAACTATCTTGCAGATTCACCTGAATTTTCTTTGGACATGATGTTTTTGCATCAATAGGACTTTTTGCTAGAAAACGTGATTCAGTCTATTTAATTATAAAGATAGTCATATCCTGTTTTTTTGCAAACTTTCAAAGAGGAGGAGCTAACCATCTAGGTGCATCGGTGATGCACCAAGACCTGTCAGGAAGACCATTGACCTCTCAACTTTTGCTGTAAAGGAGGAGGAATCTTCTGGTAAGAATTTCTATATGAGTGCTTCTGTTTCTTTGTAGCTATATGTGCAAGACTCATTTTTTTATTTTGTATGATGTAGTAAAGAGAAGAAAGCCCAATGACAAGGGTTCAGACAAAGGTGGACAATCAGTTGGTAAGGGAAAGGAGAAGGAGGAAAAGAAGTCACCCCAACTACAACTCTTTGAATTCCTGCAAAAGTCAGAATGCCAATTGTACTATCACAAATACCATGATATGTTCAATAAGGAGCTGGATTTGCAGTCTCTTCTGACACAGCACAAGGATTTTCTTGGAGACATGTATGAATCCTTCCACAAGCTTACATTTGAAGGATTAAACGTTGTTAATAGCAAGATTTTTGTACATGTCAAAGACACTGCTGCAAATGACAAGATGAGGTATCAAATGCACAAGGTGTTTGAAAGTTTTGAAGACTGCCATAAGGGAATATGCACTGTACACAAGGGCAATTGCATTTGCCATGTATGTACACTATGCTAATGGATCAGTTGAGGACCCAAAGGATAGCGATGAGGAAGAAGAAACAAAGGAAAAGTTAGATCTACCAGAAGTGGAAGAGAAGTACAACCCGACAGAGGAAGAGCTTGTATTTGCAACATTGGACCTAGTGGCCTTAAAAAATGAGACCCTAAGAGATGCTGTCATAGTGGATGACATGGAGGCTGAGAGCTCTGACCTCACTGTGCCCATTCTTCCCTCATTTAATATTGAGGGAAAAAAGTATGTCTTGTTGTATGACATACTTGAGAGAAGATTATGCAATTGCCCTTATTGCACAATCTTTTAGGGTTGACAAGGAAGTAAGGATTGAGGACGATCCTTTGTTAGAGCTGGAGGACAAATTCGATGCTTTGGAAGCATTGTCCATTTGTTTTGAGCAAGCCAAAATGTATGAAGAGGTAGATGAGACAATCTTCCAGGAAACCCAAGCACAAATGAACCTCACAGCAAGCTTGGATATCAGTGACAGCTCCGAGGGTAAGGAGTACATGGGTATCTCCTTGTTAAATGATGATATACCAGAGAAAGATGAGAATATTGAGGTAAGGAACCTACCTTTTTTGCATTTGGAGTTTAGATATGCAATTTGATGGTTTGTTTTAAATCAAAGCATGTTTTGCATATGGCAGTTGTTCGTTGAAGATGACACATTCCTCCTGAGGGCGGCTGGAAGTAGAATTCTTGGGCTTGGTAAACTATCAAGCCTTTCTCATTATATTAAAGACCTATCTGCTGCGAAGATACTAGTTTTTAGCAAATTGCTTAGCAATGATGGGGTTGCTCTTACTTATTTTTTCAAGAGTTTCTCCAAAGTTTTGGGTGGTCATCATGGCAAACAGATAAGATCATATTGATAGAGAAGCGGTCTACTTTACTTATTTTTGGGTGTTATGCTGAAAAAGCAAGGCTCAAGAGCTGGCTACTTTTTGACATATACTGCCTGGGCATTAGCTTGTGGTGTAAAGTATCCCCTCTCCTTGGAAGCTTATGGAAAGCATAAGCTCATTAGGAATCGAAAGCCTTCTTTGGTGGCCCTTCCCAACAAATTAGTTGAAGAGCAAACTGCGAGCACAACAACTCTTGCACAAGATGAGAAGAGTTCAATTGCTCCTTAGCTCAAGAAAAAAAGGTCTCCAATCAAAGTTAAAAGAAAGATTCCAAGCAAAGTTGGCAAACCATTGGAAGGATAGCCTCTATGGCATTGTATATTTTACAAAATAGAAGTAAGGTTGAATTGTGAGAACACTGTCATTTTAGAATGTCTTAGTTATGTTTATGTGTATTTGTGACAAAAACAATGTACATTTTGAAATAGAAATATATGTAGTACATTTCAAATATTTCAATGGTTGCATACAATGACTTCTTATGAATGAAAGATCCAAGTCTTGGTCATTGCAAAAAAAAAATTTGTTACATTTGATGACACCAATTGATGATCAAGGTTTAGCACTTAGCTTCTATCTACCCATTTGTGGTTTACAAATATCTTTGTCTCCACTGAGCATGTCTTTGTGCTACATTTGAGTTCTCCAAAATCTGCCTCCTTCTTTCCTTTTGAGCCAACCTGAAAGCTAGCTTAACCTATGATGTGTTAACTTTCTTCTTGGCTTGAAGTCTTTGTAATATTCCTCTCAATAGAACCACTGGAACACTTCTTTTAAACTATTGGCTTTCTATTTTCCTCCAAAATGTTGTATGTCTAAAGAATGCATTTTGTGCCATGTAGTGTGATTTCTCCATTCCTTGTGTGGACCAAATTGTAGGGCATCCGTATTTTTTTACAAAGAAAGGAAGGTGATTGTAGATTATATGTTGTTTTGATACATAGGCAAGTGGGCATTAGAATATATAAAACTAAGATTGTTTTCTTTAAAAAAACCATGCACAAAAAAAGGATATTGTTCTTACCATGTAATGAGTGATGTTACATGTTGTCCAAGCCTCTTTCATTGGCTTTCCAAAACTCTTTACCGCTTCTTCAAATGCTTGTTGATCTTTTTGCTAAAGGTGGCTTAGTCACAAAAAACAAAAAGTTTATCTAAGCATTTCCACACTTCTGCCTTGACATCTCTCGCCAATCCATCTGCCTGATGATCTTTGACAGCATTGTGGACTTTTCTCCACAAGTTATACTTTATTCTTGATACGTATGTTGTTTTACTGCCTTTTTTTTTTTCTCTGGATGAGACAGAAATCTTCTAGCCTTTACTCCACCAATAGATGGCTTGATAGGAACATCTTTTCCATTTGTAGATTTTTAAAGATCCTTTGTAATATGTACATCTCCTCCATGGAGACCAATTTCTGATGGCACTACTTCTCAAGATAGTAGTGCCTCTTTTCTTCTGCTCTCAAGGCGAAGTTTCCATGCAAGTCCAATATATAGGAAAACAAGTTTCTCAATGATCCTACATAATGCATGCAATGTACAAATGTGAACATTGCATAATGGGATCTCAAGAATTGCTTTGAAATTTTTATCTACTTTATCTCTGTTGGGTGCTCTTTTCCACCATTTAGAATCTAGGACATGCGTTGGTCCGTTGCAGTACAAGCAAGGAGATTTTGAGTTACCCCCTTTGCTTATATTGAACATACACTTCAGTGTCTTCAGGTCACTTGCCATATGCCATTCAATTTGAAAATCACCCTTCCCTGGAACATGAAGATGGCGTCCTTGGACTTGACTCTTGATAATTGATGGTATATCTATTTGATGAAATACCCAATAAAGTACTGCATGGTCCTCAGTCTTCACCTGTAATTTAAAACCATAGGTTTTCAAGATATATGATATAAAATTTATTACTTTTCGAGCAAATACTAAAAAGAAGGCGATAGTTTACATACCTCAAATGCGCCCAACCACCATACGTGCTTTTTCAATTGGATACTAAAGTACTTTGAGCTGGACTTTGTGATCAATTGATCAAGTGCTCGATTCATCAAAGTGATAAAAACTTTCTCTATCTTTTTTTCCTTGACGATTTCACACTCATCGAGCTTTACAACAAACTTCAAAACTCCTTTGCATTCTTCAGATGTGATACTGTAGAACTCAACCATAAGTCTCTGCAATTGTTCAAGATCTACAAAAATATTATTCCAAGCATTATATGTAGTGCTTCCCTTTTCACTTTCATATACACTTTCGATATGAAAGTATTGTCTAATAAACTTATCAATTTCTTGGTTGAGATGACCTCCTTCCTTGCACACTTATGCCGGTGTTGGTAACAACACATGTTTTATCCGTTGATCTTTTAATGTCGATGACACAACTCTAAATATTGAAGCATATCCCTTTCTGCTCACTCCGCTCACATCAAGAGCCTCTTGAATTTTCGTGACATCAGCTTTACTTTTCGATACAAAGTCTTCAAGCACTTCACGTTTTACCTTCTTAAACTTCTTTTCCTCCATCATGTTCTTTGCAAAACAACACTGGAGACTAAACCCTTCATTTGTTTGATAGGAATTAAATTAGAATCAATGTTTTCTTTCTCACGTCCTAAAATTTCCCTGCAACAAGTAAACTTTGCAATATTACAGATTTTCTTGCAAGACAGAGACATACATACAAATACAATGGCTAAATAAGATGTACTCTTACCTTGCTTTTTGTACTCTGCGCTTACATCCTCCAGTGCCAGCTTTCTACTCCGCAATGTTTCGAATTCTCTTGCTTCGTTGTCTCTCTCCAAGAACGATTCTCTTCATTCTTGCTCTCCTTAGCTCATTCTTTGTCTTTGAATGCTCTTCGATTTCCCTTTGCAACTGCTCTTTCAAGTCTAAATTTATCGACATTTCTTGGTCCTCCTCCGTTCTTTCTCGAACATACAATGTCTTGTACATTTCCACAGTTGAATATTGAGTCAAAATGTATGCATATATTCCATTGTTCTCGTCACCCACAAACCTCAATAGCGTTGTCGAATTAGAAAATGGAGGGCTCGAATTTCTTAATGGACATTTTGGGTAAATTTGTCCATCGCACCATAAGTCGATATGTTGGGAGCCTGCTCTTCTCATGTTTTCCTTTTGCTCAGCATTCACAAGCGGAACCTTTTCTCTTTTCTGTAGCTGCGCATATTTTTATTCTAAATCAATATGTAAATGGTGTAGTCGCTTCTTTTGAGGTTCTTCTTTAACAACATGGTTGCACGCAGCCATTTCGTGAGGGTTGGTCCTTCATCTTGTCTGCTTTTTATAAAACTCATCTAATCTTTCGTGGTAACCATTCAAATATTTTAAAACAAACGGATTAGTGATGGAGTGATGGGTTCTTTATGAGAGGCTACCGTCGAAAGAGATGCGGGATCTATATGGAGAGTTTAATGCAGCCTCTTCTCAATTATTTGAAAGGACTTTTTTATTTCTCCTTGGACTGACACACCTGTGGTCCTAAACAGACAGATATCTGTATTTTATTGCTTTTCCCACATTTTAGAAGAGAGATAAAAGAGAAAATAGCGAATTTTTTACAGGGCCCCAAAATGAGCTCCCTTTTTTCCTAATGGCAATAAGGAAAGCAAATCTCTCTCTCTCTCTCTCTCTCTCTCTCTCTCTCACACACACACACACACACACACACACACACACACACACACACACACACACACACACACACACAAAAACACACACACACACATGCACGCACGCACAAAATGGTCGATTCAGTTACAAACGCGTGTGTGCACACACACACACACACAATGGTCGATGTGTGTGTGTGTGTGTGTGTGTGTGTGTGAGAGAGAGAGAGAGAGAGAGAGAGAGAGAGAGAGAGAGAGAGAGAGAGAACCTTGGTTTGCCAGCTCCCAAGTAACACGTGATCATCGTGATTCTTGCTGGCTCTTGTGCGTCCACGGAGAGAGTTTGGACCTTGAGGATGTGCGGTTCATGATTTATGGCTATCTGTGCTAGAAGCTAAGGAAACCCCCAATCGCATTCGCTTGTTCATCCAGTAAAAAAGGATTCGTTACCCAGAGAGTTGCATGAATAGTGATCAATGCAGCTACCACAACGTGTACGCCTGCCCGATTCATGAAAGGCCACATATCAAGAGCCAACACCATTTTAGCTACAGTTGATCCTTCCAAATTTACGCCACACCATTTCGAGGATTTAGATGCTTCCACATCATACTACCCTGTGCATCCACTGCTGTTGGCAGTGATGATAAGCCTCGACGATGAGGATTATGGTAGTGATGATAGACCCGCATTGCATTGTAAAGCTCCTGTAACAGCTTTCTCCTTGAGCGAGATTGCCTCAACAACCCATACTGATCTTTCAAATTCGAATTTACTCTCAACGAAGGCTCACGCCTCCAATAAGGTAAGGAGTTGATGCCTTAAAATCAACCCAACCGCCTTTCCTATTTGCTCATCACTGCCACCTAGTACCGAAAGCTCTTTTCACACTCGGATTATTGGGGATTAGTTTGCTATGGCACCTTGGTTCGTTGATCATCCTTTTGGTTGTGTTGGCTACATTGGTATTTCTCTACTTCTCTCGGATAGAGCCTCTATCTTGCCAAAGCTATTGTGGTCAAGAAGCTCAAACCTAGGCGTTTGACGTGCTATAGCAGCCTTGCCAGTCTCAAACACTCCTCCGAAGAAGTTACGTGCACCAGAGGTAGGGGAAGGATTCTGAACAGATGTTAGAGTCTCATGCCCAACCATTATCTCTGTCTAGCTCCCTTCTGTTTCACCATGAAAATTAAAATCCTTTCACCAAATCATTGCAGCAACTTGCCCCTCACAAACCTTCTAGCATTCGTTCCACGCAAAAGCTATCACTAGATCTAGCATAACTTTTTCGATCTCTCCTCTAAGGTCCAACAAATGCTTGTTGTTCAACCTTTGAATTCTACTTCCTCATATTGCTACCTTGACTTTCCTTTGTTTTTTTGAATTGTTGATTAAGCAATCACGAGGCTTTCTCCGCAGGTAAGTAATTCGGATATGAATTGCCCAACGAACTTGATTTGTATGATTTAATTTATAATATGGAACTAAATATGCAGGAGAGGGGAGAGATGAGAAAAGTTGCAGAACAGATCACCTTTATCAAGACTTTCAACTAGTTTTCAATCAATTGCGCACCACAAAACCTATTCTTGCTGCATGGGGCCAAATCTATCCTCCCAAAATAAGTAAAAATCCACCATTAGATGATTGACGTCTAAGAGATTGTGACATGTGGCTTCATGAAGCTGAGAAAGGAAAACTTCCCTCTAGTAAGTGTCACCCTAAGAGTGACCTTTACACACGTGGCAAATTGCCCCTCGGTGGATATGCGATAAAGTCTTACCACTCCCCTGCTTCAATCATATCCTTCGCAGCTTCCAAGGCACAAGAGGTTCGTTTCATCGGCGGCTATCTCCATGAATTGCCGTTTGCATAAGGTGCTAGATCATTGAATACACACCCCGTCACTAGACGCCTGGTTTGAACACGATACCATTTACGCTTAAGTTTCTTCACGTCTTTGCCTTGTGCGTCGAACGACTTTGACTTGTACGTCGAACGTCTGCCTTGATACGATAGCAACATGAGAGACGCATGAGATAAGGATAAGTTGCCAGTGTGACAGAGTCAGACAGACGTTGCGCAGAGAAAGTCGCAGTTAAGGAAACGTGTTGGTAAGCATAACGACGAGCGTGCATTGGTATTCGGAGCAGGGCAACAAATGCAAGACAATAGCCGCCAATGTGTATGCTATGCGGTCCGAAAACAATAAAAACATAACCTTCCTTTGAGTGATGGTCGGAACGGAGACTAAGTACACCGAAAATTCACGAGTTGACAATGTTGCATGACGCTAGTTTCTCAATGACCATTGGTTTGCATTGTAAATATGCCGTCCTGATCCGCCGGATATAAGAGACACCGATAGGTTACTACGTCGAAAGTCCTGGAATTGACGGCGTTGAGATGCAGTCTTCAAAATTCAATGTCTACGTGGTCTGTTTAGCATTTCAAGCTATTGGTCTTGGACATTGTATTCTGGGGCAACTTGCTCAAAGTCTCTCGATTAAATGCTTTGGATTTCCTTCAGAGAATCTTACGCTTGAAATAGGCATCCTTGTCTTTTCTTGGCTTGAATTTGGCGTCGTAAATACTGTTGCTTCGTTCTTGTTCTCCACCAAATCGTACCGTGCAGTATGTTAAAAGGTTGTATGCGATCTTCTATGTTGCAGCACCGATCTGGCGTAGGGCGCATCATTGGCATATGGCGGGGCCTTCTGGAATTGTCTCATGCTCAAATACCTACATGCTACAGGGTCATAGTGGCCATACCTTCACAAGTACCTTAATTAAACGTCATAAGGAGCCTGGACCATTCAGTCCACTTTGGAGGAAGAAAACATGTGTCATATCAAACAGAAGAATTGCTGCTATGACTGGAACTATAAGGGTTCCTAATCCGCAAACAATCGAGAAGGTTACTGAACAGGTTTGTCACAGACCCTCTTATTTTTTCAATATTCAGTAACATGTTACGTCTTGCTTGATCATTCAAGTGGTTCCATCATCTATTTGTTTGTGCTTGCAGGCACAGAAGGCAGTGCAAGAGGCTTTGCAAGAGGGAAAGACGAGGCAACTTCTGCAGATTTTACTTCCGGTTGATCAGCGGCAATTCAATTTTCTGGACACTGAACCAAGGTTAGCCCTTTCTGTTGTGTGAAAAAGAGCTACGTAGTGGAAATGGAGGATGTTTCACGCCTTGCACATTTGAGGATTGGTTGGGATTCGGGAATGTTATCATGGCTCTCACAAAAGGTCTGTCGATGTAGTCCTTGAAAGTGAAACTAGGTTGGCTGACTAAGTAGGCATGTATTTTTCATACCAAGCTGTGGGAGCTAGCCTTCTCCTTTAGTGCTAGCTTTCATCATGGCTGAGTCTGCCCTTCACCTCTGGAGTGCCGACAGAAACTCAGTACAAAGACTTTGTATAAATGGATGCTCAAGTATGTGTGGGTGTGTGGATTTGTATGTGTGAGAGCATATTTTTATACTATGGTCTACACCCACTGTTGGGCGCTGATGACGTCAGTGGGGATGTCATAGTAGCTAGTCCCTGCTATGCATGATGGAGTTTATGGTTTTCAACCTTGTGAGTGACTATCATGAGATTGAAAATGCACTATGTTGTGTTTTTAGAGGATGAGTTTGGGAATGTTCCTGGATTCATCTAGGTACAAGCTGTGGGAGCTTGTTTGAGACCATAAAGTGTTTTTTTCAAAATACACACCTTGGGTTTCTCAAACAAATGGATTAGAGGAGTTTTTGTGCTTGATGCGGGGAGCTCTAGTCAGATGCTTGTCGGTGGACACATGGGCGAGGCCTTTCCTCTCTCGCGCTCGGTCTGCCCCTTTTCTCTTCTTGTTCGTGACAGAGGATTTGGGCTACTACTTGAGATCGCAGGTAGCGGGCCTCACAGGATTGAGGCTCCCAATCAGACAGGAGGAGCTGCTAGACTCCGAGTTTGCAGATGACACGGCCTTGTACGGAGAGGGCACCACAGTGAGCTTGGAGAGAGTCAGAGGAGCCCTGACTATCTACTGTGAGGCCTTGGGTGCACGGATCAACTGACAAAATCCATCGATTTCTTCATAGGTTTTGAGGGGAGACAGGAGATTCGAGAGTGGGGGAGTGACTTTGGCTTCCGTTGGATACTGCGGGACGAGACAGTGAGATCTTGGATGCTAGATGGGTATTGATATAATCAGTAGAGCAGCAGATTGCCCGGTCCTCGAGAGTGTTTGGCGCAAACTTCTCTACTGGAGCTCGAACAAACTCTCCCTAGTCATTTGCCCCAAATTTGACAGTTTTGCCCTTCGAGAAATTGGGGGTTTTGTCAATTTTGTTGAAAATTGCAGTGACGTTGGCTTGGTACAGCCAATTTTGGGCATTTGGTAGACATTGACATGTAAGAACATTGACATTGGCTTGGAATTGCAGCACATTGAATCACATTTGCAACTTGCAGCACAATTTGGGGCTTTTTCCAATTTGCCCTCTTTTTGGCATATTTGCCCTCTCAGATTTTGGGGCTTTTGTCAGATTTGCTGTCCATTGCAGTGACATTTGCTTTAGTCACCTCAATTCGGGTATATTATGCATTTGCCCCTTGATTTAGCCTTGTTGTCTTGTCAAATTTGGGGCACACAGCCTCCATCTGGGACATGTATAGCTCAATCGATCATTGGATACATTTGCAGACATTTGCCCCTTGTTTTGGGCTGATATTTTTGCAGGACAGCTACCTTTGGAAGGGGGGTCCTTTGACCGGACAGATATTATTTTGCAGGTCATATTTTTAGGGACAACACGTGCATTTAGCTCATTGTTTGAGCAGTCAGTTTTTGGTTGGTCGATGCCTGACATTTGCTGTCATTTTTGGACAGCCAGCTCATTTTGCAGTGAAAGCCTTGAGGCTACTCTTGAGCGCACATTTTTCCTTCAGGGATTTATTTTTGCCATGGGAAGCAACGATTGGATGGGTATGTTACTCAGCTAAGGACAAGCTCGATGGACCCAATTATCCCATGTGGTCATACATGGTGAAGCTGGTTGCCAAAATTTTTGGGGGTATTGTCTCAGGATCAGATCTTTGACCTTTCTTTGTAGCATCCACTTCTGTTACTGCTACTGCTACTGCTACAGCTGGTGCAGTTGCTACAGCCACTTCTCGATCTACTGCCACCGCTGGTGCAGCTGTTACAGCCACCTCTGGATCTACGACTACTCCAGCCACACCTCCTACACCCAAACAGGCCAGATGGGATGGAAGAGATGCCCAAGCACATTCTATCATTGTCTTTTCAGTCAAGAGACATATAATTCCTCACTTTCGGTCTTGCAAAACATCAAAGGCTGCATGGAACATCTTGGCTCACCTTTACTAGGTTCGCAATGAGGCACGTGTTGCTTTCTTACGCAGGCAATTGAAGAATGTCAAAATGGAAGAGGGGGGACAGCATGGATGCATACATCACAAAAATCAAGGATTTTCAAGAGCAGCTCATTAATGTGGATGAAATTATTTCAGATGCTCAGGTAGTGTCCACGACACTCAATAGACTTCTTGAGTTCTACCAAGGGTTTGCTACTACATTGAGGTTGGTTGCCATGGGCAATCCCAACTTTTACACTTTCGACCAACTTGTTTCCCTTCTCCTGCAAGAAGAGTAGAGTCGCACAAATCATGCAGCCTCTCAAATTGCAAATCAGTCTTTTGTCGCTAATCACAAAAATAAGGGAAAGAACGGGCAAAATTACAGCAAACCCAAGCCTTCTGGAGGCTCGTCTACTGCTGGACACTCATCTTCTTCTGCCCCGTTTGATGCAAAGAAGAAAAACAGAAAACGTTGTAATTATTGCCGGAAGCCAGGACATGACATTTCTGAATGTCGCAAGCGCATCGCTTCTGAAAAGCAAAAGCATTAGAAGGGACTTGATGTCACTACTACTGCTGCTGCCCCAGATCATGGTCATGAGGCAGCAAACATTGCTCACCATGAGTGGGCTTTCACGGTGACATGCCAGTACCATCTAGAGAAGCATGCTACAACCTTGTCTGTCTTAGATTCTAAGTCAGATTGGTGCTTCGACAGTGGTGCTTCCAAGCACATCACTTCTTGTAGATCACTCTTTCAGACATTGGGGGCTGCTCCACATGGTGGCACAGTGACATGTGCCAACAATGCATCATATCCCATGAAAAGGATTGGCCAGGTTGAGTCACTTCAGTATCACCTTGAATGGCTTTCGGGTTCTCTTTGATGGTTATCGATGTGCCGTGTATGACAACCAATACGATGACATCATAGTACTTTTTGGGTCACTTTCTTCTGGGCTATATCATCTTGATGTTTATGACAAACAGCCTGCTATAGAGGCAAATTTGGTGACTGAATCTGTAATTTCAGATTCCCACTCATGGCATTCGAGGTTGGGTCACCTCAACTACAGAAGCTTGGTTAAAATGCATTCACAAAACATGGTGGTTTCTCTCCCACCCATGCATGCTCCAGTTAAACATGTTTGTGAGGGATGCTTGTTGGGCAAAATGCATCAATTCTCATTTCCAAAGGATGGGATAGTTGGTGCATCCAGGAAGCTTCACCTTGTACATAGTGATGTGCGGGGGCCGATATGGACAACATCTCTTGGGGGCTACCTTTACTTTTCTACGTTTGTGGATGACTACACCATATTTGCTTGGATTTATGGCATGAAGGCCAAATCTGATGTGTTCCCATGCTTTAGACATTGGCTTGCCATGGCTGAAAATGAATCAAGGAACAAGCTTCTTACTCTACGCACTGACAGGGGGGGAGAGTACATGTCCCATGAATTCTCTGATATTTTGGTAGCTCGCGGTATTATTCATCAATGTACAGTGCATTATACTCTGTAGCAGAACGGGCTGGCAGAGAGGAAAAATCGGTCAGAGATGGAAATGGGCAGGTGCATGCTCAAAGGAAAGTCTTTGCCAAATAAGTTTTGGTTGGATGCTGTCATGTGCTCCAACTATGTGCTCAATCGCGCACCCACAAAGGCATTGAAGACTATCACACCTTACGAGGCATGGCACGTTCGCAAACCTGAAATTTCTCATATGTGGGTGTTCAGGTCATTGGCTTATGCTCATGTGCCATCTTAGTTGAGGCACAAGCTTGAAGACAAAGCTGTAAAATGCATATTCATTGGTTATAGTGCAGAGAGCAAGGGATACAGGTTGTATCAGCCCAGCACGGGCAAGGTCATTGTCAGTAGGGATGTTGTATTCACTGAAAATGTGCCTTTACCTTGGCTGGATTGCAAAAAACAGCCTACTGTTGATTCCTTAGATGTCTTTAATACATTGTTGCCTCTCTTTCAATTGCCCACAGATCTAGAGTAGGCAGTGCAGAGTGTTGTGCCATACACTATTACCAGTGGACATCCTTCTCCAATAGCTCCTGCTCATCTTGATATGCCTTTAGTTGATGATCATGTTGTTGAGCAGGCAGTTGCACAGGAGAGTGCCATCATTAAACAGCAAAAATCAGTCCCAAGATGGCTTTTGGACACACTCAGGGACAGCAAACAAGCTGAGTTTTTGCCAGCCCGCACTAGAGGTGTGCATAAACAGATGCATGGAAACTATTTGGCTGTAGCTTTGGTTGCTACTGCTTGCAATGAGGAACCTTTATCCTACAGTAAGGAATGGATGGATGCCATGAAGGCTGAGCTTGAATCCATTCATGCAAACAACACTTGGGAGTTGTGTGACTTGCCAACAAGCAAGCGTGCCATTGGCACAAAGTGGGTCTACAAGGTGAACAGGAAAGCTGATGGCAGTGTCGACCGCCTCAAAGCCCGCTTGGTTGCAAAGGGATATGCACAGCAGCACGGCAGTGACTTTGAGGAGACCTTTGCTCCCACCTAACGCATTACTACTATCAGGTGTGTTATTGCTATGGCATCTCATCGGCATTGGGAGGTTCATCAGCTGGACATCAAGACTGCCTTCCTTCATGGCGATCTTCAGGAAGAGGTCTATGTCACTCAGTCACCTGGTTTTGAACAATTAGGTTCTGAAAATATGGTTTGCCGGCTCAGAAAAGCCTTCTATGGCTTGAAGCAGGCTCCCCAAGCAAAGTATGCAAAGATACATGCATTTTTGACAGCCCGTGGCTTTCAGAATAGCCCAAGCGAGGCCACTCTTTATGTCTGAAAGAGTGCATCAGAATTTTTAATTCTGATTTTATGTGGATAACATGCTTATCACTAGGCCAGATATGGAACAAATTGCAGATTTTAAGGCTGATTTACAGCAGTCTTTTGCCATGACAGATATGGGCTGGTTGCACTGCAAGCAATCAAAGAAGGATTGTTGCAGAGAACACTTAAAAAAGCCAAACAAGGAAAATATAGGATCACCAAAGACTTTACAATTCCTGTTTGTCCATAAAGTTCAGATTGCCTGATAGCGAACCCAAACAAAGAAAAGATGAAACTCCGGTCTGGGTGGATGAAAACCAAAGAGCCAGAAAGACTTCCTGACACGTCCCAGCACTCCTGAAACCCCTGATCTGCAAAATAACCACACACAACATTAGAACTGAGCAGGCTGCTCACCACCCAACCGTGACATCTACGGGATGTGATCCCGAATCAGAAGATGTCCCCCCGAGCCACGAGCTGAGCTACTGGCACGAACTCCCAATCAGATCCAAACCAGCCTGGTGTCCCATACCACCAGGTGGCGCTGTGAAGCCCTGGATCTGCCACTGGGCCTTGGGCTACGCTAAGATGCAGGCGCGTGTCCGCGACACAATCCAGGATCAGACCTAGCACCTGGGAACGAGACTTGCTCCCAACTGCACACTGAGAACTGAACCCCCTGGGCCTCTTTTATAGACTCGGGCCCTGGCGCCAAAAATAGCGAAGACCTATAAATAGTTCATACCCTTGCCACTCAACCCGAGAATCAAGCCTGCCTAGCTCTAAGCCTCCCCAGGCTAACCTGAGCTAGTTCTGTGTAACTAGTACACGTCAGATACCAATCCGTGCACATGACATACTCCCCCTCCTCTAAGAACTCACTCCTGAGTTCGCTAAGAAATCGGGAAATGTTCTTTGGAGGTTTTGTAATGTCTCCCATGTTGCATCCTCCTCAACACGATCCTTCCACTTAATCTTGTATTCCGTGATAGTACGATTTCGAATCTGTCTTTCACGAAATTCAAGAATAGATTTAGGTTCGTGAGGAATAAAAGTCAAATCTGTAACTTCTATAATCTCATGAGGAGAAACAAGTTGATCATCTGCACCCAATACTTCTTTCAGTCTACTGACATGAAAGACTGGATGTACTTTAACATCAGGAGGCAATTCTAGTCGATATGCAACTGGTCCAATTCTTTTAATGACCTTGAAAGGACCACAGTATCTGGGGGATAATTTCGGAACCAAACCAGTACTTAGGCTCTTGGATTCCTTAGGAATTCTCAAATATACCATCGTTCCTTCAGAGAACTCTCTAGGTGAACGATGTCTATTAGCATAAAATCTGTCCCGATCTTGGGCACTCCTAATAGACTCCTTGGCAAACTGCAACATTTCCTGCATGTCTTGCAAGAAGTTCTTAGCAGCATCATTTTGAATTCCTTTTAATCCTACCATTACTGGTGACTTAGGTTGAAACCTGTACATAAGCATAAAAGGACTATAACCTGTACTAGAATGCTTTGCACTGTTGTAAGCAAATTCAATCATGGGTAGATAATCTTCCCATGAAGACTGTCTCTTAGATACATATGCCCGAAGCATGTCTTCAACCAACTGGTTGACCTTTTCTGTACTGCCATCAGATTGTGCATGATCCGAGGAACTCATACTTAGAGTAGTTTCCAACTTCTCAAATACAAGTGTCCAGAAGTTACTTGTAAACTTTGAGTCCCTGTCACTGACTATGTCAGATGGTAAACCATACAGCTTGAACAAGTGGTCCACAAACTCGTGAGCCAACTGAACAGCTGAAATAGTTGTTCTTGTAGATAAGAATCTAGCCATTTTTGTCAAACGGTCGACTATGACCCAAATAGAGTCATGACCCTTGCGCGTTCGAGGTAATCCAGTAATAAAATCCATGGAAATACTCTCCCATTTATTACCTGGAATCTGTAAAGGCTGTAATAAGCCCGCGCTCCTAAGGCGTTCAGCCTTAGTAACCTGACAAACTCGGCAACCTACCACATAGTTCTCTACAAATGCACGCATCTTAGGCCAATAAAAGGTATGCTTCACAAGAGACAGAGTCCTATGTATACCTGGATGTCCCGCACTAGGAGCATCATGACACTCCCAGAGAATCTTGGATTTAAGGTCCAGAACATCAGGCACACAAATCTTTTCATTCCGGAACAGCAAGCCGTTCCTAATCATCCACTGACCTCCCGCCGCCTGTATCCTAGGTGGCACAATCCCTGAGTCCTGGTCAACCATGGAGCTCCCATCCTGGACTCTCTGCCAATAAGAACTGAAATGACTATCAGTTGCGTATAGCCCTCTCAAGGATTGAAATAGGTCTGAGGATATTTCCGTAAATGACAAAGCATTTACAAACTTAACTCGACTTAAGGCATCCGCCACACTATTCAACGAACCCTTACGATAACGTATTTCGAAATCAAAATCCTGCATTAACTCTGCCCATCTGGCTTTCCTTCCTCTCAAGTCTGATCCATCACACACATACTTAATTGACTGGTGATCAGTCAATACAAGGAACTTTGAACCATACAAGTAGTGTCTCCAAACCTTGAGAGCATACACTACTGCATAAAGTTCCTTCTCAAGTGTGGGCCAACGATACTGAGTGTCGTCTAGCTTCTTACTCTCAAAAGCTACAGGTCTGCCCTCTTGGAATAAAGTTGCCCCAATCGCATAATCACTCGCATCGGCCTCTAAAACATAAGGCCGGGTAGGATCGGGTAATGCAAGAACGGGTGCTTCCTTGATAGATAACTTCAAGGTTTCAAAAGCCTTGTTCATTGCATCATTCCAAGGGATCGGTTGAGTAGACCTGCGTCCACGACCTTTCAATATGTTGGTCAAGGGTACCGTGATTTGTGAATAATCACGGACTGACTTCCGAAGAAATACCGTAAATCCTAGGAAAGAACGAAGTTGTTTCACAGTCTGAGGGATAGGCCATTCTAAAACCTTCTGGATACGATCCAGATCAATGCTAATACCTTCAAAAGAAATCTTGTGTCCTAAGTAAATGATCTCTTTCATAAAGAAGTCACATTTACTCATCTTGGCATAAAGCTTATGCCGTCTTAGAACAAGTAAGACAACCCGGAGGTGTCCTATATGATCCTCAAGCGTTTTACTATATACCAAGATATCATCTAAGAACACGACAACAAATTTGCCCAGATAATCTCTGAACAAATCGTTCATCATCTGCTGAAAAGTAGCAGGAGCATTGGTCAAACCAAAAGGTAATACGAGGAACTCGTAATGACCATACCTAGTCCGGAATGCGGTCCTATCTATGTGTTTAGCATAGATACGGATTTGATGATAACCCGTACGCAAATCAATCTTAGTGAAATACTTCGCTTCGGCCAAACGGTCTATCAAATCATCAGAACGAGGTAAAGGATAGCGGTTCTTAATTGTAACTTTATTTAATCGTTTATAATCTATACACATTCTCCAAGAAGAATCTTTCTTCTTTCTTAAAAAGGTGCACCCCAAGGAGATTTACTTGGGCGGATATAGCCCATATTCAGGTAATCTTGAAGCTGGGTAGCTAACTCATCCTCCTCTACCTGGCTCATCCTATACGGTGGTACACTGATAGGTTGAGCCCCTGGGACTAAGTCTATGCGATGATCTACTGCCCTTTCTGGAGGTAACCCTTCCGGCAGTTGAGCTGGGAATACGTCCTTAAAATTATCTAACAACGTTCTCAATTCTCGGTGTTCAAACACACTTAGTTCATTCTTGTTAATTACCGAAACAATAAATGAAGAAAGTGGAATCAAAACACACTGATAGACATCATAATGAGAAGTGTTCAATATATTCCGAAGCTGCATCGCAGATACAATAGGCCCCTGAGAAGGGGTAATCTTATCACACTGAATACAAAATTGGGTGTCCTTGTCTACAAAAGAAAGCGTATGCTCCGTCCATCCGATCTGGATATTGTGGGTTTTAAACCACTCTATCCCGATCAGCAAGTCTACATGCTCTAGATGCATAACGTAACATGTGAGAGCTCCCGTGTAGGCTTGAATCCGTAGGTGTGGTCGCTAGGTACTGTGGACAGCCCCATCTTCTGCACAAATTTGTAATTAACAAAATTGTGAGAGCTGCCCGGATCAAAGAGAATGTGAACCTGTTGGTCCCTAACTTCTCCATAAACTCGGAAAAGATCATGGGAATCAAACAACGAAGTATTAAAGGTACAATTACAAGAAAGGGGGCAGGTAATGACATTTACTGAAATACCTGTCATCGTAACCTGGTTGGCTCCCTTGGCTGCGGTACGTGGACCTGCCTGGAGCTTGGGTCCTAGCACCAATTTCTGGTTCTTCCGCTTAGGACACTCATTCTTCGTGTGGCCCCGCTCCTCGCAATAAAAACACCGGCCCTCTTTCTTGAGCCTGAGAGTGCGAAGGAAACGGGCCTTACCATTCTTCGCAGGAGTTAAGCTTTTCCTGGAGGCGTTGTCCGTAGACTTCGTCTCCCCAATACCAGTTGCATGCTGAAAGAACTTGCGTTTGTTCTTTCCGCTGGTCTCAGTAACTGTGGTTGCCTTGGTACCGGCCATGGTATCATCATATATGCGCGCATATGTCATGGCCTCCTGCAATGTTGTGCACTTGTTATTCTTAATCTGTAACTTATAGGAGTCTGGCAAACCATCCACAAAAAAACCTAACAAGGTTACAGGATCCATTTTAGTGGCCCTGGTTTGCAGATCCCTAAATCTTTGAAGATAAACTTCAAAAGTTAAATTCAATTTTGACATAACGAGGGCCTTGAGCTTGCCGACGATATCATAGTCATCTTCCTTCTTCAGGAACTCCTTCCTGAAGATACCCTCAAATTCTGTCCTGGAAAGGGATCCGGAGTAATATTCGGGCCTAGCACGGAGGCCATGGCATCCACATGCGTGAGTGCCTGAACCGTGCTAGCCATAAGAGTCAAAGTGGCTTGTATCCCTTGGAGTTGCTGTGTCAACCCCGATTGATTAGCGTTGACCTGCTCAAATTTACCATCCAGAGCAGTCGTGAACTCACTGAAGGCTTTCTTAGTGATCAGGTCATCATAGAGACCCTGATCATCCTCTCCCACTGGAGTGTAATCTAAGTCCTGCTCTCCCATAGCGAACTCGGGATTCGGAGCATCAGACATGGCTGAAATCTGATTTGATTGCAAAGTGAGAGAAATAACTGGGAGAATCGAAGCTGGAAGGAGAAGAGTAGAGGAAAGAAACCGTCCCTCGAAGATGTGGCGAAATCAGAGAAGCTGGCTGGAAAAGAGATGCCGTAAACTGACGATCAGCTTGCGTAGGTGATGGTTTCCTTCTGCTGGTCCGCTGCAGGCCGTACAGTACGGAAAATCTGCTGCTGTTGCAGCCGTTTCTTGGAGGCGAATCTCAGGCAGAGGCAGGACGCAGAGCTGCTGCTATTGCAGCCGTATCTAGATGGCGGAACTCTGGTAGGGGCAGGCCTTTCTTGCGCTGTCTAGCTTGAGACTATGGCTGGACATGAGATCTCGCCAGGCTTTATAGAAGGTAGCGCAGCTATTCTGGAGGCTATGCTTTCTAGGAAAGCCTAGCCACGCTTTCCAGAAAAGCTTGCCTCCCAAAATTGGAGGTTTGAGGCTAAATTTAGCATGCACTCCCTCCAGTCTTGGAGGGTCGATGCTTTTTTCTGCCCCACCTTCCAAACTTGGAAGGTGGTGCTTTTTTCGTACCTCAGCCACCCCTAGCAGCTACTGGCCGTACCCTGTTCAGCCTGGCGCACCCCCTGCCTGGGCCGAATCCCGCACCAACTGATGGCGCACTCCTCGGCCTCACCTACCAGCGACACCTACCTCTGTGCAGCCCTGACCAGCATCCCGATTCCATCTCCTACCTAACAGCCCTGTTTCGCCTCTCTTCCAATTCTCTCCACACTCTCCTAGCTAAAACTTCACTCCCTCTCTCACTTAGACCCTTCAGCAATTTCGAAATCAAGTCTCTCCTTCTTCCTGCCTTTTCCAGATATCTCTTCACCCCTTCTACCCAGGTAGACAGCAAAAAACGCAGCAGGAAATCTCGAATTTTAGGGCATACCTGGAAGAGAAATCCGTCAAATTTCTCGCATCAGAAGTTCCTACCTCAGGAGTTGGCTCTGATACCAACTGACACGTCCCAGCACTCCTGAAACCCCTGATCTGCAAAATAACCACACACAACATCAGAACTGAGCAGGCTGCTCACCACCCAACCGTGACATCTACGGGATGTGATCCCGAATCAGAAGATGTCCCCCCGAGCCACGAGCTGAGCTACTGGCACGAACTCCCAATCAGATCCAAACCAGCCTGGTGTCCCATACCACCAGGTGGCGCTGTGAAGCCCTGGATCTGCCACTGGGCCTTGGGCTACGCTAAGATATGCAGGCGCGCGTCCGCGACACAATCCAGGATCAGACCTAGCACCTGGGAACGAGACTTGCTCCCAACTGCACACTGAGAACTGAACCCCCTGGGCCTCTTTTATAGACTCGGGCCCTGGCGCCAAAAATAGCGAAGACCTATAAATAGTTCATACCCTTGCCACTCAACCCGAGAATCAAGCCTGCCTAGCTCTAAGCCTCCCCAGGCTAACCTGAGCTAGTTCTGTGTAACTAGTACACGTCAGATACCAATCCGTGCACATGACACTTCCCAAAAGGAACAGTTGGGAATCTCGCTCGCAGGCACTGTCGAAGAAGATCAATGAACTCACGAGAACATGGACAAAACCAGAATAAATGAGGCACAGTCTCCTGAGAACTCAAACATCTGTGGCAACGAGCAAGACCAATGTGTCTCCAACATCTGTCCAGATGGAAAAATGCCCTGAAGCACTCGCCAGAAGAAAACCTGTTGCTGAAGAGGAGTTTTGTAGGCCCAAAGATGCTGTAATCTCTTTCTCCACCACTTGGCTGGGCGATGCATTCGCCAAATAGAATTGCCTTTCTCTGAAATCCAAGGTTGAGGCAAAAGGATTTTATACAATGCAGGCATTGTAATCTGAGATAGCCTCAAAGGGCGAGAAGAGGACCGTGGGGAAGTCAAAGTCCAATCCTCCAACCTATCCTGAAGTTCCAAAGGAGGAATCGGAACAAAATGCGAAAGCATATAAGCAATTTGTTGCCACAAAGAACAATAATGAGAGGCCAAGCCATATTGTGTAGCTGCCAGAGAAAAAGGTAGCATGAACCATCATCATGAATAACATCAGCAACAGAAGTGATGCCCTTAAAAGAAACAAAGTAGGAACGGTGAGGTTCCTGTAAAGCCAGTGGAGACTGAAAAACTGTCGACCATTGAATGCTTTCAGCTCGCAAAGAATTACTCAGCAAAGACTATCGACCATGCCATTCCAGATGAGAGAGGACGTGCTTCCAATCAAGAAGCAAATTGGAGACCAAAGGGCAGCCAGACAAAGTGCCATCGATGTGACCAAATAAGAAATCCCAGCAATTAATTTGCTTGTGACCAAAGGTAGAAATACTGATATGTGTGATGAGAGATCTAATCATAAGAGCATCACCTTGGAGAAATTGCAGCAACATTTTTCCCCTTTGAGCAAGGATGTGCACCTGGATATTCGTGATGTTCAAACCACCATGCATCTTAGGAGAACAAAGTTGATGCACTGAAAGCAGCCTGAGACTCTTTCTGCCATGTTTGGAACGCCAGAAGATTTCCATAATGGCAGACATGAAAGAAGCAAGATCTGCCTTGGTGAACAGGATCAAAGGCAAATAAAATTGAATATAAGCCACAAGGATGGACTGTACTATCCGAAGCTGAACATGCAAAGGCTAGGTTGCCAATTTTCAATACTCTAGCTTTTTCCGAAGCTTGACCATCACCCAATCAGTTTGTTGACGACGAGTGAGACGGCCACCCCAAAGGGTAACCAAGATGACGAACAATATGAGTGGGTGGAATGATTTCCCCGGGCCACAAAAGACTACGCCAGTCTTTAGAATGCAATGGGAGTAGCTTAGAATTTTGAAAATTTACATGAAGACCAGCTGCCAAACCATAAATAGAGAGAGCCTGCATCAAAGCAGAAAGTCATTCTGCGTATTCTTGAGGATAAAGAAAGAATCATCAGCATAGGCTTGAGCAACCATGCTGCGATTTGCATCCAATTCCAAACCATGAAGAGAGCCTGTAGCCACGAGATGATCAATATATTGCAGCATAGGATGGGTAGCAATGGCATTTAATAAAGCACCAAGGGGACATCCCTGACGGACCGAACAACGAAGAGTCTACTCATCAGAGAGATCTCCAAAAAGAATGCAAGCTGCATTGCTGTCCCTGTAAAGCCAGTAAATATTCTGCTGCATTTTTGTTCCAAACCCCAAAGCTCGCATTGTTTGCGAGATGAATTCCCATTGAACTGTATCAAAGGCTTTTCCAATATCCACGTTAGAGCAGAACATCGTGTTGCGTGTATTTGGCATATTCAATCCCAATATAAGCATTGGCAATATAATTTGTGATATGCCTATGGGGAATGAAGCCATATTGTGAAGGATGCAACCCATTATGCAAATAACCTTTAATAAGATCAAAAACCATTTTGGCTATGATCTTGTAAATGACTGGCATGAGGGTTATTGATCTCCAATCAGTGAGTGAATCACATAGCTGCTTTTTTAGAAGGAGCTTGACAAGTCCTTTTTTCCATGACATAGGCATTTGCTGGTTTTCCCATGCTGAATTAACCATTTGCAGCAAAGTAGGCTTGAGGATATCCCAGAAGGCAAGAAAAAATTCTACAGTGAGACCATCCCATCCTGGAGATTTCCATCTGCCACACGATTTAACAGCATCTGACAATTCTCTTTCAATGAAAGGAATTTCCAATTCCAAATCCTGAGCATCAGAGAGAATGGGATGGACATGCTGCAAAAGAAGCTGGTGGGCAGACACAACTTGAGGAGAAAGAATGTCCACATGCCCAAAATGAGATGAAAAGTGCTGCACACAAAAAGCAGCAAGCTCTGAGCGAGATGAGGCATCCGCCAAGAACCATGAGGCATCCAGATCCGACAAATATTGGCAGCCTGTCTTTTGTAATGAAAACTTTTAAAGAATTGCTTGGAAGAGCAACCTTTATCCAAAAAAGCCCTTTGCCGAGATCTAGTATTCATCATGTAGACTTCAAGTCAACTGCTAAGGAGATTTGGGATTGCCTTGAGACCTTATTTGGTAATAAAATCACCAACTCCAAAGTTTTTTTTTTTTTCCCCCCAAGAAAGAGACTTCTATTAAGTAAGAGAAAAAACCTGTGAGAGCAAGCTCAAAGCGGAATACATCATGAAACCATGAGGATAAATAAACCCCTCAAAATGAGGTGGAAAACAACCAAAGCTGAGGCTGAAAGTGCCACCTCAACCCTGTAAGAGTCTCAGAGAAGAAAGGAGAATCCTTCCATTCCCTGAAGAACGAAGCCCTCCTAAGCCGAGGGATGAGCCTGAGTTCCCTCCAATGCCTCTGTGCATCTGGCTCTCCAAATATGCCAGGTTGCTATGCTCGCCAATATCTCCCAAGAGGTATCCATAGAGGCATGTATAGCTGCAAAAGGAAGGTGTGGTACCACATCCAAAGAATAGGACTCAACCTGATGACGTCGAACCGAAATGGCCCGAGAAGAGTCATGTCTCTCATAAAAGACCTGAGGCCTAGTAAGAGAAAGCCAAGCCACTGAGCCCCATGTCATAAAGAATGGAGAGTGCACAAAGTGACTGAAAATCCTGGCTACCCCCATCCAAATCATCCTCGCCTGTCTACAATCCCATAAGCAATGCTGAATCGTCTCCAAAGCAGAGAGGCAATGAGGGCAAGTAGGGTCGGCTCCGAATCTGGATCTCCAAAGGTTCACTGCAATCCCACCATGGATAGAAAGCCAAAAGAAAAGAGTGATCTTTCTATTCCTGTGGGATTTCCAGAGTCTCCTCCAGAAGCACCTCTGCAAATCCGTAGTGATATCAAATGCCTCCCAATGAGGAACTCTGGAAGGTCTCCAACCTCTACTATTGAGCTGGAATCTCCTGGCATTACTGACTGTGTAGCGAAAGAAGGGGATGCCCTTCTCTCAATGCCCTGCTTCAAACCACTCCCACTCTCTAGGGTCCCATTGCAAATACCTAATGGAAACTCCCCCATAGAGCCAAAGTCTCCAAGATCTAGTGGAGAGAAGCCAGGGGTCTAGGTCAAGGAACCACTTTGAATCTGATCCCTGCACCAAAAGACCTACAACCCTGATAGGCTAAAAGGCAGACTCAAGCAAGATGTCCTCTGTAGACCTGAACAATCTGCCACCATCATGCATATCAAAAACCAAGGCATCTCCATGTGCATCTCGAAAGGCCAAAACCTGAAGAGGAACACCCTCTCTCGTAAAAGCACCTGCCCAAGTGGAGCAAGTGAGAGGCATATGATCTGTGTCTACCATCCACTGGAAGGGCTGCCTCAATCTATAAGATCCTCCCTGCACTCCCTCTGAGATATCCTATCAACTGAGATTTAGTGTCCTCTGGAAGCCTCCGAAAAGCTTTCCATGACCCCAGAGATGAGGCAGGGCCCCTCTCCCATTTGGACCACTACATGTAGAGTGAAGCACCAAGTGGTTTGTCACGATCATCCAATATACCGTCATTCCACATGACTGGTTGCCTATCAATCTCTTCGCGAGAGCAAGGGGGAATCCTTTGAAGAGTGCTCCTGAAGCTGGTCCATGCTTTCAGGATGGCAACCATGAGAGGGGATGAGACTGAGGTGTGCTGTGGTGAAGATCCATCTAATACTGCCCATCCAGTCTCCTCCTGTGACGAAGGTGTGCACGTCTGTATGCTGCTAATAAAAAATGCCTTCCACGGCTCTTGCCCTGGCATAAGTCCCCGCACCACCATCTTGCAAAGTAAAGCTCTGCACTAAAAATCTGGATCAATAATATTGAGACCCCCTTCCTGTGTAGGGAGAATGAGGGTCTCCCAAGCCACCCTGGCTAAAGCATCTGTTGTGCCATCAAGCCCATTCCAAAGAAAATTTTTGATCGGTCTCCTGAGCTAAATGATGCAATCCCTAGAATGGCACCAGCAAGAACAAACCAACTAGGCCGTGGCCAAAAGGACGTGGTTGACCACCACAACTCTAGAGGCAAGATCCAGCTTGGCTGAGCTCCAAAAAAGGAGCTTTCTCCTAATGCTCTCCAACACGGGAGCAAACTGCTGCGTGGAGGAAATATCCAAGCCAACCTGGCAGCCCAAATACTTAACTGGCACACCCCTCTGAACCCAAGTGAAACCTATGTCAAGCCCCCAATCTGGAGTGTCCTCGTCACTGATCCAAAAGCCATTGGATTTATGCCAATTTATCTGCGCCCCTGCCGCCAAGCAAAATAAATCCAATGCGGTCCTAAAAGAAGTGAGCATCTGTGGTGTGGCATCCAAGTAAACTGCCGGCTCATCTGCCAACTCACTATCAAGTAGCTCCTCTTCCCGTCTGATGGGAAGAGCCCAAAGATGTCAGCTTGAGATCTAATATAGATACTCATAGCTTCCACCACAAACAAAAAAAGAAAAGGAGCAAGGGGGCATCCTTGACGAACTGATCTAGAAATCTGAAATCTCTCACCCCTTACCCCACCAATAAGTACCTGGCTGTGGGCTGATCTGTACAAAGAGGAAACACCTCTGATCCAAGCATCTGTCAAGCCGAAACATAGAAGGGTGTTCCAAAAAACCCCAATCTACTCTGTCATAAGCTTTCTCAAAATCCAAGAGTAGAATGGCTAGATTTTGGCCGCTTTGCGTGGCCCACTTTGAAGCTTCGCAAAAGGAGAAAATGTTATAAAAAATGCTTCTGCCATGCACAAATCCCATTTGAGTGTCATGAATAAGATATGGGAGAAGGGGCTGCAATCGGAGGCTGATTGCCTTGCTCAGAACCTTGTAACATGCCCCCAAAAGTGTGATAGGCCTCCACTGGGACACTAAATTTCTGCAACCCCCTTTTGGGATAAGGTGGATGAGACCCTTTATGAGCGACCCGGGCATCTCGCCAGAGTCCCAAGTGCCCTGTAGGGCTGAAGTAATGTAGTCTCCAATCATATCCCAAAATGCAATGAAGAAAGAAGGGGTGAGGCCATCCGAACCTAGGCACTTGCCCTTGTGAAGGGCTGAAAGTGCAGTCCTGAACTCTGTGTTGGTGAAAGGTGCATCAAGCAAAACATGCATATCCGGTTTCACTAACATAGGGATGCTCTGCCAAATAACCTGTCTAGCATCCTCTCTACCCTCTGTGTCAGGATCTGCAGTAAGAAGGGCGGCATAGAAATCTAAAGCTATGCGCATGACGTCATCTGGATTTGTCTGTAAAACCCCATGGGAGTCAATAAGCTGGAATACACTCTCTCTACTATGTCTAGGGCCAAAAGTAGATTTTAAGTGTTTATTGACTCTACCACCCATCTGAATCCAGAAGGACTCTCGTGCATGAAAGGCATACTCTGCTCTCTGATCAAGCAATGTCTGTTGATGAGCCGTTGCTGCAGCAAGGCACTCCTGAATCCAAGCATCTGAAGGCCATTTCTGCTCTTCCCTCTGGAAAGCTGCCAACTGCTGGCGAATACCAATCTCACGTCTGAGAATATCTCGTCTCCTGGTACTTCCTGGTACTAGCAACGGAGTTGTAAAAGTCGCTAATACCAGAAAGGGCAGCAGCTACATGTGATGGAGATGGCTACCCACCTTGGACATGAGAAACCCAAATCTGCAAGACTGTCTCAGTAAGGTCCTCCTCTGTATACAAGGCATCCGGAATCCTGATGCTGGCAGACCGGCCTCTCATGTGAGGCTCTGAGATAGCCATCACAATAGGAAAGTGGTTTGAATTGGAAACCCTAGCAACAATGCATTCCGATCCACCTCTATCTAGTGCCCAATCATCTACATATAATCTGTCAATGCGTGCATGAATAGGCATCTGTTGCCTCCTATTCGACCAAGAGAACATGAGGGACTGTGGCTGAATAAGAAAGACATCGTCCAACCAAGTATCTATGCCACAGTAGCCCCTTTTGTTGTCTGATGGTAACTCAACCATGTTGAAGTCACCTCCAATCACCCATGAATCCGCAATGGGGGCCCAGGAGAGCAAATCCTTCCACATAATGACACGTTCCACTCTAATGTTGGAGGCATACAGGTTAAGGAAACCAACCTTACGCCCTTCAATCAAGAGAATAATCCACTGAGCCCTAGAGGGGATAATGAGTCATGACTCCGTGTCCAACAACTAAGGGGAGAACCGACTGTGAAACTGAAATAGAAGTGCCTCCCCTAGTGCCCAAGGCAGGCGACCAAAACGTATGGCCAGAAAGCAACTTGCCTGACTTCGCACAATCCCTAGAATCCAGTTTGTGCTCCTGAATAAATAAGACATCAATGGAAGCCCCAGTAACACCTGGATAAAGCTGATCCCAGATTAGCTGTCTGCGGCGGCGATGTGGGACGCCACCTAGGCCCTGTATGTTCCAGCTAACAATCCTCATCAACGGGAGGATGTAGAATGGAACACCTTACCCAACCTAGTGGCGGAAACAAACCCCTCAACAGGGGAAGACCTCCTGCTTGAGGAGCGAGGAATGGAACCAAGTGGCGGAAAAGCAACAGGGGAAAGAACCCTGCCACCTGACGAAGCCCTGTCAACAAGAAACCCAATCACTGGCTCACCAAAAGTAGAGGGCACAAACTCCTCCTTTGGGAAATCTGAAGCATCTGCCAGAGCTGAAAATGAGTTTCTGTGAATCAGGCCAGACACCGGAGTGCGAAGGATCTCTTCTATGGGAAGAGGATCAATAGTGTAAACCATCCCCTTCCCCCTATCCAAGGGAGGAAGTGAGGACTGCTCATGACCCAGTGTTTAAACGGCCACGAAGACCTCTCCTGCCTTGGGGAGAGAGTCTGGCACCGAACCAAATAAAGTTGGACCCGCTGGGTCTAGGGGAGAAGCTGCGATCGGGGAGGAGGTCGAAGGTGGAGCATCTCAGACTGTGTGAGGTGAGACTGGAGGGACAACCCGAACTGAAGCAGAGTCAACTAATGCAACCTCGTGAATTGAAGGTGGAATCTACACACGAACCGGAACCCAACGGCGTGTGGCGGGTGTCCCTGAAGGTCGTGAGGCACCGGAGGCAAAAGGCGGCGGTACCAAAGGAGCGCTCAGTCAATGAGGAGCACTTTGGCGAGTAGGACCACCCTATCGAGGCCGAGGCGCAAGTGCTGGACCTGTACCACCCCTCTGTCGAGGTCGAGGAGTAGGTGCTGGACTTGTACCACCCCCTTGTCAAGGCCGTGGGGTGGTTGCTGTACCAAAAGGCTTCTTGGTCCTTTTCTTCTTCTTGGGGCAATCCCTGGCGAAGTGTCCAATGGTCCTGCAACCACCCCACGGTAGAATGAAAGGGGGGGGAGACAAGAAGGGGATGGGCAGACGAGGGGGGTAGAGGAGAGGGCTGAGGCGGGGGGATAGGGAGCAGGGGAGAGGAGAGGGGGGTAGATGAGAGGGCTGAGGTGGAGGGTAGGGAGCGGGGGAGAGGAGAGGGCTGAGGCGGGGGGTAGGGAGCAGGGTAGAGGAGAGGGAGGTAGAGGCGGGGGGGTAGGGAGAGGGCTGAGGCGGGGGGTAGGGAGTAGGGTAGAGGAGATGGGGGTAGAGACGGGGGGTAGAGGCGGGGGTAGGGAGTGGGTGGAGGAGAGCGGAGGGTAGGGAGCGGGGTAGAGGTGAGGGGGTAGGAGAGCGGGGTAGAGGCGGAGGGTAGGGAGCGGGGTAAGGGGGGGCTGAGGCGGAGGGAATGGAGCGGGGGGGGTAGCAGGCTGAGGCGGGGGGTAGGGAGTGGGGGAAAGGAGGGGGAGAGGGTGCTGAGAGGCATCGAAGGGGGAGCGGGCTGAGAGGGGAGGGGGTGGGCTGAGAGGGAGAGGAGGAGGAGGAAGGGAGGGGCTGAGGGAGGGGAGGGGGAGGGGCTGAGGGCAAGGGAGAGGGAGGGAGGAGGGACTGAGGGAGAGGGGGCAACAAGGGAGCGGGGAGGAGCAGCAGCTTAGTCCATACTCATGATTGACGTACACTCCGTGTTCTCCAAAGTCTTTTTGAAGCTCAAATTCTATGATTTAAAAATGGAAGAAAGTGAAGAGTTGAGTGATCATCTAGCAAGGTTTCAATCTCTTGCTCAACAACTCTCAAGTTTGAAAAGCGTGCGTGATGATGAGGATAAGATGGTTGTCCTTATGAAGAGTATGCACGGGATACCTTGTTTTGAGCAAACTCTTGAAGTTCTACGCCTTGCCACTACCACTTTTTGATGATATGGTGGCTCTACTCATCGAGAAGGACTGCCGTAAAAAAGAAGCCATTCTTGCCTCTGTTGGGGATCATGCATTTTCTTCCACAAGCAAGTCGAAGAACAACAAGAATATTAGTTGCAGGTTTTGTAAGAGAAAAGGACATGTTGAGGCTAATTGCTTCAAGAAGAAGGAATAAGAACAAGAGAAGCATCATGCCAATCTTATTGCTGAAGACCAGGCCGAACCTGAAGAGCACCCCCCTGAGAAGATACATGCAGCCATAGCTGAGGTTTACAGCCTCTCTCTTGAGGAGCATTATGACTGGGATTCTTGGGCTTTCTAGGCCCTATCTGATGTGTGTTTTTGTGTTGAGTCAATAAAGGCTCTCAGCCTTGAGTAGTCTCTCTAAAATGAATGTATTTGGAGTTGATAAGGGTACTCTGCCTTGGGTTGTCTCCCAAAAATGATTGTATGGTTTTTTACTTTGCTATGATTCTGTTGACCACCCAGTTCAGAGTAAGAGGGGTGATGAGTGATGGTCTACTCTTACCGGTCGCAAGCTGACTGAGAAGTCACTATCACACGGGAGGTGTTGGATAGTTGGACTTGCTCTTTGCAGTATTGCGGTGGAGGGGGGGATCGGTCTACTTCGTACGTGTTGGGTCTCACACTCTTGGCTCTGAGTGGGTATTGGTGAAATCATAGCCAAAGAGTGTATGTGATGTGGTACTAGGAGATCTAGTAGTGGTTCATGTGTGAGTGCCATGTGTCACCTTGGGAGTTATCCCATATGCACTTGGTACTAGAGTGTGTGTGCCTAGTCTATAAAGGCTTGTACTTCACTTGTCACTTGATACTTGATGAATGAATGAAAGCCTTGTATCATTTCCTCTCATCCTCGCCTCTCTCTCTCTCTCTCTCTCTCTCTCTCTCTCTCTCTCTCTCTCACACACACACACACACACACACACATCTTATCAGAGCCGGCCCCTCATGCAGGGAGGAGTTTGATAGGCAGCCATTGTTATGGCACCCAAAGGTTTGGGATCTAAAGCGGTGTATGTTTGATCAACGAACGCATATCGATTGGGCGCAGTGGGATAGTGGCCCTGCACGCTCCTTTGGGACTTGGAAGCAGCTTCCTATGGAGTAGGAGGACAGAGATCAGGCACCGTCACACATTCGAGGGGCCGGGACTGGGGCTAGGGCGGTAGAGAGAGATGCAACGATATTGGACTCTTGGTCGGAGAGACTGAGCACCACCTGGACTCCGCACTGTTGGTCTAGACTGTTTTCATGGACAGGAGTGCCTCTCCTCGGGCACATTTCCTTAAGCAAACTCTTTGCCATTTCTTGCGCAGGTTCTATAGAGTAGGGGAGGGAGGCCTTTTGTTAGCAGAGTTGGATAGTGATCAGAGAGATGAGGATGCTATAGATGGGCTTACTTTGCAAAGGATCAGGATTGTGGGATGGCTAGGCAAGAAGTGGACTATTGACCCGGATACGATTCACTTGGACATGGAGGGAGCTCACTAGCGTCTTTGGTTACAGGAGGGGCATCCTCTAGAGACGTTCAGTGGGATCCAAGGCAGTAGTTTTGGCCATGTAGGGCACTCTCACAGGGTGGAGGAGGTGGCTTTCTTCTCTTACACAACCCATATAGGGCACCGTTTGCAGTTGGAGACAGTAGCATGAACCCCCCTCGAGGGAACGACACTGGGTTGAGCAGGAGGTCCCTAGGGAGATCATTTTCCGGTTCTGGTCAAGCCTCTAGTCCAGCTTGCGACCATGAAAGATTTCCTTTTGCTTCTGGATGGTAGCACATGGGGACTTACCCATTGGCCCCTGGTTGGAGCAGATGAGGGTGGATGGCAGATGCCACTTCTGTACAGACAGAGTGATAGAGACAATCCTCATTGCCTTTGGGGATGCCCGACAGCGCAGAAGGTTTGGTCAGCAGCTCTGAGGATAGTGGCGAGTACCCAGTGTATGGAGAGAGACTTCACTTGGGGGATGGTGGCTTGGCTTGCGGAGGGGGCACATGCGTTCTCGATTGTCCCCACCTCCCCATCCTTTTGGATTCACGGATAGATAGTGACCAGGATCGAGGCTCACGAGGTAGTTCCTCCAAGACAAGCACTCTCTATACCTCTAGCAGAAAGAAAGAAAGAAAGTCTATTAACATCCAGTGGAGACCAAAAGGTCTATGGGACAGCAAGAAACCCTCTAGTACATCTGTTTTAGGAGGGAGGGCACATGGCAGCTCCCAAGGATAGTTTGTGGGAGACAATGGCCAATATCACTACTTGGCATATCTCGATTGCTCACTGTAGTTGGGTGATGGGAGGCCAGCAAACTGCTGCGATGGCCACCCTGGTTGCCATCTGGCATGACATCATCTACACTCTTCGTGCTATATGGGAGCATAGGACTCTAGGATCTAGAGCAACCGCCGGAAGGTGTGGGTGCTTCTGCAAGGCATGGCCTGGAGGCTTGTCTATGTTCTCACGGAGAGAGGCATCCGTTGGTTGTATAGTCCGCCATTGTGGTTGTTAGTCCCTGTTTCAGAGTCTCTCTAGGCAGTATGCTGGGAGCTCAAGAAATAGGATGGCCCCTTTAGGCGGCTTTTTTTTTCTTTTTCCCTTGATCAGCACCTCTAGTTTTGCTTATTTGTAAGGTGGTTTCTTTCAACCATTAATAGAAGTTCCTTTTTTCTGTTATTTTTTTAAAGGCCTCTTGCAGGTTGAGATAGAGAGCGGCGGCAAGGATGAGTCGGCCTTGGATGGTTTGGAGTGGCAGTGGATCAGGCTAGTGGGCCGCTTGGGCAAGGTTTGGCTCATTGATCGAGACACTGTCTTATTAGTCCCGGAGGGAGCAGTTTGATGCCTTTAGCTTTGGAAGGACAGACCTCTCCATGATATTTTGTGGGACCCGAGGGAGTGGTTCTGGCCAACTCGAGT
The DNA here is from genome assembly GCF_047967505.1 of Dipteris shenzhenensis. Taxonomy (NCBI): domain Eukaryota; kingdom Viridiplantae; phylum Streptophyta; class Polypodiopsida; order Gleicheniales; family Dipteridaceae; genus Dipteris; species Dipteris shenzhenensis. Next base: position 8,958,329 of record NC_141620.1, on the reverse strand, counting down.
AGGACACTCGGACATGATAGAGGAGCTGCCCTTTTTCTTGTATATGACTCGCATCAGGACGGTGCCTTCAACTGGAGGCAGCTTGGAACCCCTTGAGGGAGCGCCACTGGGTTGAGCAAGATGTCCCTCTAGAGGTCATCTCGCACTAGAGGTCATCTCGCACTTCGGGCCTCGTCTCTTGACCAACCTGAGACCATAGAAGATTTATTATTTCTTTTGGTTGTTGTCTCATGGGGGATTGCCCATTGGCCCTTGGTTGGAGCAGATGTAGGTAAGATGGCATATACTTTTATTGCGTAGAGGGAGTTTTAGAGACGATCCCCAAGTGCCTTTGGGGTTGTTCTGCTGCGTAGAAGATTTGGCTAGCAGCCTTAAGGATTGTGGCCTACACACAACGGATGCAGTGGGATTTCACATGGGGGATGGTAGCATGGCTCATGAAGGGGGGGCACACCTTCCAGTCTCACCAGCTTATAGTGGTTCATGGCCAGCAAGTCCCTTGGATAGAGATGTATGACACGTTGCCACCTTCCCGCGCACCACTAACGTTTTGCCAAAGGACACTATTTGGGAGACGGTGTCCAGTACCACTACTTGGAACATCTGGGTCACTTGGTGCAGTCAGGTGATGGACGGCCCTAATGTCAAGTTAGCTTGGGTTAGATATAGTTGTTTTGGATTAGGTTAGGTTAAGCTAACTAGGGTTGGGTTAAGTATCGGTCAGGTTAGGTCAGACTAACTAAGCGAGCGACTTAATTGATCTAGAGGTCTTAGGTTAGTGGTGTCCTAATTGTCCTAGGTGACCTAGGACCCCCCCTTCCCCCTCGAAAAAAGAAGGGGAAAAGAGAGCCTTTTCATAGCTGATTTTCAGGGCCTTCCACAACCCTGTTTGGGCTTATTTGGGCTCCATTTCAAAGCCGCTTCATCGACTTTCCCAGTGTGTCTACACGCTGTATTAGGTGCTCATTATAGTGGGTTTTTTTTGGCTATCTCTTTGAGTTAGCTTCCTTTCTTTACCTTCCATTTGTACTCGCTTGTGGAGCAGCCGTGTCTATCAGACTAGGACTTTCTTGCAGGAAGCTAGCTACATTCGGGCTTCTTTTCTCCCATGGCAATTCACTATGGCACCCAAGTGTGTCCCTCATGTGGAGGAGGCATTACATGAGCTGAAAAAATGTGCCCCTAGAGCATGGAGGAGAGTGCTTCAAGGAACTGTGCCTGTGCATCCCGAGATGTAGGAGAGAGAGGCTGATTGATAGAAACACTTTACCATCCGTGGATGCACCCAGTGTGTGAGGTGCATGCTCATGCTGAGCAACCTCATCACTGTGTTAAAGACTAGAGGACACCCTTCTGGATCTATGGGCTGGTGATCACTATCAACTAATAGTGATGCCTTACATGCAGTGAGAGAAAATATTACAGACTTGTCACATATTGAGTACTTGTTAGGCTAGACTGTGTTGTTGTGATGTTCCAAAATCTCTTTCAAGGAGCTTCCTAGCTTTTTGGCTGGCTGCTCGAGCAGATTTTTAAGATCTTTGCTGTCCCCATAGCCTTCTCTGATGCGTAAGTAGGCTCTACATCTCCGGAGTACATGCTGTTCCTTTTCTACCTCCCCTGTGGGGCAGATTTTGCAGGTTCTTTCCTCTCTGGGATCTGGGGTCTTGCCCATCTACCCCTCTCTACCTCGAGATCATGTGAACTATTTCTAATTTCGCAGATTAGATGCATTTTCAATGTTGATGTCTCCCCTGAGGTATTTCTGGATTCCATAGCTGTCCATTGAGTTAATATCCTATTTATTAATTTGGCTTTTTGCCCCCGGGTTTTGTCAGAGTTTCTGTAGCATTTTCTGTGTCATAATCCCCCTTATTTCGCATGCATCTTCTGCTATATCAGCAGCATTGTCAATCCTTTCATCACACCAGCCAGCATGCCTAGAGTTATCTTGGGTTCGCAGGGCACTCCACAGCAGTGGGAGAGGTGTCAATCCTCTTCTCAGTGTTTTGGTATGATGTCCTTGCAGCAGCGAGATGCATTTGGCTGGTATACACGGTTGGGGATTCATGCTCCCATTTCGCCAACGATGAATATGTGTAGCCATACACAGCCCATGCATCAGACTTTTGGCTCTACACGTCATTAGAGTGTCGGCTATGGACAGCGGCCCGATCTTAATGATATGTTGTCTGAGACATTGTGCTCTTGCCGTGCCTTACGTGTGGCCATCCGTGAGGAGGTGCCATTCCATCATTATATGAACCTTAAGCGTAATGCTGCCCGAGAGGAATTTCCACTTGTTCCAAGGTATTATCGTGAACACAAATAGGGCCCCCTAATTGGTGAAGAAAGTAAGAGGGGTGTAAAGGAAGGGCTCATTAACCTAAGGCACATACAAAAATTAACAAAGTTTCTGGATGGACGTCAAAGGCTACCTTAAAATCTATCGTGGCCCTCCTCTCCATGTTTTTCACTCTCTCCTTCTCCCTGCTCTTCCATCTGCCTTGCTCTGGAGCCTCCCTATTCTTCCATCTTCCGCTACCATAGCCATATCTACCACTTCATTGTTCATTTTTTTGCCTCTACCTTGTCCCCATGAATTTCCAACATCCTCCAACTCAAATTTACTGGCGCAAGTTTATTTTATGTGCATAAAGGCATTTACGCTTTACCAACTGGGCATATAACCTCCGGTATCAACACTTTTCTGCCCAAATATTTCCTGCAAACAAGTTCTACCCCAAATGGCAATTGCTTCCACCGTGATACTCATGGGTACCATGCCAACTTGTTGCACAAGAAGCCCGTAAATGATGCACCCAAGGGAGGGCAAAAGAGTCTTACTTAGCCTCCAATGAGATAAGCATTAACCTTGTCAAAGAGCTCCAAGTTTGCTTTCGGGCATCAAGCATCCTTCCTTGCCCTTGATTTTCTGGTTCATCAAACCTTCAAATGCAGTTCTGCTTCTTCTTCCCATTCCTGTCGAGCCTTATCAAAAGCAATCAACTCTGATCTACTTGAGACGAGAGGAAAAGCTTCATATGCAATAGGTTAGGGGGGGGGTGGGGGCCCCCGCTCCAACCAATTGCGTACACAATAGGTTTTCCAAGGGAAGGGAGGGGGAGATTTCTGCCACCCCACCCCCCATCCAACCTACAGCAAAAGATGTCAAGGATAAGCTCACTGTGCACAAGTTCAAGGGTGACATATGCACTTTCAATGAGCTGGAAGAATGGCTCACGAAACTGGAAGACTACGACCGCTTCTATCTTAAACATAACGAGGTGCGCATTATATTTGCTGGCATGCATTTATAGGATTATGCTTACGCTTGGTGGCGGTACATGAGGGACTCTCCACAAAGGCCAACCACTTGGGCATAGTTCAAAAAGCTGATGGCCACTACATTTGTATCCCCGCTAATACTAGAGCAGTTCTTCGCCGAATTTTATGAACTATCTCAGCTGACAAGCATAGTCCAGGAGTATTTGCAACGATTTTGGAGACTTTCCCTTTTTATGCTTGACATTTCCGAGAAGGGAAAGCTGCTGCGTTTCATTCATGGTTTCCATCCATCCCTGGCCTCCGATATGAGGGCTCACTGTTGGAATGCGTGGAGCATGCCATGTGTGGCGCCGGGTGCGGGTCCCAAACCGCCCCATAGCCACGTCTCCTCCTCAACCCCCAAAAGGTCGACCAAGGGATATGAGGAGGTCTTCATAAGGCCTTTATATACAAGTCCACCAAGATTCCACATTGCTATACGGGATTAGGCTCCCCATATTACACGTGTCCAAAGCACAAGACCCCCTCTTCATTTCTTCTATTTAGCCATGCTCCGAGGGTTGAAGGCCACACCTCCAACACTCACGACCTCAAACCTCCTTTCAGCAAGCAGCCAAGCTCGCGTAGGTATTCGAGCCTAAGTATGCCAATAGGTACAAGAATGCTACATGCAGCCCACATGGATCTGCATTTGAGCATGAAAAGAAACCGCGGATGCTTGAATGGCATGACCGGAAGGCTGTAGCAGCCTCATTTCCTAGGTTTTCTACAATATCGGGCAGCAAAATTCCATACTCAATGCCTTATAATCACCACAATGGGAAACCAAGAGGAAAGCAACATGCTGTAGCAGAAAAATCAGATATGAAGCAACATAGTTTAGTCATTATGGACAGCAGGGAGAGGGCAAATGAATGCTTTAAGTGGGGGGAGAAATGGACTCTTGAGCAAAATATGGGGAAAGAACCAAACTAAGCATGATTGTTGAGCTTACCGACCATGCCGCCGATGTCATAATGCGGTTTTAACCTCAGAAAAGTAGAGTTTCCTCCGCCCTCTCTCCCTCCACTCGATCTCTGAACTCGCTAGGCTATGTTCAGAGTGACCCTCATCTTGGGCGGTCTCTCCTGAGGGAAGCTATGATAGGATGGACTCAATAGAGTGTGCTCTGGTGGTCACTCTCCGTGCCGCTGGTGGTCCCTGCATCCCTCTCTCTGTCATCCAGGCTGCCTGCATGTCAGCTATCTCCTCCACCTCCATCCCGCTGTGTCTTGGGGCTGACTTAATGCATAGAAAGTTTGTGAGGTGTCGCTGTGCTCTATCAGCCTCTCTGTCCTGTGGTCTGATCGCAGATGCTTCTGAGATCCTTGATGTGACTCATGAGGAGATAGATGGAGCACACTCCAGATGCCGGAGTCAGGAGTGGTTCTGAATTTCGGTACTACTTAGCTTGGAGAGCACACCCATGACACACACACAGGGTTTAGCCCCGCAAGGGTATTCCATGTTGTATGCCTAGAGTCTCTTTCATAGACCATCATCCTGCTGTACTGTTCCAAGCACAGAATGATGCTAATGGGAATGCCCCTGTGGATGAAGATTATCATCCTGCTGTACTGTTCCAAGCACAGAATGATGCTAATGGGAATGCCCCTGTGGATGAGGAGGAGCAATATTGGGATGTTCAAAGGGTACTTTATTCCATGCTTATGGACAGTGGGAGCGCACACAGTTTCATCAAGACCAGGATCTTGTAGAAGGTGGGGCTTTTTGCCACAAAGCTAGACCAGGGGCTGAGAGTTGAGGTTGGCAATGGACAGCATATGGTTAGCATACTATGTTGCCAAGATGCGAGAGATCCGGCTCTCTCGTGATTATGAGTTTGTAGGTGATCTCTTTGCATTGGACAGGGGATGTTGGATGAAATCCCTGGGGGAGTTTAATGTTGACTTGAATGCCATGACTCTCTACTTTGCACATAAGGGCAAAACAATGGTTTTACAGGGTTTGATGGCCCCAAAAATACAGATCATTTCAGCAAGGCAGTTGGCCCGAGCGCTCAAGAAAGAAAGTGGCTTGTATGCAATAAATGTGTCAATGGCTCATACGGGTAATATTCTCGAGGTGGAGATATGGAAATGCAGCTCTTGCTCTCAGATTTTGCTGATATATTTGTCAATTTTGAAAGGACCATATGAGAGAAAACAAAGCTTAACATAAATAGTTTTATCTCTAGTCTTTGTGTACAACTAGGCCTTGTTGAAACAAAGAAGACCCAATCACCTTTACTGAATTTCACAGCCCTCCATCGCTTATTTCCATTCTTTGACGTATGTTTCTAAGCCTGAAGAATATGCTTCCTCACCTTATCATCTGCTGAGAAGGTTTAGTTTAATAAAATTGAACTAGTTATGTCAAGCTTACTACGACAAGTGGGATAGCTGTCCATCACTAAAATTTTGCCACTATTCGTGAAAACATTTGGGTGGTATAGTTTGGCTATGCTATAGGCTTGGACTAGACAAAGGGTGAGTAATTTACTTATGAGTATGCAAGTAAATCACTTTGTAGGAATGTGTGAAGTCGAAGACAATGTGACTATTTTACAATTGTTTATTTCTCAACATTGCTTCCACATTTATTACAAGTTGTCCTCATTGAAAGGGTTGTAATACTCTCATTGCTTGGAAGCATGTTCAACGGCCATTTTATGGCTTTTGTAAATGCATTCTTAGCACATAACCATAAGTGCGTACTTTGTCTGTGTCTCATATGTTTGAAGCATTCAGGTTTATTTTGTGTTATCGGATTTGTAATAATGCTAGTAGTTGAATTTGTTTCTTTTCTAAAGCACATGTAGTGTTGTAATTTAGTTAAGCATTCCATCAGGTTAAGAAAGTATTCCATGTCATTGATGCATAGCTTGTTTCCTTTAATAGGGATTATCCATGTAGCATAAAAGACGAGTTCATAGCTTGCTCCAAGGTTTGTGCATCTATTTTAAGAGGATTGGGCAATGAGAAAGAAAAAGTTGAAGTTCTATCAAAGCGCATTGGTGAGTTTGAGAACGAAATGGATCCTGTTGCAATGTTGTATCCTTCAGACAAGTCAATTGCTGCTGTTGTCTTTCCTATTGCAGAGACGCTAAAGCAGGTATGAATATGCCTTGAAATAGAATAAGTGCGAAGAATGCATTAAAACTTTTATTAGAGTTCATAGTAGCAATGAAATTATATGTGGAGATGAGATTCGAAGATGCATGGTGGTGGCTCACAACCTATATATATGTGGGTCTAGCATGAGCAGCCAAGAACCCCATCGTCCATGTTTATGGAAACCAATGCCAATGTTCAAAAGGCTAGGTGAGTGACATCTTGCCCTTACTCCCAAGTAGAGAAAAGGATGTAAACAATAAACCAAATGTTTGCAAGGATGGATGGAAAATCCACCTATGGCTAGGCTTCACCTTTCGATGGAGATGTGCCCTGTCCTAATATTTGTTACCAGCTATCACACCCTATCCTTTGGCAAAGAGGGGATTCTTGTGTGGCTTTCATAGTCATCTATGTGATTCTAGTTGTAACATGGATCCATTTTTAAATCATATATGCTAAGGACTTGACCTCTTTGCCTCAACTCGAAAGATATGTGCCTCTCGTGATCCAAGCTTCTATGCCCTAATTGTATCTAAGTCTAGTTAGGTTATGATATATTGAGGATATGGGTCCATAAATGCTAGGGATCTTGTCATCTCCACATGCTGTATTGAGGGGAGCCATTTGGGCATTGTTCATTTGCTTTAGCCAAGTGTAGAAGATAGGAAGCCCAAGATGCTCGAGCCACTATCAGAGAAAAGGAAATCTTTAGTGGGTAGTGACTAGTCTAGAGGCGAGCACAAATTTGGAGTTCATGGCCATGGGTTTTCTCTTGCACCGTGTGTCTTTTACAAAATAGGGCCATGGGTTTGCTCTTGCATCCTGTGTCTTTCACAAAATAGGGCCCAATTGGAGGCAAGCTGCAAGCATCTACCAGTCTTGGCGATGTAGTGGATTGGGTGCACCAACATAGTCACATATAAACGCATTTCAGGGGACCCTAAATGTGGAAACCTTTTTGGACAAGGAAATGCTTGAGAGGAATTTTTTTCGACCATGTGTGTGTCTTGATATACATACATATATGTACACACACATGTATATATGTGTGTGTGTGCTGAGAGGTTTCACCCAAAAAAAAGTGTGCGCACTAAGAGTTTGGTAAAGGTGTTTGATTATCTACTTGCCTTGTAGGACCCCAACCGCTCTTATTTTATTTCATCCAAAGGGATTCAATGGTAGGTGATTTGCTTCATACAGATGATACTTTGTTACCTTTCCATCAGCAGCCAGGCAATATGGTTTAGGGCAGCATTATCGGCCCCTTTGGCATTATATTTCTCAAGGTGCCAAAGCTAGAGCTTACTTATCGTATTATTGATTGGGCTCTACATTGTGAAGGTTCACGCACTCAACCACACTATGGACTAATTTGTCAGTGGCTAGTTTATATAAGGTTTTGTTGCCTCCGCCTTGGATTTCAGATTAGACGAATCAGATTTGGTAATAGTAATGTCAAGTGGCAGTGCAAAAGATTGCAGCAGCTTTGGAGTTGCAAACTTCCTCTTCGGCAACAGGTCTATTTATGGACGATGATGTCTGGAGTTATTCCGTTTGGACAACTCATTGCACGAAGACGTCTTGCTTCTGTTGTTTGTCATAGATGCCGAGCTCCAAAAGAATCCTTGCTTCATTTTTTTTGGCAATGCCCTGTGACTCATGATTTTCTCCTTTTGCGACAACAGCATCTCCAAGATTGATATTCTAATGCTTGCTTTGGCAAGCTGTTCTGACTTTTTGGGATCCATCCACAGAGATCGGGATTTGATCTTTTCTTCATTTGGATTCGATATTGGGGACTCTGGACTCTATCGAAAGATACAAATAATACGGTTTTGGAGGTTTGACTTTTTCCAAGATTTCGCTTAGGAGATCTTTCTACGAGTGTCTATGTGTTCGACAGATAGATTCCAATGTTTTACTTGCCTTATATTGAGATCTTCTGATGCTGTAATTGCAAATTCCCTGAAACTGCCTCTTGTGATAAAAATTACATGGATCTCACTGAGAGAGAGAGAGAGAGAGACAGAGAGAGAGAGAGAGAGAGAAGAGAGAGTTTAGGGAGAGTTTAGGGATTCGTACTATCTCTACGCCTCCCCCTCGGGTGCTCTAGACCCTTCGTTTAGCCTCTGCTGCAGTCATGATTTCATCAAGGACCTGCCGCTTTGTTGCACACTAACTTATGACCTCTCTGGAGCAGTCCTTGGCGGTGGTTTCTCACTTCTGGGTCATAGCCTATCAACTGCACTTTTTTGGGTATCAACTATCCTTCGCTACTGTCACATGAATCTTCTTGCCATCGTTCTTTCTCTCTCGAACACCTTGTCGCCAGTTTTTTCCTCCAAAACCCTGTCTGTGCGTGCATGGGTTCGTGTATGTGAGTCTAGTGGGCTGTTCCTCTTTCTTTTACCTATCAGTCTGCTACTCTCCTTTCGCTTTGTTTGTGGCCTCTTCGTATATTCTATAGCCTCGTATTGTGGCTTTTCATTTCTTTTCCTCATTGATGTATATCCCTGTCTTTTTCTCATCTTTTCTTTTGCTGTAAATCTGCACTATTTTTCACTATGTCTTGGTTCATTCTCTCGGGTGTGAATTTGCTCAGTGCAGTTTTGAGGGGATTAATAGCAGTCTTTCATTGCTTTTCAGTTGACTTTTCCATTTCTGTTTTTCTAGCCCTTCCCTGTAGGGTTTTTGCTGCCTTGCTGTCCATATATCTTTTGAGCAATATAAAGTTTAGATTTTCAGGTTTTTATGGCTATATAGACATGGCAGCTTATCAGTATGATACGACATACAACAAAGAGAGATTGGCTCAGAACAAGAAGTTAAAGGAGGCTATGGGTCAGGATGACCCTCCTAATGGCTCTTATGAGGCACAGCTAGTCTATGAGGTTATGAATAAGGGGTTTGAAGGCACCCGAAAGGATTGGAAAGTTTCTGTCCCCTCAGTTGGAATAACTGTAGAGGTGGGCGATATAGTTGATCCAATCAGAGTATATGCCAAGCATGCGGTAATTATCTTTTTTCCAAGTGGCATGCCAACTGTTGCAAATGTGGGCACTTGGCTGACTCGCACTTTAGGTGGATGTTTTGTTCAAATTGTTCATTATGCAGCTCGGGTTTTTTTTGAAGTGATCATGATGGATGAACAGCACAAGCGAATGCTTCTTGAGCATTCCCCCCCTTTATGATGTGCAACAAATGGTGCACGTTTTGCCTTGGTCTCCCACATGGGACTATCCATCTTTGATTAGGCATCACTGCCTGGATTGGGTTGAAGTGTTAGATTTCCCTCAATGCGTTGAAAAACTGTTGCCGAAAATTTTAGCCTCTTTAGCCAAGGTGGTGTGTCCACGCAGGCAGAATGGGAACTCAAATAGGTTCTGCATTCTTTGGACCCAGATGTCCCTACGCCAGAATCATATTCAGTCACAGTGAGCAATGTGGCAATGGGAAGTGCATTCGACAAGCTCAAATGAGGTCTTTTTTGTAGGAGCTTGTTTTGAATGCAATAAATTTAGACATATGGCTTCCCAATGTCCTCTAGCCTTACATAAGATGCCTCCAGAGGATATGCCTGCTCTGGTACAAAATAAGGATGCCCTTAGGACTTCTGGCATCAAGACTAAAATCCAGAAGTAACTTTCTGTTGCTTAAGATAAGTGGAAGGCTAAGGTTCTTTACGCCAACAAGGGAACTACTCAAACACTCCCGGTGAGTCTTCAAATGATGGTTGGAAAAACGTAAGTGTCTAACATATAATGTACAGGGTTTATGTGATTTGGGGAATGGAAAATTGTTTGGGATTATATAGACAGACTGCAACCTGATAAAGTGGCCTTGAGCATAACCAGCATGGCTATGCTGTCCAGACAGGGCATTTTGCTGGCTATGTTATTTTCAATGCAAGGGATATCTCCTATTTTGGAGTGGCACTTCTTGTGAAGCATGCCTTTCAGCCAGTTTTGGCTTTTAATGACCGAAATGGTTGTTGGATGATCATACAATGCCTTCTGCTGCAGGGAGAGATTTTTGAATTTGCTTCGGTCTATGCTCCTCAATCTTCTCAACATAGAGCTTTGATTTGGCAAGATATGCAGCAATATCCTTGGAGCCAAAATGCCTTCTTTGTGGAGACTTCAATAATGCGCCACAACCAGAAGATAATACCTCTGGTCATGCTGACCTTTGAGAGAATGCAATGGACTCAATTGCTCTCTCAGTGTGATATGCTTTATCTATGGAAAGAAACAAGGCCTTTCCTTCTTGGTTTTACTTTTCAGGAGAATGCGCAGTCCTCACATCGTGCTCGCCTTGATTGAAGGTATTTGTTCAAAGTACACAAATATGGAGCTTTTACATGCAACACGTCTGATTATGCCTTCCCACTCTCCCGATCATGCTCCTCTTTGGTTGGAACTCTCTTTTTATGAATCACAACCCTCTTTGGTTGCCACATAATATGTTGCTACTGATTAACAACAACTACTTACAGCATGATGCATATCAAAATCTGGTCAAGGATGCCAATGCTCCTCTTTGGGTACAATGTCACATTGATGCTGATTATGCCTGGACAGCTTTTGTGACTCGCATGTGGAGATAATTATATGCATGATCTTAGGGAGGATGGTGCCAAAGCTAAAAAGACGTGTCAAGAATTGACAGAGCTCAGTCATTTTCGAGATTTATCTCAAGCTGAGGCTGCATGTCTATGTCAGGCTACTCATTTCTTCGTTGCAACGATCGCAGAAAGCTAGGAAAAATGGAAAACCAAGGGCCAGGTTGAGAGATTTTACTAATAAAGGCTGCTCCTCCAAAGAGTTTTTTAAGAGTCTACATTATAAGAGGCAATTTACTAATATTTGCCGGGTGAAAAATTTAGATGGGACCTGCAACAATTCCAGAGCACAGCTTGTTGAGGCATGCGTTACTTAATTTGCTACACATTTTCGACAGGCTGATAAAGTTCACATGCAGTAAATGTCAATTTGGTATTTGGCCACTGTACTTGACTGGTAGTAAGCCTGTGATGCAGCATAGAAAGATGGGAACCAAGCTTGTGTGGGTTTGTCCCTTGCTAACTGCCTTTAGTTGGGACTCAAATGCCTTCTCAAAATTTGTAAACCAGTCAACTGCAAGGTCACCCTCTAATGCATATTTGGGGATTGAATATGCAAAATACAGTGAGCAGTATGTTCTCTTATTACAGGTGGATTTTTCCAAAGCCTTGGATACTATACAATGGGATTTCATCTCGCGAACTATGAAATCTTTGGGATTTGGGCAGAAAATGCAACATGTTATTTATTGGCTATATCAAGATAGCACAGCTGTTGGCATAGTGGAAGGAGATACTACTAATCTATGGACTCTTTTTTGTTGAGTACGGCAAGGTTGTCCTCTCAGTGCTTTGTTTTATGTCATAGCTACTCATCCTATGCTTTGATAGATGGATTGTTGGAAATGGAGTAAAGAATCACTCACTCCTCACACTCCGGCGGATCGCAGCTCAAATTATTCATCCATAGATGTGGGCAGACAAAAGCTCAAAGATGAGCATACAACCAGCCAAGGAATGCTGGACCAACTCCTGAGTCTACTTCTCTCCTTGCGCGCTTCCCGGTGCAAGGCAGGTCTGTGTAGGTGATGAGAAATGAGGGAGGAGTGGAGCCCTTTTTATAGGAGGGCCTGCTGCCCTCAAAATGGCCGACTAGGCCAGTCAGCTGCAGCCAACTGCACCGACCTCTGAAGGGGCCTAAATGGCCTCCCCTTGGTCGGTTTTTAGGCCAGCCTCCTGGCCTTTATAAGGCCCCATATGTTGGGCCTTTGTGCTGCTACTGGTTGGTCCTGGTACTGCTGCATATGCCCCCGCATGATGTTGGCGCAATCCTCCACTCAGCCAAGTACCCTCAGGCCTTTTCCCCCCTACAGTCTCCTGGCCCCTTGTCCCCTCCAATCGGGGGCTCAGAGGTGGGGCAGTGACATTTCTAATACCCCCTCTCAATGACACAACTGTGGGCCGATCCCCATGCGTCGAATGAGGTGTTCCATGTGCTCCCTAGGAAGCGCTTTCGTGAAGACATCCAAGATGATGTTTTCGGTCGGGAAGTACATCAACTCAATGAGTTCTTCATCGATGAGTTCTCAAACAAAGTGGTAATGGACCTTGATGTGCTTCGTCCGTGCAGGTTGTTGGTGATCGCTATGCAACTCTGATTGTCGCACATAACCACCATCGCATCTTCTTGGGCCACATTCATGTCCTCCAAGATCCACCTGAGCCACAATGCTTCGCATGCCGCTGTACAAGCAGCCCTGTATTCGGATGCCATAGGTGCAGGTATCCTTCAAGTACCTTAGCACCCTCATACCTGTGTCCCAATGGGCCTTCTTGGGTGTGGCGGAGAACTGACAGAGCAATCCAACTATGTAGGAAATATATGATCAGGTATTGGTATGGTAAAGCAAACTCCCCACCATGTGTTGATCATGGATGAATCAACTAGCTGAGATGGATCATGCACACTCAGCTTCAGACCAGTTTCCACGGGAGTCACTGCTGCTTTGCAATTTTCCATTTGAAAGCGTTTGAGCAGTTCCCTGCAATATTTCTCCCATGAAATAAAGATACAGCTCTTTCCCTGCTTCACCTCAATCCCAAGAAAGTAGTGAAGTATGCCCAAGTCCGTCATCTCGAACTCCTCCAAGAGAAGTCTCTTGACCTGAGCAATCTTCTTCGTATGATCCCATGTAATGATGAGGTCATCCACATATAGAATCAATACCAGCCGCAAATCCCCCTCTGTGTCGAGATAAAGATTTGTCTCTAATGGACTCCGTGAAGCCCGATCTTCTGAAAGAAAACATCTATCCACTGGTACCAAGCTCTGGGGGCCTGTTTTAGCCCGTATAAGGCCTTCTTAAGTTTGCAGACCTTTGATGGGGATCCTGGAATCTGAAATCCTAGTGGCTGTGCCACATATACCTCCTCCTCCAGGGTTCCATTAAAAAATGCAGACTTGGCGTCCATATGAAAAATAGTCCAACTGTGATGAGTAGCCAAGGCAATGACTGCTCGAATGGTCACCATCCTAGTTGTGGGGTCTCGTCGAAGTCAAGTCCTTTTGACTGTGCATAGTCTTTCACCACCAATCTCGCTTTGTACTTGTCCAAGCTCCCATCTGACTTGAACTTAAGCTTGTACACCCATTTAGTCCCAATGACCTTCCGCTTGGTTGGTTTGGGCACTAAATCCCAGGTGTCATTTTTCAAAATTGCGCCATCTACATGCATGGCTTCCTGCCATTCTGGAATATCCTTCGCTTCCCGGAAGGAACGGAGCTCCTCAAGCTGAGCCACCATAGCGTAGTTCATGGAGGGAGTCTTCATGTTACGTTGAGATCGCCACACTCTAGAACTGCTCTCGGGAATGTCTGTGACCCGTGAGTTTGCTAAAGTCTTCAAATACCACTGAGGTAGCTTTTTCTCTGATGGAGGTACCTTTGTTGGAGTCACCTTGGGAGCCGTTTTTGGAACAACATGCTCCTCCTCCTTGGAGTCTTCAGTCGTCTCCACCTCTTGGATGGTGACCTTGCGTGGGGGTAATGACGGAAGTTCAGGAACCTCATCTGCAAACTGTGGCTCTGACTCCTCAAAGATCACGTCCCTGCTGATAAGGATCTTCTTCTTTTCCGGGTCAAAAAGGCGATAGGCCTTGAATTCTTCACTATATCCCACAAAGATACATCTTTGGCTACGTGAGTGTTGATTGGAGTCGCCTTCTTGCTGAGGAACTCCGTTCTAGAGCTGGAAACCCTGCTCTGATACCAAGTTGGAAATAGAGGATAGAATCACTCACTCCTCACACTCCCGATCGCAGCTCAAACAACACTCAAAGAGAAGGGGAGAAAAAGATAGCAAAAATCAGGTATATATTCATCCATAGATGTGGGCAGACAAAAGCTCAAAGATGAGCATACAGCCAGCCAAGGAATGCTGGACCAACTCCTGAGTCTACTTCTCTCCCTGCGCGCTTGCCGGTGCAAGGCAAGTCTGTGCAGGTGATGAGAAATGAGGGAGGAGTGGAACCCTTTTTATAGGAGGGCCTGCTGCCCTCAAAATGGCCGACTAGGCCAGTCGGCTGGAGCCAACTGCACCGACCTCTGAAGGGGCCTAAATGGCCGCCCCTTGGTCGGTTTTTGGGCCAGCCTCCTGGCCTATATAAGGCCCCATATGTTGGGCCTTTGTGGTGCTGCTGGCTGGTCCTGGTATTGCTGCATATGCCCCCACATGGTGCTGGCGCTCCTCCACGCAGGCTGCTGGCGTAATCCTCCACTCAGCCAGGTACCCTCATCCCTTTTTCTCCCTACAGTCTCTTGCCCCCTTGTCCCCTCCAATCAGGGGCTCACAGGTGGGGCAGTGACAGGTGGATTACTTGGTAGCTATGGGTGCTTTGCATGGTTTGGAGATACGTGGCAGTAAGCCATTGATTACACATGCATATGCAGATGATTCCTTTTTCTGGCCTTGGAATACAGAGAGGGATCTTTCATGCCTCATGCGTGCTTTATCTTTTTATGGCCAGGGGAGATGGTTTTACCCACGCAGCTTGTTCGCCACCTTGGCTACCCATTGGGATGACAATCACTTGTCGTCAACACATGGACTAGGTCCTTGATATGCTCAAAACGAAGCTGGAAAACTGGAAGTCAAGCACTTGGCCTTTAGATTCTGCTATCGCATTGTTCAATCCATATTGGTGGCATATGTCTAGTTTATTTTCCTTTTATGATGTTTACCAAGTAAGACATTGCTTCCTTTATGTCCAATATTACAGAGATATTCTGGAAGTCATGCTATCGCTGCAAAGCCCTCAGGCTACTTTCAGTGGATCACTTTCGCTCTCCTAAATGCATCGGGGACTGAATATCCTCAATATTCACATGCATATTTTGGCTCACAAAACTGATGGTGTAATTTATGCAGGGTGATCAGCCATGGATTGATTTTGATTCTGCACTTATCTTCCTTTGCTTTTGACAGTGGCAGCCTACTCAATGGGACTTTATATTTGGCCATATTGAAGGCAAAGTAAAGGGATGCCTATTTGTTACATGTTTACTTTCTGATTGGAAGCACATACTTTCCCACCTTAAACGGAATAGCAGGGATACTCTTGCAAGAAACTCCTTGCAAGCTGAGAGCCTTCATTGGTCGAAGGTGTTCTTGCCCGCTTTGGCTTTGCAGCCCCGTTGTTCTTATTTTCTTTGTTCTAAAGGAATTTCACATGTGGATGATGTGATTGATCCTACTGGAATGGTCACTCTTTTCCAGCAGCAGTGAGATAGTCTGCTTTAGGACAGCACTACAGACCATTAATGGCATTTATTATCACAGATGCTCCATGATTTTCAGCCGATTCCTCATCTAAAGGTTGGTTATCACCTCCAAGACTGGGTTCTTCATTAGGATAATCATGTTCATTGCTAGCTGACATCATGGTTGCATCTCTATACAAAGTTTTGTTGCCTCCTCCGTGGTTTTTTCTTCATACTAATCGCATATGGTCCATGGCTCGCACCTCTCGATTGCGGCAGAAAAGATTGTAAGCATATATGGGATTTAAAACTCCCACTTAGGCAAAGGTTATTCTTATGGTGAGTTTTAATTGGCGTTCTTCCTTTTTGTGTCGCTCTTAGCTTGTCGTCACATTGCACCCTGCCACTTGTAGACGATGGCTGTCCTTGAGGGAGTCTCTCTTCGGTGATCCCACTCTTGCTAAATATCAATTCTTTTGGGTATCTCTACTACGTGCATGGGATTTAGATTATCCAGCTTTCTTGTCATAAAATGATATCTTTTGATACTTGTTACTAGAGGTCCTGGCTTCTTGTAATATAATCTCCGATGGATTTCACCAAACAAAAATCAAAGTGTGTGTATTTATGAAAAGTGATGCTTCGAGTTATTCCGTTTCGATAACTCCTGGCATGAACACATATTGCTCCATCTGTTTGTCATAGATGCCCCGCGGGCTCCACGGGAATCCTTGTTTCATCTTTTTTTGCAGTGTTTGTGACTCGTGATTTTCTTCTTCCTACAGCAGCATCTTCAAGCTCGATTTCCTAATGCTTACTTTGGCAAGCTTTTTTGGCTTTTCAGGATCCATCCACAGAGACTGGGATTTGATCTTTTCTTCACTTGGGTTTGGTATTGGGGATTGTGGACTCTAGGGAAAGACATAAATCATAGAGTTTTTGGAGATTCCACTTTTTCCAAGATTCACTACTTCCGGATGTCGCTTAGGCAATCTTTATATGATTGTTTGTGTGTTCGACAGATAGATTCCACTATTTGCTTGTCTTACATTGAGATCTTTTCCTTTTTTTTTTCTTCTTTTCTTTTTTTGCAAAGAAAAGAACCTTCTATTAATGCTTGAAAGACTTCATACAAAATAGCAGCCCTGAAGGTGCTGAGTATGGAAAAAACCGGGAAAAGAAAAATTGGCCTGTTCTAGAGAAACCCAGTTCACTGCCTAGGGGATCTCTGGTATTGGGGCTAGCAGCCAGGTGGGGGGACTATACAACCAGCGAATCCCTCGCGGAGTGAAAATGTAAAAAATTCGTGCAGGCCAAGCCTTGCAGAATCGAGCATGCCTCGTGACAGTCGCCCTAGAGGCTGGGGTCCCACGCTCCCAGGTGGAGTGGAGGGTGTAGGTGATATCCTGCCAGATGGTGACCAAGGTAGTTGAGGGTGGAACCGGATGCTCACCCATTTCCAAACTGTAGCAAGCAACCCAAATGTTCCATGCAGTAATACTGGCTACTACCTCCCATATGCTGTCCTTCGGAGGAGGAGGAGCGAGGCTATCAGGAGGGACCGCCTCATGGAGCTCTATCCTCTGAATTCTCTGACCCTGTATCCGGTAAGCTGGGGAGATCTCATCAATCTGGGACGCATGTCCTCCCTCAGTCAACCAGGCCACCATCTCCCAAGTGTAGTCCCTATCAAGGCTCTGCATACGAGTCATAATCTTGAGGGCTCCCATCCAAATCCTTGCTGCACTACGACAGCTCCAAAGGCAGTGAGAGATCGTCTCCAAAAAACCAGCTAAACAACAATGACACTGCCCCTCCACCCGCATCTTCTCCAACCACGGGCCGATGGCATAGTTACCGTGGAACGGGAACGTTTCGGGAACGTCGGATGCTGGAACGGGAACGGGAGCGGATCGGGAACGTCGGGGAACGCCACGTCATATGACATGTCAGCATATGACATAAAATGACAAAACATTTAAAATATCCAAGATTAAACTTTAAAGTCTTAAACATTAAAAATTTAAAGACTCTAGAGTCCAGACTCCAAATTGAAATTGAAAAGAAAGTACATTGCATGAGGATATATAATAGCTGAAAATACAAAAAGCCAAGAGGACTCAGGCAGCAGGGACAGCAAAGGAGGAAGGCAGCAGGCTTAGCAAACGAGCCAAAAAATAGTCGCAGCAGCTTATCTAACTGCCGCTGCCGTCGTCGCGCAGGAGCACATGGGCCGGAACGAGCGTTCCGCCCTACGTTCCGGCACGTTCCGGAACGTTCCGCCTGATAGACACGTTCCGCTCCCGTTTCGCCCGTTCCGGGCACTCCTGCAGCTCCGGACCGGCGTTCCGGCGTTCCAGGAAGGCGGAACGCCGTTCTGCGGTAACTATGGCCGATGGGCAAGCCTCCGTGGGCGGCCAACCAGAAGAAGTAGATCTTCCTCGGTCGCAAACTGGACCATAACCGCGTCCAAAACCTGGAACAGACATTCCGGGGCACTCTCTAGGCCACCCAATGCCTCTCCCTCGAAGGGGTCCACAAGAGTCCATCTGAAGCCTCCTGCCAATCCATGTGGCGTAGGAGAGGAAGGGCACCTCATCCACCTGCTCAGCAAGGCCGCCCCTGGAGGGTAGAACCACTCTCTCGAATCCCACTAGACCTCCCTCGAGGACCTACCCTCCCAAAGCCAGAGGCACCATTTGGGGGCATCCTGCTCTGAGATATTGGGAGGGTCAATGTGCCACTCCTTCCCCAAACGTCCCACCACTCTTATCATTTGCCAATGAATCCCATCTAGACTCCCATCCATCTTTGAGTCTCTCTCAGTGAGTGTCTGGAGTAGGCCTCCAGGTCCTACACGGAAAAAGCCATGCTGCGTGGTGCCTCGCTGCATCATCACCCTCAAGGGGACACCAGTCCGAGAAAACTGGCCCAACCATATGTTGCCCATCCATACGCGAAGTCCCTCACACCAGGACTCAGGGATGGCTAGGTCAATCTCTCTCATCCGTTGCCCTGCCCCTCGCAAATGCGCTAAGGCGCCAAGCCTCGCCTTTGCCTCCTTGGATAATCTGCTCCATCTGCCAAAGGAGCTGGCTGGTCCATTGTCCCAATGTGCCCAACCCATGTGAGTCTTCTGCCCGAGCATACGTTTCTCCCGATCTCTGATCTCTCGGTGCCAAACAAGGGGGTGACACTTGAACTCCTCTCTGCATCTGGGCTGAGCACAAATGAGGACCCCTGCTAATCTCTGCCAGACCCTATGGAGGCTCCTCATCAAGGGGGAACCCTTCCACGTAAGGGGGGCCTCTGAGAAGATCAATCTGTGTGAATGCTGCCACTGCCCTCCAGTGCATGGGGTGTTCCTCAGAAGCCCTTGCTGTAAGAGGAGCTTCCAAGGCTCTGCACCCGGGGTGAGGCCTCGTAGTGGCGCTCCTCTACCCTATCCGAGTGCCCTACTCAAGCTGGCGAGATCCAACCCCTCGGGTCGCACTGAATATCGCGGAGAGGTTGGCCCTCCCAGAGCCACAAGCACCAAATTGCTCCCTCCAAGGCTGACAAGACTGTGTCTGGATCAATGTTCCAATCCTTTCCCATGCGGCCCACTATCTTGATCCACTGCCATTCCAAACCAACCGGGACCACCTCATCCTTGCTCTCCCTCTGTGTCTCATCTTGCAACAGCAGGCCTCCAAGCCCCACTCTGTAAAACCTGCGAATGGGGACTCCAGAAGAAACGAACTCTGAGAGGCACCCTTGTCCATGAGAACTGCCCATACCAGCTATGAGGGGTCCAAGGACTCCGTAACCATTCCCACCAAGCAGCGGGGATTGCTGCGTCAATTGTGCTATCCGTGTACCTGCCCCCCTTAATGCGAAAGAGCATGCACCCTTGTTTGTGCATTTCCAAGGAGCTGTCTCCAAATCCTGAAAGATCTAGCCGGGCCCTTGTCCCATTGCGCCCATCCAATGTGCATCCATTGGCCTAGCATACACTCCTCCGAGTCCTAGACCTTTGGCTACCACATGATCTGTTGCCTCTCGAACTCCTGCCTATTGCAAGAAGGGCTGGCCCGAAGGTGCCCCCTAGCCAGATACTGCCAGACTCTAAAAAGGCTCCTCATAAGGGGGGAGCCCTTCCTTGTGAGGGAAGCTGCTGAAAAAGTCCACCGATGGGATTGCAGCCACTGTCCACTTGTGCGAGGAGTGTTCCAAAGGAGCCCCCGCTGGAGGAGGAGCTTCCAGTGCTCCACATCTGGGATGAGACCACGTACCACCAGCTTACCTAAGAGGGCTTTGCTGTGCATCTCCGGATCAATGATACCCAAACCTCCACATGCCTGCGGCATGATCAGGTCTGCCATGCCACATAGGCTCTAGTATTCCTCGTGCCATCCGATCCTACCCAAAGCAAGTTGCGCACCAAGCGTCTCAGCAGGCCCATGCACCCCTGGTGGAAGAACTAGTAGGAGCATGGTTGTTAAGACACTCGTGTCTTATGATAAGACACTTAAGACACTTAAGACACGTGTCTTACCTTAAGACACCTTTAGACACTTGCGTTTTTTTTTTTGGGTGGGTGGGGAGTAACAACACACATTGACTTTGACTTAGCCATGCTATCATTGATGGTGACTTTGGATCTAGCAATGGCAGTGACCTCATCGATTCAGATAAGGATGAATCTTTAGAGATTTGAGTCTTGAGAGTCGAAAGCTTTCAATTATATCTATCAAGATGCAGTTTTCATTCATGTCACATGTGACAAGATTCAATTGTCAGTTTAAACCTTTAAGTACTCAAAACTTGTGAGCTCTTCAGTCGTGAATCTTAACTTTAAGTCTTGAGTGACGAGTCTTGACTCTTAACTACATTATACAAGTGCATTGTTTCTTCTTGCATTATTTAAGTGTAGCTTATTGTACTTCTAGAATCTAGCAGCTAGCTATGCTAGCAAGTTGTACATTTGTATACTTATACATATATTAATTAAATATTTATTATTATAACCACAATGGCGTGTCTTACGTGTCTTATCTTTAAGACACTTTAGACACTCGTGTCTGAAGCGTGTCTAACGTGTCGTGTCTTAATGTGTCTTACAACCATGAGTAGGAGGCTATGTACTAGGTCGTGGCAAGAAGGACCTACCAAGCTCGAATATAGAAGCTTGCGTCTAGACGTGGGCAATCTGTTGCTTTGTTGAAATATCCATGCCCACCTGGCAGCCAAGGTATCTCATTGTTTGCCCCCGTGGAATCCAAGGATAGCAAAAAGAAACCCCCCAGTCTCGGACCTCCTAAACCTCCTCTATGCCCGTGAAGAAGTTAATAGATTTGGTCCACTTGATGTGGGACTTGGAGGCCACACAATAGATAGCCAAGGCCCCCCCTGACTGGCTCAAGGCTGTATTATCTGCAAACTCTGATCCCTCCACATACAAAGTTGTATCATCTGCAAACTCTGAGTCTGGAAGAGTCATTGACGACTCCTCGTCCAACTGAAACAACTGCCAAAAGAAATCCCTAGTTAGCTCAAGGATCTCCTGAGGGTCCATGTGCATCTGTCCCTGCTCGTCCAGCAGTCTCTGAAGCTGAGTCCCAGCTGACCGTGGCCCAGTGGTCCGGAAGATGTTGAAGAAATCATAGTCAAAGAGTGTGTGGTGTGTCACTTTGGGAGTTATTCCATATGCACTTGGTACTAAAGTGTGTGTGCCTAGTCTATAAAGGATTGTTCATCACTTGTCACATCATATTGGATGAATGAATGAAAGCCTTTCTATTATGTCTTCATTTGAGTATCATTTCCTCTCACCCTAGCCTCTCTCTCTCTCACACACTCACCATATTTCCTTCATGGTATCAAAGCAGGTCAGGCCTGCCCTAATCTGTCTGCCATGTCATCTCCCTCTTCATCCCTAATCCTAACTCTGCTCAAATGCCTCCTATGCTGTCTTCTCTCAGCTGGTTCATTTCGTCTCTAGCGGCCTCCTTCTTTCAACCATTTGCATCTGCTTCGAGCCTCTCCACAGCCTGCCACCTTCATCGGGATCTCTTGGAGCTCTAGGCGCTCTTGGCGGCCTGCACGTGTGAACCCTTGAGGTCGTTTTGGAGCATTCCCTCACCAAAAACAAAACAGAGTGTTATGTGCTGCTGCTGCATAGCCGCCTATGTTAGAGCCACCTCCAAGCTGTTTCTTCTATTTCTTGGTGTTTTTAACAGCAGTCGTACATTAATGACAAAGGTTGTGGTGTTTCAAGAGTTCTGATGTTTTATGAACAATGGAGTCTATGCAGATAAAGTTGCTTGTGAAGAATCATGAAAAGAGGCCTTTACTCATGGTAAATCCACAATGGCGCTCGTCCGGCCAAATAATTTCAGACTTTGGTTTTGGTCCTTGGAAAAGGTGAAGTATCTTAATGTCATTCTTTATACTAGCCTTGGATTAAGTTAAATTTTAGAGTTTGAAGGACAAAAAGTCATTGGTCACATCTGTCTTACAGAGCATGTAAATACAAGTGTGTTGTCTTGGCAGACAGGCTGAAGAGTTTATCAACACTTTTGAACCAACCTATGTTCTTTTGGAGCAGCGTATTGGAGAGGCCTCAAATGTGATTTCAGGATCTGGTGGGGTTGTTCGATTGCTGAAATGCTTCCCTGAGGATTGGCATGTAAGTAGTAAATGCAAGAATTTATGCATTGCAATTCTCTCTTGTCAACTTGCACAAAGAATATAATTCGGGGTTATTCTGTGTTGATATGTGTTTTTTTTACGTGGTTAATTTTAGTTTGAGTTTCCATGTTGATGCTTCTCTGTTTTTGTTTTAAATGTAGGGAACATTTGAATTTTGCTTTCTATTACGGTTCTGTAGTTTGTTTGCACCCACAAATTCTGTCAGAAATGATTTCATTTGGTGTGAGTTTTCATGATTTAAAATATGGAATATCCAGCATAATCGTTTGCATACACATGTTCAAAGCTTGGAAATGTGTACTGCGACTTGACGGATGTGGCTGCGTTCCCAGAACTAGAGCTTACATGTCACACCCTTCCTTTGCCTTGTAAACATGTCCATGTCTTTCTAGAACATCCAGCTGTGGGGCAAGGAAAATATGCCCCAATGATAAGGCACACCCGTGCCTACTAGATTCTACCTCCCACTCTCCCTCAAGCATTCATGCCTTCTCTCTCTCTCTCTCTCTCTCTCTCTCTCTCTAAGTTTTAAGGCATGTCGCTGAACATTGAAGATGAGCAGTCTGGGGGATGGCCTGAAGGGAAGTTCTTAACTTTCAAGGCAGGTCCAAGTTGTTGAAGGTGGTTGGCTCATTTCTATAGCTCACATTTCCTCTCTTTTTTTCCTGTGAATCTAATATTTATGAAAATTTTGTTTTTTGGGTTCTATCACACAATATCATAAAAGGAACTGAGAATAAATTATGAAGCAAACAAACTAGAGTTGCAATGTGATGTGTTTTTTGGGTGGCACAGACAAGCTGCACATGACAAATAAATTTAAAAACAAAATTTGGTGTTGGGGGAGGGGGAGCTTGAGCCTAGGTAGCTGCTACTTATTACATGCTTCTCTTTATTTTTTGGGCTCTTGGAAAACTCAAAGTTTGACTATTCGAGTTTCAATTTGTTCCTTGGATGTTTGAAGTCCTTGAATGATAATCTGAGTTGTCATTTCTGGAAGCTTAAGTCTCCTTCAGATTGCCAACGCATTGTGAGGTGTAAGTACGTAATATCTTTTAGGACCCAATAAATGTTATACCTGTCAATTAAAAAATAAATAAATAATCTACTTTTGAAATCGTGTAAAAGTTTTTTGTAACTATGGTACTCTGTTTTCTGGGATTGGGGAAAATGTGAACAGTTAGGGCCACGGCATCAGCCGTCCTTAGCAAAGTCCTTGACTGTTGATTTGTTTTGGTTTGGCTGAAGGTCTACTTGATGGCCTGGGATGGAACAAGTGAATTAATAGGATTGCAGTCAAAACAGCCAACATACAAGGAGCTTGAGAACCTTGTCAGTGAGGTATGTCCTTGCTGACCAGTAGCTGGTTAGGTACATCACAGCGATAGCTAATTGCATTTCTGAGTGTGAAGTTTAGTTGTACCTGTAAATGTATTGAAATTCCTGTTTTTAGTTGTACGTCTTTTGTGCAACTTAACCTAATTAAACGATTTTGCGCAATTAATTCTGCTCAGGCAAGGAAAAGTATACCTTGGAAAGCGCCACCGCGCATGCTTGGAGGTTCTGAGCCTGCACCTCCTCCTCTGCCCAAGTCCTTGTCGGATCCTTTATCCCATCAGAAGATTGATGAAATGGATAAATTAGAATTGCGGAGGGCCCTGATCGCTTTAAACCTTCCCAGCTCGGGAAAACTAGAAAGCCTCCGCGATAGACTGAAGGAAGCCCAGAAACAAGGGAGTGAGCAGTAAACTCGTTAGTCATGTTTCACCTTCTATGCTTTCTTTTATGGTTTTTGGTTCCTCGCGAACTCAGCATGTCTTATTGCTCAATCGCTGATGCGTGTAATATTCACTATAATTTGAAAATGAGCGAGAGCAAAAGCACAATTACATTTTTCGTCTTTATACCTTGAAACCTGTTTCCTCGCATGAATGGCTTATTCTTTATCATTATCAAAAGTACTTAAGGTTGGAGGGAAAGGGCCTTGCGAGCCCTTTCCCGGGAGGGAAGCCCCGGGAAGGCGGCGAGCTAGGCCGCGAGCCACCTTTTTCGGCAATTTCCCGACCGGAAAAGGGCAACCAAGGCCCTTTCCTGGCTGTCGAGGGTCGGAGGGAGGGGGGCTAACTGTAGCTTCGAGTTTTACGAGGAGGTGACTTCAATTTTACTACGGGGTGGTCTTGGGACAGAGGCGACGCGTGACTGTGAGCCCTGTAGGCTGACCTGCTCTTGTTTGCGGGCAGATGAGGTGGCAGCGTAGACAAACTGCTTTGGTCCGCCTATGGGGCATGGGAAGAGCTAGTGATGTGGCGTGATAGGGTAGCGTCATTATTCATGTGACAATTTGTACGAGTTGTCCATCCATAATTTAGTCTCAGGTCGCTTTTTGATTACGGAACTGCTGATGCGTCAGTTTCTGCTGGTTCCAGTTAAGTTTTTACCATGCTCCGACGGGAGTTTTACCTTAGTTTTGATCTGGAAGGGTATTGGATCGGACAATGGAGATTTCTCTTCCACCGACCTCGACCCTTAACAGCTAGAGGGCCAAGGTTAGTTACATATCACAAGACCGAGGGGATTTTGCCAAAAAGGAATAGCGTGGCAGCACCAGTGTAGTGGAGAGGCGGGGAATGAAAAAATTTGAATGGAATGACAGTACCAATTCAATGCTTGAATGTTGGATGCTTTTATGATTTTCATAGTTCTCTTCATGCTATCCATTCTAAAATTTAGAACCTATAAGGAATATTTCCAGAGTTACTGATTTGATATTATCTTTTAAATAACATCATTCCAAGGGGTTCCTTTGATGTCGTTGCCAATTACATTTGGACAGATAAGTTAATACTCCTTAACCAATCTTGATATGTCGAACTGTCAAAGAATTAAGTAGAAAATGTCAATTTGTTATCCCTCCCTCATTCATGATGCATGCATGTATATCGAGAGGAGAGCAAGATTAACACTGCATGACGAGCGTTATCAGTGATGATATAATGGACAGGTCGTGCTATTGATCTAGCAATTGAAGCGTGCATACATTATTATCATTTGAATGACGTAGGAGGAAAGAAGTGAACATTCAATAATTATGAGAAGAGATTAAGAATCCAAGCTCTGTTAGTGTTAAATAATATTATAGTGCTACTAATGGGCCGGGCCATCAGCCTACTACTTCACACTCTACTGTAGGAATCTTGACCAAGTAACTCTTACTGTCATACGTTATCACAACGTTAATGGCTCAGCAGGGGTGTCCTCGAGTTCAATTCTTCATTATATGGTTGCTTCTTATAAATTTGGGGTTTGCTAGTTGGTCATATGCACTCGAGGGTACATGTATTATGCAAAGGTCCCAAGTCGATTGAGATCATATCTCCGTGGCTTGCCCTTTGTGGTGAGTAAATTCCATGACTTGGTCTATGGCAAGTACCTCCCAAACTCCCACAAGGCAATTTTTAAAACTTCCAATCACCTCTTCCACGTGGGGGAATGACTTGTGGTCGGCCATTTTCAGGTCGAAAAGTGCTCGACCAATGGCTTGCGGTCGTCGACTGCTCGCAAAGGGCATTTTCCTTCCCAGAAAGGCCTCCCTTGGCCCCTCTGTACATGATTGTTTGCTCCTCTCCCCATGAAGTCAAAGAAAGGGTGTGCTCTTGTGTGGTACACACTTTCATGATTTATGGACATAATATCCATTGGGATATGTAAGCAATTTCTTCTTATCACAATTTGTGTGGATTGTTAAGTTTGGCTTGAAACCCCCAAACCTTACATTTTTCCCAAACCTGACATACCCTTCCACCCAAGAAGGGGTGCAAATAAAATACTAGCCTTCCCCTAAATCTATAGAAGGGAAACCACTTCTTGTCAGTATCCCGTCATTTTATTACCTTTTTAGGACATTGCATGTGAAGATTGTATTTCCATGTTAAGGGGTGGCACAACTATTGGAGCTAAAGTACACTTTAGTACATGTGCCATTTGTGTATTTATACTTGAGAATAATAACATTGTGAAAGTGTATGGCTAAGGTAGCAAAGGTAGTTTGAGCAATTGTGTTGCAAAAATTTGGCATGGGCTTGATGTGATTCAAATTCGTTTGCCAACACTAAGTGTCCTTCGCTATTTGGCTCATTTTGATAAGTGAATATGCAAAAACACCAAGTGTGTAAATCTCTCCGTTGCTAAGCTCACTCGTAATTCCATCCTCGTAGTCTTGGTCCTCTCACAGCTTGGGGAAAAAACCGACTAACTATCCATGTGGCTTTGATCATGGAAGAAAATACAATGAAAGAGCGTTGGCTATTCACCAATTTATTTCTAGAGAAGTGACCAATAGATGCCTCACTTCGCAAATAAGGAGAAAATATCTACATGCCAAACCTTGCAAAAATACGCTCATCTCTCATAATTCATTCAAGAACCCATCGGCCCTTGCTTCCATATGGTACGCATGGTATAGATGATATTTGATGAAATGGCAATAGGATGGCTTTTGGGGTACTTGCTAGTCTCCCATCACCAAGCTATAGTGGATGACCTCCATTTTCCAACTAGCAATCCTAGACAGCTTCTCCCAAACACTATCCTCAGATAAGGTAGGGGCCAATGGCAGGAAGGAAACGTCAGGTGCGACGTCTCAATCCGAAAGGCCCTCTATTCGAAAATCCTTTAAACTAATGAAACCATATCTACAAAAAGGCATGACCCCCCCTATTAGCTAGGCTGCCATGCCCTAGGGTGAAGTCCTATTGCATCCTCTACATTGTAGACACAATCGGAAGGGCCCCTTGCCAAATCCCTTATTTGCACATCGGTGGCACCTTCCATCCACTTGCATCACTACCTAGACCTGTGAAATCCAATGGAAGCCAAGAGAGGACCCCCATGCCAAGATCTCCTGAATCTCCTTTGTCACCGTATTGATTTGGTCCAATTAATCCTAGCTCCGGATCCAGGGCACTTGGGAACTCTCTCCTGACTCTTCGTAGTTCCGTGCACAAAAAGATCCGTATCATTGCAATCTTAGAGTCAAGAAACTCCTACTACTAAATTGGGAGGCATCCTTGGGAGGCCCGTCACTTAAGGGTGGAGAAAATAGGCCAGAGCCTTTGCCATGAAGAGGAATAAGACTTAAGCAAGAGGGTAGTGCACACTGAGCAGGATAGAGAAAAGGCCTCCCTATTAGGCATGACCCCCCGTATTAGCTAGGCTGCCATGCCCTAGGGTGAAGTCCTATTGCATCCTCTACATAGTAGACACAATCCGAAGGGCCTCTTGCCAAATCCCTTATTTGCACATCGGTGGCACCTTCCATCCGCTTGCATCACTACGTAGACCGGTGAAATCCAATGGAAGCCAAGAGAGGACCCCCATCCCAAGATCTCCTGAATCTCCTTTGTCACCGTGAGGAACCCAATTGATTTGGTCCAATTAATCCTATCCCCAAATTCAGGGAACTTGGGAACTCCCTCCTGACTCTCTGTAGTTCCCTGCACAAAAAGGGTCCAATTAATCCTATCCCCAAATTCAGGGAACTTGGGAACTCCCTCCTGACTCTCTGTAGTTCCCTGCACAAAAAGAGCCGTATCATTGTAATCTTAGAGTCAAGAAACTCCTACTACTAAATTGGGAGGCATCCTTGGGAGGCCCGTCACTTAAGGGCGGAGAAAATAGGCCAGAGCCTTTGCCATGAAGAGGAATAAGACCTAAGCAAGAGGGTAGTGCACACTGAGCAGGATAGAGAAAAGGTCTCCCTTGTATGACCCCGAATAAGCATGTGATGGTAACTCCTCGTATATACAAGGCGAATGTTGGGAAAATCCTCTTGTGGGGGGTATGTTAGCCTACTTCAAGAACTCAAGGCATGGTGGTGGTGTCACTCGTAGCAATGCATTGCATGAGATGTTCGACTAGTTTTTTAGATGTTTACTAGGAAGGACTTTGAAGTCTGAAAAGGCAAAGGCATCAGATCTTGCAAAAGCAGTTCAAATTGTATCAAAGAATAGAAGGCATAGTGCTTGGAGGGAGTCAAGGAGTCGCACATTGGTTGCAAGCTAGAGTGAGAGAAGGGAGCAGATGGGTCCAACCATCAACAGAAGCTATGGTGTAATTGTATACAAATATGAAATAAATATATTGCTTATTTTGACCACAATTTGTGTACTATCATAGCTCCTCCATGCAACTACCAATTGTATCCCAAGTGGTGCTAGTTAGCCGCTCAACTAGTGAATCACCATGCCAAAATTTTGGTCACATTATTGAAGGTACAATTACCCTTGACTAACTACATTCCCTAATCAAGGTGTTCCACATGTCACTCTTCAAGCTTGCCTTGGCTCTATAGTGCGACTTCTCCATGCCTTGTGTATTCCAAATTGACAAAGGACCCCAATTTTGTACAAACCATGGTCCGTGTGCATAGAGAATATGCTGCAAACAAGATGAGAATCAAATCAGCAACAAAAATTATTTATAAAGCAAGTGCTAAATATTACGATGGTGCCAAGATTACCATGTAATGCGTAATGTGCGACTCCCCCCATGCTTTCACCATTAATTGCATAAACTCTTTCACAGCCATCCTGAACCTTTCATAATACATCTCATCTATGAGCTTCAAGCTCCTTCTTGTCCATTGTCAATTTGATGAAGGGTGCCTTCAGGTTATCAGGCTCCTTGTAGCATATTGAATAGAATAGTTGGGCCTAGGGTTAGTTTTAGTCTTATGTAAAAGGCCAAAACCCTTCGTAGACATGAGGCTTCATCCTGAGTGGTCCTATCCCAGTCTTGATTATATTAAATTGGAGTTTTGTCTCTCCTTGTGTTGCTTCACTTTGAATCTATGTCATTTTATGTTATCTTTCATACGGGAAACTTTTCAAGGAACTCATGCTAAGATTGAGAGAATTATACGATGGATAGGGTCTTCATTTCCTACAATTGGTATCAGAGTGGAGATGTCTTGGGGCTTGTGAAGGTTTGATTTGTAATTTTGCCTGAACTTAGTTTGTGAATTGGTAACGATGTGGAGTCTCTAGGAGAGTGCTCCCTTAGCAAGAGTAAATGGGAGGGCCTTGCTAGAAGAGCAAGGAACCATTTTGAAAAGAGGCGAAAGGGGAGTTTGCTTGCCCCTAACATACAAGGTGAGGTTTTTACTTTTGATAGTCCTAGGAATTGGCCCACGAAACATGGAGAAACTAGTAGCTAAGGGCAGAGGGAATGTTGAAGAACTGAAGCAATTGTATCTTGACAAGTTTTTAATGATAGGTGTTTGTCGAAGCACCTAGAGTGTCGTGTGAGAGCTATGCATGATTTCCTTTTCTTCGATAGCAGAATATTGGCAGCAAGCATTGCAAAGGCTTTTTGAGCTATGCAATTACTTGATTTGATGACCCAATAATTTTCACTAGTAGGGCTATACTCCAAGGGTTTTGCTATATGATACAGAGGTGCCAAAGAGTGTTTGGAGGTCATGTGATCACTGAAGATGGTCTGAGCATAGAAGACTTTCCAGATTTTATCAGATTTTTTTTGTGGGTTGTGCCTTGTGTGGGTGACCGTTTCTTCATCTAGTGACTTTGGCATTTGGTCCTTTGTTACTTTTCTTTTGCAAAGTGGATCGATTTGACTTCGTTGCATACGTGAGTATGAGAACTGGTTGAAGACGACGGAGCATCTTAGAGATTTTATGATGCATTGTTTGGTGATTAGGCTTTGGGGAGTAATCACATTTGTGACACTCTTGGCTTTAGTGAGTAGAATGATATTTGGCACTTGTTCAAGTCTTATGTTGGCCCAATTCTTCTTGAAAGTTGAAAGCATATTGGCAAAAAGCTTTGTGTATTCTCTTGTAGTCTAAGATTCCCCCTATTGGGATTCGGGGGGATTGAAAATCCTCTCATGAGGGTATGTTACACCTGAGAAGGTTGAAGAATGACAAGTGGAACACCTTAATTAGGGAATGTTGCTAGTCAAGGGTAATTAGACCTACAATGTTGTGGTGATTGGTTGTTTGAGCAGCTAACTAGCATATGGGATACACTTGGCAGTTCCATGGAGAAGCTCTGAATCGAAGATTGAGGCGCCTTTGCTCGCATGAAGGCTAGGCAGTTTGACATGACATTATATATCGACTTTGAGCTTCAAGCTCCTTCTTGTCCATTGTCAATTTGATAAGAGTCACCTTTAGGTTATCAAGCTCCTAGTAGCATACTGTATAGAGCAGCTACTCATAGTAGGGTCTAGGGTCAGTTTTGAGTCACATGTAAAAGGAGAAAACCATTCGTAGAGGTGAGCCTTCATCTTGAGTTAGGCTTGAATATTAAAATTGGAGTTTTGACCCTCCTCACATTGCTACACTATGAATCTATGCCATTTTATGTTATATTTCGTGTGGGAAACTTTTATTATATTTCATGTGGGAAACTTTTCAAGGAACTCAGGCTAAGATTGAGAGAATTATACAATGCACATGGTCTTGATATCCTATAGCAAAGACCCCTCGAATCCACTAGTTTGAGAAACCCATCCTCTAAAAAAGCCCACAACATAGCCCTTCTCAAAATCCAAGAGAAGCACTATGATAGGCTAAGAACCTCTTGATCCCAATCCACTACCTCCCAAAAGGTGAAGTTCTTGTCCAGGATGATGCGTTCTTGGACAAAATCTTTTTGAGTGTCATGAATAATGTAAGCGAGGTGAGGGCTTAGAAGGATGATCGCGCACTAGTAACGAATATCTAAACGGTCTCTCCCTTTTGTGATCAAACAAATTCAACCTAGATAAAGCAACTGGGGAGCAATCTTGAGTTGAAGATATCCTAGAAGGCCAACCATAGGGGAGCATGAATGCCCTCCTAGAAGCACCTAAAGAAGATTGGTGTCAAGCCATCCTCACGTGATCACTGGTTGGAGGGTCTTCAGGGTGTGCTGTCACTCTTTGTGCCATGATGCATCTCTTCTACCCCACACTCCTCTACATTTGGTATCAGAGCTAGGAGGCTTTGTAGAACTCATTTTGGTAGTGCCACCTCATCATCTTCTCCAACCCCTCTTTTTGAGCTTTCTTCCTCCTTCCTTCTCAGAATTTGCTTAGCTCTGTTCTCCCCATTCCTTGCGACTTTTGCCAAGCCCTTCCAGCTGGAGTTTCTACACTATGGGGCGCCCCCTTGGCCTAGAGCATTCTCCCAGAGATGGTATATTCCACCCGCGCTGATCCAAGCAAGCTGAAATGTCAAAACGCACAATTTCGCCCTTCTGCTCAACCATTGCTTGAGCCCTTCTAGCACAAGTTGGTCCATGCCTAGAGCCTGGTGCTGATGAATTTTGAAGGCCAATGCTTGCTGGAGCAAGGAGAAGTAAGAGAAAAGACAGTCAAAGAAGGCGCAACTCTCCCAAACAAAAAGGCGCACTGTTTCAGCAATGCTCTATGGTGAACTTACTTGGGTATTCAAGCTTTAGTTTTGCACAAAAAGCCCTCTAAACTCTTCTTCAGTTGTGTGAATTGTGCCCTCAAAGTTGAGCTAGTCTACTGTAATGTATTTTTGACAGTTTTGGACATTTGATGCTAGAGTAAATGCTAGAGTGATGCTTGAGGATTGAAGTAATGCCAAAGTACAAATCAGAGAATGCTTTTTCAGTTTAAAGTTCAACTGGGACTGATCTCTTGTCAAAATGCCAAGCTCTGAAGGTTCTTCTAATGCTAATCATTTGAAGAAGACTACAAGAAGGACAAAATTCAAAGTGAAGAAGACCCCAGCCAAGAAACTTTGGGAGAAAACATAGGGTATGAATATGCTAAACAATTAGGATTATCTGAATTTATCTCTAGCAATCTACATTTGTATGGTGAGGGAGATTTCTTTGTTACACAAAATTAGTCATTTTGTAAGAGAGTAGACACTGTCTGATAAAGGTAAGACCCTCTCATGGCTACTTATAAAATTGACAAGTTCAATGGCCAAGGATTCCATACTTGGCAGATGAAGATAAAGTTTATGCTTATGAAGGAAAATCTATGGGACTTAGTCAAGGAAGGAACTCAAACCTCTCAAGAAGGTGAATCAACTACAACAAAAGGTAAAGGAAAAGCTGCTATTGTGATGTACATCAGTGTGTTTGGTTAATGTTGCAATTTAGGAAAAAATGCAAATGAGATATTGCAATTCATGCTTCTTTTTTATCACCAAATGAAATATTGCAATTCTTTGAAATTGTAACTTAGTGCATTTCTTGCTATCCTACCAAATATGGAGGTATAGGCAAGTTAATGATGCTTAAATGTTGAGCTACTATGGTTTGTGCTAGCAATTGGTCATCAACTCCCGGTAGTTATATTAATACTTGAGCTTGAGCATATATTTTTGCATTTGCATTCACAAGTTGCTCCTTTGATCCTATACATTCTTGCTCTAGTTCTTGAATCTATTCTAGTTCGGTTAAACGAACCTTGGATATAGCTAACCTAGTTATAGGACTAGCTTAACTATGATTAGTTTTGCTCAATCTAACTAACTATAGTTATGGTAGCATAATTATCGTCTAATCAAATAACTAACTAACCAAGATTATTTAGTTATCTAACTAACCACATAGTCAAAATCCTGAGGCATGCTCTTTAAAAGCACTACCATTGCATCATCCTCAGTGACAGGAGAATTAATTGAAGCTAGTTGTGTCATAATACTTCTCATAGTGTTGACATGAGCAGCAACATTATCTCCCTCCATTTTAAGTTCAAAGAACTTAATTTTCAGATTTAATTTGGAAGTATGAGAGCTAGCACCAAACAATATGTCTAATTTGTGCCATGCTTCAAAAGGGGATTCCAAATCTAAAATGTGGTGTACATAGTCATCACCCAAACCTAATGCAATGACGGCATAGGCTTTCTCAATTCTCTTTACAGTTGTGTCAATGCACGCCCCTTTTACATCGTCCAACACTTTACCATTTGCATAGAGGTATATCGGCTTCTGTGATCTCTCTGATGCCAAGTGGTTCCTTGTGATGAAATGCACAAACTGTAGTTGCTCCAATTTTATTCACTAGAGGAGTTGCTACAAGGTTGTGACAATATCTTCCTAGGGCTTGCAAATGAGGTGTAGACGCTCCACTCTCTTTCCTGCTAGCATATCTTTGGCTAATTCTTTGATTCTTGGATAGGAAAAAACTGCTTCTCTATTTCAAAAAGCAGAGAGTTCCTTAATAGCAGAGGCATACTCTGTCCTATCCTCAAAGAAACATCTAAGCAGATCATACCATGACTGCATAATTTGTACATCTATTTCTATACGATATTCCCACCATTGTGGATCTTATATATGGGTGGCATAGTACAAAAAGTTGTGAGCTTGATTCCATCATATTTGCACTATCTTTTGCAATTATAGTTTTCATCAAGTCAAACTATAACCACCTTCATCGGGCCTTGCATCTTCCTTCAAAACATCCCTCTCAGCAGTCCACCCAGTCATATATGCACTTCCTATGCTTGGCCCTTTCACATCCAATGTCCTACGGATTGCAAACCAAATTGGCTTCATTGCTTCCACAGCATCAGATACTCTCTTCCGAAACGTAGGATTATTACAAAGCATCTTTAACTCAATGAATTCGGCATGGGCACTACTTGAGTGTGGCTCTGCTATCCACTCAGCAGCCTTTGCGCTAAATAATGTTTTGGTTACAAGCCTCTGCTGCTTCAACAACCACTTCATCATTATATAGTTTGTGTCAAAATGCGTTTCACCTGGTTTCAGAAGCTCTATCGAGTGATTCATAGGTTGGTGAGTCATGAATATACCAAGTAATCACTCATGGTTGAGAAAATATAACACAACGTTTTGAGCCTCATCCACAACAACTTTGAAAAATGGGGTCTTAGGTGTTTTGTACCAATTGTCCAAGACACAGTCTAGGCTGTGGCATGAGGATGGCGATGCCCAAATATGCCAATATCTGCAATTTATAAAATTTCTAGCCTTTCAATAATTCTTAGCATTATCAGCAATTAGTTGAATAACATTGTCAGGACCAATATCTTCAATACATCCACTTAGCTGCTCGACAATAAATTCTCCCTCTTGACCTCACCACTTGTATAAATCGATTGACGGAAGGCCTCGCCTTTGAACATCACAACCATGATATTGATCAGGGGCCTCTTTCTAATGTTCTTCCATCCACCACTTACGATGGTGCAAGCCAACATCTATAAGTGCAGACACGATTGTGGATGACACAATCGCACGCCACCAATCTCAACTTGTAATTGAAGAAAGAATCGTGGGTCTTAGATCCCCGGGTAAGCAGTCAGCGACTATGGAAAGAACCATGGGTCTTAATGGATTTTGGAGATGCACCACTCTCAACTTGTAATTGAAGAAAGAACCATGGGTCTTAGATCCCTGGGTAAGCAATCAGCGACTATGGAAAGAACCATGGGTCTTAATGGATTTTGGAGATGATGCGATGAAGCATACAAGTTAGCATGTCAAATTTTGTATTTGACCATGATTATTGTTTTTGCATTCATTTTATAAAAATAGAGCTTTTAGAGGTGTATTTTAATTGTTGTGGTATACCTAAGTAAATGATGTGCGGTTTTAATGCTTGGGTCCTTACAAAACGATTTTCTTCAGATGTACACGCATCGGATAAGCATGTTGATCATCCTTCTTTCCATCTTGGCTACACTCGTATTGATGGTGCTCATGTGCGGACTATTTCTTGTTCTTTTGAACAATTGCTGACGAGTACTTGCAGTGAAGTTTTCAAAGAGCAAGGACAAGGCTTGTAAACACTGTGGGAAGAACGATCACCTTGAGAAGGATTGTTATAGAATCAACCCTTGCTCATATTGTGGAAAGAATAATCACTCTAAAAAGTCTTGCAATGAGAAAAAGAGGACTATGACAAATCTGGTTGAAGAGAGAACTCCATCAGCAAAAGAAGCATCCAACTTTGTGGTAGAAGACAAGGACTTTGCCTTTTGAGCAACTTGTCTTTGTATTTTTGTTTATCATCACTTGGTCAAATTTTCAGGTTCTCTGTTTGGAATAGTACTCCAAAAAGAATGTCATGTTTGCTCCAATGCCAAGAGCATCGTTGGCCTGAGGAGCATTACCAGGCATACCAGGTGAAACCGATGGTGACATGAGAGCGCATAGTATCCAATAGTCGTATCAAAACGATCTTGGCATATTGGACATAAAGGTCGATGATTCACAAACGTGCTACGCAATGGAAGGGTGGAGGGTTTTTGGGCAACCAGGCCCATAAAATTTGGATCCAAAATACGAACACAGTAGCCGTCTTTAATGTGTTGGAGTGCGACTTTTGTATCTCATGCTTGCTAAGAATATGCAGCGGAGATGCGGCATTGCTCCTTGTAGACACTTTCAAGATCTTGCCTTCGTTCGGCTTGTTGGAGCATTGCATTCAGGTGATTGACTTCAGCAAGTAGGCGCTCGTTCTCACTCATCACCCGTCGATACTCAGACATAGCATCACACACTATGATGCTCTAAAAGGTGAGATCTTCCTGTGATGCACTTTGCAGCACAAGTTGTGGACCCTCTGCACCATCACCCCCCTCTAAACCTTCATCTCCTGCGACTTCACACATGTTTATAAAAAATTCAGAGCTTGTCACAGAAACTACAGAGACACACAAGGCTAATGAGTACAGTATGTATGATATAACAACTATGAGCACAGATGGAACAAAATGGCATGTGCTTCACTCCCACGTTAGCAGGTAGTGTTGCAACGACGAGGTAAGCAGTGGCGCCGAGTGTCCTTGGTTGCATTGGCTTTTTACTATGTGTCCTGGGTTGGAGGCGAAGCCTACAGGCATGTCAAGCACGAACTTTGCATATAGCACCTTTGCAAAGTAAAGTGGCACGGATCCGCTATAAGGCTTCTTGGACTTGATCATGTAATAAATATAATTTGCATTCTCCCTCATAGCTGGGTGGTGACAGTATTTGATGGGCTACCGTCAATGTGAGGCATCGCCACTGCAATCCCACACATTAGCTATGTCATTGTTGGAGACCACTGCATTGATGCGGTCGTACTTCTAACCGTTCGGATCATGAAAGGTGCTTGTGTTGGCAATTGTGTGCGCCTCATCTCTTCTTGTTGGTAGGAGGGTAGCATCAGCCACGTCCATTATGTGTTTCATTGCTTGCTTTCCCCTCATGCTTGGATCTTGGGAGGCGTATGCAGCTTGCGTTGATTGTTGCAATGCGGATGCCATAGTGAGTGAGAGAGTGAGAGAAGATCTAACAACCATGCAAAAATTGAGTGAGCGACGTGTTATTGGAACATTTAATTATAACATGCTCATGCAAATTACACCATTTAAGAATTAACCCAACTATTATGATTGTGGATTGACCACGATCAACTAAAGGGTACAAATAGAAAGGGCAAACTCTGGCAAAATTTTACATTTGTTTCAAAGATACATGTGGTTCTAATTTTTAAATCCACGTGTACAATTCAAGGACATTACAAATTTGGCAATCAAATTGTGATCATATGGGTCAAGCTAAAAAAGGATGTAGCTTATGGTCAACAACATGTCTTCATTTCCTCAATGGGTTGCATTGCCACATCCTCGTTTACATTGAAACTATGCATTTTTGTCAAAATTGCTCCCATGGTAGGTTGATCCTTTGGATCAATCCTGCATAGCAAGTTTCCACAATCGACCAAGCTCTTGAATGTAATGTCTTCCTTCACCGAGTTGTCACTAAGAGCATCTGCAGCATCTATGAGAAAGTTGGCAATTTTTCTAAATAGCCAACCAATGGCAAAACAATCTGACTTTAGTGCCCATGCGCCCTTGGGATTTGCCTGTGTAGTTTTACTGGCATATAATTCTAGCGCTAACCATGGAAATGCCTTTGGAGGAGCAAAAACCGAGTCTTGCGAATATCAACTTTCGGTCTAGTGGAGGCTTCTTCCCTAATCAATAATCCCAACTCAGACAGACTTGTCACCCCTCATAAAGTCCCACATGTAGTTGGTTGCTTGCAGATCAGTGTGCGCATATCTTTGTTCGTGAACTGCTTTCAAACCACTGGCAATAGCAGCAGCAATGGACAATCCATGATGACAGAACAACCTTCATAACAAGACAAAGCAACTATAGACGTGCTTGATAGACACACAAAATAACGGACGCGTCTTTAGGCGTTGCTAGAATAGCAAAAATACGGGCGCATCTAATAGCATGTCTATTTGTGCTTCTATTAGCGCATCTGCACTGTGAATTAGATACGGATTTAGATACAAAACAGAGAATACAGAAAGTGAGATTTTGGTGCAGGCTGATAAATGTACATCACTGCTTTCCAAACATTGCCCATGATTACCAAAGCACGTAATTTTAACAAAAATATCAATGCTTTTTTGCAAACCCACATATACAAAAATTAAGTGAGGTGAGGAGAATGAGACAATATGTAAAATAGTTTTGCCAATATCAATGATGGGCTACGGTTCAATCTCATCCTCAATGAGATCAACCTTTGCTAAACTATCTACTTCAAAATCCAAACCAGTGTTGAGATCTACAAATACATTCAACCCACTACTACTTATGCTACTCGTGCTCATCGAAATCGGCATCAACAAAAATATCAATGCTTTTTTGCAATGGAGCTCTGTTTAGATTTTGGGTCCACATCTCTTGATACAATAGGTGAACCATAAAAGAATTAAAAAAAAATCTTCTCATTAATGCCACATGCTTGTAACAACATAAAGTACTATTTTCTTTTTCATATTTTTGCCTATTTTTGTGAAATCTCTACGTTACGTTGGCCTTCTCCTCATTGGTCGAGAGACATTTTTTCGAAACCTCTAAAAGGCCCCAAAATGAGCTCCCTTTTTTCCTAATGTACAACTTGTAAATTACATCCTCAAAGCTCATCACAAAAAACGAATCGTTGTCATTCTCAATGAGATTGGGGAAGAGCTCGGTATTGGGCCATGATAAATCATGGAAAGTAGGAAACCCTTGTAGAGGAATTGCACACTTTCCTACAGGCACTTGAATAGCTTATGGAGAGATGTGATATGTTTATGCTCATCATTCTTTAATGTCATCGACTATCCTGATGTTAGCATTAATAAGAAGCCACAAAATCCATCTGTAGAGACGATTTCCATAAGCGTCCAAGAGAAATTATAAAATTTCCAGAAACTATTGATTAGCAGACAATATACTGAAGAGGAGTAAGCTGCACTTCGTGTCACCAAATTGTATACTACAAGGCCTCTACAGACATGAGCATCGCTTAGGTCTTCCTCCAATTGTTGGAGGTACTCGGCTTCTTTACAGCCATATATAATAGTCGCTGAGATGGTGATCCTTGTATACCTTCCCAGAGAGGGCCTCTATTGGTGACAACGTAAGAAAAGATTGTGAAACAGAGAAGCCATGGTCACGTGGTAGAGCTAGAGCAGCCAAGAAAAGTGAGGGCAGGCACAGATGAGGTAGGCCAGGGAGAATCAATAGATGATGTGTATCGCATGGCCTGGCTTTTGGTGTATGTGAACCTATACATCATTCGATGCCTTTATGAATTCTTAGCTGGGAGTAGAAAGCAGCTCACACCCTACAAAGGCAAAATTTTCTCTACATTCTTTCATAATAGCATGCTCTGGTTGCAGTGTCCAACATACTCAGACTTCAACCCCTTCCTAAAAACTATACCCCACTTCTAATCATATAAAACCTTTGTTTCAAAATGATTGATCTTGGAGATTTGTTAAAGATTTTAAATATAGTCCTTTCGAATTCGATTGTCAGAGATTCAATAAAGTTCAAGAGTTAATACAAAGAGAAACATTGGTGAAGTAGGCTTCGAGCCCCAACTATACTATCGATATGGATGAAGAGACAACCTTGAGGCAAAGAAAGGAACACCTTGGAAGGGGTGGTCCATCATCTGATCATCCAAGTTCAAGTGCTCATCTCTTTAGCTTCAAGCCCAAGACTGTTCATTTTATTTCCAAATACCGAATCCTATAATATTCGAAGTTGACATAAAATGCTTTTGAACTTGATCGTGGGCAATCTCGGGTGATAGGAGAGGATGAGGGGATGAGTGATAGCCTTCCCATGCAATTGATATTAGAGAAGCCGCTTCAGCTTCTTTGTGTAATTGGTCCATGATAGCAGCATGTTTGCCAAGAAGAACAAATAACGATACAAATAATTTTTGGCTCTCATATACAAGAAGTACATGTCTCCTAGAGGGTGCCAAGAAAAGAGTGAGTCATTTACAACTAGAATTCTCACTAGTGCGGCGTAGTCATCCAATGATTTGATAGCTGAAAATACGCCTCTATATAGATGCAATTAAATAAGTTCTTAGGTTCTAGGTGGATGGATTTTGATGAAGTTTGACACATCAATACATTTGTTATTTGCACTTGAGGAGTTTAGAAAATTAAGATGTTCAAAAGGACGTTTTGAAATGCAAGTTTTTGTGTTACATAGGTAATAAGTGACAAGTCTTTTGTGGTGCGTTTCTGTTCACATGATTCCAAAACTTAAATTGATAGATATAGTTTAATTCGTGAACATATGTTTCAAGCAACCTAGCTAGTAATTAATGTATGAAGTATTGATAAAAGCTAGGGTTTGCAAGTCCTCCATCAAATTTGCATTCTAGCATTGTTCAAGAATAATGGATTCTAGATTATTTCAATATGTTTCCATGATCGAATGAGATCTACATGACTAGAGCTTGCAAGATATTCATTCTTTGTGCTTGTCATCTATGTTAGTATCATATCTCTCTTAGGTATATGGATTCTTGAAAATTCAAGATAGTGCATCATGAAATTATCAGTCATTCTATGTGATCTAATTAAATGACAATGATTTGCATGATTTTAGCTATGTAATTCATTTAAATCTACAAGATTCTTCAATATCAAGCGATGAGATCTAGGTGCTGAAATAACACACTCAAAATATTGATTTCTCACCTTGCAATACCAATACGACTATTAACATTCAGGTAATGAGTCAATAGCTTATCCATTCATGAGACTTATTCGCAATGCTACTTGATGCTAATATTCTTGATGCTCTCAATCTGGATGCACAAGGAAGCATCAAATTCCTTGGATTATAAATATTTGGGGACGGAAGCACACCCACTCCGCCCACACTATGTGTGGTTATAATAATTATATTATATTATTATATAAATATTTTTAATTGCTTTCCTTGCCCTAGATATAGTTGCTTCAATCTAAATTCTTATAATATTCATCTCTTTTCATGCATGTTCTCGATGTGAGGAAACATTCGAAATCAGTAGCAAACATAGCCAAGTTGGATGCACAATCAAGGAGGACACTTCATATGTTTATAGGCTATGTCATAATATGACATATGCTGCAACCAAGGATAGATTATGAGCTCTTGTAAGCATAGCCTTATTCATGTATTTGTTGGGTTATAATAAAGCACTACCCTTGACGTTTGCGAGGAAGATTGGGTCCCACTGGACCTTGTGTTGTGTCTAATGTCCATATGTTTACTCTTTTTTTTTTTCACTTTAAGAAGATGTCATTAAATGATAGGATTCAAGCCTAATTTCAAATCACTAGTTACATGCTCCATGACAAGGACTATGAAATATAGGCAGGACGATCAATGAATGAATGAATGCCAAGAATGAATGAACGATATGATGATAAACTGACTTAATTTGCGATTGTTTGTCTATGCATTGTGCTAATAAAAAATTCCATACACTAGTTTAAAGGCAGTTCTAGGGTTTTTACTCTAGTCTAAACGTCGATCTAGGATGGAAAGGTAATACAAAACGCTCGACCCACCACACGAGAGTAACAAGTTAATACATACATTCATGGCTATGTAAAGACACATACAAAAACTCATTACTCATTGTGTATGAACTTTTAGAACCAATAGGCATGCAATCGATCCAGAGAATCTTCCCACACAAATCTTATATTGGAAGTCTATCACACAAAAAAACCCACCTAGAGCAGCATACCCAAAAATTCTGTGAAGTTGCTTATCACCAAATCATCTAATTATTTCCTTTCAAGCAGCCTTACGATGGCAAAATAAACTCATTAGAATATTGCGCTTTAAATCAGAATGTATTTTTTGGCTGCCTACCACAATTCTAGTTTGAACAAATGAAAAATAATTACACGAGCCTACTTTTTTGCCCTTCCTAAGGGATATGGAGACATGATTGTTTTTTTTGGAATATAGATCCTTCCGTGGTTTTAGTTTGCATTTGTTTGTTAAGGAGGTCCATAATGTTTTAAACAACTTTAAAATGTTACATTAGCTTAGTCTCCCTTTCATTGAAAGCTTCTATGGAAATGTAATGGAGCATAATCTTAAAGGTGTGTACTCAAAAGCATCCCTAAAAAAGGAAAATTATTTTGTCTTCTTGCCCATCAATATCCATTGGAGCATCCTAGTGAAATTGTTTTCACGAAACATTACACAAAGGCACACTAATAAACCACAGCCACTTGATGCTAGGATCCACTTGGATGAAACCTCCAACTTTATTGGGGTTTGGAAGAAAAAGACCAACAAGTGTTTGCTTGCATTACAAAAGCTTTGAACACAAAAAGGGGCCCAATAAGACGGCTCTTCTTATGGAGATATGGCATGATAGGTGAATATAAAATTTGCTTGTGTTGACACGATTCTCACATTTTTCCAAATGGCCCACAGTCTCATGCAATTCTCCCACTTGTGCCCTCACCTCCCCCTATCACATTTTTCAAGTATAACCAAACTTGCAAACCAAAATTCTCAATCAAACCTGAATCAAATCTCTTGAAACCAAACCTCCAATATAGCCACTACCTTCCTTCCATCTCCTAGGTTTTCCCCTTCCCTCCCCCTCACTTTTGGCACTCTTTCACCTCCTCTCTAAAGTCCTAATTTCGATGAACATCTTCTTTCTTTTCAACAAGATCCACAATAACTTTGAGGGTCTTCCTCTAAGTTTGTCACAAATCAATGTGACTATGAGAAACAATGATGCCTCTAGCTTAGAGGAAACACTTGGATGCAATTTTAAAAAGAAGATGGAAAGAGGATTGACGTTCAAGCATCAGACCTATAGGATCATGAAAATCTATCCTCTTTTCATCATCTTTTGACCTTCATCAATATTTACATTGCTTCCACACTTCCTATCTCCAATTTGGTATAAGCATTCACTTTCATTATATTTTGAACACATTTTGGCTTTCTAAGTGATATGTTACCTACTTGTCTTTTGAGTGTTTCTTCTCCATTATCTAGGTTTCCCTCTCCATTTCAAAGTCTTGTGTCAAGTTCCACAAGATCTTTGAGGGACTTCCTCTAAGTTTAAAAGTCTTTGAGTCAACATCCAGGTAATCTTTGAGCATTTCTCTCTAAGTTTGTCACTAATCAATGTGATGACAAGAAACAATGATGCCTCTAGATTAGAGGTAGCACTCGGATGCAATTTTTGAAAAGAATATGGAAAGAGGATTGAAATTCAAAGCATCAGACTTATTGGGCCATGAAAATCTATCCTCTTTTCATCATCTTTTGACCTTCATTGATATTTGCTCCCACAATTCCTATCCTCAATTTGGTATGAGCATTCATTTTCATTACATTTTGAACACCTTTTGGTTGATTTCACCTTGCTTTATGGAGAATGAGATAGTACAATCTTTCCACTAGTAGTAAAGTATACCGAGAACAATAAACTTAAAGTGAATTACCACTTTTGATGCCAATTTTGAACAAACATTATACTTTCTTTTTAGTGTGATATATTTGAATTAATTTTGAACATTTGCACTCTGACTTTCTCATA
Source organism: Dipteris shenzhenensis (assembly GCF_047967505.1). Lineage (NCBI taxonomy): Eukaryota > Viridiplantae > Streptophyta > Polypodiopsida > Gleicheniales > Dipteridaceae > Dipteris > Dipteris shenzhenensis. The sequence goes on along the minus strand of NC_141620.1, from coordinate 8,914,980 downwards.
ATCGGTATGAAAATTTAGTCAAAATATATTTCAAAATGTTCTAGAGCAATTAATTGTTTGTAGACAAGTTAGAGGAGAAGAATGGAATATACTATAAAAGACAAGCTTCTCAAACATAGTCAAGGTCTAGGTATGTATTTGTTTACTGGCCCTCAAATTTTAGTCTTCTCTTACTTTACTACTACTAGTAGTAAAGTATACCTAGAATAGGGAGAGATGAAATTCTTATGCACTAGTAAACATAGGCAATTTTATGATGCTTTCTATCGACAATACTTTTTATTAAATTTCTATAAATTTGATGGGCATTGATATAAGCATAAAAAAAGAGGCTAGAACAAGCATTGATATAAGCATCAAAACTATCTATTATAAACTAAACTCTCTTGGGATATATACATAAAAAAAGAGGCTAGAGCAAGCATCAATAGGAGCACCACAAGTATCTATTATAAGCTGAACTCTCTTGCAAGACTACAAATTTTCCCATGTATCACTTTGATAAAATACATTGCCTGATTTCATAGTGTGTGGCATGGAAATCTTGTAAAACCTTTAGCACTAAAGAATGTAGATTTAAACCGTATATAATCCATGAATGCATAAATAACATTGTTGCATAGTTAATTGTATGAATCATTTGATGAATCTTCTTCTTCATGATCCTCTAATAATAAATCGACAATATCATGTTCATCATTTGCTAAGTCTTTAATGTTCTCTACATCAAAGAGTATATCCTTCACATCTAGGTCTAAGTAATGATCTAAAGCACTCAAATTGTCAATATCTTGTGGAGGTTCTATAGCCACTGGCTGAAAGGGTAGGTGAGAAGCATAGGATGTGCTTGCTTCCATAAGATCTACTATGTCATTTTACATTCCTTCCTCTACGTCCTCTTCAAATACATGTTGCTTCCAAGCGATCTGATAGAAAAATAATCTGACAACAAATTATGTTATTAAGTGCATCAACAACCACAAAAATATACAACCCAAATTGTCCAATAAGAATAGTACAAAAAAGTACGTACATGTTTAGAATGATGGGATAGGACAAATGTATACGTAAGGTCCTCACAAATTTTGGTTGAGTCAATGGCAAAGACACCATTCAAACTTTTCTCATAGATCCTTCAGCCCCTCTACACACAAGTTTGAACCATTTCACATCCCAATATAGATACATTGGATTGTTAACTCACTTTCATCCCAACATAATCTAACTTAATTTCCACTTCTTGTGTATCGCTTGCACTAGCTCGACACTCTTGGGAGGAGTTATGTCCATTATCAAGTTATGCTTCACATCAATCTTCTTTATGCAAAAGTGACAACACCATGTGACCACTTTGCATTGAATGAAATATGTTGAACACGAATTAAAATGAACAAGTAGTTTTTAAAAGGACCAATGCTATCCACATTTCCAATTTCTCATCGTAAGAACCATAAAATTCCTTCCTTACACAATTAGGGTCTCAAGTTTTGTTTTGCTAATACAAATGAGATACAAATATTCCCTATGCCGTGTACTTGAACAATATGAACTCTAGATTGATTCGAATGTGAATGCATATGCTTAGTTTGCCAAGAATGTGTTCTTTGAGAATACATGATGAAAGAGGTAGTCAATTTGTATAAAAAATTAAAGAGGTTAGGGAGAAAATGAGATCAATGAGGTGTCAAAGGAGACATACATGGATGATATCATGCAGTATGTTGATGTCTACATGGGTTCAGGGTACATTATTTGGGATGATCATGATATTCACAAGGAAGAACCTATCATTAAGGCCTAGATTTAAGCCTAGTTTTAGGGCCTTAACTAAGTCCATTGGATACAACCGCAGACTACATTCACTATCACTATCAATATCATTATTACTATCACTATCACTATCACTATCACTATTACCATAACTGTCACTATCCACTTGTCCTCATAGATGCTTTGTGTGCATATTAAAATAGGGGAAGGGTCCAAGTAGGTGAGTCATAAAGCCTTGAGTTAGGGGTTAATTCATGTGGAAACTGACGCTAAGTTCTCTCACATCCCCTTTAGAGGTATTTGGCAAAGATGTTCACATGGAAGATACTCTCACCCACCTTGAGTGTGGGATACCAATTAATGAGGGAAGAATTTGCTATAAAATGAGGGATCTTGCTTATTGTGACACACCCACACATAGGCTACGAGACTTCCTCATCTCTTCCTTATGGAGTATGATCAGACACCCTTAATACATGTAAGGGATACAATGTCCCACACTTGGCACCTCTTGCCAAAACCATAGAGCCCTTTTGAATTTTCCAACTTTGAAAGCCAAAGGTGGTCTGAAAACCAACATCATCTAGTTGACCCGCTGAAATGAGACTCTTGATCAACTTAGGCACATGTCTCACATTTTTTCAAAACAAAAGTAGACCCATTTGCAAAAGAAAACTTTATGTCACCTGCTCTCACTATGTCACTTGCATAGTTATTTCCAAGATGCATACAACCTGTCTTTCCACTATCATAAGTGGAGAACCATTCCCTATGGGGAGTAACATGGAATAAAGCACTAGAATCCAAAATCCGATGCTGGGAATATTCATCATCTCAAATGGTAAGCAACTCTGCAGGTAGACTAGACATGAAGAGAATGTCATTGTCACTATCATGAGTGATGACTGCATTGATCTCCTCGATCTTCACTTTTCCTTTGTCCTCCTTGGGACTCTTTTCCTTCTTATTTGCACCCCAATTTGCATTCTTTTTCTTATCCTTTTTCTCTCTTTTTAGCTTGTAGCAATCCTTTTTCATATGGCCCTTCTTGCCACAATGGTAACACTCAATGTTTCATGCCCTGGATTTGCTACGAGACTTTCCTCTTCCTTGGGACTCCCCCTGAACTATGATTTGCCCCTTTGCACATTTAAGGCTGCATCCTACTTGTTGCCATCCATAGACTTCCATCTAATCTCCTTGGCCAACATGCCACCCACAACATCATCAAACTGTAGTACTCTACCAGGTGCAGAGTTATTGATGATAGCTATAAGAAAGGTATCCCTTGAGGATGGCAATGAGTACAATAGGAATATTGCCTTGGTCTCTGCATCACAATTCAACTTCTAAGCCTGAAGTTGGGTGAAAATAGTATTAAATTTATTCATGTGAGAAGTAATGGAGACCCCTTCCTGTTAGAATATGAAGCCAAGTTGAGTCAATTTGGTGTGTTCTAGTGTGATTTCTAGTCTAGTATGTCCTATGGATGCCACGTGTCACATTGGGAGTTATACCATATGCATAGGTGGTCATATGTGTGTGTGTGCTCTATATAAGAGTTGTACTTGTCTAGTGTCAAATGAATCAAGTATCAAGCTACAAGCTCTTTGGTCTAGATGTGAATACTTTCATTTTGGTCCATTGCTCTGGTCATTTCATTTCCATTTCATTGCTGTTTTTTGACCTTTTGAGGTCCAATTTCAATGTTTTTTGACATTTTGGCATTGCCCAAACATAAACGACCCTCTCCTGCACCATTTCAAATTTTTTTAAAACTTTTTTTGTTCATACAGTTGTACGTATGTACACCCATATGGACCTTTGCAGGCGGATGTGTGACAGTGCTAGGAGTCCATACAACTTATCAGAAAGCGATTCCAAGCAGTTTTAGACTATTTTTTGGCATTTTTTGCTCAAATTTGGACTCTCGTGACCTCCAACAGTGATTTGAGCTTCCCAAGCTTACCCACACGTCATTTTGATGGTACCGACACTCTGCTACATTGAGTTGAGGCTTCTGACAATGGGGAATACTCTTTTCACACCTCATCATCTCTGACATTGCAACATTGTGGTGTTTGATTGTCTCAAACAATCAAATATCATTTCTCTAATCTTGGTACACTTTGGTGACTGCCTTGATTGCTATGCCATTTGATGCCGTCTACTATTATTGCTCCTGCCCTTGAAATCCATGCCAAAAATTGCTCGTGATTCTACCATAGATTGCCTCTCTTACTGCCTTCATTCGAGCTTCCCATTGGTGCTCACTGATCTGATTTGAGCGCCCAACAATTTGCATCTTCAACTGGGAAGTTCCCTTGAGCATTTGGTGACTCTCCGATTGGCACATTGAAAGTCATGATGTGATCTCCCTTGGTAGCTACTCCTATGGCCTTCATTGACACATTATTTGAGGGCATCCTCACCTCAAAAGATTATCTAAAATATATTAAACATTGCATCCATATACTCATGCATATGTCTGGCCACAAGGATCCAAGAAACACTATCTCAAATAGTCATGAGGAGGGAGAGAAATACAAAGCCATACCATTTTTTATTTTTAAAACTGAAAATCTAAAGATATAAGACTTTTTTTAGTAGGACATTAAAAATACCATTTTTAGTTAGCTAGAGCATTAAACATTCATAGTTACATTAATGTAGCTACCATTCATAGTTGGCTACTTTCAAATTCATAGGAAAGAGGAGCCTTGTAGATCTGCCCCAAAATTAAGGACTTCTAGGTTAGATCTGAGTGAGACTAAGGATTCACTATTTTAATAGATAGCTACTATAGCTATGCAACTAATAAAAGAGGATGTTGGGCTTCTACAACTACATGCATGGTTGTTGTAGTTACCAAATCTAAAATAAACAAGTTAAATGCATGTACATGAAGACAAAGTTAATATAAGGACAACAAAGTTAAATTCATGTACATGGAGACAAAACTTACTTATAAAGTAACATCATCAAAATCTGCAGCCCACATATATGTGAGTTGCTTGCAATGACAGTGGCCTATTGTTTAGCATATCATGTAATTGCACCTCACTACCTTTTGAGCATATCTACTCTATTTCCAAAGCATCTACTCTACCATACATCCACTTGAACCTAACATAAGAGACCTTGCCTCTAGACAAATAGGCAAACCAGGCTCATCATCCTTATCACAAATAGTTATTGAAAGCACATCCTTACCAATTTGATTGTCTACATTTATAAATACATCTCATTATGTAAAGCTCAGGCTTGGTTGGGTACATTTGTCGCACAAAATCTCCCTCCTAGAATAAGAGAGTTGGAAGCACTTACTGTGGCAATCACATCCAACAATGATTGGCCTACTACATGAGAAATACAATCTACTACTGCAATGATGAGAGAGTGACAAGCGTTCCAATTTTGGCCAACTTTAAAGTATCTATTATAATTTGCACACTTCTAAATGTGGTAGAACAAATTCATACAGGCGTGATGTATTATAGTAAAATAGAATCTACATTATAGTTGATTCACTTGCTTTGGATTTGTTTGACAAGTTATAAGAATAAAGACAAGAAATAAACAATAAATATTAGAAGCACAACAAAAGAATGAGCTTCAAGTGACTCCTTAGGTTAAGCAGCTCAGATATTTCATTTGTTGAGCTTGTACCTACTAGAATTGATGAGTTTGTGTGGTTTTAGAGACCCATTATTGAGGAGCATGGAGCTACGTTTGACTATAGTGCTCCATGCTCCTTTTATCTTGTAAACCTAATAAGGTATCTCCAAAACCACACAAAATCTTTAATTCTAGGTACAAACTTAGCAAAAATCAGAACACCAAATATGAGCCACTTGATGTAATTCACAAAATTGAGTCTTTCTACTGGCAATACATTCATGTGAGGTGCCAATTTTATTCAAAGATATCGTATTGATGCATGGTTATATATTTTATTCAGAGATATCGTATTGATGCATGATTATGCATTTGGAGTCTAGAATTTGTGTTTGAAAACAAGATTTGCATTATGATTGGGTCAGAAACGACTTCTCCGATATCTAGCATTTTTGGTAAGGGTCAACCACAACTACTAGCTAATGAATACAAAGGAGATTGTGTGAGGTAATGAGATTTACAAGAGGTTATTTTTGCCAAGTTTTTTGGATTGGGGAGATGGAATAAATTGCCTTTTTATTCATGTGAGGTGCCAGTTTCATTTGGAGAGATTGTATTAATGCGTGTTTATGCATTTTGACTTTTTGTTTGAAATCCATGTTTGCATTTGGTGCCACTTTTATTGTGCTTTTAAAATGTTGTTTGCAATAGCAATGACTCCTAGTGAAGCTAAGGGTTGCATGCTTACTTAATGACTTTATGTGGGGTTAAAGGTCACTGTGCCTTAACCCCAGTTATGTACAATACTCAAACACATATATAAATGAATGAAAAAGAAGATTAGGGTGGTCCTGCACCCACCAAAAACTTGTGTGGCTCTCTGTCTCTCTCTCTCCTTCTTCCATTCTTGCTTCCGTTGAGAGCACTCTCAACTGGTATCAGAGCTCGGGTGATCTAGCTGAGCGTGCATGAATGCTTGGAAGCTCAGCAGCTCTGTGGGAGGAAGGAGAAGCTTTGTGGGAAGCTTTGTGGGTCACTTTACTTGCATCCGAGTGTGCAGAGACCTTGGAGGAACCTTTGAAAAGTCACTTTGGCTTTACGAAGTGGTTTTGAGAGCCTGTTAAGAGCTTTCAAAGAAAAAGTCGTTTTTTGAGCTCTTCCCTGTTCCGTTCGATGACAGAGACTCCGTATTGACTTGTAGAGGCAACTATTGCTTGCTTTTGGTGTCCACATTACTTCAGGAGCTTGGAAACACCTTCATTCTTGAATCTGGGATCATTTCAGTGGATTTCTGACTCACTGTGTCAGTTCCTGCGTTTTTTGCCCGGGTGTTGGAACTCAAGTTTGGAGCAACCATTTGCAGATCTGTCAGTTCCGGTGGACTCAGGAGGTCCTAAAACTTCTATGTTGCTCATCATTCGCACTCCGGTGGAGTTTACAGATAGCTCTGTTTCCAAAAACGTTTTTCAGTCCGTGTGTTGGACCCAGTGATTGAGACTACGGTTTCCAAAACCGTCTGTCCCATTGCATTCCGGACGCCCAAAAACCCCTACCTGTCAGTCTTTGCGCGATTCGGTGGAGGATTTTCAGAGTTATAAATCTCTGTGTATTCGATTTCGTCTCTTTGTTATGCATTTTTCATACTAAGGTTTTGAAACCTTAGATTTATGCCACATGGCAGTGGATAAGTATTGACTCCCGTTTCTCACTCATCGATTGAGATTTTGGAGTTCTGGCAGAAGAGAGATATTTGCAGATTTTCTTGCTGAGTCCGATTATGCAATGGCGCCCATGTTTTGAAGCATCTCAGGTTCTATTTTCAGTAGCGCTCATTACCGTGGGACTATGATTTCTTGAGCATACCTTATGCAGATCACTCTGGTTGCAGTTTGAGCAGTGTGCGCTCATTCGTGGTATGCATTGGGTTGCAGTGGATGATTTATAGGCCATTTGGATGCATTGCGGTCCTTGTTGGATGCGCTGATAGGCCCAAATTGCCTTGTGGGATGCTATTTTTTATGGACGCTTTGCACATGGATGCTATTTTAAGCTAAGGGACAGCTTTGACACATTGCAGGTGATGCACTGATAGTGCTATGCTCTCTTGGATGAGACATTATTGATGCATATGCCAGTGGACAGTGTTTATGCTTGAGTCATTTGGCACTTATTGGCATTTTCTTTTGGGCCAGATTTGCTCATATGGATGCATAGTATATGCACATGAGTCAGATGCATCTTTTGATGCTTTGAGCTTTGAATTTTGGTGATATTTCACTCTATTGTGGCATACACATTTGGGTGCACCTGGTATTTGGTGTGATTCTCTCTTGCAGGCACTAGCATTTGGGATTTTGTTTCATTTGCATCATGGCATCCTCTTCCATGTCTGAAAAGGAGTTTTTCAGCATTAAAAAGTTTGATGGGACAAACTTTTCTTTGTGGAAAGAACAGATAAGGGATGTGCTTATTCAAAAGAAGCAGATTAAACCCTTGGCAGGGATTGAAGCTAAGCCTGCAAATATGTCTGAGGATGATTGGAATGAGTTGGATGCATTAGCAAAGTCTACTATTAGACTTCATCTTGCAGAGTCAGTTTATTTCACAGTAGTAAATGAGCAGACTACGGAAGATTTGTGGAAGAAACTGTGTGCCACTTATGAGAAGGAAACTGCCTCTAATAAAGTTTACCTCATGAAGAGGTTGTTTGAGCTGCAGATGAAGGAAGGGGTCTCCATTGCTTCTCACTTGAATGAATTCAATATTATTTTCAGCCAGCTTCAGGCTCAGAAAATGAATTTTGATGCGGAGACTAAGGCAATATTTCTCTTATGTTCATTGCCATCCTCATGGGATACCTTCCGTACAGCTGTCAGTAACTCTGCACCTGGTGGAGTACTGAAATTTGATGATGTTGTGGGTAGCTTGTTGGCCGAGGAGATTAGACGGAAGTCTATGGATGGCAACAAGCAGGATGCAGCCTTAAATGTGCAAAGGGGCAGATCACAGTTCAGGGGGAAGTCCCAAGAAAGAGGGAAGTCTCGTAGCAAATCCAGGGCACGGAACATTGAGTGTTACCATTGTGGCAAGAAGGGCCATATGAAAAAGGATTGCTACAAGCTGAAAAGAGAGCAAAAGGATAAGAAAAAGAATGCAAATTGGGGTGCAAATCAAAAGGAAGAGAGTCCAAGGGAGGACAAAGGAAAAGTGAAGATCGAGGAGATCAATGCAGTCACACGTGATAGTGACAATGATGTTCTCTTCATGTCTAGTTTATCTGCAGAGTTGCTTACCACTTCAGATGATGCATATTCCCAGAATTGGATTTTGGATTCTGGTGCTTCATTCCATGTTACTCCCCATAGGGAATGGTTCTCCACTTATGATAGTGGAAAGACAGGTTGTGTGCATCTTGGAAATGACTATGCATGTGACATAGTGGGAGCAGGTGACATAAAGTTTTCTTTTGCAAATGGGTCTGCATTTGTTTTGAAACATGTGAGACATGTGCCTAAGCTGACCAAGAGTCTTATTTCAGTGGGTCAGCTAGATGATGCTGGTTTTCACACCACTTTTGGCTTTCAAAGTTGGAAAATTCAAAAGGGCTCTATGCTTTTGGCTAGGGGTGCCAAGTGTGGGACTTTGTATCCCTTACATGTATCAGGGGTATTTGATCATGTTGTTGCTATAACCGAGCAGCCAAGCACTTCTCTATGGCATTGCAGGTTGGGGCACATGAGCCAGAATGGAATGAAACTCTTATGCCGTTTGGGTTATGTACCGCATTTGAGTTTCTCTGATTTTGAATTTTGTGAGCACTGTCTCTATGGGAAGCAGACTAAATCAGCCCATAAAAGAAGGGGAAAGAAAGAGTTTGAAATGCTTGATTTGGTGCATTCAGACGTATGTGGTCCCATGCCTACACGGTCATTAGGCGGGGCTGAATACTATGTGACATTCATTGATGATGCAACTAGGAAAGTGTGGGCTTATGCTATAGCTCGGAAGAGTGATGTGTTCCAGGTATTTCAGAAATGGCTAGCCTCGGTTGAGAATCAGTCAGGAAGAACGCTTAAATGCCTACGAACTGACAATGGTGGAGAGTATCTCTCTCATAACTTTCAGCATTTTTGTGATACACGTGGGATTAAGAGGGAGCTCACATCCCCTCATACTCCAGAGCAAAATCCAGTTGCAGAAAAGATGAACCGTACCATTCAAGAAAGGTTGCAATGCATGCTTTCCAATGCAAGTCTTTCTGGTGGTTTTTGGGCTGAGGCAATGAAGACTGCAGTGCATGTGATCAATAGATCACCTAGTAAGAGTTTGGATGGTGGTATTCCTGAAGAGGCATGGAGTGGAAAGAAGCCCTCTTACTCTCATTTGCGTATATTTGGGTGTGAGGCATATGCACATGTGCCAAAAGAGCTTCGAAAGAAGCTAGATCCTAAGTCTAGGAAATGCATCTTTCTAGGTTATGGTGAAAGTGGAGAGATGGGCTATCGTCTCTGGGATCCAGAAGCAAAGAAGATCATACGCAGCCATGATGTGGTCTTCAATGAGAAGAAGATGCATAAGGCACCCATGAGGGATGTGGAAATGAGGAGAATCACTTTCCAGGATGTGAATCCACCTGCCTATGTTGATAGACAGCAAGCTGTCCATGCACCAAATGTGCAAGAAATGGTACAACCAAGTACTCCCACAGGTATACAATCAAGGGTAGATGATGGATCATCTATTGGTGGAAATGATGAGCCAAATGTGACTGATATGCAAGTGGGACAGCAAGCTGAAATGCCCTTGAGAAGATCATCTAGAGTGTCTAGACCGCCTGATAGGTTTGTTCCAGGGGTAGACTATGTGATGCTTACTGATTGCGGGGAGCCTTCTTGCTACAAAGAGGCTATGATGCGTGAGGATCAACGCAAGTGGGAGTATGCTATGCAATCAGAGATGAGTTCACTTATGAAAAATAAGACTTGGGACTTGGTTTCTTTGCCACATGGAAAGAAAGCATTGCCATGTAAATGGGTCTACAAAATGAAGGTCACAGGTGATGATGTGCCTAGATATAAGGCCCATTTGGTTGCTAAAGGGTTCAAGCAAGAGAAGGGTGTGGACTTTGATGAGATATTCTCTCCGGTTGTGAAGATGACCACACTTAGATGCATGCTTGGACTAGTGGCATCAGAGGATATGGAGCTTATGCAGATGGATGTCAAGACAGCTTTCTTGCATGGGGATTTGCATGAGGAAATTTACATGGTGCAGCCGGAAGGCTTTGAAGAAAAGGGCAAAGAGCATTTAGTTTGCAAGCTAAAGAAGAGTCTCTATGGTCTTAAGCAAGCACCTAGAGAATGGTATCAGAAGTTTGATGCTTTCATTCGGTCCCAGGGTTTTAGAAATTGATCACTGCCTCTACACTAAAAGGGCTAAGGATGATAGCCTGATAATCTTGGCACTATATGTGGATGATATGCTATTGGCTAGCAAGAATACTTATGAGCTAGATGCATTAAAGGCCAAGTTGCATGAGGCCTTTGATATGAAGGATTTGGGACTTGCAGGTCATATTCTTGGTATGCGCATCACGCGTGATCGGAGTAGGAAACTCCTTTGGCTTTCACAAAAAGAGTATGTTACAAAAGTATTACAGCGTTTCAATATGGAGGGGGGGAAGGTAGTGAGTACTCCATTGCCTCCATATGTGAAACTGAGTCATACAGATAGTCCCAAATCAGATGAGGAAAGGGCCATGATGGCCAAGGTTCCTTATGCATCAGCAGTTGGGAGTCTTATGTATGCTATGATAGCTACTAGACCAGACATTGCATTTGCAGTGGGAGTTGTTAGCCGATATATGGCTAATCCAGGAAAGAGGCATTGGGAGGCAGTTAAGTGCATCATGAGGTACATGAAGGGTACTAAGGAGATGTGCATTTGCTTTGGTAAAGGAGACATGCGTGTACTTGGGTACACAGATTCAGACTATGCAGGGCATGTGGATAGTAGGAGATCCACTTCTGGTTATGTGTTCACCTTTGCAGGTGGTGCAGTGTCGTGGATGTCTCGCGCACAGAAGTGCGTTGCTTTGTCTACCACAGAGGCTGAGTATGTTGCAGCCACAGAGGGTTGCAAGGAGGCTATATGGCTTGATCGGCTAGTGGGAGATTTGGGGATTCATACAGGTGTACCGACATTGCATAGTGATTCCATGAGTGCTATTCAGCTAGCACGGAATCCGGTCTTTCATGCAAAGACCAAACACATTGAGGTCAGGTACCATTTCATCAGGGAGGTACTTGAGGACAAGCGCATAGAGCTTGTCAAGGTTCATACAGATGATAACCCTGCAGATATGCTGACGAAGAGTCTACCTAGTCAGCGGTTTGAGTATTGTCGTGTATTGATGGGCATTGGATAGTATGTTCACTCGTTGTTCTCCCTTAAAGGCACATTGTCCTTTAAGCGGGAGGTTGTGGGGTTAAAGGTCACTGTGCCTTAACCCCAGTTATGTACAATACTCAAACACATATATAAATGAATGAAAAAGAAGATTAGGGTGGTTCTGCACCCACCAAAAACTTGTGTGGCTCTCTGTCTCTCTCTCTCCTTCTTCCATTCTTGCTTCCGTTGAGAGCACTCTCACTTTACACAATGTGATGCAATAAGAAATGATGCATGACAATGCTACATGACATTTGCAAATCTTAGGAAAGTAGAATCAAAAGGCTTACTCAAAATGTGATTTTGTTACATCATCATAACAAATGTGTGTAAATTTTTTTTCCCTTCTATTACAATTTATTAATCCAAAAGCCTTTAGATCAGGCTTAATCTCTTCAAGAAGCCGCCTAGCCAACCCCTCATCAAAACCAAATACTATGAGTTTTGGCATTGCATCTTTAGGTGTAAGCCTCTCTTATGGGTTTTTTGCCATTTCCCATCACCAATGTGTATCAAAATTTGTCTCAAAAGTGCTTGGTCATGAATGTGGCCACCCAAAGTCCAACATTTATGGGAATCAAAGAAAAACCACACTATTTTTTTGATAATCCAACGAAGGCAAATCTGGTGCAAGGTAGTATTTTTTAGCATGGTCTTAGTCATGATGTAAAATTTTTCATTGACAATCTTTTGAATTGTCATCCTACAACTGCTTCATGTTTTTGAAAGCCTTTTTGTACTCCTTTGAAATATGTTGTGCCATTTCCCATTCTACAATTCCAACATGACGTGCACTATTTGGAGTAAAACCAAGCAAGATGTTGCCACGGTGAAAGTCTATATGAAACCATTGGGCATGGTGCCATTGTGCTAGTCCAACTAGGACAGCAAGGATAATATGGTGCACATTGGCACAAAAAATTTAATTCTTTGTATCACATCTCCTAGTTTAATCATTGCATCCTCTAGTTTTCCTTTTGCTTGCACCCTCTTCTCTGCTCCACCCTTTAAGTCCACACAGCATAAAGCCTAAAGGACCTGTCATTAAATTGAGTTGGAGGAAAATTTGTGATAGGATCCCACCATTGAAGTAAGTCTTGAGGGTCCAGGTGAGCTCTTCTTTAATACTCACAATAATTCTCATAAGAAAGAGGTATACTATTTGCATTGCCACCTCTCTTTGTGATTCTTGTATACAAGCACCGGCACTACACTTATACTACTTGCCAGAACACAAACTCTATTGTAACAAACCACAAAAATCTATTAGATTGACCCAATAGATGGTCACATAAGTTCCAACCAAAATTTTCACCTTGAAAGATCTCTAGCTATGTGATAAGTGTCACAAAATTCACATTTCCTATGTGACTAGCTTATTGTTAATACTACCTTTCAGGGCATCTCCAAGCACCCTTTCTTTCAAAATTGTCATGTCTCCCTCATCCTACTGAGCTTAATCCTCTGTAATTCCAAAATTGAAGGCCGATTTATTCACCCAACTCTCAATTTTATAGTTCTTCTTGTCTGATTGTAAGACCTTATCTTTATGCTCAACTAATACTACATCCCATTCCTTCATCTTTACTTCACTATGATCATTGACTAATGGTCTTTCAGCACACATGACCCTAAACCATTGTGCACATTGCCAACTGGTGATTCAAGGTAAATAAATGCATGTGACAAGCTGATGGCTTTGGACATACTCCTCTAGTATTATCTTTGTATATATTTGATTTATGCACTTTATTATGGTCTCCGTCTCTCGCTCTTGTATGATATTTATTTGTTGCTCTCAAAGCGCTTGGCTAACTTGCCATTTTTCTTTGATATTAATGCATGCTTGCGCTTAGTGCATTGCAACCTTACATCTTGCAAAAAACACAATGTGAAAGTTTGAAAATTGGATACAATATCTGCATATACAACATCCACAAATTATTGCAATGTGTGGTATACAAGATATAGTGCATGAGATGGAATGCATGGAAAAAAAATACCACCTTGCCTTTGAGAGTTTTAATGGACCTAACCCTAGGAGTGGTCCCATCTAGCTCTTGTGCCTTGTGAGCATAGGGGCCAATGACTACTCTATAGGCTAGGCCTTAGCATGGGGCAAGCGCGACAAGAGATGAGAATTATGTCTCAAATCAAAAGCTATTGCAAATGAACCAATGGGGTCTTTATATAAAAGTGGTGGTATTAGCACCATCAATAAACATTACCATCAATAATAGATAGGATACCAATGGTAAAGCAACATCTACCAGTGGTACAAACATTAGTATTATCAGTAAAATTGCTATTACCACCATCAGGAAAATTCATGCCAGATTTTCTCTTTGGTGCTAATACTTATATCAATAATAGTGTGTACTTTCTCGATGGTTATTGAGTCATTATTGATAGTTATGTATCATTTACTAGAGTGTCATTTTATGAATGTTATTTAGCTAAATTTCCAAATTTTAAGACCAAAAATATTTTGTCATCCTTGCAAGCATTATTTTTTGAAAAGGATATTGATAAATGCAAATCACACAAAAAGTTGCATGAAAACATATATATGCAATCCCTCCTTGTGAGATTTTGTAGGATTTTTTGGTATTTGTTCATCCTTGTCAATAAGCTGCATATAAATTTCGATGCTTTGCACTAGGTTAAAGTACATTAAGACATCTAGTTTGTTTCTAACAAGGAAATAATATAGTCACCAACTTTTTCATAGTACAATCCTTTGACCACATTGGAATTTGTTGCAATACTAACACCCCATCCATCTAGTGTTGCCTTAGTGATTTGCCTATTTACTTTAGTGCATTTTATAACATAGAAGTCAACCTCTTCTTTATTTCCTAACTCTACATTCATAGCAAAATTGCCATCTAGGCAAAGAGTGCTGCTCAGGGTGTCAAAAAGGAGAGTGTTGCTCAGGGTGTCAGAAAGGTATCCATATACAACAATCTCCTCTTCTTCTTCCTCCTCCTCCTCACTTTGATCTAGAATGGGTATGATTGTGTAATAGATCCAAGGATTGAAATGTGAATTTTTTGATAATTTGTTCTACTCAACTTGCATGCAAGCATTGCAATCTCATGAGAGGCTATTTGTTCTACATGCCCTACTCTTCTAAATACCCTTGATCTATGCAAGGAGAAATTCTTATCAATGGGTTTACAATCCCATTTAATGGATCTACGAACATTTCCATCTTTGATCTCCCAACTCTTGGCACATCCCTCTATTTTGAGGATGGCACTGTGGGATAAGTTAGTCCTCTAGAAGGCCACAACAAATGCAACACATTGTAAATTTGCTTCATCTACCTTCAATTTCTAATGTGTTAAAGTTCTCTTTGAAACCACAGCTACCCCATCATGACCAACATTACCATGTCCAAAACTAAAGAAATTTTAAGTCATCTTCATGTCTTTGAGTCATGCATATCACAAAGTAGAATGGCCTTTTAGTCTTAAAGTGGGAGGCAACACCATTTGACTAGACCTAGTGCTTTGATAATGAGAGTCCTTGCTAATGTAGCCATCCATATGCAACATAAAGCAATGTCAAACAAAAAGAGTATCAAAGATGAAGAAGTGGAATGTCTTCTGCACATCTCATCCACACCAAGCATATGTGATGTGAATAAAAATTGCAACTTGGCATGATTTCCAATGCATGGATTAAATTTCATTCTACTCTTTGAATGTAGATTTCTATGCAAAGTTGACTATTGATACAACACCACCCTCAAGGAACCATAGCATACATTCTTTAAAGTAATTAGCCTACCCTTTGTATATGAAATTGTATTCTATGAATTTCCAAAGGTGGGTATTGAATAATTCCAACAATGCACTATAACTCATCTTTTTGTTTGTAAGAACATTTGTTTCTAGTCAGCATTCTCCTTCTCTCAATAGTTTTTCTTCTAGCATTTTCCCTTCAACTCCACTTCAATACCTTCCAATACATTGACTAGAACATAATCAATTGCCATAGCCATTTCATGTGGATACCATTGCCCTCTAGCTAGTCCACAATTGTGGTGGTAATGCCCAAAGATGCATATAAAAGATTTGCATGTGCTTCTCACATGAGGTGAAAATATTGAGTTTTGATTCCTCAAAGGCTAAGCAACCAAGTTGTTCATCATTATGTCCACATGTATTGCATGTGCAATAGCATGTTTGCTCATGAAACATCAGCATTGGGGTGTCACGTTTGGGCAACAACTTCCTTTACCTAAATATGTTGAATACAGGATGTGTATCTGTCCTTTAATTTTTGTAAAAAAGAAGGTTTCAAGTGCTCAAAATATCATTGATGTATTTGCACATTTGCTCTCTCCTAAAGTCAGTATTCCCAAAAGTTTTCAATACACAATAATTTGGAGTTCTACACAAGCATGGGATTCCATGTTTCATGTAAAATTTTAAGAGGATTTAGTTAACGGACACATCATTGAATGGTGAAAATTGGGTCAAGGTATTAGATGTATCCCATTCATTGGAATATGATGGACTAAACTAAATTGTATAGCTCTTAGTTGGCCTCTCAAAACCAGGTCCACCAAAATCATGGTTTCCCAAAACAATGTTCCAAAACCATGGATTTCCAAAGCCATGTCCTACCAAAATCATGTGTGGAAAATCATGCCCCCCCATATCTTTGAACTAAAAACATGCTCCAAAATGATGGCTTGCCAACAAACTAGTAACAAACATTCAATTGGCTCCATCTATGTGAGAAATCTATAGCACTAGGCATCAAGCAAGTAGCATAGATCATTCTTTAGGTACTAAATGTTTCACCATAGTCATATCACATCCTCTCTCTAAGAGCTTTCCTTGTCTCTCCTTTTCATACACTATTGTGGTAAGAATGCTACCCAAAGATTCTAGAGTTCTCCTCCTAGATTAGGCCCCTCTTCCTAGGGTGAATTTGCACCACTTCCCTATATTGGGTTAATTGGATGATGATGAAGAATTGCTCTTGGAAGAGCCTTGAAGTAAGCACCCAAGTGATATTGTGCCTCATATGAACTACCAAGAACAATGTGCAATTGAGAGACATCCATCAATTCCCTAAGAAGCAAGTCATAGATTAGCCAAAGAAGGCTAGAAGGAAATGTGTGATCAAGAGACACTCAGAGTTCCCAATAATCTTGCTAGATATCATGACCCTTGAAATGATTAATGGCTGTTAATGAATGAAGCATCCAAGAGATGTTGAACTTGCATACATTTGCAAGTTTGAGTAACAAAATGCTAGACTAAATGACTATTGATGAATCCTTGATAGCCATAACTCAGCTCAAGATCTAGAAGAAGAAAGTCAACATTGTTGCCTAATGCCAAGCCATAACTTGGCTCAAGAGCTAGAAGATGCAAGCCAACATCATTGCCTAATTGCTAGCCATATGCTAGAAGGGGAGGAATTATAAGGATCCTAGAGATAACTACTCATAGAAAATTATGAAAAGAATAATAAATTCCCTCCTTAGGCATTTCAAAAGTGAAGTCCATGAGCATCCAAAGAGAGGTGCCACACATATTGTTTATATAAGCAGACATGACTTGATTGAAGCTATGCTTGCAAAGGTTATGCTTGTAAAGCTCATGCATCCAATAAATGCTATACCTAATTGGTGTTTGGATTTGGGGGGAGCTAGCATAACTTTGGATGATGGCATAATACCAATTGTATTAGTGCCTTGAGTTTGTACAAGCTTGTGTTAAGATTCTTCCTTTAGGCATATACTTGTATACAAAATAGATTTGTGTTGGATTATAGCAATAGCAAAGCAATCTAACAATGTTGATATTGCCCAATATTTGGATTTAGGCTTAAAAACTATGGTCATCTTTGATGCTTGAACTTTAGGAGAGCCAACATAGCTATGAATGACTCGGCATTTATTTAAATTTGTGTCATTGTTAGAAGTAATACAACAATATCCGAATGCTCCAACATCACTAAGCAATTTAAATTTGTTTAGAAATTGATTGTCATCATTGATGGAACCCAAGCCATTTCCCAAAGATGTATCTATGGTAATGACTAGCAAAGTGTGTTAGAATGAAGATGTGCATGATGACCAAGATTTGGTTACTTGAGAGAGTACTTTAAGAATCCTAAGAAGTTATGACTATGAGTATGTCAAAGCACCCAATTGATGTTGTACCTAGCTAGAGACAACATAAGCAATTGAAGGACCTTCTAAATGAAATCCTTGAAGTAGGAAGAGAATTGCAAAGAGTGGGAGAGATATGCTATATAAATATCAAAGGGAAGAAGTGCCTGCTATATTAATACCAAATGGAATAGGAAATTATTGCTTTATGGGGAATTATACCAAATAAAATAGGAAATTATTTCTTAGGGAGAATTACATTTCAAAGGAAATTATAGGAGATTATACCAAAGGGAATAGGAAATTATTGCCTTATGTAGAATTATTCTATGAGGAAGCTATAGCCATGATACGATTGGCTAAAAGGAATGTTGGTTATACACTACAACTCTTTTATATGCTTTGATACAATACAGGTAATGAGGAAGAGTGATATTTAAGATGGCTAAAGGTTGAGCCTACAACTATTCTATATGCTCTAAGTAGATATAGAGAATGAGAAGATAAATATGTTAGTTTTGTTCATCAAAATATGCAATCATTGATCCTATGGCCACAAGGTCAAAAGCACAATCTAGAGCAATCAAGATGAGATCATTGTGCATGTGGAGTAGTGACAAATTTTTGCTTGTAACAGCTTGAGAGTGAAAGGAGGTTTGATGGATCTAATAGGATAAGGATATCCAAAATGCTCTCTAGAAAAGATATAATCATACTTGCAAAATCATGATCAAGAGAGAAAAAGACTAAAATCTACACTTTTGTGTAAGAGAGTAAAGTCCTTAAAAGAGAGATAATGTCCTTACAAGAGAGATAATATCCTTACAACATAAATAATTTCTTTATAAGAGAGAGAAATCCTTACAAGAGAGATAGAATGTCCTTATACATTTGTCCCAAAAACATAAAGACCTTACACTTTAAGGATGGAAACTTAGGAACGTGTATGAATATCTCTTAATGCAAAAAGCTTCGACTTTGGGGCTTAGTGTTCAGTTAACTTTTGTGTTCATGTGCTTGATCTCTTGGCATCCATGTTGCCTTATACTATCAATTTCTAGCATGCTCTCAGCCTTGCAACCCTCTCTCAAGCTTAAACCCATAGATAAATTTATCAACCTTATGCTCCTTCTAAACCTTGTAAACCTTTCCTAGAACCTTGAGCTTTAATAAAGGTGAGAATCTCCATCAAACTTTGTGATCAACACATCTTTTCACCCAAGCATAACCTAGAAACCCTTTCCATGCTTCAGCTTAGGCACACCTCTAATCAGAATACGACCCAAGGACCTATGGTGGACTTGTGAACACTTATCCTACAATGGGAAATGACATTACTATAGGTGACCATCACCCCCAGACTTGGAAATGAGAGAAAAAGTGACAAGATTTCGGCACCGTTGTTATGGAGGATAGCACTTGAAGTAAAAGCAGATCATATATTTGCTCGTGTGAAAAGAAAGGCCCGTTGAAAAGCATCAATGATACTTCTCTCAAGGAAAAGGGATCAAAAATGCTTCCAAATTATTGCTAAACTATGACATTTTATCTTAATTACAACGGTGACTTGCATTAGTAAATTAACTACTAATCCCAAAAATGAACCCTCTAAATCCCCACATATTATAAAATAAACATTCCCACACTTTGTAAACCCCTCTCTTTTTTAATCTCTCAACTCACTCCTCCACCTACAAGTTTTGTCAATCCTCCACTTTCCCTCTTTCTTTTCCGTCCTTGCCCACACCTTTCCATCCATTCCCCTCCATTACTTTACTCTCTCCCCCTTCCTTCCCTCCTCTCTTTCGTGTTCCACCTCATATTCCATCACCAACTCTCTCTCCTTTCCCCTCATTTTCCATCACACCCCTTCCCCCCTTCATTCTGTTGTTCCCCTTAGACTCTCTCCCTCCTACCTTCATATCCCATCCCCACTCGTTTTTCCTTACTCCTTCATTTTGTTGCTCCCCAATTCTCTCCCTTAACTCTTTTGGGCTTAGACTCTAGTTCACTTTTGTGTTCATGTGCATGGTCGCTTGGCATCCATGCTCCCTTATACTATTCAACGTGTTCTAGCATGCTCTTACTTTGCAACCCAAACTCCTCCATCCTCCTCGACCTCGTTCACTCTTTCTCAACCCTTAAACTCATCAATTCATAAGAAGACTAGCTCTCAACTCCTCAACCCTACAACCCTCTCAACCTTAAACTCCTGGGTAGATTTCTCAACCCTATTCTCCTTCTAAACCCTGTAAATATTTTTTGCACACTTGAACTCCAATGGAGGTGAGAACCTCCATTAAAATTTTTGATTAACATCTCTTTTTCACCCAAATATAACCCAAAACCACTTTACCTTACCCCTCTCACAGGAACTTGAGGACTATGCTACACTTGTGAAAACCTATGCTACAATGGGCAATGACATAATTGTAGGTGGCCATTTTTTCTCTTTCGCCCCATTCGTTCCATCCATAACCATCCCCCATTTGGTTGCCACCCTTAATTATTTGTCTCAGTTCCCTCCGTCATCATTCTACCATGCAACAAACTGCTCGATTGTCTAATTTTCCATCCATGCTCTCAAACTTTCATTGTATTCCATCATTTTTCGTTGTTGAAGTGTTGTTGCTTTTGCTCCATCACTCATTTTTTTAAAACCCCCTTCTTTGTCCTCAATCAGCCCGTTGCCACCACCTACGGTCCCTCATCACTGCCAGAATCACCTCCATTTACAAAACCCACCAACCATGCTACCTATCAATCATGCCGCTTGCTAGTAGATCTTTTGTACCACAATGGTGTGCCACCTCTGTGCCATCACCTTTTGACCCCTATGGCACCTCCACTAGTGCCCAATCATTGCTGGTCCACCCATCCCAACCATCGGCGCACCACCATGGAAAGTGTTGCCATGTACAAAATCATTTCTGCCTACCCCTGGCAGTTCTATCCAACATTCTCCCACTGTTAGCCATGCCTAGTGCCTCGCCACTTCTATTTGCAATGCTTGAATTATATCGTTGCCTCCCTCAACGCTTGCCACCATGCCTGTTTCACTTGCATTCATCGCCCACACAACGTTACCTCTTGCTATACCTCTGCCTTCCTTTGGTTCCCTTCACACACACCCCCTTCCCCATCCATGCCTCCTCCCCTCTCACAATCCCCTCCTCGACCTCTTCCTCTTCCCTCATTGTCTTCCCACCCCACTCCTATGCATTGTCACTTCCATCCATGTTTTGTAGTCCTACACTGCCACCGATGATGACTGTCGTTACCACCTCCTTCTTTAAAAAAAACCCTAACTATACTAAACCAAACCCAACCATTCCTAAACTGACCTAACCTACCCAATGACTAGAGGATCCAGTACAAGATCAGATGCTACAAAGCACCATAGCATTGTACCAAGATATTGTTCAAGTCCTAAAGCAAGATGATCACCTTTAAGGAGAAGCTCAGATATAGTGGAAAAAATTGTAGCTCAAAATGTTACATGCATTACCAAGTATCATCTATGCTCATGGATGGATGAGGATGAGAGAAATTTATTTTGTCTCTCAATTATGTAGGCCTTCTACGGATCAAACAATATGAAGTGATGCGCTCAAAATGCCATCATATGAGCCCTCCTCCTTAGGTTGTAGTAGCTAGCCTATAACCTTTATTGCAATAAGCATCATCATCATCTTTGGGATTTACTTCCAAGTTCAATACAATCTTGAAGCTGATACTCCCATCCAAAGCGTCAAGTCGCCATAGCCAAGCTGAAGAAGTTTGACTTGGTTTTCTTTAAATTATCCTCACTCTAGCAACCATTTGGGCTTAAAATTCATCAGGAGGAAGCTTGCAGCATGCCCAATGTGTGCTCAAATGGCAGGTTGAAATTGTGCAGAAGTTCATCGAGCAAAGTTTGTGTTGGCACACGAGCTATAGAGGGCAAATGTTGGGAAACCCTCTAAGGTGGAGGTGTGCCCTACTGATGTGGAACTATAGTTTAGAGGGTTTGAGAAATGGCACACTATAAAGGGAGAACAAGCTCTTACAAAAATCTCCAAGAAAGAGGCAAAATGGAGAGAAGGAGGCGAAGGTGAGGAAGAAGATGATGATGTGGCAAACTAGGGGGCTAAAGGGGTTTCTAGAACCTAAATTTTTGATACCACATGTTGGAGAGTGGTGGGAGAGAAGAGAAGCATCATAACAAGAGTTGAGAACACAAGAGAAGACCAAAATGTTTGTTCTATTGATTGTGAGAGAGAAGCCTCTCATTTATAAAATGGGAGAGAGGGTGGCCTAGATCATAGGGACCTCTCCTACATCAAAGGAAATCAGCCCTACATCATAGGGACTTCCTAAATCATTAGAGAGGGCACCTTATATCATCACCTGTGTCATGGTCCTAGATAGCACTAAGTGTGCTTTACTACACACACACACACACACACAAACATGTGACTACTACTAGATGCACACATGCACCTTAGAGCAGCCCTTGATCACAAATGTCCCAACAATGCAAAGCACATAGAAAGGATTCCAATGCCCTGTGGTCCCATTGGAGGCTTCTATAAGTAATACTTAGACAAAAGGTCAAGACAAGGATGGGACAACATAGGGAATTCCATGCACATACCCCAAGAGCAAATGACTCAAGCCATCATAAACAAATTGGAGCCACAACCTACATGGGGAAAGTAAAGTACTCAAAGAAAGATGCCTCATAGATTATCTCAAAGCACCATCTTTGTTTTGGATGTATCCCAAGTTTGATGCAATATACCACTATTACAAGTGGGATACTAGTAAACACGATCCATGGGAAAAATGTACTTCCTAATTGGCCCAAAATTCATAAATACACAACGTGGAATGGACAATCCAAAAAACACTCATGAAATCCTTAGACAAAAATGCATTACAAATGTGAGGTAGCCATGATCAAACCCTCAAATATAGTGCCAAATATAGTAAAGCACTTGCAATAATCTTGGAAGTGTCCCTCACCGTTGATCAACATCTTCCCATGCTTAGCTTCAATCCAAATGAAGAGATAGATGCTCAAACTGCTTGTTGCCTCTTCCAACGTGCCATTCTAATTCAAGGGTGATACGTCTATCTATTTAAAGAAATTGTGGATAGTGGCTTTTTAGATACTGAGCCAAAAAAAAAAGGTCGACACCAAGCTCACCAAATAAAAAAACGTGCCAACTTTACCATGTTCGTTGGTCCAAAAATGTATTATTGCCGATCAACAATATCACAACTCTGACTACATGGTCAAGCATAACCCGAGGATAGGCAATAAAATCGGTCTCGAGGACTTGTTGTCCTTGTGGGGTAACAAGAGTCAAAAGCACTGTCCAGAGCAACCAAGATGAGATCATTGTATGTTTGGAGAAACAACAAATAGAGTGTCCTTATAAGAGAGAGAAATCCTTGTAAGAGAGAGAATGTCCTTACAAGGGAGAGAATTTCATTACACTTTTGTGGTAGAAAAAGAAAGTATACACTTTGTGTAAGGATGGAAACTCGTGAACATAAATATCACTTAATCTAAAGAGCCTTCGACTCTTTGGGGCTCAAAGTTTAGGTCACTTTTGTGTTCCTTGCTTGATCTCTTAGTGTCCATGCTTCCTTACACTATCAATGTGTTCTAGAATGCTCTCACCCTAACAACCCAAACTCTTCCCTCCTCCTCAACCTTCTTGACTCTTTATTGGCCCTTAACCTCGTGACTCCATGAAAGAGACTAGCTCTCCACTCCTCAACCCTACAGCCCCTCTCTCAACCTTAAAAACCTAGATAGATTTCTCAACCCTATCCTTTTATTAAACCCTATAAACCATCCCTAAATCTTTGAGGTCTTATATGGAAGTCAAAACCTCCATCAAACTTTGTGATCAACATCTTTTTCACCCAAGTGTACCCATAACTACTTTCCAGGATTTAGCCTACACCACTCAGTGGAATATGGCTCAACAAATGCTACAGTTGTGAACAGCTATGTTGATAGTCCCTAAGGAAGGAACATGTGGTGGATGTGTCCCAATTATCTCTAGAAGGAGTGACATATAGGGCTATGGGCTCATAAAGACTATTCGGTAATGCAACAAGTTATAAAATAAGAGGTGATATATTCATGGCAAACTATCCTACATTAACATGGATGCCTTATGGTACACCCATAGTTAGCTTATTATTGAAAGTTCAACATGCGTTGCAAGAGGCTCATTTTCTTGTAATTTTTTTAAAGAGTTATCAATACCTTCATGCTATATTTAGGGACTACTCCACAAAGAAACTAAGACAATTCTACCAATAAATGCATGTTGGGACCAACCTCTTGCTCATGTGTACACATGTGCTCCAAGTAAACGTACAATTTTTGTGTGTTTGCGAGTGCTATGAGAGATAGTGTGTGAAGCTTCAAGTGAACTTTTAGAGTGGATAGGGTCAAAATTTGAGTAATATAGGAGCTAAGAATATAGAGGTGGTCTTGTGCTACAGAATGTACTTAGTGTGATCTTGACCTCTCCTTGTTTCCTTACCTATCCTTGTCATTTTTGCCCTTTTCAGTCCAATTTTGAAGATGTTTCTTTACGTCCATCCACTTTGATGCATCTTACTCTCACAGTGGAGTGCTTAGTCGAATTCTACTTTCTCAAAGAAGATCTAGTATTCTTTAGGTAGTGAGAAAATTATACACAAATATTTGCTTCTTTAGAGGTAATAGAGCCATGGGTTCCCAAGAGTAGAGACAAACATGGAATTAGATCATACACACATGCTGAAAAAAGAACGTGTAGCTTAGAGTAAAAGCCCAAATATTATTGTGATACTTTGCTTCCTCATTTGATATCTCATTCTCTTCATCACCATCAACACATTCTTCAATCCCTCC
Organism: Dipteris shenzhenensis; assembly: GCF_047967505.1. Classification (NCBI taxonomy): domain Eukaryota; kingdom Viridiplantae; phylum Streptophyta; class Polypodiopsida; order Gleicheniales; family Dipteridaceae; genus Dipteris; species Dipteris shenzhenensis. The sequence continues at coordinate 8,890,099 of NC_141620.1, read as the reverse complement.
TTGGTGAAGTGATTGCCGACTTGGGTTTGTGCAAGCTTTAAAGTTGGATTAACTCCCATTGGAGGAAACACCTCATGAGTCACAGTGGCAATCTTCATGAGTTGTAAAGGGTAATGTGGGAAAATCCCTCACTAGATTCCTAGAATCTCATGAGTCCCTTAGGAGCTCATAGGATATCATGAATCCCTAAAGAAACCTTACCATTTTGAAACATTGAACTCTTATATATTCAACAAACTTCAAGCCAAGAGGCGAAGTAGCCTCATGAAGCTTGCTTTTGGGTTAGCTTGTGTTTGGATCTCAAAGAACCCTTCATGTCTTTGCCCTCAAAATCAAATGCTAGTACATGGAGAACTATTTCTACCTCAAGAGAATTGAGACAACATTTGAAATGCCATTTGAGCTTTGGGTCTTGCTCAAGAGAACAATCCAAGAGTACATGGACCCTTTAGATTACAAATCAATGCAATATTTGGAAGAAGGTAGTGTGACAATTTATTTGATAGGAAAACAAAGCTCTATAATGCTAGATACATTCTTTTAAGGGTTTCTAGCTCTTAAGAATTGGGAGAATGATGCCTTTTATACTTCTATGTCTAGCCCTTGTCTATTTCTATTTTTTAAAGCCTAGGCAATCCTAAGAGGGAAAAAATATAAAAGTACTTCTTTTACACTATCAGTTTGGTGTTTCTCATCTCTATTAGATCAAGTTTCAAAAATGTCATCGTATTTGTGATAATTTCCATCGTTTGCTAAGGATTATTTTGTCCTCTTATGTATTCTTGCACTTGTTGTAAGTTCACATCTTCTCACAAGGCTATTTTCTCATGTTTCAATTTGTGTCCCTCCTTGTCAAACTCTTCATTGGTTTTCCAAAATATCATCTCTTTTTGCTATTGTTCCATAGCTATAAAGCTCTTTATTTGCATAAGAGAGAGATATATTTGAGAGAGACAAAAGCTTGTGTACTATCTTTAGTTGACAAGTAAAGGTCCTTAATCAAATTATTCCACACATATCACTCAACCTTAGGGTAAAGGTAATTAAAAACCCATCGAGATTCTTAGGGAATTTAGTTTTCTACATAAGAGCGGCCGTGGCACTTTTGTGGGCATTCTTGATTTGCTTCATTTTCAAGAGGTGCAGGACCTCTAATAAAGTAATATGTGGAGGCCTGTGTCGATCCGTGGCATCGCCCCAGGTTGGGGGCAGCGATTCACGCGCTCCATTGCTTCCGTTGGGACGCAAATCGACTCAGATCCCCACATTAGCCTTCAAAAAGCTCGCACATGGGATGAAGGGGTCTCCAGCAATTTCTCCACCACTCAACTTCGTGAGATTTTTCAGGTACCTCCTGTCGAACCCTTTGCCAATTTCTTAGTTGTGGCATGCCAGTCGTAATAAACGAGTAGAGTCTGATATAGATGTAGAGTGACTCTGATCTCGAAGTGAGTGAGTGAATGGCTTCCGGCCAATGGGGGAGCTCAAGCCGATAAGGCGGAACTCTTTCTGACAGCTCGTTTCCAGGTGAAAGATTAGAGATACGTCATAATTTTGTCCTCATTTAAACTGAAGGTTTATATGAAAGCAAACAGACCGAACATCCCTACATGACAACAGAAAACAAGAACGCGGTAGCTTTTATGCATCTCTTTTACCAGGTGACTAGCTCCCTGTGCTTTTAGTATTTCCCTAATTGATTGCAGCATTGAAATCCACTATAGTTGTGGATTGACCATACTTGCGCTCACATATAAGGTAAAAGCTTTGATTTCTTGCATCTTTTGTGTCAGTACGTCGATCATACTGCATCTGTATTTTCTAGTTAACATCTGAACCTGAATTGTTTCGTCGGTTTGTTTTGAAAATTTTCAGGGTAAAAAGGTGGTCATCTTCGGTCTGCCGGTAAGCCCGAAACATTATATGTACGGCATGTCACGTGATACCTTTTTGCTAAGCATTGTTCATCATAAAATTCCAAAGACTTATATACTTGTGAACCAGGGGGCATTTACAGGGGTGTGCACACAACAGCATGTGCCCAGTTTCTCCAAATATGCCGATAAATTCAAGGAAAAAGGTGTTAATTCAATCCTATGTGTAGCAGTTAACGATCCTTATGTAATGAACGCATGGGCTGAGAAACTGCAATGCAAAGATAAAGTAAGTATTATGCTTTAGAAATTCCAAGCATTCATTTAATCAAACGAGTTGGCAAGTGGTGAAGGGTTCTCATGACAGATGCTCTGTTTGGCTAGTTGGAGTTTTATGGCGACTTTGATGGCGGGTTCCATAAGCATTTAAAGTTGGATCTTGATTTGTCAAGTGGTTTGTTGGGCCTTCGTTCACATAGGTAATTACTTTTTAATCTCCCAAAATCGGAGATGTGGTTGCTTCTGTCCTGGCTAAGGTTTCTTGTCGACTCCCTAGTGAAATGAGATGCAAATGTGAAGCCATAGAGCTAGTAAGAATAACTTGTCTTCATTGGTGCATATCAGCATAATTTCAATGTAGTCTGCAACTTGGCTTGCTTGATTGCTTTCAACAGATGGGCGGCCTATGTGGAGAATGGCATTATCAAGTTCCTGAATGTTGAGAAGGTTCCATCAGAGTTCAAAGTTTCTGATGCCAAAACTCTTTATGATCAAATATGAGTGGTAGATGAGAAGCACATATTACGAGATCTTCATAATTGAATGTTGGACTGTGTTCAAAGGGCCAAGATATTATTCTGCATACAAAAACCAGCCTTCGTAACCTGTGCAAGGGTGATCATTTGATGTTATCATGGGCCTTTTTATTCTTTTAGCATGGTATTTTGATTGACGCCCATGATGATAAGGCCAGACAGAAATGCCATTACCCGCCTTTTCAAGCCTTGGTTATAAATAAAAGTTATTTGAAGTCCTTCGTAGAAGTCATCGATTTGCAATATGAGCTGGATCAAGCAACCTTCGGTTAATAAATCAGGCTATCGTTGCCTTGGTTGAAGGTATGCATTTATATTCGATAACATGAAGTGGCGGTCCACTTTTTGCTATTCTTGTTATTTATGCAATGCGTGTGCGTGTACCATGGGTGTATGCACATGCGTGTGTGCACAGTTGTAAGTCTAGTCATGCCCAATACCACCCTTTTTTTGTGTAAGCCAGAGTTCCAATGAAAATCACCCAGGGTTGGGGTAACGGCACAAAACTGTCTTGATAATTTATGCAACTAATTTTCAATTGTGCCTTCAAGGCTTCCTGAGAGTGGTGTTGATGAATGTTTGGACAAGCCACACTTCATCTTGGTTCTGAAGTATTTCTTATTTCTGAAGACATGGCCAATAGCAGCTTCTTTTCTTTCTGGTAAAAAGCTTAAGCTGGGCTAGAGCTTTTATCCTTGCCATAATGTATTAAATATTTTAGATGTTGAGACTTCACTTTGTGCAGTCTTGTTGTTCTGGTATTAAAGCACACAATTCACGTTACAAAGTTATTAAGGTCAAATTGGGGAAGAGAGTTCCTATTACGTCCTTTGTTAAGGAATTTGTTGGGCCATATCAAAGCATACAGCAATGTTTTGCACATGACAAGACAGTTCATGCTCATGTTTATGATAACATAGGTTTTTAAAAAATTATAAGCAGTAGATCAGTCAAAGGAAAGAATACGACTGCAGTTTTATGGCTTTGAACTTGATGTGGATTGGTCCTAGGTGCCCAAATTGCAATGGTTTTCCTTGCAAGACACATTGTGAGTATACTATACTTTCATTTGTCATTAAAGGTAGTGGTCGAAATCATTGTAGGGTCATCAGATGACCGAATATACTTTTTTGTCAGCTGCTGGGGCACCTCTTTTCCTGTAGGATGTAAGTAAACAAAGAATCGCGGAGTCTATCAAACCAGTAGTAGTGGCCAATTTGCAACCCTTGATCATCAGCAGCCACAATCAGAGAGCATTAGAGAAGGGTTTTCTTGCAGTAAAGCATTGCTGCATCAAATGAACAAGGGTATAGATGCATCTTTTTGTATGTTATTATAATACTGATGCTTAGTACTGGTGATCTTAACAAAAAGGTTTGAAACTTTTTCTCTGCTCAGTTGTTGGACTGGATCCAAAAAAACAAGAGATCATGAAGACTGGTGTTTAGTTCATGCTTTTCAGTGTATGTTGCGCATGTTTAGCTTTATATCTTGGTGCTACCAGTGTTTTATATGAAACATCAATTTGTGCTGTATGGTTTTGTTTGTTGGGTTTGCTCTTATCCAGAAAGCTTATTTGTTTGTGAAGCCTTGCTCTCCAGCTTATAAGCAATATGAGTCTCACCACGTAGAAATGTTTGATGTTACTTGGATTAAGCATTGTGGAATGGTCATTGCTCAAAGATGTTTTCGTGACCTGGCAAGTCTGTCTTGGAATAATTTAAACAGTTGGGGGTTCCTGCTATGCCTCGCAAGTATTAATTTTGCAGCTACACAGATCCAATCTGTCATCGCCAACCAGCAAGTTACTGACTGTTGACACTTCTAATCAGGTTAACCTAGCTAATCTTAATATTGCAGTGACTTGGAAGTATCTAAAAGTATCCTATTAATTTAGTCTTTGCCTGGCCAGGCCCCTTCTAAACTACATGCGGCACTATAGAAAAAGCAACTCACCAAAAGGGCTGGATGCTATAGTTCTTGTAAATAGCCCTTGAAAACTTCATTTAATACTGTGATTCATTCGGTTTGAACGCTTTTAGATCAGATCTTCCTAGAATACTTATGTTGGATGGGAAATATAATATCTGTGAGATGGTAGTAAGGTGTCCTTTTTTAGAACTTTGATAAAAGAACTAAAAATGACATTAAGCTACTCAGCTCATCAGAAATTAGCAATTTCTAGGTAGCAACATTGAAGCAAGGGCCAGTGGTAGGCACATTTTGGTAATTTTAATAGTGCAGGATGACGATGTCCTCAGTAAGAAGCTCCTAAAAGAGCTTGAGAGTGGGCAGCGTCACAACACAGGCAATGAAAAGCGTGCAAGAAAACTTTCAAGGGTTTTTCAAAACTGTTGGTAAGTTTGAAGTTATTGTACTAAAGCTCACAAGGATTTAATTAAGCTTCCATTGAGAATCAAACTACTGTTCCAAAGTCTTCTACCTATGTGTCTTATGTGGACACAGAGATAGAAGGAATGGGGGACTCAAAGTGAAAGCAAGGTGTACAATATGGAGTAACCCAATGAAAAAGTGCAGGAAAGGTGATAACACATCAAATGTGGGTATACTCGAGAATTTTTAAATCATTTGTATAATGAAGGGGGGGAAAGGGACTCGTGTACTCTTGTATTCACTTTTGATGTGACCTCTCCCACATTTGTACCCTCCCTCTCTCTCTCTCTCTCTCTCTCTCTCTCTGTCTCACACACAACACACACACACACATGCGTGCGGGCGTGCAAGCACACTTTTTTTATGAAATCCATATTTGTTTGTATTATAAGCAGCAATTCCCAAGGAGAGAACTTGCTATTACAAAAGATTAAAAGATGTCAATGGAGGACTAGTAGATGGAGGAATCCTTTTGACAACCACCGAGGCAATCACACACACTTTTTTTATGAAATCCTTATTTGTTTGTATTATAAGAAGCAATTCCCAAGGAGAGAACTTGCTATTACAAAAGATTAAAAGATGTCAATGGAGGAGAGGAATCTTTTTGACAATCACTGAGGCAATCTTAAAAGGATTGCCTTAATGACATTCGGAAATAGGAAGACTTGGAGAAATGGAGTCTCTAAAGTCTCTATGATTTCTATCCTGAGGCCCCGTATTGAACCCATGCAAAGAAAAGACTGAAAGTCTGGCCTCGGTGGATAGATGCCAAACATCCATAAGAGCTTGCCAAAGGAAGCAGTAGGGAATCTTGCTCAAAGACGTTGTAACAGAAGCAAAAAGTCACGGGATAGTTCCAAAAGAGATGGATCAAGGATTCACTAGGAGCCAAACATTTGTGAGCAATGTGTCGTCGGGCTAGGAGTCAACCAAATGGAATAACCCCTACCATAACCCGCCATAGAAACACCGGTTGGAGAAGAGGCAATTTACAACTCCAAAGCAATGGCAATCTTTTGTGCCACCACTTGACACGACGATGCATAGACTAAATCTGATTTCCTTGATCTGAAATCCAAGGTGGAGGCATCCCTTATACAAACTGGCCATTGTTATATTAGCCAATGGGAGAGGACGAGTGTCTAAATCCCAGCAATGCAGTGCCCAATCCGTAATACGCGCACACACTCCTCTTCTTCTCTCTCTCCTACCTCATTCCTTCATCTCTCGTTCCCTTTCCGTCTCTCCCTTTTGGTAGTTCTATCCCACTCTCTAAATCTGCCCCATTCCCATTTCTACACTCTTGTTACAGTCCTTCCCTTCGGCTTTGTACCCGTCTGCACGAAACAAACTCTAATGCCGATCACACAGTGCAGCAAAGTACCTTGCACAAAGCACAAGAAGTAGACTCAACAACCAACACACATTGGTTGCGCTTTGGATTCTACCATCACAAGGAGGGAGCCACCAAATAGATGACATTTTCGATTGATTTAACTGCAAAGATGGAAACTCAGAACAGGGGGGCCAAGGGCAATCAACTAGTGACCCACGCCCTCCAACTCGTCATTCACAAAAGCAGTGGCATTTGCAACCACAGTACTCTCTAGTTCCATTTGCATAATCTTTGCTCATCTACTCATGCCCTTCTTATAGTGGAAGATGCGAAATGAGTTTCTTGTGTGGGTGCTCGCAAAGCTTTTCAAGGATGCCGTTGTCAAACCTTGCAAAGCTGCCCTTATTTGACATGGCATTCATGTCAATACTAAGCTCCCCCCAAGACAATGTCAATTAGACCCATGTCTAATGCAAAGAGATCTCGTGCAAAATCATATCATAAGAGTTGGATTCATGCATGTCAATTAGACAACGTCAATTAGACCGATGTCTAATGCAAAGAGATCTCTTGCAAAATCATAAGAGAGTTGGATTCTTGCATCTTGGCAACCTAATCTACTAACCATTTATTGTCTATTAGCAACCTCAACTAATCACAACTACCCATTAGCAAGCTACTAATCATTTGTTGTCCATTAGCAACCTCAACTCTTAGCCCATGGTCAATCTTTGTGGCATGCCAACAAGCCCCACAAGCATTGATGAAAGGTGGTTGTCCATTAGCAACCTCAAATCTCCGTGCATGGTGAATCTCTGTGCAAGATTCTACTTTTGATGAACTATTGTGTGCTCTTGCTGTCCACAAGCATATGAATAGTCATGCATTAATATCAACTTCTAATTCAAGTGCCTCGAGACCCTTAGCACCCATAAAAGTGTCAAAAGATATTGAGTAGAGTACCAGGTAGGCATCCCAATATTGCTCCTCCTCATCTACAAGGGTATGTCCATCAGCATCATTCTATGAATAGAATGGCATAGCAACATGATGATGAAGAAACTCTAGGAGTACGCATGGAATAACCTTGTTAGTGTATCTCATGGGCATGCTCTTCAAGTTGAGTAGTACCATCTGAACCAAAGGGAACCTTAGAATCACTCTTGGCTCCATCATTGGAAGTGTTTGTCTTCACTCATGTGCTCCACTTGTCTCCTCATGAGTCACATCAAAGATCTCGAGAGCCCACCAACTCTTCCTCATCATAAGAGAGATCGATGATCATACTAAGTTTGGCTTTTTTAGTATTCCTTGTTTTGCATACCTCTCTTTGCTCAGGAGTCCATTTGTTGCTACACTTATAGCATAGATTCGCCCTCTTTTTGAGGTCCATGATGGCTTTGGTATGTTGTTTAATGAATTTTGTGTTGCAACTTTAGGCTTCCCTCCTGGATTTGCATCAAGAAGCCTATAAGGCCTTGCATATGGAATTCTGTTGCACGATATTGTTGGGAACTTGGGAAATGGGCCTATTATAGCCTTTCGGTCATGCCATTCGAGCATCTTGGGGTTCTTCTCACCCTCCAATGCAGTCCCATGCGTGTTGCCCATATATTGCTTGTATATGGTAGCATACTTGGGATCCAATACCTCCATGCACTTGGCAGGTCGCTTAATGGTTTTGGGCTCATGCGCCCTTCAAGTGGAGGCCAAGAGGGATGCAAGCCTTCAATAAAAATGCAACAACTTTCCCCTGTCAGATATGTGTGGGCATGTCAAATGCATCGTGAAGCAGAGGTTGTGTGCCAAAAGCTTGAGAGGAGGATTGACCTCTCTCTCAATGCTATGGACTGCTATGTGAACCCAAAGAATTCCAGGCATACTGGCTAGTGTGGTAAAAGAACCAAGAGTTTTCATGGAGCACCCATCTATGGGAAGACATAGGATAGATTGCTCCATTTGTAAAAGTGTAGAGAGCTATAAACTAGATGGTGGCCTCGAGTTGGACAAGCAAGTGCTTGAAGCTAGGGAGAATGTGCCCTCAAGGCCAAGGTAATCCCCATATTGGGAAATGGATCATTCAAATTGAAATGACCTAAAGGACTAAAATCCAGAATTGTGTAGAGCATCTACCATAAAACCTCCATGTGGTGCAAAGAATGCATCTTGGCTATCTGAATGATCCCCATGGTGGGGTACAAGCTGCTTGCCTTTATCCAATAATGCATGTGCAACAACTTAGTTTAACAACTGGTCTATCTAATATGAGATCTGCTGCCCAAGTTGGTACCCCAACTACACAACTGTACCCTGAAGCAAGGAGGAGGATGCCTCAAGGAACTATGCCTACATATCCACAAATGCAAGAGATATGGGATGACTAGGAATATCCATGAGTGGGTGCATCCATTGTGGAAAGCACTTGCTCATGCTAAGCAGACTAAGATGGTGGAACACTACTACATAATGACTCCTCAAAATGAGGCACACACTTGGGTGCCATGGTGAAGTGTGACATGAAAATAGAAGTCCAAATTTGGCTAGCTACTTGCAAGAAGCTCCCAATGCGACTTGGCTTCACTTTGCGCATAGCAACCTTGTGCCCTTATTAATTTTAATGAGGGATAGACCTTCCCTTTTTTGCTTCCTCTATTGCAGTTATCCACCTTTAGAAAATCCACCTCTCTTCATCCCTTGGAGCACTCAATTATGAATCTTAGATGGAGGCCCCTCAAGAGATCCCCAACAGAGCCCCCCCACCCCTACTGCCTCCAAGATGACAGAAGGCAGTAAAACAAAACATGAAATAGTGTGCCAAGGCCTTACTTGGAAATTTGGAGATGATGAAGATGAAGCATGGCCCTTGTTGCTATGAGGATATGTATGTATATAATAAAAGTAGCATAGATATCAATCACACTTGTGTTACAAAGAGCTTGTGAGGATCCCACAATTTCCTCCAAGAGGCCTTGCCTTGAAGAGCTTGGGCCATCAATTGTTATTTACTAAGACAATGTAGCATTGGGCCTTATGGCAAGTCAAAGTGAATGGGATCTATGAACAAAGGAAAATGTGGTGCAGAGGATGGATGCATGAAGCAATATTATTATATCTTTTGATTTGAGTTAGGTTGAATGAAAGGGGGAGCTAAGTTGTGCAGGAAGATGGTATCTCCTTCTTGGTAAGGTCCAAGTTGGTCCAAAATGAACCAATGGATGTCAGACTCTACTTGTATTCATTGCCTTTTTGTTGACGAGTCCATTCAACATTGCTTATTAGATGATACACATGTGCGAATCATCTAGGAAGGAGGTTGCTAGTTTATTGAGCACCTTTATTACGTATCCCTGCTCCATGATGTAAGGCTTAGTGGCTTGGATTTCTCTTTTTGAGCCTCGGGTGTTTATGAGAGACATGATTGTTTTTGGCTCTTTCATTTTGATGATGCTTGTCATGCTCTCTAGATGACGTCCTTGACTCACTTCATAGACTTGACCATGCTTGTATGGATACTTCATGGGAGATTCTAGTGAGCATATTAGCATGGCATATTTGGAGATCTAGATGCACAGAGGCCTTGTATGATTCCCAAGTGCACCCTGCACTCACATTGGCCAGTATTTGGATAGATATGTTACATACCTTTGTAGCTATCTAGCGGAGCATGCAATTGTCTTCCCCAGTATCCTATACTAAGAGGACCATTTTCCTCAGGGAGTGGAGTGACTCCCCATTCTTCATAGTATACTTCCATAAGCTTTTTCACCCCCAACCTTGGGTTTTCTCTAGCTCTATTATAGGAGCTTGATTTTGCCCTCCTAGGATGTTGTTTTCTTGTTCCTTGCATGATGTACTTCTCTCATGAGCTTTTCTCTTGGAGTTTCTTTAAACTTAATAGAAGTTCTTTATTTAAAAAATAAAGTTGGCCCAATATTCTGTAGTATAAAACACTAAGATCCCATTAAGATAATGTTGAAGTATATATCTATCTTGGAAAGTTGGGTAAGACTTTAGGAGTACCACTTTTCATATTTTATATTCCTATTTCTATATCGATACTAAGGCTTATTATGCATGAGATACTCTTATTATGATTATGGTGTTTTACAACCTCCCATGTAACAATTTGGTAGATTGTTCCATTTAGATTGGAACAATGTTTATATAGTGCATAAGAGAATAGAAAGGAAATTGAATAGCTTTGCATGACCTTTATGTCTATATAAGGGTTAGTGGAAAGCTCCACTCACGCCGCACCAAAATTTTAAGAGCATGAAGCTTCCCACTCATAATTAATAGAGATCATGCACGGACCATACATGTTAACTTGGCAATCCTTTCCTTGCTCATGGACCCAAAAGTAGATATACAAGTAACAAGAAAATACACAAATAAGGATGGCATGGGAGGGGTGGAAGCGAACTTCAGGAGAGCTCACAAAAAAACGTGTCATTTATGAAGTGCATGTGTCAAGGGAAGCATTTCCTAGGTGTGAAGGATGTGGAAATGTAGTATTTGCTATATGTCATGTTAGTTACCTCCAAAGAGAGATGTTGATCTTGCTATAGTTTTGGAGCCTTGCAATAAATCCTTTAAACAAGGCTCCATATCCTCTATCTAAAGTAGAACAAGAGGACATAGCTAGATAGGAAGGAGAGTGGCTTGAGAAAAAAGTATTTCTCATAGCACTTCTCCCTTTGCCTCCCTAGTTTTCCTTATGAAAAAGAAAGATGGTTCATACGACATGTCCACTTATTTCAGAGATCTCAACAAATTCACCATTAAAAATGGATTATATGAGAAATATTGCCTTAGTTTCTGCATCGAAATTCAGCTTTTGACCTGAACCTGGCTGAAAATAATATTGAATTCATTCAAGTGAGAAGCAATGGAGACCCCTTCCTTCATCTACAACTCAAACAACCTCTTCATGGGGTAAACTTTATTAGAGACATTTTCCTTCTCACAAGTGGCACACATCCAACTCATCCCAATCATTTGTGGACATAGCTACATGCTTAGCTACAATCTCTTCCAAGGGTTTTATCTGCTTCTTTTGAATAAGCACATCCTTTATATGTTCTTCCCACAAAGAAAATTTTATCCCATCAAATTTTCTAATGTTGAAAAACTCCTTTTCAATTATGAAAGAGGATGCCATGATGCAAATAAAGCAAAATCCCAAATGCTAGTGCCTGCAAAAAAGAATCACAAATGCTAGAGCCTGCAAGAAAGAATCACATGCATCCATATGAGCAAATCTGGCCAAAAAGAAAATACCAACTACAATGGCAATCCAAATGCCAATAAATGTCAAGTGCCTCAAGCATAAACATCATCCATGGGCATATGCATCAACAATATCTCATCCAATAGAGCGTAGCACTATCAGTGCATCAATTGCAATGTGTCAAAGTTATCCCTTAGCATAAAATTCCATCCATGTGCAAAGCTTCCATCAAAATAGCATCCCACAAGGCAATTTGGGCCTATTAGCACATCCAACAAGGACCGCAATGCATCCAAATGGCCAATAAAGCATCCACTGTAACTCAATAAAAACCATGAATGAGTGCACATGGCTCAAACTACAACAAGAGTGATCTACAAAAAGTACGTCCAAAATCACGACCTCAAGGCAATGGCTGCTATTACAAAGCAAATCTGAGATGCCTCAAAACATGGACGTCACTACATATCCAAATTCAGTGGCACAATCTCTACACTTTTCCCTTCTATCGGCAACTCCAAAATCTCATCCGCTGAGGGGAGCCAGTCAACCCTTGCAAACCATACCTTTGAATTACAAATATAACCTTACACAAATAATCATAAGGGGGTAGCCTTATATGCCACATGGTAGCCAACTAGAACCTTGGAGAACTTTGGAGAATTTTTTGTAATGGAGAAGACGAAACGATTACTCAAGGAATCACCAAGGCATCAATCCCACATGAAATCAAGAGTGGGTTTGTAGATAGAGGTTTCAAACCCCTTTGAATCCAACAGAGGTAACAGTTCAGAGAATGGTGGCCTGGAAGTTGAGATCCATAGACGGAAGAAAAATAAAATGAGGAAGACGTCTGCACACAGAGGTTCACCACAGCTACAAAACTTCATGGAATCGGGAGAATATTTGCAAGTAGAGGTTTTAGGCCATCTTGAACATGCTGAGACAAATGAATCGCAAAATGGTGATGTAGAAGTGTGGATTCAACACACGAATCACGTCGATTCTCCTCTCGAGGCTTGTTTTTGTAGAAGCTATATCTTTTGATAGAGAGCTCGGATTGAGATGAAGTAAAAAGCAAAAATGTAGCTCTTGAAGTCCTCTACAACATTAATAGAGACTATAGATTGAAATTCATTGTCGCTTCAAGAACTGCTCTTGGATAGCTGTCTCATGAATGCTTCCGAAAAGCTCACACGATCTCTTCATTGTGCTCAGGAAGGAGATAGAGAACCCCAAAGCTCTGATACCAGTTGTGATTTCATAATGGAAGTAGAGGGTGTGAGAGCCAAAGAGGAACACACAAATTTGTGGGTGCTGAACCACCCTTATCTTCTATGTCATTCATATATATATGTTGAGTATTGTGTACATAACTAGGGTTAAGGCACAATGGCTTTTAATCCCCACAAATTTTTGGGCCTTGCCTCCTTCTATTATACAAAGATTTTCAAAGAGGGTAGCTCGTCTTATAGACCTCTTGAGGAATACCTTTTATGGTCAAAAGAAGTGATCCATCAAACACTTAGATTTTTCCTTACCCCCCCCCCCACTTAACCCAAGCAAAACACTTGGTTGGAACTATGATTTTGAAATTGAGTATGGAAAGAGAAAAGAAAATGTGGCTGCAAGTGCCTTGTCTACAATGTGGACTTCACGTTGTCTATAGTGTCTACAATTTACTAGGGCTATATACATGGCATTCAAGAAAAGTACATGCAAAATTCAAAGACTACCATTTTTTTACATTTGCAAGAGCCCTCATGTTAGGATCATCCTAAACTTGAATTGCATAATGGTTGTTGAAGTACCTAAAGAAAATTTACTTGGGTTTACACTCATGATATAGACAATCAGTGCTTCTCTCTCTCTCTCTCTCTCTCTTTGCCCACACACACACCACTTCTTCTCTCTTTTCTACCCCAATCCTTCATCTCCCTTTCCCTTTCCCCCTTCTAGTAGTTTTATCCTTTTCTCTAAGTTTGCCCCGTTCCCTGTTCAAAATTCTATGGCAAGGGATGGCTGAATGAAAGGGTCATAAGGGACTCATAAAGAATTACTCCAATGAGAGTTAGAGGGATTGTGGAGGGAAGTCCAAACCCACCACTCTAGTATTAACATTTGATGCTTATCCCTAGTTTCCACACACATCTCTCTCTCTCTCTCTCTCTCTCTCTCTCTCTCTCTCTCTCTCTCTCTCTCCCTCCCTCCCTCTCTCTCTCTCTCCCTCTCTCTCTCTCCCTCTCTCTCTCTCTCTCTCTCTCTTTCTCTCTCTCTCTCTCTCCCCACACACACACACACACACACATACCTCTTCTTCGCTCTTTCCTACCCTAATCCTTCATCTCCCTTTCCCTTTCCCCCTTCTACTAGTTCTATCCCTTTCTCTAAATTTGCCCCGTTCCCTGTTCCAAAATGTGTTGAGGGCTTGGATAGGGTTGCTATCACGGAATTATATTTCTGATATTTCTTGCTCTGGATATGATTTTACTTTTAGTTGTCCTAACTATGACAAAGTATTCCATATGAATGCACCAAATGTGACAAAGGTCCTAGTGGATGCTTTGCATCGTTTAGTTGGGGACAACTAACCTGTCTTTTGACACACTAGATGGTTGATATTGTGGGTGATTCCATGTTAATACTAATGTTGCTAGTGTTATTGGGGTCATGTTTGATTACTGCTCTTTGAGTGCAATTATATTGGGATTGATTATTCTGTGATTCGTTCAATTGCTTATTAAAATTGGTGGTGTGAGTACAAGTGATTGGACTAATTACAAGGATTGGATTAGTGTGAGGGTATCAATCGAGGTGTCACACAATGCATATTTTATGAACATGGGCCAATTTTTATTTCATTGATACTATAAAACCTTGGCCAATACTTTTGTTAGACGATATAAACCATTTTTGGATAAAGCAAGCCCAAAGTGGCTTTGTAAAAAGTAAGGGATGTAATCATCAATTTGGATAAAGTAAGCTCAAAGTGGCTTTGTTGAATGGCAATCAATGCAATCCTTTACTTTTGGAAGAGAGGGATAGTTTTTAGTACCTTAAGGTTTAATAAAATATTATCAATACTCTAAATGAGGAAGCATGAGCCACTCATCTAAGGGGGAGAGATTATACCCATATCGTTGAGATTATACCCAGTTCATTATCACAATCTCTTTGTGTTTTGGTTATTTCATTCAATTTATCAAGTGGTGTTTTATAAGTCTTAGAAAATCCCCAATTTTTTGGTTTCAATGGTGTTAGAGTAAGGCTATGCTATACACGTTTGTTGGAAGTTGGTGATGAAAGCTACCTAATGAGTTATGTGGGTTTCATAAGGTTGTGGTAGAGTTTTGAAGAATTAACGATTTGAAGGCAAAAAGAAAATAATTTAAAGGTAAGGCTTACAAGAGGCCTTGTATGAAAGTACTTTTGCATGATACGAGTTACAAGGGAAGCATCAACATTTAATTTGCAATTAGCTATGTGAAGGATTTACTAGAAATCTATGCATTTGTAGCAGTACCAGCGGTCTAGCCAATTTCAATTACTAAGGCTTGGAACTTTGGTCTCTTGGACATTGATAGTAACAATATCCCAAAGCTAGGGATGAGTCTATGCCAGGGACCAGAGCAATAGCCTTGTTTCAGCAGTCACCCATGTTAGCATTACGAATCATTGAAAGTCACCTCTCTGCCCCTATTATTGCCGCAGCACATCAGCTTGTCAGGCACTCTGGTATCCTGTGCAATGAGACAGTAAAGTTGCATAACAAACCCCTTCTACCTTCCACTAATCACACTTGCCCATTACATCCCTCAGGCTCTTAAAAGATCGTCAAGTCGCAACTATTTCATCTATGAATGCACACTACAACCTTTTGCAAGTAGGCACACCCAATGAGTTTTATTAGGGTACTAATTAGAAGAGGGGTGACCATGGCACAATTAAGCTAAGTATAATAGGGAGAATGTGATTAAGATGAAGGTATGGGGCTCGGTATCCAAAAGGGTGGTGGGAGATCTCAAGAAGCTTCATAACTGGAAGCTTCTCGATTGTCGTGTTAATATATTAGAGGCGAGGGAGGGGGGTGAGTGCATCCATGGAGGGAGGAGGGGAGGAGGGGAGGGAGCCCTCATGGTGGACGAGGGGAGGGAGTGTAGGCATGGAGGGAGGAGTGGACTAAGGAAGGGGAGGAGCTAAGCAGGCTCAAGCGAGGAAGGGGATCATGGTGACCACTATCACCTGAGCTCCATAGCTCCTGACCTCCAACATTTTTGTGTTGCCTCAGATCAGCTAGGCACCCAAAATAGTTGAGTAGAGCTCACGCACAACGATGGTGATTTTGGGCAGCATAGTGATGGATATTTTGGACGCTCGGGTGATTTTGTGCAGCACAGCAATGGCGAAGGTCAGGAGCTATGGAGCTTAGGTGATAGTGGTCACCTAAGCTCCATAATTAACATGCAGGTGAATTTTCTTAGAAAAATTATGAATGCTTTGCAATTGATTCAAGATCAAGATCGTGGATAGATTGATTGTTATGAATTTCTGAAATCAGGCAACCTAGTAGATTGACAGTTATGAATTTTTAAAATCATGGATAGATTGCAAATATGCTCTATGCGATTGTTTGCCCACATCCTATTGTCCAATTTTTTTCAAGGCTGGAAGCCTACTAACTTCTCATGAATTTTGTCAAAGGTTATCGAGTACTGCCTCTTCAATAGCTAGCTATTTGATGGCTCCTCCTACAATTTTCAATAGCTCTTTTACTCTCTGCTTTGCAATTGATTCAAGATCAATACCATGGATAGATTGATTGTTATGAATTTTTGAAATCGGGCGACCTAGTAGATCGGCAATTATGAAATTATGAAATTATGAAATTGTGGATAGATTGCAAATATGCTCTACGCAATTCTTTCCCCACATCCTATTGTCCTATTTTTTTTGCACCAAATAGTCTTGAGGTATTCAAGGTTGGAAGCCTACTAACTTCTCATGAATTTTGTCAAAGGTTATCCTGTACTAGCTCTTGAATAGCTAGCTATTTGATGGCTCCTCCTGCAATTTTTAGTAGCTCTTTTACTCTCTGCTTCTGTGATCAGCTTCTGCTCAACAACATCAACTCGCTCTCTTATCTACTTGGATATTTGCACCAGGGAGTGGGAGCTTTAATAGCCTTGTTTTTATGGTCTTCAAGATTCTTTGTCTGTGCACGACGCCCCTCTCCATCCATCCGCAAATTCATTATGAAAAAAGATAGGCCATTCTATGAAGTCAAATGTTTCTTTGACCATATTAAGACCTTCAAATTGCAAGGTTACAATTAGCTAAGGACCCCTCCAAAAGAGATTAGTCCTAGGGCCTACAAAAGGCTTTGGAGGAAGAAAAAGAGAGGTCTCTCCAAAGGAATTTCAAGAAAGGCTTCCACAACAACGATTTACTGCTATGAGAAATGCAAAGCTGCACCAACAAAGTAATTTCACAATAAAGGCAAAAAGTGTAGCTGCACTTGAAGACTAGCATCAAGAAAGATATTTTCAAGCCACAAAGCTACTAAGCAACAAATTGGAGTGCTTGGGTACAAAGGCGATTGAAGCGATGCAAAATGATGACAATCTCCTACTTTGGTCCAAATTCCATCTGAACAAGATCGAAATAAGTGATTTCTTTTTGTTTTTAAAATCTTATACACAGTCTCTTTCACAATCTGTTTCCTTGGTCATACACTCAAGCGCATATACATCACTCATCTGCTCATATTTTCATACACTTAATATCCTTAATTGCATTCGTCCCACTTTATTTATATTCATTACATCCTAATGGGAGATCAACCACATCCACCCATGCTTCAAGAGTAACTAGATGCACTTCGAGCACAATTAGCACATGAGCATGAGCATAGGGAGAAACTAGAATAAATAATAATAAGAAAAGGAAAAGGCAGTCATTCGGTGATGAGTCATCTGACTCTGACTCTGAAGATGACTGCGTCCTTAGGATAGTGAAGGAATAAATAAGTAGAAAAGCTTTCACATTCCAGAATTTTGATGGGAAGAAAAATGCATGCACTATCTTATCATGGGTTAGGTAGCTCGATCATTATTTTTTAGGGGAGTGATTCTCTGAAAAAGAAAAAAATAAATGTGTTGCTAATCATTTAGTAGAGAGCATGCTGTGCTACACTCTCATGGAACATTACTAAGCATATTAGAAGATTACAAAATACCTAGAAATCTTTCCAAAAGTATATCAAGAAAAATTTTCTACCACTGCATTTCAAGGTAGCAATGGGAAATTTTTAGGCAATTTGATAAGGAAACAATCTCTACATATGGCAAACCCTACGTCAATTGCAATCACTAGAGAAAGTGAATGAGAGCGATCAAAGGAGGAGATATGTAGCAAGTTTAAAGTCAAATTGAGAGCAGAGATTAATATGTACCGTCTCGGTTCATTCAATTCTTCCATTTCACTTACCACCATGAACTACAAAAAAAGAAAGGAAGCTGAAAGAAAAAAAGAGTTTAGACAAATATGTACCTTTCCATAAGAAGAAGAAGTTTGATAAAGAGGCCTTTTTCAAATCGAAATATAGTTTTGTCCTACATAAAGCAGATTCTCCTTCAAAGATAAATGTAAAAATTTTCAAGAAGAAAGAAATAAGGTGTTACAAGTGCAACCAAATGAGACACATAGTTATCGATTGTCTAGAAACAAGAAGATTCCCATTGCAAAAGTACACATGATCAAGGACAATGCAGCCAAGCAAGAGGGTGACACTTACGCAAAGCCACTTTGAAGGTGAAAGTAAGTATAGTTTTCATTCATCACTGTTGAAGATGAAAGGCTTTATTAATGGTAAAGAAGTTGCCATTTTGCATAACGATGGGAGTACACGTGATTTTATTTCAAAAAAAGATTTATTGATGATGAATCTAGAATCAATCCCTTCTCACTAAAAAGTTAAAGCTACTTTTACCAAGGTGAAATACAGTTGTACTAGAGAAGTCAAGAATTTCGAGCTTTCAATCAAGCCCTAAAAAGATAGGCTAGATTGCACTTCCAAAGCATGGTATGAAGACAAATATCCAAGAAAGTAGGTCATAGAGGACTATGCAAAAACAGCTCGTAGAGCTAAGACTCGTGCTAATGAAGTTGAGCCTCCAACAAAGATGGCAATGTGATAATCTAGATGAGTTAATGCGAGCTGATATGTGGAGAACCAATACAGAAGCTGGAGAAGAAGCTTGGTGCAGTGTCCAAAAATTACCTAGTTGCAGTAGACTCCAAAGCTTGCACAACCATGTAGACTGATGGGCATCACACCAAATTGCTAGCATGGAAGACTGGCAGAACATATGAAAGGCGAGGCAAAAAATATTGCGAGTGTGACGACGGTGGGGTTGCAGCGAGGGGCTGGACATATAGCGCAAGAGCCAAGAAGGTTGAAGCCTGTGAAAATGGAAAACCTCAATATGGCATGAAAGCAGTAGATTGCATGCCTAGGGAGTGCACACATGCCAGGTGGAGGCACATTGGCTGAGCACTAATTATGTCCACGAGTAGCCTGACCCATCTACACCAGGTTAGAGACGCACTCCGTTGGGTCTTAAGGTGAGATTTCTAAATGGCTTTAATTCCACAAAATAAAATTTCAAGTTTCATAGGCATTGCTAGCTTCACTTTATGATTAATTTACTCAAGGATTTAGGTAGATGAGCAGCTATGTGATGGTGATAGAGAGACAAAGCATTCACGTGAAAAATTGCCCCCCCTCCCTCTGCCCCCCCCCCTCTCTCTCTCTCTCTCTCTCTCTCTCTCTCTCTCTCCCACACAAACACACACACACACACACACACACACACATACACACACACATGTGGCTTCAATCTGTTGGTCTACTATGCTGGCTTGTGTTTTGGTAGAGCCATGCAAGAGCTGGGATCAGTTGGTGGACTATGTACGAAGCTTCCTAGAGATCCACAAGTGGCAAGTGGCAAGTGGCAAGCGGCAAGTGGCAAGTGGCAAGTGGCTTTTGAGAGCTCTCTAGAGACTTGGGCATCATCATCAGGTGTTTGCATGGTGGTTTAGCAAGGCAGTATATATGCACTGAAGACGATCATCTCACTCTCTTTGTCATAAAGGCCTCGAGCCTTAGTCAATGTCCATTTGATGTTAGTATTAGCAGCTAGCTAGCTTGGTCTGTAGGGTCCTTAGCCGAGTCGCTTTCACAGACTTTGTAATTGTTGGTATATGTATGCAAAGCAATGCTTTATAGAAATCCACTCTTCACATATAGCGTTGAATAAAGACTCAACTCATGAACCGAACATTGAGAGCAAATGAATGGAACACAAAGATCACGAAGTTCTTAGGCAATATGAGAAGGTAAATAACTGAATTGTGAACACACAAGAACTTATAAATATATATTGCAAAGATACTACTCTAGACTCAAGACTATGCCGCACCTCTACTGAGTTTGTTGGCAGACATAATGCTACAAGCTATGGTGCTAAAGCATCGACACTACAGGCACAAAGGCCTCGACAAAAAGGCCTACTACAATGTAGTGAGATGCTTTTGTAGTCAACAAGGTTCACTGCTATGCACTGCCTCTCATGCAATATCTAGTTGCTTCTCCTCACATCGCCAAGTGTATCCTAGTTGCTCAAAGCTCCAATCACTCCTTGCTTCATGTATGGTCCAATCCCCACATGTCAACCAATACACCTCAACCAATCCATGCATTACTTTCACACCTTAATCACATTGACTCCCCTATAAGGATCACTACTCCAACACCCTCCCTTGATCTGAATAGGGAGCACTCAAAAAATTAATGGACATCGTAGTCCCAACAACCAGACATCGTAGTTCAACCAAAAACCTTCTAGGTGTCATAACCCAACACAGAAAGCTATCCCAAGCATCGTAGCTTGGTGTTGGCTTCATAGCCAAACCTTAACAATCATGCATATAATGACTATGAGCTAACCCTATGCTAAAAGACCAATAGCATAAACGAAAAGCATCAAAAGGCCCAATCTTGATCAGGTAAATCATCAAAGACTAATCCCACCATCTCCTCTGGTGGTAAAGATCCTTCAACCATGTAAGCTTTGTTCTTCTCTTTCTTCTCCACCTTGTCCTTTTGTTTCCTAGCACAAAACCTTTCGATGTGGCTTGGCCTGCCATAGTAGTAACACGAGTGTGTGTTTGTCTTCCAGTTATCTTTTGCAAAGTAGGCAGTGTCACTAGTGAAAACATTCTCTTCCCGCTTTTCCTTGCTCAGAAAAAATCCCACACAATCTATAAAATCTACCTCGTCATTTAGTCTCAAAATACGAGTAGTCTCATTGTATCAAGAGGGCAAGCTTTTCAATAGTATTGCTTTGTGATCATGCTCTTCAACCTTGGATCCAAGCTCAAGAAGTTGCTTCAGTAATGCTTGCATACAGTTGAGGAATGTTGCCAAATCTTTGTTGTCATTAATGCACAAGTCATAGAGTTGCTGCTTCAGGTTGGCTTTGGAATGGTGCATTTTGACTCCAAATAAAGCTTCAAGCATCATTCAGTTCTTTATTACACTTTTTGTGACGTCTAGGTGATGGAAGTAACGCTCTCCCCATCATGCCAATAGCCTTGTCATTCTCCTTCCTCCATGCACGCTTCTCAACTTCTCCAGACGTGGGTTCTTTTTTAGCTTCAGAAACAATACCCCACAAGCCTTTGTGCATGAACCATAACTTAGTTGACAACTACCAGGTCACAAAATTCCATCCAGTGAATCTCACAATTGATCTCTCAGTCTTTGTCTTCTTCATTGACTCCATAGATTTATGATATAATGCCCAAAAAATATTAAAAACAAGCTTCGGCCAACGCATCCAATCCTATTCTTCTTCGCCCACACATCATACTTTTGGGTCTTTTGAGTTTTTGTGGAAACATGAATGGCACTGCCTTAGCTCTCTTGACAGACCTTTTCGACATGCAAGAATCAAAACCGCTCACAAGCTTTTGGACCAACCCGCTCTGATACCACTTGTTGGTATATGTATGCAAAGCAATGCTTTAAAGAAATCTTCACATATAGCATGGAATAAAGACTCAACTCATGAACCAAACACTGAGATCGAATGAACGGAACATACAAATCATAGAGCTCTTAGGCAATATGAGAAGGTAAACATCCGAATTGTGAACACAAAAGAACTGATAAATTTATATTGCAAAGATACGACTCTAGACTCAAGACTATGCCGCACCTCTACTGAGTTGGAAAACACAATGCTACAAGCTATGGAGCTAAAGCACCGACACTACATGCATGAAGGCCTCGACAAAAGACCTAGTTTACCACCATGCACTGCCTCTCATGCAACATGTAGTTCCTTCTCACATCACCAAGTGACTCCTAGTTGCTCAAAGCTCCAATCACTCCTTGCTTCACATATGGTCCAATCCCCACATGTCAACCATCACACCTCAACCAATCCATGCATTACTTTCACACCTTAATCACACTAACTCCCCTATAAGGATCACTAGTCCAATAGTAATAGCCAACAAATCCTGTAGGGTTGAGGCTCATGCTCTTAAAGAGGAACAGGCGGATTGTTTTTCATATTGCGCGTCCTTCAAATATCATGAGCTACCACTTGTATTAACTTCTTTCTATCATATGCAAAGAGGAGATTTGCAAATAGAATAATCTTGAATTGCCATCATATTTCTCTCTCTCTCTCTCTCTCTCTCTCTCTCTCTCTACCTACTTATCTACCTATCTACCTACCTACCTATCTATCTATCTACCTACCTATCCATCCATCCATCCATCCATCCCTCTCTCTCTCTCTCTCTCTCTCTCTCTCTCTCTCTCTCTCTCTCCCCCCCCCTCTCTCTCTCTCTCTCAAAATCTCTCTCTCTCTCTCTCTCTCTCTCTCTCTCTCTCTCTCAATCTATCTATCTATCTATCAATCTCTCCTCCCCCTCCCTCCCTGTCTCTCCTCTCCCTTCCTCCCTCTCTCTCTCCTCCGCCTCCCTCTCTCTCTCCTCCCCCTCCCCCCTCTCTCTCTCTTTCTCTCTCTCTCTCTCTCTCTCTCTCTCTCTCTCTCCCTCCCTCCCTGTGTGTGTGTGTGTGTGTGTGTGTGTGTGTGTGTGTGTGTGTAGTAGACATTTACAACACCCCTTTCCATAGTGAAGAATAGACAAATTTGGAGTAGGAAAGCGAGATGTTTAATAGAAAAACTTTGCAACAATAAACATCACAGGAAACGAAGTAGCATCATTAAAGAATGAACAATTTTATCTAGAAGAGAAAATGAGAGCAATGAAGCTTTGTTAAGTCGTTGGTAGCATCACTTTTATTGAAGAGGGGAGTCTGCCTACCTGCCACCATCCAACACGAAAAACATGGTGAGAACCCATTTAAACTTTAGACATGTGTCTTAAACACCCCTCCCTTGTTATCAAAGTCGTAATAAATTTAATGCTTAACAACAAACTTATAAAGCTAGATGCGTAAAACAATGGCTATAAGTGAACAAGTGTTTAAGTGAAGTAAGTAGGATTAAAGGATTAATTTAAGATGAGGGGGAAATATAAGAAAGGTAAGAAAAAAAGAGGGAAGGGGGGTTGTTAATAGAATTGAGGGAAGAATGAAAAAGTAATAGGTGGAAAAAACAATGGATGAAAGGATGGGAGGGGTAGATAATTTAAAGAAATAAAAAGAAAAAGAAGGGGGAAGGGAGTGTTTAGAGGATAGAAGAAAAGGAAGGGATTAATACTTGAGAGGGGGAACTTAGGTATTAATATTGAGAGGGGTTTAA